>NC_134515.1:18446226-19071226 GCF_027942865.1 Odontesthes bonariensis
AATCCACTCTGAGTATTAGACTTGTTCTGGAAGATGATGCTCACATCATGGTGCTTAACAATAGGTACTCTATTCTAGCGTATGAATGTCTCATTCTTACTCTTCCAAACATGCTTCTGGTCCCAAAGGCCAAACAACTCTATCTTTGTGTCATCACACCATAAAACTTTCCTCCAGCAGCTTCTACACTTGTGATTATATGCAAACTGCAGCCAAGCTTGTAGGGCTTGATAATGAAACATTTTGAATCAGCCTCTCAGTCCATGTTGATGTAAAAATGGCTTTACCAGAAACAGTGACACGGGTGTTTCAACAGCCATTCCTTGCAGGCCCCCGTTTCTCGGTTGCTCCTTAACGTCTGGATCATTTTCTTGTAATTGGAGGGTGACAGTTTAGGTCTTTTTCTAGTCTTTGGTAAAGTGGCTGCACCTCTCAACAAGTGGCACGAATGTTCGATGACCTTGGATGGTACAGTTGTTTAGGAATGGCTTCAAAAGACACTTTTAACTTCGGTGAAACTACAAGCCTTTTTTCCCAGATCTGCACTGACCTCCTTAGAGTTTCCCACTGCACCGTGTTTTGCTCAGTTCTACCAACCCTTATCGCGTCGGCAGAGAAGTCAGTCAGGCTCACTAAGACATTTAGAAACTTTTAGCGTCACTGAATCTAAAGCTGAGCGAGTTAAAGGCACATGTTGCACAATTACTCTGCCACAGAAAAAGAACTGTTTAAAGAGACCACTGAACGTCTAACTTTATCACGTTCATGCTGATCTCCATCTAGAACTGTAGCTTTTCATACCACTATGAAAAGTCAATAAGTCTGCTGTTTAAAAGGCTTTTAATGTATGGGTCTGTCCCCCTGCTTTGCTGCACAATAATAACTGTTTACTACACACAGTAGCAGCTGTAACTCACCTATGTTCTTCTCCTCCAGCATTGGTCCAATTACAGCATGGCACATCGGTCTGGGATAGTGGCTACACAGAGATGTCACTGCTGTCATCAGGCACCTGGAGGCCGGTTCTGACAGTGACAGAACCTGTAAATTACAGCAAACATCCTGTCAGTTATCAAGCTCTGCAATTCTATCTGTGTCCTTTCCAAATGCATCGATGTACCTTCCCCAGCAGGAGGCTCCTAATGAGAGACGCCGCCGTGCTGTAGCTCAGGTCAGGAGAGAGTGACAAAATGCTGTTGCACAATTTCATCAGACTGTGCTCTGGTAGGTCCGGCAATCTCAGCACGCTACATAACACCTCCACCTTTAAAGGGAGAGATAACATCATATGACGCGCTTCCTGTTTGGGTTAAAAGGATATTTCTCCTGTGATCAATGTTTCTGCAAAGAAAGAACACTTAACAAACCAGTGACAACTTCTGTGTTTAATGTCTAAAGTCTGTTTCTAAATGACATCGCATACCAAAGCTGCTACACACTCAGTACAGTAGCACCTTTAGAATGTAGGAGTTCTGAAATGTTTACGACTCCTAAGCTGTCGTGCTGCAGCACACTGAAATATGGATACTTTACTTTGCTTTTTCTATATGCAACAACGGAAGGGGATGAAAACATTCAGACATACTTGGCCAGGACTGCAGTCATTAAGCACTTTGAACACATCCGTGGAGTTCTGGTCCCACTGAAATAAAACATATATACCGACAGTTATAGCGGTAGCAAACGTCCCACCCAGACTGCCCTGCATGGTATGAGGAAGAAAAGATTGCGCTCACCTCTGCCTGATTTTCCAATAATTCTTTGATTTGAACAACAGAGGCCTAAATGAAGACAAAAACAACAGACCAGGTTTATTGCAGTGATTTTACCCTGTTTAAAGCACTGCAGAGTATAAATCTCAAACTTCACCACTTAGCCCAGTTCCAGTCAGATGGCGATCATTTTAGAAATTCTGCTCTTATGGAATGAAAACGACGGCGACTGGAAAGCAGTTTGTTTACCTTCATGTGTTCAGGCAGGACGTCAGACTGACTGTCCGCTGCAGGAGCTTCTGCAGGAGCAGCACTATCAGATCCTCCCGGCATTAGATGTTTAACACCGCCTTCATCTGCATGGAAGGACTCATTGTCGAGCCTTATCCGTTTACTCTGCTGCCCCGTTTCTTCAACATCTGGGTCCACATGGACAAAACTGGCCCTCCTTTTCCTTTGTGTCCCCAGCTCAGATAAATCAGGCTCACTCTGAGATTCAGAGCGTACTGTTTGACTGCTAAAGCACTTGGCCCACCCTCCAGTCTCACCGAAACCAACCAAACTCTCCGACAACTCCTTTAGCCTCTGGCTGCACGCTTGGGAGTAGAGAGGCTCGTTGTGGTGGGTCCCCAGATCACACTTGAGCTGTCTAGACAGAGCGGTCACCCAAGGGTTTGGATGGGAATCCTGGCTGAGACATTTGAGCAGACAGAGGATGGTGGTCCCCGGAACAGAAGAGTGCACCGCATAGATGAAGGACAGCAGATTTTGTTTGAATGATGCTGAAAACAGGCACACAAGTGGTTTACTGGAAGAAATCGAAAAGAAAAGGTGTGAGAACTTAAAGTTATCTGGGACAAAGTGGGAGACATCAGTTTGTTAAAGATTAGCACTTATGGGCCTAGTTTAGTATTTTTCTGATGCACAGCAGAATATTATCATTTCATGGTATTTAGGAGACAGTGGATTTAAATGTAATTCAGAGCAAGATCTGCGATCCAAATACCCAATATATTAGTAAAAACAAAAAAAAACAATTGCATGTACATTAATGAAATGTCACTGAGAATAACTGAATACAGACTTTACATCTGTAAAACAGACCTGTCTAACTCGGTCACTTGTTCCCAGTGAAGCCTTGAGCACACCGGCTCAAGTGACATAAGTACAGGTTGAACAAAAATTACACAAAACAATTCTAAATAATTTTATTTAAGAACGATTCGGTCCTTAAAGCTGCAGTCTGCAACTCTTTTTCAAGCACAATGCCTGGAACTGTCCGGGGATTCTGAAAGTAGTACATTAAATACCCCAATACAAAAAAAATGAGTTCTCTAGGTCCCCTATATGTCCCGCTAGGTCCCTCCAAAGCCAGCAGGTTTGTTTACAAAATTGCAGACCGGACCGGTAAAAGGTAACCAATCAGGTTTACAAGCTGGGCTCTGCTGCCTGTCAATCACCGATTGAGCACGCGCGATACAAGGTAGGCTCGTCCCCACGCTTATTTATCTAGACTATTGAACTTCATTACGGGCTTGTCTACTTACTGTGTCTTCCATGATCGCAAATGACAGGTGAGTTGATGGATGAGGAGTCGTGTAAGCGCATCTGGCGTGCACGTCTACGTGCACGAGTTCTCATGTGTTTTGATGAGGCGGGACAGGAAGTTGAATAACTTTTTATTTTTCGGTTAAAAAATAAGCATTTCTTGCATTTTGCGACTACGGAGGTAACCGTTTTCAACTTCAAACGTTCTGATAGATCATGTAAACTCTTAAAATGACAAAAAGTAGGACTTTACGTATGACAACAACAAATCCTGCAGACTGCAGCTTTAAGAAGCAATGACCGCATAAATATGTCGAGGAACAAGTCAAAAGTTTTGTTGACTCGTAAGAATTTTAAATCCATTTATTCAGCAGCTCCTTACTTCCTGTCCCAAATCACAACGAGTCTCGAACCCAGAGACCAATGTGCCACATATTTCACTGCGGGAAGTCAGAGCTGTGTACTTACACTGCAAGCGGCTCAGTTCCAGTCTCTGGGCTGGCTATTTCGTCTTGACACAGTGTTTCTATGAAGTTACTTAGTGAGATGTCTGGGTTAGTCCGCTGCTGTCTGCGGAAGACCGTCAGCGCTCTGAGGGTCCCGGAGGTCCCCGAGGCCAGCGCCCGAAGCAGCAGCCTCGACCGGCCGTCAAACCGACTCAGAAGCATGCTGGCGTTATAAACAGGGGGAAGGGTTTAACTGCGTCAGCTCCGCAAGTCGCGTGGTGGACAAGATCAGTTTCCAGCCCGCCAGTTTTGTTTACATTTCTTCTTTTGTGGTTTTAGTACCAGCTACTTGAGGCACATCGCCCTCTACTGTATCGGAGCACGTTGACCAGGATAAGGAAACCATTTCTTTTAAAAGCACCCTTTGTGCTCTCCAGATTAACCTCAATATATCCCAGTGTCCGATTCCCATATTGCTATAGGGTCCTATAGTGTCTTTATAAAAATAAAAAAAATCCAACAACTGTTCAGTGAGACAAAGTGAAGCATTTTTATTTTTTGTGTACAGGTAGAACTTCTTTAAAAGAAATAAAATCTTAACATTTTATATTCTTGCCAAAATGGAGGGAAAAAGGAGTTGTGACAATCACTTCAGGCAATTATCACAAGGGTTTGACTTTAGCAAATAGTAAAGGGTTCAGTTCACTTTTTACCTTAAGCTATTAAAACCACCATCATTTTAAAAATATCAAACTGTCAAAACAAGGACACAAGTCCAATTTGACCATACACTAGATCTGAGGAGAGGTTAAGGGAGAAGAAAAAAAGAGAAAAGTCAACCGCACTATGTTTGAAACACCAAGGGTGCAGTGGGTTACCATAACCCCAAACTAGAAGGAAACCTAACAGGGATAAATCAAGACCAACTATGTATTGTAAAGAGCCAAAGACGCACATGAATTTCCAACCTGCGTCACAGATTAGATTCTTTCCGCTTACAAAGATTGCCGATGTGATCACCTGCTGCAGTGTAACCATTTCAAAAACCTGAATACATTTGGCACTTTATGGGACACGGTTGATATCCCTGATCTTGATGGAGGGAGGGCTACTCAAAAGGTTGTTTCAGGACAGTTTCCAGGAGGACAGAAAAGTCAAAAACACAGCCACGTGTTCCTCTGGGGACAGCGTTGAGCGTAGAGGCTCAGACGCCAAACTCCTCAGTTAGATAGAAGGGGGAATCCTCATCGTCAGTATCTTCATCGCCACCAAGGAGGGTCATGGTTATGAAAAAACTGAGCAGATCTAGACCGTCGTCGTCTTCGTCGTCATCTGAGAAATACTTTGAGTGAGAAAAACAAAAGTTTACAGCAACATGTATGTCGACAGTGGTGACAACTTGTGGCGCACTCAAGTGATTGCTGTGTACTTACCGAAAATGCAACGCGATTTGAATGTTTAATGTGTCGATAAAGGCACTCCGTTTTGAAGGGACAGCATCCGTAACGGTCATAGAAACAGCATCTTTTCTTACTGGAATATCAGAAGAGAGGAAAAAAAAAAAAAAAAAAAGTGACCTCAGCTGCCCGTTTCAACCACAAACTACCGAGTTCTGCTTGAGATTTCAAGAACATTTGTGGCTCAGATTAGTTCTATATGAAGCACTGTTAGTGTTCATAATGGACATGCAGTTTTTAGGTTTTCAATACATTTTAAATGCAAATGATCAAGATTAATCTTAGGTCACATGAAATGTCTGTTATGCTTCATCTTTGAAGGCTAAAATCTGGTATACAAATAAAAGATACATTTTTAATTTCTCTTTAGCACTCGACCCTCTAGGCAGGGGGAAGCTGTGGTTCAAATGGTGCAAAGGTTGTCTTTAAGATGGAAGATCAGTCTGTCCCCATGTGTCGAAATGTACTTAGCCAAGACACTGAACTCCACATTGACCCCGATGAGCTAATCGATGTGCAACTTTGTGGAAATGGATGAATGAGACATACTGTAAAGCACTTTGTAGAACCAAGATTAAATAAAAAGTCAGTAGACAAGTATGTGGACCATTTAAGGTATGAAGTTTCAATTAGTTTCATTAATCTGATGTCAGAGTGACTATATTGGGCTCTAAATCATTTTAAATAGACAAAAGTTAACTGTGTGCGCAGTAATCAACAGAAAAACACATGTGCACTAAAGTTGATTCACATTGGACCTGAAGCTTTTACTGGGGTGCTGCAATCACAACAGAATTTCACCTGAATTTCTTCTTGAATGCGGCAATTACATTGTCCTTCGCTTGACCTTCAACCCAGTATTTGTTTGGCACATAAAAGGCAGATCTCACTCGGCACTGTGGGCAGGTCCTGACAAACAACAAACGGGGATGTCATGTTCACCTCATTATGCGTCGTTGACCTTCAGTTCAAACTAAAACCTACCTTACGACATCTGGCCCGAGTTCTTTCGTTCTCCTCCAGGTTGTGATGCACTCTAAACAGAAGGGATGATTGCAGTTTGGCAAGATCCCAAAAATATGGTCTTTTTTATCCACCTTGTCATAGACTTTTTCCATGCAGATACCACAGGTCACATTCCTGCTCTGCAGGAAGGCCTCAGTTTCCTCTATATCACTTTTGGCACTAGGGGCCGCTGCAGCCGCAGCCCCAGCCCCATCCTCCTGGCTCTTGGTTGAAGTCCCCTGAAAACAAACTTTTCAATCAGTGGAGGAACACAAGGGTTTGTTCAATTCAATATGCCACAAATGGTGTGAATAACTCCACAAGTTAGACAAACCTCATCGTTCCTTTGGCACGCTCCTGCTTGAGCAACCCCTGAGCTCTGAATCGACTCCAAGTCATTTTCTGCAGAGACAGGTTCAGTACAATATAAAGAAAAGCCGACTTAGAAAAGCTTCACTTTTAGAAAAATACAAATTAAAAAAAAAAAAAAAAAAAAACAGCCAATACCTGGTGACTGCTCTTCTGCAATATTGTCTGGCAGTTGCGCAATCTCACGCCGAGTATTTGAGGCGTTAACCATGAACTCTGATCCACTGCACTCATGCCTGGACGTCGCAGCAGCACGCAGAAAAGCCGGTTCTGACCCTCTTCTTTCAGACTGAGAATGAGCTACACTGGAGGAGGAGACGGCAGGCACTGAACCCCTTCTGCCTGTAACAGCTGTGAGGCCCTGAGGCTGGTGGACATGGAGATACCTAGTGGTGGAAAACAATGAATCAGCTGAAGAACTCCACTTTCATTACTTTAAAGTAAAAAGGGAGGAAAAATAAATAAATAAATGCTTACCTGCAGCGCTCCCCATACCAGCATCCACCTTTCTGAAAGTACCTACATATTTGGGATGATCGTAGGACAGGTGGTAGGACAGGCCACTCATGTCGGTATTTACATCTTGGACCAAATCTGCAGGAGCCATTTATGAAATGTCTGCAATTAAGCAGAAGGGAAGTTGAGAGGTTCTGTTTTGATGTCAATTTTCAGAGAAGTCAATGCCATCTTAAAAGGTTTTACTTCATTACAAAGTCAGGGGGGACTAATCAGACTCAACTGTGCATTGTCCCATCTGATAACTGACAGCAGAGGAGGACATCCATTTCGAAAAATATATGCAACTCGTTGCAACAATGCCACAGACATGAACAGGTCTGCTCCCTTCCACACGGGTCTCCCACCCCATTTCACACATCTGTAGGTCCGTTTTGATCCCCAACATCCACATGTTGATACAATCAGAGCAGCTAGCAGAAAACAGGAAGGAGGTCCTGTATCAAGACATTTCCCCCTTTAAAAAAATAAATAAATAACGAAACGTAAGTAATATGGGAGCCATTAAGTGACGTCTCGAAATTTGAGCGAATATTTGCAAAAATTTAAAAATAAATACATTTTTAAAAAGTGCTCAAGCTTCAAAGCAGATGTACGCAACTGCTTAAAAAAAAAAAACTCATCTGAAAACACGGCGTTTTAAAAGGGCTGAATGTGAGCAGAAACTTTGTGAGCATATATTTATTGTTATAGTCCATACATCTTAATTCATCACTGACAGTACAGGACCATGAAGAAGAAAAGCTGATCTGGGGAGCCACACATTTAAAGGGGGAGCGCGTCTCATTTAACAGTTGGTCAACTGGCGCCTGTTTAACGCCCTTGACGGCAGTTACTATCATAACTGATCCCGTTTGGGATGTTGTTGTCGACCACATTCAGCAGCACAACAATAAGTGGAAGCGAAACAAAGCAAAACACTGTTCTCACAAGGTTTTATGAAACAGCTCTGAAAATAATGTCTTTACTTGGTTATGGTTAAGTGTCAGCTTAACTGGTCATACTGCCAAGTAGTAGGAATAAAACCAGACAAGAGCTACTCAACATTTTGGTTGCCAAGATGCCAAATCTATAAATGACCAACAACCTACCCAGCCATTTCAACTTCCGGATATGATTTAATCACTAAACACCTCCTCAGTAACTTCACATTAACCCTATCTTAATTACATGGCTCTCCACGCTAGAGCATTCCTCAATAAGTCGAATACCCACGACTGATATCCAATGTAGTTTATTTTGGTCTCATTCTTATCGCCATAATCGCCCCATTCGAGGGTCGCATAAACGTTTTCTAAGCAACATAAAAACACTTCTACTTTTTACCCCTTTTTCTGAGCTTTTCTGCTTACCTACAGATTCCGTAACGAGCCGAATCCATCCTCAGTGTTTTGAGCGAGCCGCCAAACTAAATACCTGCTATACTAAATAGTTTACAGCTGCGTCTTCCTATTAATTAACGTAGCAACGAACCAATAGAAGCAGGACGTCGGCGTTGCTGCGTTACTTACTCCTGATCCCATTGGTCCGGACATGTGTCAATCAAAACAGGCTGACTTGAGCCGAAGTAGCCAATGTGCGGCGGTTATGCGCGTCAAACAAACTTTATCAACTGCTTTGCATTTAAAACATAATAAAGAGAAAATTCATTAATATTTCTAATCACCTTTATACGAGATAAACCCCTAAACTAGAACTGCAGACAGGTTATATGTTACAATAAAGTAGAAAATCTTTCAAGTCGCAACATATTTTCGCCTAAACATGTCAACCCATCATTTACACATGCACAGAGGTAGCTTACACACACTTTTTGGTGTAATATCTTGCTTTATCCATCCACACCCTTTGCTAGCATGGCACATTGGACGATTTCAATTTAGTTGTGCACTAATACCAGAAATTAAGGCAAAATAAATGTCAGGGATTAGATAAATGGAATAATCATTCATTAGAGGTAGATGAGGATCAAGACTGAGTAAGAGCACAAGAGGAGACTGCTGAAGTGTGCACCGTATAGGTGGGTACCGTAGAAATTGAGGAACCATAATATGGGAAAACCTTTAGAGACATTTAAATTTGGATGACAGTAAGGCTGTTGGAAAAATCAAGACACACAAAAGGAGTAGTAATCTAGGACTGTGTATATGTTCAATACAAAAGCAGCACATGATACTAGATGCTGCATACTAACTTTCAATCAAGATCAATCCCAGGAAAATATGATTTAGTAAGCTGGTTTAAATTCAATCCTACTGCACCTTGGATTCCAAATTGCTCATAAAGAAAGTTTGTTGGTTTGCCAGATGATATATTGGGAAGGAACTAAACTAAACACGCCGTCATCTAATACCAAACAAAATCAATACATGAAATAAGAATCCATGTATTGCCCTTACAAATGTGATCAAGAATTACAAATAATTAGTGACATAATTACAAGAAAATAAACAAACAAAAACCAGAAAATGGCAATTTCACTGTATTTTGCATTTGTCAAAAGAGAAAAAGAAATTTAAAAAGAAAAAAAAAAAAATCACGCTGTCCCCTGTACTTCAGCGGGTCGTGTGTTAATAGTGTCGGCTTCAGAGGATAAAACTTGTGCTGCACGCTTCAATGGTTACCACTTGGGTAGATGGCTTTAAGATGAAACCTATGTAACTTGGATCTCACATTTATTGAGAAATGGAAAAGGTATTGCACAGACAGCTGCACGGAGAGAGCTCTACACTGCTGGAGCCAGCCCAGTTTGTGTTCTTCAAACCAAATGGCATCGATGATGATAGTTACGCTGTAAACAATCAGCAATTTGCGCATCTCCAGCTTCAATAAAAAGTCTGACAACAATTACTATCACCCTTGCAAGGAAAGAAAAAAAAAAAAAGATGTCTCGCTCCTATTTCAACAATGCCATTGGTGTAAGAATATGAAACGCTTTCCCTTTGCAGCAGAACACAGAGCTGAGGTGAATGAGCAGAAGTTCTCTCTAAACACTGCTCTGGGGTCAGCTGTGCTCCGAGGATGAAACACGAGCAGCCTCTATAAGAAAACATATCACCCTTCCTGTTAAGTGAACGTTGTGGGAAACTAAGGCCTGCAGGCAAATGATTCCAGATGCTCGTGGCGAGCGTGCACACACACACACACACACACACACACACACATACATACACACATTACTGTGCTGAGGGTAATGCTGACATTGTGAAGACATTGCTGATTGTGTTAGCCCTACCAAGTGAATTAGCCTCTCCTGCATGTTAAAAATCCATGCCATGCCAGTGGAACAGTGCTTGAACCGAAAGCAGTGTGTTATTGTAACCGTAAATTCAGTCTGTAACAGTATTGCTAAAGTCAGTCTGTGCTGGAGATTTCCTAGTACATGTCTTTGTAGATCTCCTGTAGTAGAGGGTGGAGCGACGTCTCAGACTCAGTCTTTTTGATCTTTTGGACAAGCTGAGCGTTCTCGGTAACCAACTGACGGAGGTCAGCCATTTTCTGGAGCAGCTTGGGGAAGAGGTAGACGGAGTCAGAGTGGTTTGCTTGGAGGTGGAGGTCCAGGGCCTGGAGGATGTTGTCCTGACTCTGCTCCACCTGCTTCACGTTCATCAGCCCGGGACGATCTGGGAGAGCACGAAACACCAATTATGATGATTGCGAATTTACACAGTGCAACCAGGCAAGACTTTAAAAAGCTATTAAGATAAGTAATAGAACAGCAGGGTTAATAATGATATCAATTAATCAGGGCGAGGGAGAGCCAGTGAGCTATACATAATGATTTGAACTTTTCTTTTTGAATCTTTTGAATTAGTTTTGTTGCAACTGATAATATACAAACATTACAGCAACAAGTAAGACGTATTTCAGCTAATTGATGCTTTTATGTTGGGCATTTTAATCCAGTTTCAACTATGTGTTTGTTAGATGTCACTTTTTTCCCCTTAACAATTGTACATAATAAGGAACACAATTTTATTCTATTGTGTGCATTTTATATATGTGGATGGAATAACACTCAATATACAAACCTGGGCCTTTATTACCATCATTATGTCCACATAGGTTTGTCTTTGTGTTGGCCCTGTGAGGCACTGGTGAACTGTCCAGGGTATTTCACATGTGACCTACACCTTATCAAAAAGTGGATGTGGACAGGGATTGAGACATGTAGGACTTAGGCTTGACCACACGCACCCAACTCACTGCCCATGTTGCTTTCAAAACACATTACTTAGATTCAATTGAAAACAAGAAAAGTGTATTTATGGGAGCGTAAATGCTGCTCATGGGTAAAAACATCTCGACACGTTGTGACCACCTCACTGTGTAAAATGTCTTTAACATGGCAGCTGTATTGAGGACTTCATCGCAAGCAGTTATCTTTGCTAATTAGGTAATACCTTACACCCAACACCTACTTCACAATCAAGCTAGAAAGAATTAGATTATGATGGAAAACCAGCGTAAAATTCAATGGTTTTGAATCACTCATTATGTCACATGCAGCAGAAAGCGAAAACTCCTCATGATATTTGTGGTTATGAAAATAACTGGCAACAAAACGTATATTCTAAAATAAAAACTGTTTCACTTTGCAGTTACAGCAAATCTGTTGACTAAGCAGATTGCCTGCCATTTAAGTGAGGCTGTGTAGGAAAACCAGAAAAGCAGGGCAAAGTTAAGGGTTCAGCTTTGTCTGAAACTTGTAAAAAGGCCAAGACCATGTCAAATACTACTGTTTGCTCTGGATCAGTGCTCTTGCAAACGTGTTTTTCAGGAAGAAAAAAAAAAGAAAAACAAAAAAACAGAGCCCCACTCGGTTATTCGAGATTGATGTTGTTTAAATTACTTATGTGGTGGGAGGAGGATGCTTGCAAATGTGAATGATTTACATGTGATTTGAAATTCTTCTCCAGATACTTATGACTGCTTAACATCTCCTGTCAGCCCACAATCAGGCAACACGTAATGTTAGCAGCTGAAGACTTCAGTAAAATTTGAGACACACATCGAAATCAACACACACTGAAATCAGCCGACAGCAATTCTTCATGCTTTACTGGTAAACAGCTCGGCCTCACCTCCACAGAGAATAATGGCAGCAACAAACAGGGCCAGGTCGCTGTCATCCAACTCCAGAGCATTGAACTTAACAGCAAACTCAAACTTCGGCTCCATGATCTCATTGAAGGGCTTCCTTAAGCTGCGCAGGAACTCTCTTGTCACAAAGCCTTTGCCATTGGCCACCAACAGTCCATCTTTGTTCATGAGAGATGGCAGCATTGCAAAAATAGCCTCGTGAACACCGTACTTGAGCAAAGTCACCTGCAGAGAGCGAGGAGACAGATATCCGGTCATGACCTCCTTAACAGCCACATACATGCCAACTCGCTGTTGGGGCCCACGGTGACTCACCTGGTCATTAAGGAAGAGGTCCACAAACCCTGGAATGCACTTGGCAAACTCAGTGAGCTCTCGCACAGTCTCCACTGTAGTGCACTGACAGCGGTAGAATACATGAACTCCTATCTCCTTGGTCAAGGGTGCACCGTGAACTAACTGGCTCCATACTAAACCACTTTCTGCTTTCCAGAGCGTGTCCACGTCGTAGATCACGAATGGCTGACAGGAAGGGGAAAAAAACCATAAATAACATCGCTTGAATAGTCATCTGTAACTGTAAAGGATATGGCTGCCAACACATTTAAGGATGAGAACGTAGATCTGCATTATACAATGGAAAGTATACATAAACTAAGGTTTAATTAGGTTGTCCTTTTCAGATTTGCAAGTGGAGTACTTCCCGTTACGACCGAAGACATGAATATGAATACATTTTGAACTTCCAAGTCTGGCTTCACATACTGAGGTGCTGCTGGTTTTGCCAGTCAAGATGCTGCGGGCCCTCTTCTTGGTCATACTGAGATTCTTCAAGTAGGCTGTGTTGACTTGTTTGGCCAAGGTCTTCAGGTCTGAGCCACCTGGTTTGCTGAGGTTCACTTCCTCCGCAAGCAGGCCTGCCACCAGCTTCTTCCTCTCTGCCTCAGGCATACGCCCGTATCGGATCGCTGCGCAAAGACACAACCATTACATCAATAAAACAAATAAAGATACCCGTTTTTCTCTGGGAAAAAGTCCCAAAGTGGAGCACCGACAATGTCATTTAGCACGTTTATTATAGAAACGTTTGTGGGGGTTTTCCCATGCAACAAATCTTGTAAAAAGATTTTTTTTTTTCTTTAAATGGTCAAATCTACGAGGAAAATATATTTATTGGTTCCATCGGATTCGAGAAGGGTTTTCTAATCCACATCACAAATCTTTATAACCTCCCTTAACACTTGACTCACCGTCATGAGACATTCCCAAAGACAGGCACTTCTGGAAGCGACAATATTGGCACTTGTTGCGATTCTTCTTCTGAATCTTGCAGGCACGCTCGCAGCGCTCGTACTCCAGTTTCATTCTCACAGTCCGCCGGAAAAAGCCCTGAATCAAGACAACACAACTGGCTGAACAACTCATACGGGGCGGTAAAAAAAGAACAACAAGAAAAAACAGTGCCATCTTCTAATCTAACAAAGATGTTCTGCTGTGATGCACAAACTCTGTTACCTTACAGCCTTCACATGCATGTACACCGTAGTGGAAGCCAGAGGCCTTGTCCCCACAGACCTTACACTCCACACTGATACCAGAGCCTGCATTATCTTCCTTGCCGAGACGTAGCTGTTCTGACAGCGAGGGCGACGAAGTGTGGGAAAGGTCTGGGTTTAAGGGAATGAATAGATAAATGAAAATGCATGAATACTAATGCTTATTAATTACGTGTCTGTCTGCTCCTGTTTCTAGGAATGAAGTCAAGAGATTTCACCTGTGTAGCTGGACGATGCACTGCTGTTTTGCTTGCTGGGATTGTCCTTCTGATCGTCACCCTCTTTCTGTCGTTTCTTCTGGTCCCCTTTCAGGCCTTTAGAAGCAAGGACTTCCTCCTTCTCCTTCTCGTCCTCGTCCTCACTTTCCCTGGTCTTCAACTCTTGCAGGTCCGTCAGCTCCGACACACTGGTGCCCCCACAGCTGTCAGAGCCTCCAGACTCTACCTCCGGTGGCGTCCACCTGACATCGGCCGTGTCCTTGGGGCACTTTGGCTCGCTGTACCCATTCACCCTGTCAAGCTGCTCCGTGGCAGTTTCCTCAAACCCTTCCATGGTTCCTGTTGAAGCTGACTCAGCGGCTCATCTCTTGTCACGTGGCCATTGTCGCACCGCTTTCTGAAAACAAAATGATTTGGCTGTGAAAGAAATATTAAAACAACCGGCATGTAAACTCTCCATGTGAACTTCATATGCTAACACAGCTGCTAACACTTAAGTGGCCCCAAATGCCTGTATATCACGTAGCTCGACATTAGATCCAGCATGTGAGTGGTTAACAGTCCGACTCCGGCTTGTCAAAACATGCACCAAAACCAAAACAGTAACCTAAATGTCAGATTTTTATATAAGCATGCAGGTAAATACACTTATAAGGTACGTTTATAACCATTTCCTTGGTTATAACTGAATAGAGAGCAGTTATTAAGCTGTGTCTGCATGTGTGTGTCAGTCAGTAAATTCCAACTGGTTTTGTTTTGAGTTGAGCAGCCAGTAAATGTCTTTGATAGTAAAAGGCTTTCAGCATTATTTGCATATGTTGCATAGTCATGTCTGCATGACCTGCAGAGCGACTGGGACAAACAAGCAAGAGCCTCACAACCGTTTTGAGAGAAGGAAAAGTTGTCAAAACTTTGTAGGGGGGTGTCACAGGGTGGGCGATAAACACATGAAATTCTCGCTAATGGCTTTTAAAGGATAGTTTCATTGCATATGACGATAAACTGGCATAAAATAAAAGGTGAACTGCTTTTTCTTTTCTTTTTTTAAGAAGACAAGTTTCCAGGTGTGTCTGATGGGGCTAAAATCTGTATTATTGTTTGCCTCAGTTCCGTGGCAGGGTGCTGGATGGATGCTCTGAGGTGAAAGGGTGCATGCACTATGTACACACTGTGCAGCGCTGCTCCCTGGTGTTGGCGGTGGGGCAGGGGGGGGCTTTAGAGGTGGTGGTGTGGGGGGGTAATATTTTTACCCCGGGCCCCCCTAGTGGATTAATCCGTCCATGTATGTAGCTTTGACTCGCGACAAAAAAAACCTTTTGCGCTCATTAGTTGCTGCACGTACATGATGTCCAAATGCTGAACGTGGTGCAGAGGCTTTTTTCCGTCCCCATGAGTATATTGTAGAATAAAACACATCAAAGTGTTGAGACCAGTCCAACAGACAACCTGTCACACTGGTTCTCGGAAGTATTTGCGAACTTACATGGGATTGTGAGTCACTGACAGTACTGTAACTGGATACGAGCATTTAAGAAATTAAAGGACAACCACGTTACAGACATGTCTCCCGTCAAACTTTTTTTGGAGACACTGAAAACTATATTAGACCCATCACCGGGCTGCTTCTGGCTGCCGGTCTGCCGTCGAGGAGTCGGCTCAGTGAGCTAACTCAGCTAGTTAGCGACTAACCTTGATATTGACAGAGTACTGCCACTAGCTAGCCGTTAGCGTCGCTAACCCTCACTCCCGTGCGTGTCTTAAATGACGCTGGCTGACCACTAAGTTAGCTTACCTCTCTCAGTAGTGCCGCTGGTTCAGTGGATGTTTGCGCGAGGGCAACTAGCTAAAACAAACAGGCAGCTACAGCAGTCCCGTCCGGGATCGATCGGCTGTTGACAAGCTGTTTGAAGTCACCAGCAAGAGCAGGCTAATAGCAGGAGCTAACGTCAGCCTGCTAACTAACATAAACTTAGACAGATCCAGGCCTTAATGAAGCAACCGGCCCGGATAAAGCGCTGAGCTCAACAGAGGAAGAGAAACAACGCTGGCTCCGCTGTTTGCTGTATAAAACATGCAAATAAGCAAAGTTATGAGGCTATCCCACCCCGTCCCTCTCTGTCTACTGTTCCTGGCTTTGCTTTTACTCTGATTTCCTTTGCTTTGCTTCACTCCCTCCCCTCCTCTCCTCTCCTCTCCTCTCCTCTCCTCTCCTCCTCCTCCTCCTCATTCGTCGTCACATGTCAGGACACAGCGCCCCACACACAAATGACACACATACGACTGAAGATTGCCACAGTGGTTAAAGTAGATGAACCCACCGACTGACAGAACCAGACACCTTTTTGGTGGCATTAATTCATTTAATGAAATTTTCAAAAGTTGTGTGAGCATGTGGAAAGTTTTCAGACCTTTTCACATTTTTGTTGTGTAACAGATTCATCCTGAAATTAATTTAGTTAGCCCTTTTTCCCCCCTCATCTGTTCACTCACAATTCTGCACAGTTATTAAAAATGAAAGAGTAAAATATCCTATTTACACAAGTATTCAGGCCCACCACAGAATACTTGATCAAAGCTCCTTTTGCAGCAGTGGCAACCTCAGGTCTTTTGGGGGATGATCCTCCAAACTTGGCACATTTCCTCTGAGGATTTTTCCCATTCTCCTCAACAGAGTTTTTTAAGGGTCAACCAGGTTGACTGCACAGCCATTTTCAAGTCACGCCATCGATGCTCTGCTGGGTTCAGGTCCAGCCTCGGGACATACGTGGGGCAGTGGGTATGGGGAGGAAAAATAAGTGGGGTGACTCTATTTTAAGATAAGTCTAAAACATACTGTGTGTGAAACTTTGAGGCGTTTGACAACTTATGGCAAAGAAATGTTATCCTTTGCTTTCAGTATCAGCCTGATATTTCCATTACAATCTGAGTCAGCTGACGTGGTTCAGGCATCTGATCAGGATGCCGTCTTGTTGCTTCCCTTTGGAGATTTTTCAGGCTCATTCAATTGAGACAGAGCCCCAAGGAAGACCCCTTACACCCTAGAGGGATTTTATATCCCTCTGGCCTGGGAAGAGTTTGGGATCCCCCCGAGAGGAGCTGGAGAGTGTTGCTTAGGAGCGGGATGTCTGACTTTCCCTTTCTGCACCTGTTGCCTTCGTGACCCAACCTTGTATAAGTGAAAGAAAATAGACAGATGAATGGAGCTGCAACACATTGTTCCATCAATTATGGTCGGATGAGCTGGCCAAGGCGAGGCCAAACAGGCCCAAACCACCATGCTACAGACACTGTGCGTCGCAGATTAAATTTGGTTATCGTGCTGGAGTTGTAACTTTGTTGGGAAGACCTAGTATTAAACAAAAAGCTTTTGGGGTCAATTATTTCATGTTAAAACCTTATTTTTCTTATTCTTTAACTCAAGTCATCACATCAATGTTGTTTACGTGGTGTTCCATTAACTGGGCATGGGCAGGTTTCATTATTTTTCTAGAGAGAAACACTTGGTTAGTGTTAAAAAAAAAAAAGAAAGAAAGGGAAAATAAACTTATTCCTTGGTTGATTTTGTGTCATTAAATGACCCATCACCATTTAATATTACCATGGAAACGGTGTACTGTAGGCCCCAAACTGCTCATTTCCCCCTTCGGCCACACTAGCAGGTTAATCAGCCCTGGGTCTGCACTCATAATCTTGTGGATTTATCAAACTCCAAATTCCCCCAAGAAATAAGAAGGTTAAACCTTCAGTGTTCGGTAGCATTATTTCTTCTCTCACAGGCATTTGCAACAAGCTGCCACTTTTTAAGCAAATAGAAATAAGGGCTCTCTTATACAGAGTACTATCATATCAAATTCATGTTTGTCTGTGTATTATTTTGATTTGCAGTTTGTAATTCTTACTGTAAATAGAAACCATATAAAAATGGATTATTTTAGCGTAAAAGATGAAAAGCAGTTTGTACTAGCAGATGAAATGAAAAGACATACAATATGCAGAGTGAAACTTTTTTAAAACAGTTAAATAACGTAAAATGAAACAGCCAGGGTGCAGTTTTGCCAGTTTGTCAGTTGATGTCTCTGTTGGCTCGGGTTTTATTACCCAGAGGCGTCAGATTAGTCAGCGGTGACACGTTTTGTGCTCGCAAATGAGGTAGATTCAAATTCAAACTAAAGCCGACGTGCAGATTTCACATTGAGCAATGTGGGTGTCGACTTCTTACCTTTTTTTTTTCTTTTTCATCTCAGCAGTTTAACTTTTTAAAAAAAAAAAATAAAAGTGATTCGTACGTTTTCTATTTCATGTCATCACTTGAGACGTTTATGATGGTGAAAACTTTAAATGTTAGCCATAACTCAGCAAAGACACAGATAGAAATCTGGTTAAGGTATCAATTCACTTTTTTTATTTACAATAATGTTATGTCACATTAGCAACAGGAAGTTCTCAGCCCCCCCCCCCTCTCTGTCTCTCTGTCTTTCCTGTTTTCAGGAGTGAAATGGTGGTACAAACCAATACTGACTCAACTCTCTACATCAAAAGGCACCTGCTACAATGCCAAAAAATGACTTAGATAAAAACCAAACATGGCTAAATCTTTCTATATTACAAAACTCTGAGCCTTCTTCACGCACTGTAATACTCTTTAAGCATCACCGCTAACCATGCATTCAAGGATCTTTCTTAAGGCTCTTTTCTTTGCACCGATGTCTCACATCACACCTCACACAGGGTGCAATCAAAGCAGTGGTCAAGCTGTGGACACTGGAAAAAGCTCAATAAAATGGCTTAAACTGTTGTTGTCTTTTGTTATGAGGTCAGTATATTCAACATTAATTAGAAATGGTAGTACTACAAGTTCATTTTTGAGTGCAGATCTCCCGCTGCTTTCATAATGTTCACACATCAGACAGTTGTCTCTTGGTCTTCCTGCCCGGGAAACTTCACCAGGGGCAAAGCAAGCGTCCTCGCTGATTCATATTTTAGGGGATGTCCATGTCTCCGTTAGAGGCATGCGAGCAACGTTTCTCTAAATCACACCCATCTCTTTTGTCAACATTTTCTTTGCTCTCCTCGTCCTGATCCTCCGATCCTGATCGCATTCTGAGACGGAGCCCGGGGTCCCTCTGCGTCGGTATCTGGAAGCCCACCAAGGACGGTCTTTTCTCTGAAAAAGGAAAAAAAAAAAAAAAAAAGACAAAGAAAGCTACATCAAATCTCAATGAGCTCTGCAATGAAGCACACTGAGCAGAAGTCCGGTGCAGATATGAGAAAAGGAACCAAATTCAAGGAAATATATTTGCACATCACACATTGAAATGTGACGAACATCTTTTTTCGTCTCACTTGTGAAAAACGTCCAACATTTACACCCTCTGAACTAAGAAAAGCTCGCCATATTAGACCTTACTTCTCTCTTTAACATTGGAACTTAGCATCACTGCTCATGGTTGCATAAAACAGAGAAAAAATGACAGCGTCTCAAAGCACAGTGTTAACCTTTATTACAAAGCTGTTGTTGGGAGGATTTGCAGTGTCTGGTAAACCATGATGAATTAACACAAGTTAGTAATGTCTCTGAATGTACCTCTTCCTCATAAGGAAAGGACACTTACCACCTGGTCCTATAGGTCGCATCAGTCTGTTCATCTGGACGTTCCAGTGTTTGACGTTGGTGCTCGCCTGGCGAAGCTTCCTTTGGGCAGCCTGTCAGAGGAAAAAAATCTCTAAAATGTCTCTTCCCCACAAGCATCAGCTTCTGAGAAAACAAACTGCTGGTTTACTTCAGGACTAAAAGCTTCACCTGTCTATTGGCTGCAAATGAAATTCACCCAGAAAGTCAACACTGAGGTTGATTTTATCCAAGGATTTATTTTTTGCTGTTTTCAATTGGCTGCCTTATTTGTGACTTTGTGATTTTGCGACACACAAAACAAATACATTATACCTAACACTGGAACACTTCAAATTATGTGCTTAATTTTGACAAAAAAACAAAGGCTAAGGTTATTCTGTTTTTTTCAAAGAAACAATCGAGCCAGCAGTTTTTCTTTACCTAATGGAACAAACTGATAATGAAATGACTATAAAGCAAAATAGAAACCTTTTTTTTTTCGTTTTCTATACGCTATTTGGTTCTAACAACACCTCCATCTGTTCTTACAGATGTATCACATCTAGTATCGAAAGGCTAATCTGATAACCAGATAAGATTTAACAGAATATCATGTCCATGCTTTTTTGACCTACCACCACATCCTGGTCAACCCTGTGCCGGTTGGCTCGGACCTCCTCCAACTGCCTCTGAGCCTCGTCAAGGGATCGAGACTTGACCTCCATTTCCTGCCTCAGCTCCTGCTTCTCCCTCTGTGTCTTCAGGATGTACTCCTCCTGCTCCTCCTGCAGGGCCATTAGGGCCTTCATTTTTTCTTCCTCCTCTGCCAGTAGCCTGAGCACAACAGAGAACACAAATGTGACAAAACGCCGACACTCTAATCTGTGTGACTGCACGGTTTAACAACTTCCTTTGCCGGCAGCTCAACTTCCTCAGGAACATAACGCAACAAGAGCTCATCAGTTTGATATCTGTCTGCACGCATGAGCGACTCTCGACCTACAGCTTAATGTACTGGGATGCTGCACACCTAGTTGGTTGCACATTGTGTAATATTCACCCTGCTTGAGCATAGCGGAAGGCCTCCTCGTCCAGCCTGGCTTTAATCTCTTGCTGAAGCGCCTCCTCCAAACGTTTCTGCATCTCCTCCAGCTCCTGGATCCTCTTTCTCTGCCTCTCTGCTTCCTCCTCCTTCAGAGCCATCTCTGCCTGCATACTGACCCGGGCCTGAAGACACAAAGAAAGATGCAGAGGGTTGACTGTGTTTGTCTTTCTGCTGTTTGAATTTCCCCTCCTTTCCGTCCTCCCTCACCTCCTCAGCCTCACGAAGCTGAACCTCCAGGGCGCGCTGGAGCTGGTCGTGCTGCTGGCGTCTCCTCTGCTCGTCCTGCTCCATAAGCACCTGAGCCTGTCTCTGCGCCTCCTTCAGGAGGTCCAGCTCTGCCAGCTTGCGCTCCCGTTCCTCCTGCAAGGCCCGAAGTCTCTGCAGCTCCTCCTCTTTGGCCTGTCGTCTTTTCTCCCGCTGCTCACGCTGCTCCCGACGCTTCAGCTTCAGATCTTTGTGGAGAGACTTTTTGCCCTCCACATCCAGCCTGATGGCTGTTTGAATGGCTGCAAAGGGGATGACGTTTAACATCTTGAGAGGAAGATTACATTTTTAAGACTGATTTATAACTCAGAGAGCACAAGTCTCTTCTGACCTGTGGTCCACTCCTGTCTCTGTTTGGTGTCCGAGGCGCTCATTTCATAAGTCTTGGAGAGGGTTTTCAGACAAAACATGCACCTCTTCCCATCTCGGTCCGGCAGCACCTGATCAAACAACAAACGCACCTTTTATTGATATTTTTATCATCTCATCTTGCATAACTTCTGTCTCCGTTGTTTACATGTGTCCTAATCACTTATTATAAGATTTTTAATTAGACTAATTAGCTCTATTCACTCGAGGTCTGTGAGATTTTTAAAGGATCTCTGTAGAAATCTGAATGTGACACTTAGCAGCTGTGTCAGTTCCACCTGTTGTGCTTTTATCAGCTTGATAGTTATGACACCTGAATAAAAAGAACGTCTTCTGAAGAACTGAATGAAAACAACAGTGTGGGAGGGGATGGTCCGAAGAGGAAGTGTTCTGTATTTTCTCCTTTTTCGGGAGAGACCTTGAGGGTCTTTGGTGGCTGGTGACACGTAGCTTGTCAGTATTCTACAGAAAATCTTCAATTATTCTGCATCTTCACAGACAGAAGTACAACATTACACTGTAAGGTATGATAGACGATAATATAAATCATACAAAAACGGAGTGAAAGATTGCAAAGTTGGGACAATCTATAAAATATGAATAGAAGCGGAGTGCAATTTTTTCTAAATAATTTAATCCCCATATTTAGATGAAAATAGTCAAAGGAAAGCCAAATAACTAGCATATTTTTTTTTAATTTGCTAACTTTAAGTGTATGGAGAACATACATCCATCCATTTTCTTTGCCCACCAAATTTAGTTCAGGGTCATGGGGCAGTTGGAGCCTGTCCAAGCTGGACAAGTCACCAGTTCATCACAGAGACTGGGCAGAGACAAACAACTATGAACACTCCACTCAATTTGTAATCATCAGTTCACTCAAATTCCATAGTTTTGGACAGCAGGATAAAGCTGAAAGCAGGCAAAATCATTGGAGGACATATCAACTCCACATGTCAACAGTCCTAACCACAACACTAATGTGCAGCCGGCAGCCCTCACATGTAAGGACATGTAATAATAAATCAAACTAATTTCTGTGCTGCAGAGCATATATTAGAGTGCCTAAAAACCACTGCTCAGCCAAAAACCCAGAATACGGTGAACGTTTGTGGTCTTCTAGATTTGGAAGTATTCAGCGAGATTTGCAGGTGAAAGGTATGCCACTGCATCAAAATGAACTGTCCTGCCTCCCCATCTTTATCGCCACCTTCTACTTGACCTCACCACTGAGGTTTGCACTGAATATTTTGTGTTGAGTGAAAAAATAGTCCAACATTTCAAAGTTGCAAAAAAGTACACAGAAAGCCATATTGTGGTGTTTGGTGGAGTCTTCTGAGTTAAAAACAAACATGATTCTGTGGTGGTAATTGGTGCACTGTTACTGTGGTACTAAGCTGACTTTCGTCACTGCTTCCACAAATGATGTTCACTACGCAAAGAAGAAAAAACGTAAACAGCATCCAGAATAGCTGAAGCTGTCTCTGGGCTAGTGTTCATTTAAGATGGACTGAGATGAAGTGGGATTTTGTTGAAGTGGGATGAAGTTCTCTGGTTTGATGAATGAAAAACTTGAATTCTGTTTGGAAAATATAAATGGTGCAGCCTTCAGACTAGTGAAGAGGGACCATCTAGTTTATTATCAGCTAACTATGATCAACCATTCACAAACCAGCATCGGTGATGGAGGTGAATTGGTGCACAAAGTTTAACTTCTATAGGCCTTGTCACTACCTGATGTGGGGATAATTTAGTGTTTTGCCTACTGGATCATACATTTATTTATTTCCAATACATATTCAGAGTGATAGAAACAGTGAAGTTTCAGAGTTCTAGCAGTAGTTCAAATAAGTAACAGAACATAACAAGCTAGATTAATGTGCTGCGTAGTCTCCTCTTCTGACAGCCTTTGCTTTATATTTCCAGTTCAGTGGACAGCTGAGTGGAACATTCACATATCTGCAGCAGCGTGGTTCCTGCATCTGACCTGTCAAACCTCTGAAAAGCTCTAGATTTAGTTTTAGTTTTTCTTCGTCAAGAGTGGGATCCATTTAGTTTGGTAAAACAAGAGAAACAAAAAGTGCAGCCCTTCTGAACGAGCAGAGTAATTCACGGTCTGAGAAAAGTCTGTTTCGGATTTTTTTGAGTCATAGGGCTGTGATATGATTCACGAGAAAAGCCAAAGATGAATGCCATCATAGAACATAAATCTCCGGTAACCATTTTGTTGCCCTCTCAGCCTCGTCTTGTGGCACCTTGGGGAAATCCCCACCCTCGTGTTGAGAACCGCTTTGTTGAAGGGCGATGTTTTGATTCACCAGCAGCGGATAAATGTGTAGAATAAATGTTTCTTTTTGTGGACGAACTGGAAAAGAATGTGTGACTAAATCTAGCATTGAAAAGTGATCTTTGCCACCTGCTCACCTCCACACAGCAGTTCCCATCCAGGACTATGTTGCCTTGGCAGTCCTTGCGGTCCTCCCCGGTGTAGTAGGACAAGTTGCTGGGCCTCAAAGTGAACCAGCGTTCCTTCCAGTTTCTCCTCAGTTGGCCTTTTTTCCACAGATAACCCTGTATGCATCCAAATGGACACGCACACATACTGTCACTGACACGCAGTGAAGCATGCTGGGTACTGAAAAACAGACTTATCTGGTGGCAGATAGTCTCTTACCTCTTTAAGAACATCACCAACTATCTCTCTATACACTTCCTCTATAGCCATGCTGATAATGCTCTTATCAATTCCCCGGGTTAACTTTCCGGAGTTCATCATCTCTAAAAAAATCCAGACGATAATGCCGCTCTGCTGCACTGAATCCTGGGAAAAGAAGTCTTCCAACTCAACACAGTTGACCTCAATACTCATAGCCATGCATATCTTCTTGAGGAGGTATTCCACCTGCAGAGGGAAGGAGTGATAGGTCATTAATACATTTTGACTTTGTTTCTCTGTGAAAGGAGGATATCACTGAAGGGCTTTTAAAATAAAGATTTAAAAACTGTTTATTCATAAATTCCATTTAGTTGTTTCCCATTTTTGTTCCAAAAAAACAAAAAAAAACACCCTTAAAATGTTGTTGTTTTTTTCTAAAACCTCCTGTAGTAACACTGTAATGTGTGTTACACCACAAGTGTGTGAAAAACATACCAAAACTAAACTGGATGATACCCTCTAAAGCTTTGAGAAAGGAACTACTTTGGCCTTGCAATTTGAGGCTTTCTATTGGCACCGGCTTTGAAAAAGGCACGACAGGAAACCAAAATGAGAGTTTGCAAGTGAGAAACAAGCCCACACTGCTGCATGAAAAGAGCACCATGTTCCACAATGGCATGACGCAAAGTTTCAGCCAGTTTAGTCAGAGATCCAACTCCATTTTTAGGTCACAGATTACTGACTGCAGCCTCAGAATTACAGTCAACAATGCAGCGCAATACATTGGAAAAACATATGATTAAAGTCAGAGAGAAAAGGAGCAGCGTTGATCCATGATGATTGCAAAACGTGAAAACTGAGTCAAATATATAGAGTCAAAATATTGGGTCATATTCCAAACTAAAACACACAAGCGTGATCTTATCATACTCAATGTAGTCGGTAAAAAGTGAGAAAAACACAGTTATTCTGGCTGAACCCACCTCATCAGGAACCATTACCAAAGGGTACTTGTCCTCAGAGAGAAAGTTGAAAAGGCACCACAGTCGAAAGGCATCCTTCTCTGGCAGAATGCAGTTGCTGCTTCTGTCCGGCTGGTAATTTTTCTTTGCCGTTAGGGTCCAACAGAGCTCGTCTACATTTTCCTTCTTGAAAGACCCCTCCACAACCTACAGCAACACAAGCCACTTCATCACACAAATGTTTTTTTCTGGAACAATAAAAAAAGCAGAGGGCTGCTCTGTTATTCACCTTATCCAGTATATACTTGTTGAGGTAAGGCATGTAACCTTGACTGGACACTGGGCCATCATCGTCGTCCCTGAAGTGCTCCTCTAAAGCGACTGGATCATGAGGGATGCACAGGACTGTGCACAGGTTGTGAGACAACACCTGAAAAATCACGTCGAACAGGGGAGGACATGTTTTTGAACAAAAGGAGGGAAACAAGCTTCATTGCCGTTTATTTTTTCAAGAGACAGCTGAGTTTGTTCGATGCGACAAACTCCGTGTTAGTATCATCTCAAAGTAGTGGGGCAACATGCTGAGATTAAAAACTAAGTAAATAAATAAGATTAACTGAAAACTTTAGAGGAACTGACATTTTTTTAATCTTCTGCAGTATCTGTTTTTCTTTTTTTTTTTAAGGATACATTTTTTTGTTTGATTTCGAAAAAGAATGATGAAATCAGCCTTCTTTAATGTAGCACCTTCACACATGCTAATGCCGCACAAAGTGCTCCAAATCCAAAAGTGGTTGACGTGGTGGAGTTGAGAGCGAGAGATCCTTTTTAGTTCTTGTTTGGGACCACAACTACATTTAATCCTTTTTTTTTTTTTAAAGTTGAGTGAAAGATGACCTGATTTCAGAAAAGGAAATTGTAGCCTGGCATAAAACAAAAAGAAAAGAAAAGGACCTTGATGGAAAGTTTGAGCATCCTGCAGGTTAATTACAACTGAACACATCCTTTGACGACTATCACAGCTCGCACATGTGCTTTATGATGATGAAGAGGTTGGCTCGTGCTTATTGACATAATCCATTGTGTGTTGTAGACGTCGTCATCGTTTTACCTTCGCTCATCTATTTCTTTCTATATCTAACAGTGTGATGTTTGCTCATGCTTGGCAGAGCGAGTCATGACTCCGACAATTTACGGGAGGCCGTCCGTGAAAGTCATCTGAGAGCTTATAATCTGACGTGGCACAAATTGTGCATGGTACATTGTACATACACTTACATCTTATCATGCTTAAAATGCTGAAAGGAGCTAATCTTTTCAAAACTGCACCACTCTGTGAGACACCTTGTCTATGGATATCAGCTTAACTACACTGAGCTCTAATTCTCCTGGTCTGTGAATGTTTTGTTATGTTCTTGGGTCTGTTTAGATGTTCTTTAATCCTTCTCATTTCCATATTTTCTGTGTTAGGTTTGGTTACGTTCGTGTAGAATGTTTTGTTTTGTTCATGTTCTATATTCTTGTCTGCTGTCTGGGGTGTTACGGTTTGTCCTGCTTTCTGCTCTCTCTGAACCACTTTATCAAATTAACCTATTACCCCGCATTCCCTTTGTTTGTCATTAGCTCTATAAATCTCTCTGTAAATACTTTGGAATTTCCTTTGTTCAGTGCCACATCCTTGACATTGCCATATGCCATGCTTTGATTTCCAAGTCAACATTTTGTTCCAGTCAAGTTAATTCCGTGTCAATTCAACAGCAGCTTTTGATTGTTTCCTGTCATTTTGGTCTTCTTCACCACTACATGACACTAAATTAGCATATTTGTTCCTCACACTCTCTCCATAACTGGTAACTTCAAAGTTGCTGTTGTGGAAGAATGCATGTTGCACCATGTGAAGTTATGTGCGAGGTTTATAACTTATGTGTGCTGTTGGTCATAAGCAGCATTTCCTCAAGTTATGTGCGCTTAGGCGCAGGAAAATGCTCTAAAATAATCTCTCTGCCTCAGTTTTTTTCTTCTTTATAACTTTGTAAGAATATTGTAGGGTTAGGTGTAGAAAACAATGTAACACTTGCTATGCTCCAGCCCAAACGCTGTGAATTGTGTTATAAAATACAGAGATGTGAAAGAAATGTCACTAATGACTGAAAAGCAAAGACAAATACTAGAATTAGAAGGAAGTCAAATATAAAAATCAGCCAGAAGTGATACCGCTAATGTCTAATCTATTCAATAAATATTTTCCTCATTTAATTTCTTCCACAGACAAAGTGCAACATCTTGTGATATCGACTACATGCTATCAGACACCTAGTCTCTGTGTGTTGAGCTAAAACCACATCCTGTCTCCAGTGCTCTACAACATCTGTGCGCTTTTGAGGCCACGACATGCAAACTACTTGGCTGTGTGCGCCTCCACAGAGCGTGGGGCCTGTACACAGGCTGCATGCTTGCGGGGGATAAGCCCAGTCATGAGGCTGACTCGCTGGGAGCCAGGAGCGCCAGCCAGCCCATTGTAGGAACGTGGAGGTGGCTGGAAATGGAGTCAGAGCCACACCAAAGACCGAGTGACATAACAGTGAGATCAACAAAAAGTACAGTGACTTCGTTGTGGCAAGAGACAACTATCGCCGGCATGTTTCCACTTTGTCCTTGCTCTCGCTGCAACAATGTTCCTTTGACGTACATGCTGTGAGCATACTCCATTCAACATGCTGTTCTCCAGTGCCAGAGGTCCCTTTGCACTACAAGGTGGCACATCGAGGCCCAGTGTGAGCCCAGCTTGGAGATGAGGGCTCCCATTCATATACAGACTGAGAGCAAACTGTTAGTCGCATGCTCCCGCAAGACAGAAGTGCATATTGTGCTTTTCTTTCAGCAGTGTAAGCATTTTACTCTAAATATAGGGAACGAATTTGTTCCTGGTTGTGGCATACATAGTCACAGAAAAAAAACAAGCGTTTCACACAGGAAATATTTATGATGAACAACTCTTATTTTTTGGAGCAAAGGCTTGAACATACACTTAGCATATGTTTGATTTTGTTTACTGAGCACCTCACAAACTTGATCTTATCAAGAGTGAGGGCATGTGACAGAATACAAAGTGAGGAAATGAGGCAGCACAAGTCTTAAAGCAGAAAAAAAAAAGTGTGTTGTAGTCCCATCTCCCTGGTTGAAGACCATCCACTCACCTTCAGCTGAGACTTGGACACCTTTCCACTTTTCTCCAAATCCAGGGCTGTGAAACCGTACCAGATGGACTTGAGCAGTTCAGACCGCAGGTCCATGTCTGCAGTAGCGTTATTTTCTGATTTCCTCCTCTACGTGTCTTCTTCTTCCCTCTGCTGTTGACACACAGGGCCCCTGGGTGACAGGCTGACACACACACTGGGTTGCTGCTGTGAGGTAGACACACACAAAAGCAGCCCGCCAGCAGTGACACCTGCTGGTCGTCCACTATCTCTGAAACAGGGGAGGGCCACACTGTTTGTGACCCCCCACCCTTCAGAGCTGAAGGCTTCAAATCCTTAACAAACAAACAAAACAGAAAACAACATGAAAGTAGTGTAAAGCAGCAAACCAACGACCTAAAAACTCCCAAATAAAAGAGCAAATCATTGGTTGTCTTTGTAAATGTAACTTCCCAGATACAAAGATTTGAATTGTTGGCAAAGTTTTGTGTGATTATTTTAAAATCTTGTTCTTGTTGTAATGAAAATAAGTAAAATACGCTTTATTTATACCGAAGGGAAATTGTAAAATAGATCAAATAAAATCACGAAAAACAATCGGAGTGGTATTGAGGTAAGATCACAATTTTGTTGTTACAGCTGGTTGATTAGAGGTATTGGAGCGTGGATAAAAGAGTACATTTTATCATGTTTTGTCAGCCAAATCTAAGTCTGACAAAGTCTAACAAATAGTTAAAACAGCTTCTTGACAAGGTAATGGAGTCCTGGTTTAACCCCTAAAAGCCAAGCTTTAATTTCATGTGCATTTTTTCATTTCTCCTGGCTTTTTGGGATGAGCAGACACGGATGGATATCCTTCAAAAAGGAAGTTGTTTTTGAGGGGGGGGGCCTTCATGTTAGGACCACGATCTATTTCACGAGACCCTGGATGCAGGGTTTTAGGTGGATAAATTAAATATAGCAAGTACAGCAGACCTGTCCTGCCTTCATGGACCAGTTAATAAGTACTGATTAAAAGTTGATGAGATGTGTTAAAGTCACCAGCAAACTAAACTAACACTGTGTGCTTTTAAATTAGTCTCATTGTTTTTAAGCTAGAGAAGTAGTTTTACGTTATTGGTTCACTTTTAGCGCTGGGTCTAACTTAATTAGCTGGTAACTTTGTCCAAGCTCTGATTTGCTTGTAGGCTACCTGTTATTTTGCCAACATTAGGACTGAATCTTTCCCCCAAAACCACCTAACTTTGCCTTTCCACCATTCAATGCATTAACCTTGTTTCGAGACATCTCAAACTTTGTGGAAATATGATTAAATATTCAAATAAAGTTAAACAAATTAACGTATCGCTGATTGATCAAATTATTATTGACGGAGTCCCTTAACTTTCCATATATCCTTACATTCGGTCATGTGGTTTACTGTGAAGCTATGCTAATTTCACACAGTTCATATAAAGCCTTTATCTATAAAATCTATATAATCTATATCTTGTGTGAAAGTGGCACCAAATTCTCTGATCCACCAGATTCTGAGGCCCAAATGGGAATTGAGATTGTATTACTATAAAACAAATGTTTATCATAACTATAATATGCTTTACAGCGTTAGGTTTAGAGATACTTTATTTGACATCCCCTCTATCTGCACAGGCAGAATTCACAAATGTTGATAACTTTTTTATTCACGTCAAACAAATCACAGTGTGAGACTATGTCACTTTAGCAAATTAACACATCAATGCAACAGAAACAAATATCTATATAGTTTCCTTGAATGTCTCTTTATTGGTGGAGGAAGCCGCGGCAAAAACTAGTCACGTGGTAAAACAACTTTCGCATCGTTACCATGGAGCTGTTTATTAAGACCCGTTGGTCATTGGTTGAAGATGTCATCATCACCAAGATGAGGGTTGTTATTGGTTGATACGGCTTCTTATTGTGACCAATAGCGAGGCGGGCTTTTTACAAACCGCTGATAGTTCAGGAAGTTGACAGTCCTGCTCTATGGCAATAAAGAACTGAACGAGGGCTCTTTAAATCAGCAATAAACGTCTGGTAAACTAAAACGAATTAAAGTTTGGAATTAGATATATTACAAATAGCTGAATAGTTTATTAGACGGAAGTAACCGAGGCCTTTTTGAACCCTGAAAGTAGACTTTCAGCTTTACGTCGTGTGTAGCGTTTGCTTTAAACTTAGCCTCTGTGTCTCTTTGCTCTCAGCTTGATTGTCATTGTGTTGCAATGTGCTGTGCATGTGTTTATCTGATATTAGATATGTCCTTTTTGTGATGACGAAATGTCAGTATTTACTGCTGGAATAGTTAGGTTTCTCACGGTCGTTTTCCTTTTTTGATTTATTTGCAGTGTTGTCGATACAGGGGTTGGCTGCATGGCGCTTCATTGACTTGTTTTTGTCCAGTACCTTATACTCGTCTGTTTATCTTACACGCGTTTACTTGTTTTTGAATGCTTCGTGTTATTTTATCCACCCTCGTACTGCCTTTATTATAAGCCCGTACAGTGTTTCATGCAAGGTTGCTCAAATTTATTTTGTTTTTGCTCCTCCAGTTGTTCAGATCTTCGTCTCTATCCTCCTCCTCCTCCTCCTCCTGCCATCATTATGGACTCTTCTCCGGTCCTTCGTCAGCAAAATCGGAACAAAATCTGCAGTGACTTTCAGAGGCAAGTCATTTCATGACGTATTCACTTTTTTTCTTCTCTATGTCTTGCATTGGTGTTGAACAAAATGTATTTGTGGCACCGCAAGAAATTATCAGTCAACTGTGTATTTCCATGTAAAACTTTCACTTTTAGCACTTAAAGTTGTCATTCAGCTGCATCTATTTAATTAGTAATTAGTGTATGAACCTTGACTTATTTATAAAAAAGGAAACGTCTAAATAAGATACGTTTATAGCTTTTATAGTACTGTTGTTTTTAGTCCAGGTCTGTTTATTGCATATCCAGTTTGTTTTTCACAAACTCCTAACAAACAACATGTGTTTTTTGTCAATCATGTTTTAAAACCAGGTGTGTCAGTGGTTTTAAGGTCAATTCCAGTGAATTTCTTATAGATGCATATCTATTAAATGGTAGTACAGGGTGAGATCAGTGTTGTTGCTAGTATTGAGCTCAATGTGACCAACAGTCTGAGGAGATAACAGTATGTTATCTCATCTGCCATTTGAGGGAGGCGGGATAAGCTTCTGCCTTTTCTACTGAAGACTATGTCGTTACCACATAAACTCGTACTGACGGGTTGATCATGTCTAGACCCCGAAATTCGATCTATCAGTCTGTCCTAAAGATATAACTCGCGAGACGAGTATGATTTTCCATGAAGTCTTACAAAGCCTTTCACAATTTGAAGTATTCTAGAAGCTCTGGTAGCAAAATAATTTGAATAATTCTGTTCCCACTCATAATTGCATTTACCCCCCAAACACAGAATGAAGAATGAACAAAACAAAAAACGAGCGGACCCAAAGTTTTCCTCATCCCACCTCTCAAAAAAAGACTGTGAGAACAAAGATCCAGCAGTATCCTGTTTGAAGCCACCTTTCCAACAAGCTGTAAGCAGGCTTCCAGTACTTGCAAAGTCCCTTCGTCTTCAGACCCCTTCGGACTTTGGGCAGTCCCACCTCAGGTGGGAAGAGAAACCTTTAGCCGTAAGTACCTCTTTTGTATCCTTTTTGATTCAGATGAGTTTTGTTTGATTAGATGATTTTCATGTCTTTAATCCTTTCATTTTTTTTTCTGAAGGGGAAAACTAGGAAGAAAAAGCCATGCACCCGGCCTGTTCCGTTCAATCTGTCACAGCCCAAAAACAGGAAAGAGGCAACTGAAAATCATCAACCTTTAACTGCTCCACAATTGCGGACTCATTCCATCCAACCTGAAAAAAATACTCGCGGTTCAAAACCTACGAAACGTCGAGATGGGTCGAACAGCAATGGGGACTCAGCTAAAGGTGTGGGGAAGTCTCATGGAAAAAACACACAAAAAGCATCCCACCTGTCAGCACAGCCTGCTCTGTCCAACACATTAAAGACTTCAGCCACTTTGTCAAATCCTCCATCATCCGTTCCTGGTCACACATCGCATCAGAAGGACGCCCCTTCCTGCGCACAGCAGCCTCCTGGTGCAGAGGTCTGCCTGGATAACATGAACCTGCTTAGTCTCAAAGATTCACACAGCACGTTAAATGCTGACCAGACTGCACAACCAACCACGCAGGGCAATCCCTCCAAAGCTTCCAATGGTAACTGTGGACTTTTTTCTACATTTTCACTGTACACCTCTTATTTAGGTTTCCCTGTGTTTGTTCAAGTAGATGATTGAGTCGCCACAGTTATGGCTTCATGATAATCTTTGTTCCTCTGAACACTAATGTGTTTCTTGCTTTAATGTCTTTAATTTCACCACAGGGGAGAACTTCCAGGCAGACCATGCAGCTTTATTAAGTATCCTTCGGAACGAGGGAGTTGGTGTGGCAGGCCGGGTATCTGCGACTCCACACTCCAAACCATATAACTATCTGGTGAGTTGGTTTTTATCACGGATGTGCAGTAGTTTTACAGAATGCTTTGTCCCTGTGCTCACTGATGGTTGACCTCGGCGTTTAGCTCTTTTTGTTTTCAAGGGTTCAGAAATCTTGGCATCAAAACTTTTCTGAATCGTCTTGTTTGCAGCCTCAGCGAGTGTCTGTCCTGAAGAGTCGGCAGATGGCTGGACCCGCTCCAGGTCAGCATTACACGAGAGAACGCAATGTGTCCTTTTACTTTCCCCTGTGACATCGCAGTACAAAACTGTTTCATGATTTGTGAGCCTACCGGGTTGGAGTCTCATGGAGAAAGTTCTAGATTCAAACTGACTTCCCGGAGTCTTTGCACATTGTCCAGCTAGAGATATTGAATTAAATGACCTTTTTAAGGAGTTCTGGCAAGTAGACCTTAAGTGTAGAATAAGATGTAGACACCAGAAATGCCCAACCAACCAGCCAGACTTGCTTGATATGCATTAAAAGATGAGGTGCAATCAGCAGGCATTCTGACTGGTCACCACAGGGGGTGACGGCCGCTGGAGGGCTCACATGTACAGAACTAGAGTCGTGTATATTCACTGCTGTTTGTCTTTGCCCGCAAAGTTGGTTGATGTTTCATAAAGATACCTTGACTAAATTAAGGTTGGTATTTAACTTAGCTTGGGAGCTGAATAAGGGGAGAACATGATAGGAGACAGTTGATGTGAGATTTAAACACTGGAAATGCACTTCATGTTTTCTCTGAGGAGGCAAACTCATGGGTAGCAGCTTTGCACTACTCGACTTACTTTGCACTTAAATCTTTATGGGTTTTAGTTCTTTCTTCGCAGAGCCGCAGAGTCATAATTTACCAATTAAAATGTAGTACACTGCAGCGCAGGCCTACACTTTCTTACACCTTCCAATGCACAGCCAGTCGAAATGTGGGAAATCTCTTATAAATGCGGATCTACCACTTAAATTGGTTTTCTTGCTTTTTTAATCTGATTTTCAATCTGGGTTAACTTTTCTCACAGTAGCTTCATATTTACAGGACAAACCAAACAATGGGCGTAAACTTAGAATAAATACATATGAAAAGAACACAAATAACACTATGCTTAACGTAGTAGACGGTGGATTTGTTGTCTACTCTTATGACCAATGGAAAACCTTCAAAATAATTTTTTTTTTTAAGCATAACTGGTGGGGAAAAAACCCCAACAAACTTCTATCAAACTGAGCTGTAGTTAGTTGTACATTGGCATAAATGCAGTATAGAACTTGATAACGTGCTTCCCCTCCTTTCCTGCCAGCCCGTTATGTTCTCTTTGCACCTTTCTCACAGCTTTGGTGAGGTCGGCGCAGTTCTCGTCGGACCCTGCTGCACTGCAAAGTATCCTGCTGAACGAAGGCGTGAAGGACGGAAGGCCTACGGGTGCCACACCGAGAAATTCAGTCTGTCCACCTGGCAGAGGCATATCAATCTACACGGTAGGAACACGGATTTTTTTTCCCCATCAGATTCCCGTCTTTGTTGTATTTTTGCTGCTGCTTTTAGATTCCCATGTTGCTTTTGAAAGTAACAGGTTAACCGAGTGTTTTTCTTTTTTTCAGGCTCAGAGAGTGCCTGTTAGAAAAGAACGGGCAGAGCCAGCCGGCGGTCCAGTGGGTAAGATCAAGCAGCATTAAACACCAAATGCAGCCTTGTATATTTGTTCTTTTTGCCCTAACATTGACATGATGCATTTATTTTCCCCTGAGCAGCGGCACTCAAAGAGACTCCTCTGAAGAAATGGACTCCACAGAGAGTCCGCAACACCAAACATCAGCCCATGTCTGCTGTGGTTCGTAATCATGCTTACAATCAGTTTGGCACTTTGTTTTTCACGCAGCCACGGCCTCATCTCACCATGCTGCTGTTTTCAGAAATGGCATCAGTCGACACAGCAGTCCCCGTACAGCACTCCTGTTTACAGCACTTCCAGGAGCGTCAAATGCCGCATTCAGCCACGTCAGGAGGTGAGAGCGCGTCACCATGCTCACTGTCGTGTCCGCTGGTTCTTCTTCAAACCTATTCTGTCACTCCTGGCTCTAAAAATTCAACATGGCAATGTCTGGAAATCATCAAGTTCAGCATTTAATCTGTAAAGTAATGAGTGTTGCCATGGCTAACGCCATATTTTATTTACAGACTAGGGGATAACATGGACAAAAAAAAAAATAATCTGATGTCTTGGTTTGCAAACTTTAGTTTCTTCATCATTGTTTATCTCCGTCTGAATCTGATTCAAAGATATTTTAAACTGCAGAGACGATCAAGAGGCCTTTTACTACTTCACAATGAAATGCTTTGAGCAGAAAGAGTTTTTAGTAAAACCATAAGTGAACATGCTGTACTCTTGAGTTACAATTCCAATGACTTTGTGTGTTAGCAGGAGGTTGTCCAGAGATTATTTGACGATCCCGAAGATGAGCAGAGCACAAATGTGATGGAAAAAGCTCCTGTGGCACACGCAGAACAGTTTCCACTTCAACCTTCATCTGTACGAAGTGAAGTCAAAATCAGGAAAACATCCATATTCAGAGTAAATTCTGATCCATGTAAAATAAGCCACAGTTGGTTTCCCCCCCCCCCTCTTCCACATCCTCAGAATAAACCTCCCTGTGAAGAAGTAGAGACGAGCAGCACCACTAGTGATCATGAGGAGGAGGAGCAGAAGACATTACAAGCACCGCCCAGAGAGTCGGTTATTTTTTTCTCAACAGGTAAAAAGTTGTTGAGGGCCCCACGTTTTAAGCTGGAGAGCACAGCTCAGCAGGATCAACAGGGTCCAGTGTCATCAGAGCAGAGAAAGGTACCGACAGGTCACGATGAAAGGTCCGCTGAGTCGGAACTAATCGGTCAGATCAACCCTTCTGTCCAGCGTCTGTACACAGGTACTGCAGACCTCACACGCCCCACAATAATTCATCTTAGAGACTGGCATGTTTTTAAAAGTGCTGTTAAAATGATTCATTGCAACTAGTCACTTGACAGCACTAGTTTAAGTGCATTTGTTTGTTTCAGACCTCATTGTTCAGAAGTCTTGTTCTCTAAATCCCGTGATGGCGATGCTGCGTAAGCGTCTTCCTCCTCTGGAGGACCTGCGTATGGATGAGGAGGTGGCCACCTACACCTCTGTGTCCGTCCCAGCCGCTCCTGGGTTTGTCCTCCCTCGGCCTCGCTGTGGAAACCCGCTGGCCTCCATCTTGCACTTTGAAGAGTCCACAGTAAGTAAAAACGGACTTTCTGAGCTCGGTTTGTTCAATGAGTGCAAAGAAAAAAAGAAAAGAAAAAAAAGTGAATTTTTCTAGGAGTTTGAAAAGTTTAAAGGGGCTTCTTGAGTCAAACAGGTCCACCAAAAACTATCTTTTGGTTTAATTTGCAGGAATTAGGATCCAATGACGAATTATCTTTAATCCTAAATCGCACTCATTTTTGAATGATCACAAATAAACCTCATTTATTTGGTGCCTAATTTAAGCAACATGGAAACTAATCAGCTGTATTATTGAAGTTTGTTGTGATTTGGCACCATATGCATAAAAGTTAATTGAAATTGAATTGGCAGCTGCCATCACTGAATGTCGTCCTATTTTCTCATGCATTTCCTTATTTGTTTGTTCTTTTAAAACGTGAACCTTTTAAAATTGTCTGTGCTCAAACACAAATGAAAACTGAGGTTGATTTTCATTGTTTTTCAGAGATTTGTTCCAATTGACCCCGATCTCTCTTCCGGTCCTTCATCACTGCACGAGAGATGATTTGCACTACACGGGACGCATTTTATACTGTGAAAAGCTAACCTACGTGTACAGACTATAAAAGTGATGTTTGTCCAACTCTGTCTCTGCCTGTTAAGTAGATTTTTAAGTCACTGCAGACTCTTTGATCAGTATTTTTGATAGCTACAGTATAAACGAATTGGGAACGGAGAATTACTACTTTTGACAAACTTTGTGTGGACTGAAAATATTTCTGTATATTTGTTTGTAATTATTGTATAAATGTTACTAATGGGCCACGCCTGATTTCTTTTAACACTTTAAAGTTGTGAAAAAGGGGCACTCGATACAAATGTCACTGCGTCTATTTACTAACCAACGTTTTTTTTGTTTAACTGCAAACTTACGTTTTATTGCAGGAAGCCTGAGTTAAACTGTGGATGTGGGGAAAGAATAGTCTTTAGTGAGTAGAGAGGGATAAACCGCACGATCTGCTGTTTCATTATGGGAAACGGTATTTTTATTATTTTTTTAGGTTGACTCGGGATGGACTACAACAAACTTTGAGTTTCAGATTGAAAAGTATCTGTCAAATATGAATAGTCACGTTGTTTAGATATTTCACCACATTATCGAGGACCTGTGCTAAAAATAAACTGGATTGATGAAGCATTCTTCTAGTAATCGGTCTCCTATATATATATATGTAGTAATTTGCCAAAAACAAACAAAGAACTCTGAATCATTTAAAAGGAATTTAACAGACTGGATTCATTTTAGCTCTCAAGTTTGTCACTTATTTTGTCCACAATAAAGGAGAAGTCCTTTTCAGAACACCTGTAATGCTTTTTAAAATTAAACAAAACAAAACAAAAAAAACTCATGAACTCCTAAATATGTGCATAAGATCCATCCATTTTCTGTACCTGCCAAGTCCAGTTTAGGGTCACATGGGGGGCCTTGAGTCTACCCCAGCAGCCATTGGGCGACAGGTGGGGTACACTATGGATGGGTCGCCACTATCGGAGGAGCTGTGCAGAAGATGATTACATGATACAAGACATGTGATATTGTCTTGCATTCCACAAATTGCCTCTGGGACAGCCAGGGTTCATGCCTTTTTCCCGGCTCACATAGCCAGGCGAGCAGATCGTGTCAGCTTCATGTGACATCATGTTACACTGTCCAGTAGGGAAAGGACATGTCGTACCATCCAGCACATGCGAAAGACGCCTTGCTGCTGAATCTGCTAGCCTCTGACAGACTGTCAGTAATGAGTTAGAGAATAAAAGAAACACCCAGAGGACTTAAGTGACAAATTTGGAGCCCAAAAGAAAATCTTTCAAAATACAAACATTTATGAATGTCAAAGTTGTTAATTGATTAATATTTTAATTGACAATAACAAATCCCCTTATTTGTTTATTTTACATAAATGAATGTCACCTTTATTCCATAAATGTATGGAAGAGTGGGATGTTAACTTTTAAATCCAATGCCTTTATATGTGCCCAGAGGTGTTTGAATTGGTTGTTGTTGAGGAACTCTGCTGCAGATAGTCTTCACTTCACAGACCTATAAGACATATGACATGTCAGCTTCATTCATGGAAAACCACCTCAAAGCAGCAAAAAAAATAAATAAATAAACAAATAAATCTCTGCCATTACACTCCCAGCTGTAGACTAGTTTTCAGAGCAGACAAATCCCAATAAGGAAGGCACAGCTGTCTCTTTAATGGCAGCTCAGTTCCCTTAAAAGATGACAGCTTGCGTACACACAAGTGTGATCCCTACCAAGTGGAATGCTGCCATAATGGATACATCTGTACTTTTCATCCTGTGACGAGTCGACACGTTTCCTGTGATAAAAGTCTGTGCTACTTTTGGTTTGCAGCACCTGTAAGAGAACATTCTTCCCTTCCAAATGGTTTTAGGGTTATAAAGGTGGATTATATCAAACCATTTTTGTTCTTCTGCAGTAGTGTTGTCCTGCCAGTTGCCCATGGAGAACTTTTGGTCCAGCACCTTTCTGATAGTAGATCATAAACACTGACCTTAAGCCTTGTTTCCACTATGCAATCCGGTTTAGGTGAGAAAGGTCTTAAGTTACTCAGATATTTTTGCTGGATCGTTGCTGCTCTTGGAGGTCAGTGGAAGCTCGGCCCCTTTCTCTATTTCTCAGTAATGTCTCAATGTGGATTCACAGAGCCTTAGAAGTAACTAACACCCTTCTTTGACTTCAGCATTCAAGTCGCTGTCTTTCCTGTATTTCTGCCAGTGTTTCTCTTGATTTTGACACGGCGCACCAATTTCTGAAACTGATCTATTCAAGTGACAACTTGATTGAACAGGGCTGGTAGTAATCAGCCCCGGGAGAGTCCAGCTGCAGCCAGTCATTAGTGCAGTTTGGTGGATGTAGCAGTGTATTAATTGGAAATAACTAATGTGAGATACTTTCGTGCAGTTTCCTGGTACATTAGTGCTGTGTTCATTATGTCTCCTGTGACTGTCCACTGCAGGTGCCCACTGGTCCTCATTATATTTAGTAGAGCTGTGCGAGTGAGTGAGTATTTGAGAGGCCTCAGTGGGAGGGGGCAAAAGCAGTACAGTAGTCCATAAAGCCTTTCCCCTCCCTCGTGACTCCCCCTTTGAAGCAGGGAGAAGGAAGAGCACTCTGTTATTTCTACTTCCTCTTTCTTCCTCTTCAAGGACACCTGTCTTGTCCAAACATGTCCAACGATCTCCATCCAACCATGGATCCCACGAAGATGGGCCTCGGACGGTCCATTGCCGTGCTGACTTCAGGAGGAGACGCGCAGGGTAAGAAGCTGATGAAGCTTTTTTTAATCTCAGTATATGTTCTGGACTGTTAAAACACAAAACAAACCCCACCGTAAGTGGAGAGTTTGTTGGACAACAACTTGATCCCTGCTGACGTAACCATGAGCAACAATGAATCCCAACAGGCTGCAGAAGTATGTTGTATGAAGACCGGTAAAGAGTTGCATTAAAGCTTTGACTGCGTGGCATCTTTAGCCCAAAAGGCAACTTTTTTCTGAGATGTCAGAGCTGTAAAAGTAAGAGCCAGCCGTTGTACTTTGATGGATGTGTGGCTATAAATCCGACTTGAAGTCACAAATTTGAATGAAGAATTACAACTTGGATTTAATGCACATTTCAGGTTTAATCTCTTAACTGTTACAGAGCTTGAAACCTGCCGCAATAAAATGAAATGGGAGATTGAGACTTTTCACATATTAAGTTTGATCTAACATGTTTTTGTCACAAAAATTGATTAGACATCATTCTTCCATCAACTCATTTCCCTTTTGTCTTCTAGAAACTTTTGCAAGCCCTCTGCTCAGACCAGTGTCCAAACCATTGTATTGATCCACTTCTTTAGCCCTCGTTACTTATTTTACCTCTTTGGGGCTAATTTTAGAGCTGCTGACCTTTTTCTGGTATGGAGGAAAGAAACGCCCACCCACCACAGCTGCTGTCTGCTGAAACAAGAGCTGAAGCATCCCAGCTTGTCACAACACAAACTCTCATCGTGGCCTTTAGTGTACAGATATCCGGGGTGAGAGGGCTCACAAGACGTACAGTCCCCTAAATTCGCTCCTGTTCTCTACCACATGACTATTTTTGTTTTATCTGGTGCCAACATATAGGTCACTTAAAAGGCCAAGAAGGTCCTGTTCATCGTGGATATCTGACGGGAAACATTAAGGAGAATCAGACTTGCTTTGCATCTAAATGAAACATTAGTCACAGATGATGTTTGTTTGTCTCAGGTATGAACGCTGCTGTCAGAGCCACTGTCAGAGTTGGTCTTTACACCGGAGCCAAAGTCTACTTTGTCCATGAGGTATGCTCTGCATACAGGTGACTGTACACCAACTCGCTGTGGTATCGCACACAAGACTTGCCTGTGTCTGAGAAATGTACGTATTGTGAAAGATAATGGTGTATTTGTGCTGAAGGGCTACCAGGGCCTGGTGGATGGAGGAGAAAACATTCGTCCTGCAACCTGGGAGAGTGTGTCAATGATGCTTCAGCTGGTGAGTGAGCATGTGCAGCCTCCCGTGAAGAGGCATGAGCTGTGATGGCAAAAAGAAAATCGGAGTACATTTATAGTCTTATTCCATGACGCAGTCTTTGTTGCAGTCTAGCGATGGGGAGACGCAAGTAAAATGAGAAGATGGCACAAAACCCAAAAAAAGCCTTGAAACATTTCCTCCCCTGTCCTCAATCAAAAGTATCCATCACCCACCCCTCTCTTGTCATACCTGTAAGGTCAAGTTTTAGTTTCACATTGGACACGAGACATTTGACCCACCCAGTCAACTCTCTTTCTCTTTGGATTTTATAGCTCTTCATGTATGCAAATGGTTTTCCTGGTGCTTTTCTGCCAGGTCCGGCTGTAAACGGCTAAATAGCTGCATTGAGACTTTTTTCACCCAGGTGCAAACCTTTTTATTGAGGAAGAGGGAGATTTTGATACTCTTCTGTGAAAATTCTTGGTCACCGTCTATCTGCTCTTATAAAACATGACCATTGTCATGAGACAAAACAGTAAAAACAGACTGAGCTGAAGTCTGTTTTGAATTATTGCCGCTTTCTCTGATGTTTTTGGTTCTGTTAGTCCATTTTTTTTTTTTTTTGACATTCATAGGGAATTATTTGCTGCTGCTACTTGCATAAGTGAAAGTGAGGAGCATTTAGTTTTGCTTCTCACAGCACTGCAAAGACTTGCTCCAGAAGATGTTCCCATGTGTATTTAGAAAATATGCAAAACTCAGTTTGCACAGGAAATGGTTATTTGGCTGGGGACCCCCCCAAACTATATGTAAAATTATTTAAGCATAGATTCATGGAGCCAGTCAACAGTGCAACTGTTGACATGAAAAGATCAGTTGCTGTCATTAAGGTGACATGTTTTATTTTTTCTTTTCCTTAATGTTTGTTAACTGACCCTTTAACCTTGAACTATTCTACGTTGAGCTTCCTCCAAGCCTCAGAGGCTCAGATAACCTGATACTCCAATTTCTTTTCTTTGGATGATGACTTTAAACAGCCAACCCTCTGACTGGAGGATGCTAAAGTTGCATTAAGACTGAAGCTCATGTTTCACATTTCTGTCATCTCTGTTGTCTAAATAAAGCAGCTTAGCAGTGGAGAAGGCCTTAAAGTGTCAGCCCGCTGTACCCACAAATGATGTGACATCACTTGATTTGAATTTAAGGCTTCATAACAAGTTGTTGTTCACTTTGCTGGCTTAAATGTATGCGTTCCCCTCATTTTTAAACTTGCCTGCCTTAAAGGCAGGATATGTTTGCACATCAGTCACCTTAAAACAGCTTCTCATCTCTGTGTTTGTGTCAGGGTGGGACTGTCATAGGCAGCGCTCGCTGTATGGACTTCAGAAGCAGGGAGGGTCGAATGAAGGCAGCCTGCAACTTGGTGAAGTTGGGCATCACCAACCTTTGTGTGATTGGAGGCGATGGTAGTCTGACTGGAGCCAACGAGTTCAGAACAGAGTGGAGCGGCCTGCTGGCTGACCTGGTCCGAGCTGGTAAAGACTAACGAGCTGAAAGAGATGGGAATGTGCAAAATTCCTAATTTGTGTATTTATCTGACTTTTTTTTGCTTCTACTTTTCCAATTTCCAAGTAATCAGTAGAATGGATTTTTAACATTACCACCTTAGGTTGTTGAAATGACCATTAAAGTATCGGGTATACACATTCATATGAGAGCACCTTCTTCAATTACAAGGTTCAATAAATGAGGACATAACAAATATCCTATTACTTACCGGGTCTTAAAATTAAATCAATACAACCTCAGATGTACAACACTTAAAATATTGCACTGTGACATTATTTGTATTATCTGTGTCATTATATAACAAAAACTGAGCCAAAAATATAGAATAACGTCGACAAAACTGAGTCCATCCTTACTGCTTCCATAGAAATTCGGAGGGTAGTTAGCAGCCAGGTGATGCTAATGAAATGCACTTGTTTAAACTGATTGTCATTGTGAGCACCTCTATGAAAACAGAAGTTTTTTTTTTTCCTGTCCTGGAGCATTCAGCTGTGTGTTAACACAATGCCAAGGAGGAAATACATCAGCGACGATCTTGGAGAAGCAATTGTTGCTACCCATCAGTCTGTGAAATGCTATAAGGTCATTTCCAAACTAGTTGGAGTCCATCATTCTACAGTGAGAAAGATGATTCACAAGTGGAAAACATTCAAGACAGTTGCATCCAGGAGTGGATGGCTCAGAGCATTCACCCAAAAGGTCAGAGAAACTTTAAAAAACCCAAGAGCTACATCTCTTTGTAGCTTTGTGAAAGTTTGTGACAGTACAATTATAAAATGAGTGAATAAGTATAGCTTGCTTTGAAGGAGAAAGCTTCTTCTCTCTCTAAAGATAACATGGCAGTTTGACTTGGGTTGGGAAAGTTTAATCTACACAAATCACAAGACTTCTGGAACGATGTCGTTTCGACAGACGAGACCCAAGTGGAGATATCTGACCGTTAAACACAGTGGCATATTTGTTGAAAACCAAACGTGGCATATCAGCACATACACCTCGCACCAGCTGTCAAGCACAGTGGTGGAGGAATGATGATTTGGGCTTGTTCTGCAGCCACAGGACCTGGACACCTTGCAGTCATTGAATCCACCACGATACCAAAGTATTCTGTGGTCAAAAGAATCAAGGTGTTGAAATTGTCCAGTCAAGGTCAGGATCTTAATCCGACTGAAACGCTGTGTTGGAACATCAAGTTAGCCGCAAGAGTGTAATTTAGGCTTAGTTTTAGAAAAATTAATAATGACACGGTGTAATATGTCATTTGTGTTTCTTTTGTTTTGTTTTTTTTCATCTAAGGTATTTACTTAATTTCAAAGACCTGGCATGAACCAAATCTTTTTTTTTTTAATATCTCTTGATATGTAAAACCCTATTGTATGATCTTTTTCACACATTGTTGTCTCTCTGTATTTGCCTCGTCATTGCAGATAAAACATCCTTTTGTCTGCAGGTAAGATAACGGACCAAGAAGCCAAGAAATCCTCCCACTTGAACATTGTTGGCATGGTTGGCTCTATTGACAATGACTTCTGTGGCACTGACATGACCATTGGCACGGATTCCGCCCTTCATCGCATCATTGAGGTGGTGGATGCCATCACTACGACTGCACAGAGGTCAGATAGTGCTGTCCAGCCCTCCCCGTACATACAGACTGACCACAAAAATTTAATTCAGTCATTCAAATGATTAGGATCATATCGAGAGCAGCAATAGTTTCTTCTATACCTGTACAGGTAGAAAATGATGCCCAGCGTTGGCAATTTTTGATGAAAACAAAAGTAAGCGCAGTCTCAGTTCAGGTCGTTTGTTGCTGTTCTTCGTGAAGAAAAATGCTCAATGGATGAACTAATTCATTTTGCATATACAGAATGTGCAGCTATGAGAATGTGATCGTTCCATTTCAAGTTGTATAAACTACAAAAATGTGTTCATCCACAGCCATCAGAGGACATTCATTCTGGAAGTGATGGGAAGACACTGCGGGTCAGTACCTCGATCTGTCTGTGTGTCCACGTGTGCCACTCGTTTCAGAAATAATACTAGCTTTGTTTGCCTTTGGTGTTTGTCCATATTGCGTGATAAAGGTTTAACCACAAATGCCTCCTAATCTTCTTTTTAATTTAAAATAATTTTATTTCTAGATGGCTTTATCCTAATATAAGTTCTTATCCTTTTATAAAAATCGAATAATTTGGGTCCTTTTGTGTCAAAAAACAACAACATATATAACTTGATGAACCCATAAAAACATCCTACATTTTTTTTTTTTTTAAAGTTGCTTAATTACAGTCAGATCAAGTCCTTCTAGGAACCACTGCACGTCATCTCTCCTCTGTTTTCCGGTCACGACTCTACAGGCAGCAACAACTACAATAACAAAAAAAAGGGCAGAAAAACTATATTAATACCCCTTTCAAAACAGTTTGTGTCATTGGGATTCTGTCACTGTAAAAGTTGTTGACTTTGAAAATGAGTTTAAAATTCAACAGAGAAACCAGAAAACCAACATAGTTTCAGTTGGTGAAGTGATTGAAAATGAGTCACAATGAACACGCAGAATGAAGGCCTTATCTATGCCTGAACTGCATACAAACACTGCTGTTTATGCTTCTGCTTTATTTGTGTGTGCGATCAGGTACCTGGCACTGGTGACTGCTCTGGCCTGTGGTGCTGACTGGGTGTTCATTCCAGAGATGCCACCAGATGAGAACTGGGAGAACCACTTGTGCAGGAGGCTGACAGATGTGCGTTTGTCTTTATTCAGATGGCTGCCTACGCTTGCTGTTCACACATGCCTATCAGAAGGCCTTAACATTCACGTTTCCTTTCGCTCGCTTTTAGCAAAGGGCCCGAGGTTCTCGTCTGAATGTGATCATCGTGGCAGAAGGTGCGATTTCCAGAGACGGCAAACCAATTACTTCTGACCTGATCAAAAAGGCAAGCTCCTCCTTCGTGTGGTCAGAATTGTATGGTGTTATTCTGAGCTGCATTGTCAAAATGCCAAACAAACTGGGCTCATCTGTCCCCAGCTGGTGACTGACAGGCTCGGCTTTGACACCCGCACCACTACTCTTGGACATGTACAAAGAGGAGGAACACCCTCTGCCTTCGACAGAATCCTGGTGACTGTCTCAGTTGAACAGCAAATATAAAGCGAGCAGCCTGTGCTCATGCACATCTTGTGATCTGACCTGTGTGTGTGTGTGTGTGTGTGTGTGTGTGTGTGTGTGTGTGTGTGTGTCGTCCAGGGCAGTAGGATGGGTGTGGAAGCAGTGATGGCGCTGCTGGAGGCCACTCCAGACACTCCTGCTTGTGTAGTCAGCCTGTCTGGGAACCAGGCAGTCAGACTGCCCCTTATGGAGTGTGTGCAAGTGGTAAAGTATTTTTTACCTACTTTACCTTCCGAGTGTGTTAAACTACACACAAACATCACATGCCTCCTCATCCCCCTTCTTTTTTTTTTTCCTCATAGACCAAAGACGTGACTGCCGCCATGGCTCAAGGCAGATTTGAAGACGCGATCAAGCTCAGAGGAAAGTGCGTATTGTCCTCCCAAATGTCAAATATTTTGTATTGAATTCTATTGTATTGAAATCGTGCTGTGCATGACATGACAAGTTCAATTCAAAGGCTGTTTTTAGATTAAGTTTTGTAAAATTGTATAAAATGCAAAAGTATTTCACTACTGATGGCAGAAAAGGAAAGGTTACATTTTGTCATATCTAATGTTCATTTAACTTCAGCCTCTATAATGTGTAGTCTGTATTTTGTATTTTGACAGTGGTTAAAGTCTTGTTGATTCCAGTGACTTAACGAAGGAAATTTGTTTTGTGGTTTTAAAAACATGAGCCAAAACTCCGAAAAACTTACAGCAAGAAGTAAAACTATAAAACCTAAAATTAGCTGAGGTTGAAATTACAAATAAGATGTTTAAAAAGTTAGCTTCATTTTTAATTGAGCTGACAATGTTGCTCAGTCAACCTGATTTATGACATGCAGGAGTTTTGAGAATAACTGGAACACATACAAGCTGCTGGCTCACATAAATCCTCCAGATGTTAAGGTGAGCACCCTTTTTTGCACCAGACTCTTACCACTGCTGTCATTCATGTAACAGAGATAACATTTTAGATTTTACAACTGACTCCTCAGCTGTCTTTCTTAATGGCAGAGCAACATCAACGTGGCCATAATGAACATTGGAGCTCCCTGTGCTGGAATGAACTCTGCGGTGCGTGCAGCAGTCAGGATTGGCATCATCCAGGGTCACAGCATGTTGGCCGTCCACGATGGCTTTGATGGTCTGGCTCACGGACAGGTAACCGATCAATTTCATCGTTGTTTCAGACCTTGTTTTGTTATGACTCCGAAGAGTCAAGGACAGGCACATCGCTGCTTTTCGTGAAGGCCTTTATGGTTGCAACCTTTTTTTGTCACTTTTGTGATTTCTTGTTCACCTTTGAACTGACAAATGGCAGGGAAAGTAACAATGGAACGAGAGTAAGGCATTACTTTTATCGTTTGTTGAACATGGTCAGTCATAAGATATGTCATAATGTGTTGGACGAGAGCAGGGCAAGGTACAAGCCATAGAGGTAAAGATGCAAAAACAGGGCAAGAACAACATACTGTGCTGTATCTACAAGGTCAAACTATAGTTTATCAGATACAAACTTAAAGTGAACATGCAGTGCTTCTACACTTTATCTTCCACAACTGGAGCTCTGATCTGATTATATAAATTATACTGTAATCCCACATCTCATTTGCATTAATATCTGATATATAAATGTATATTTTTTTTACATTTCACATAAGATATATTTAAAATTTACCAACACATTGCTGAATGTTTAATTCTCTAAATGCGTATCTTTAGATTTTGGTATTTAACATCTAAAGTTAGTTGTTTTGACTCTGCAGATTGAGCCTATCACATGGACTACGGTGTCTGGCTGGACTGGAAAAGGAGGTTCGGTGTTGGGCACAAAGAGGTGAAAAATCGTTGCTCTGTTTTTCAGTAAAACTTTCTTTTATGGGTGTAAATACAGGTGATGAGATTTATTATTTTTTTTCTAACTATATTATTTTTCTGGTTTTCTGGAAGAACTCTTCCAGGCAAACTGTTGGAGGAAATCAGCCAGAACATCGCTAAGTTCAACATCCATGCTTTGGTGATCATCGGTGGATTTGAAGTAAGACGGCATCTTTTCTCTTTTTTTAAATGTTTCCTTTTAGAAACAAACAAATTAACGATCCTCCCTCTTCCCCCTGCTGCAGGCCTATGTTGGAGGCCTGGAGCTGGTTCAGGCCAGAGAGAAATATGAGGAGATGTGCATTCCTATGGTGGTCATTCCCGCCACTGTCTCCAATAATGTCCCCGGCTCTGACTTCAGCATCGGCGCTGACACTGCACTCAACACCATCACCTCCGTTAGTGACCCATACACACACTCGCATACAAGCACAAGAAAAACAAACGGCATAACACATTTCTGGATTTATTTATTTTTCTTTGTTATTTCAGACATGTGACAGAATCAAGCAGTCTGCAGCTGGAACAAAGCGCAGAGTGTTCATCATTGAGACTATGGGCGGATACTGCGGCTACTTGGCCACCATGGCAGGTCTGGCTGCTGGAGCTGACGCTGCCTACATCTACGAGGAAAAATTCAACATTAGAGATCTGGAGGTAAGCTGGGGACCATGGAAGAGCAGGTCATGATATCACTGACATCAGTGTTGTTGTTGGTTTTTAAAATGGGGGGTGGGGGGGAACTAAAGAATCCTGTGTCATCAGGAAAAAAATGTTATTTCAGAAAGTTCAAAGTGCTGCATCTTTTTTTTTTTTTTTGTCCCAGTTTTTGAATCTTAAAACATTCTGCAGAGTGAATGATGTGCATGAAATTTGGTCCACAGGTGAACGTGGAGCATCTTGTGGAGAAGATGAAGACGACAGTGAAGAGGGGTCTGATTCTCAGGTAGCTTTTTTTCTGGGGAAGGAGAGAAGCAAAATGCTGCCGAAACAGTTGAGGCATATTGTTCACATACCAGTGGTCTGGACACTCACTTACTGCTGAGAGGACTTGTAAGCAATTCAAACCAGTTACCACACACATAAGGAGGCTCCTGTTTAATCATTTAGCAGAGCCTTAATCAGGATGTGGAAAATGCAAGTGCCTTTATTCTACCCTTTGACCACAGGATACACATAAACCGAGACATATTATAATAGAAAAGGCACAAATAAATAAATGAAATTAACAATAGTCAAAATGTCTGCATTTAAAGAGGCCCTCAGTTCATTTCCTGATAAGTATGTCAGCTGCGAGTTCCTGTCCTTCAAGTTGACGGTAAAAATAATGCACAACTGTTTATTCTTCAAAAGGAATGAAAACTGCAATTCCAACTACACCACTGACTTCCTCTTCAACCTGTACTCAGAGGAAGGCAAAGGAATCTTCGACTGCCGTAAGAACGTCCTCGGACACATGCAGCAGGTGGGAAAATGAATAAAAGAAACTGATTTGATCCTTTTTTTTTTTTTTTTCCTCATAATTGTGTCCTAATTGCCTGTCTGTCCTCTGTCCACTGCAGGGCGGCACCCCAACACCTTTTGACAGGAACTTTGGCACAAAGATGGGTGCCAAGTCTGTTCTGTGGCTGACTGATAAACTCAAGGAGTGTTATAGACATGGTGCGTGAACATGAAAGAAAAATAACATTTTTCAGCACGTTTGATGACACAAACTGATCAGCTACAACATTAAAACCACAGATGGGTGAAGTGAATCACTCTGATTTTCTTCTCATAAGGACACACGCTAAGGGGTGGGAGATACGGTACAAGGCTGCAGGGAAATGGCCAGTTCTTGAAGCCGTTGAGGTGAAAACCCTAAAGATGGAAGTGGCTGAGGGTACAAATAGTATGTGAACATATGAATAGTAATGGCATTGGTATTCCCTTTCAGTAGGATAATCGCCCTGTGCCACACTGCAGGAACTGTTCGGGAGTAGTTTGCGGATCATGCCGAGGAAGTCAAAGAGTTGACCCACAACAATCCCTAAATCTCAATCCGGTCTGGCATCTGTGGCATGTGCTGGAAAAACAATCCCTGAACGCCTGTAATAACTTAAAGGATCTGTTGCCAAGGAGCTCTTGAATATTAGAAGGTTGTAATGTTTTGGCTGATCAGTGTACAACACAAACTGCCAGTTTTGGACATACTTATCATAATTCTGACAAACTTGGGACTACATTGTATGTTGCATTACGCACCCACATAACGTACTTTGCAGATTCATATTCTTTATCCACAACAAGAGATGATTACATGGCAGATAAACGGTTAAACTTTGTGGCTCGTTTAGGTCGTATCTTCGCCAACACACCGGACTCTGCCTGCGTGCTGGGCATGAGGAAGAGAGCGCTCACCTTCCAGCCTCTTGCTGAACTGAAGGCAAACACAGATTTTGAGTAAGCTGCACACGTGCCGAGTGACTCGCTGAGAGAAGTACAGCATCGGGTGTAATGTCGACTGATCCTCTCTGTTCACTTGCAGGCGCCGCATCCCAAAGACACAGTGGTGGCTGAAAATCAGACCCATCATGAAGATCCTGGCCAAGTACGACATCAAACTGGACACGTCCGAACACGCCGACATGGAGCATGTGTTAAACAAGAGTGGCTCCTTCAAGAAGTAGGCGTATGAGCACACGGTCGGAGGGGAGGGGGCAATTTTCTCTCTGTTCCATTACAAAATTGTTCTTTGTGTCTACCTGCCTTGATAAAAGAGCTGCTGTCTCACTCTTTTGTGTCCTTGATGTGTGCCTTCTCGTAGAATTCAGTGTTTGCAGCCATTTCAGGAACTTTCACAAACTTTTCAAGAAGATTAAAAACTGGCACGAAACTGACTAAATCTGTGTTTGAAAAGGGGGAAAAAAAATGCTGTATTGTTGTTGGTTTATGGAGAAGATTAGATCCATATTCTGGAAATAGTAGAAGCACTTCCTGCGGTAGTTGAGAACACACAACGTGGTCATGGCCGCGCAGTTATGATCTGGTACATGCATGTCTATAGATCTTGAAGCAGCCAGATTAAAAATGTGTGATCTCTAAAAGTTAACATTCAACAGATCGATTAATCACTCCATCTTTTGCCAAACTCGTGAATTTTGGAGGCAGCTGAAGCTGCCCGCAGGATCTCTGTAGTACTGATCCATTTTTAAAAATCCTCCTCGGATATCTTTTAGGCATTTTAATGTACTCTGATTTAAGAACAAAAATACTTCTTATACAAATGCAACTTATGATCAGTCCTGAAGCTTTCAAAGTGTGACACACTCACTGAAATGAGCCAGTTTCATTCATACATCTGTGACTCAAATTGATTTGCTGCTTCAAATCTGGTTGAGCTTGCAGTTGAGACTTTTCAGAACAGGTTAAATAACTTAAACGTCACTAACGCATTGTAATGTTGTTGTTAATCACTTTGCAGTTTACCATTTTGGCTGGATGGAGGTAAAAATGTCTTTTTTTTTTTCTTCAAACGGATATCATCATGACCTGGGAGTATGACTTCATTTACACTATTTCAAAGTGTTAACATGACAAAGTGTCTTGGCAAGCATATCCATACCTTTGTGAACCAGGATGGCGTTACAAACCAGCTTTGATGTAACACGTGGTACAATAAAGATGTGGATAAAAACGAGAGAATTGATCGTTTCCTTCTGTTATCATACCAACATTTCTTGCAGGTGTGGAGAAGACTTTTGGTGGAAATCAAAAAGTTTCAAGGCAAACGCCAGAGACGTTTCACAACTCTCGTTCACGGAAGCGAGTTGATCTAAAAGAGCATATTCATAGCATTTGAAGGTGTCGTACATTAAATGTAGCATGACATTGCCACTACTGTTTCCTAACTTCCTCTTTAAAACCTTTGGCTTACTTTGTTTATCATTTGTGATTATATCTCAAGATGGGCAAAAAGAAGAACCGATTGCATCACAAGTTTCTCTTTTCTTTTGTTTCAACACAAGTCAAGTGCCGCACATGAAACTAGCTGGTAATCACGAAGCACCCTTTTCCCCTCTTTCAGTCGGGTATTATTTCCAACTGAGTGTGCTGCTTTAGAAAGAAGTGCAGACAACTGCAGAAAATAAAAATAAAAATCACCAATGAAATTTACAGAAAGGCAAGTTAATTTTTTTTAACAGTTAACATAGTGAAAATGATAAAAACGTAAGCTACTTTAAATACATAATGCAAAGTGAGAGAAGAGACTATCAAAAACACAGATAAAGGATGTACATAAAAGTAGAGTAGTGTATCTTTGGAAATGTTTGATTCAGTGCTTCTTACAGTGTGATTTATAAAATAATGTTTTGAAATCGGCTAATTAATTTTAGGTCAATGAGTTCTTAAGTCTTGTTACCGCCAATGGGGAGATAAATATTTAGATTTTATCAGGTCATCTAGTCACCTTTAAAATATGACTTTAGAATGAGAAAGGAGAAATATCAAATTTCATGATTAAACTCACAACAAAAACACATAGCCTAAAGAAGACGGCATAGGTTTGTGTGTTTAACTAAAATTAATACGTTGTTTTATTTATTTAACATAAAAATGAAATATTGTAGAAAACTACAGGAAAAGGAACAGGAAATGGTTTCAGCAAAGGTCACCGAGAACTCGCGGTGGCAGCCGGGACGTCGGCGGACTGTATGCCTGTGCTGTTTAAAGGTGCATGTCCCCAGTGTCCGCTCCGGTCGCCCGGTTAGGAATGCGCCACAAGCAGCCAGTGTGTGGTGTAATATTTGATGAAACGCCAGCAGGGAGTGTGGTCTAAGAAGAGTCATGGTTTGGCATCGCTTATACCATTAGTATAATAGCGTGTGAGCTTGATTCATTGAGCTAGCTGTCGTTAGCCCGCTTCGTTGATTCATCTTACGCTAGGTCGCTAGCCGGCTAGCTAGCGTGTGAGCTAGTTGTAGTGTGCTACTCGCCAATCCAGACGACCAGGAGACAAGCCGACTGACTGCTGAACACAGCCGGTGTTTCGGGGAGAGGCGGTGGTGGCAGGCGGGGGCTGGGAGAACGCGACGGGGTGGAAGTGAGTCAGGAGCGGCTGATGAGTTCAGATCAGAGCGGAGAGCCGCCGCTGCTGCAGGAGGAGGCTGATCCCGGACCGAAGACCGGTGGGAAGGACGAGGCTCCGCTGGGGAGCGAGGGAGGGTCAGGCGGCATGGTGAGTGAGGCCTTCTTTAGCTAGTTAGCTAGCTTGCTAAACGACATATGCTCACGGGAGACCTGTTCGCGCAGTACGCCGCCCTCTGCGGGATGACCAATATTTATGAGCCAAGCGCTTAAATCAACCAAAAACAATGCTAATGTTATACTAGTTAATGTCAGTTTGACTTTGACGTGCTAGCTTTTTGCGTAACGTTAAGCCCCGTGTGTGACAACGCTTAGTTTCAAGGTGGTGTTGTGACAACAGTCTTGGCAGACACTGCACATAGTGCATCGCTTGAGCGGCCGCTTGAATACGGCACAGGCAGGTAATTGTACACAGTGGATATTAGCCGCGGCTCCACTGCTGCCGGCTAGCTGTAGCATAGCCACTTTAACAAGCACGCTCATTAAGTAGTTTGCTGAGTAATCATTAGCTTGTAACTAAGTTTGACGCAGCCGTGGAATGACGGTGCCGCTATACGGAGCAGAGGAGCTCTCATTCGGCTGTTTGCAACTTGTATGCCATCGATGCTTCGATTATTGACTGAACGATAGACGTTCATACACTGTAACGTTATGTGTTAGCTAATCGCTCAGATAGCGGACCTAGCTAGCGCGGTGACATGCGTTGCATATACTTGGCCTGTGCTGAGCAGCGCAGCGCAGTCAGCTGACACTGCTCGGCCCGCTACGGCCTGTTACACTGAAGCATGCATTGTCACCATGTGTCAAGTTGCACTGCTCACAAATGCCCGTGCCTGTTTAGACTGTGCAGAAGCCGATCGGCTCGTTGCATCCATTCTGAACGGCGGGGCACAGAGAGGGGTGTCGTGATGCATGTGGTAACTGGAAGCTGCTGCTGTCAGACCGAGAGTTTCTACATAGGGGGGCTGGATCTCTGAGCAGGGGGCAACGTTAAAATAGGAAGTTGGACGAGTCGACAGTTAATAGAAAGCTGTCATCCTAAACCCAGAGGGTTCAAGTATACTATTCACAAACAGTGTCTACACCAGGGCTGCACTTTCTTGGAAACAGTAATTTGACATTGTTGAATGTAGTTTTTCTGCGGTGGTACAGAATGAAACGGTTCAAACTAATTAAGGATTCCCTGGCAACGATTACAAGACGCTGACGTTATCACCATCCTTTCTGTTGCAGAAATGGTTTCCTACAGCTAATGTTGCATTTTGTTTTAAGATCAAATCTAACCCCTTTTGTTTTCTTCTGGTTCTTTGCTCATCTTGTTGAGGCTTATTGGGCATATTCTGTAGTTATCCACAAGCAACAAAAAAACAAACAAAAAAACCCAAATTGTTTGGTAAATAAAACATTTACATAAAACCCTTTAAATCCAAGAACCCTGATAAATCTGATTCAATTATGCAGTTGGACACTCTTCTCTTACAGATTATCCATAGGAAGTGATAAATGTGAGTTTATTTGCCTTACTTTTCACTTCGCACACCGTGACTGCGGCATATTAACACATCTTGATGTAGATGCTCGAAACACATATTTTGCTGGCCTAAACTGTACAACTGTAATACAGTATGTGACCTATTCTTGGCCACGGATCTTTGCAGGGTCAGGATTTTTCCTGCCGGACCACAGCCGGCTTGATATGGGAGACTCGGATCTAATGATTGAATGGGATGCATATAAAATGCAATCATGTTGGTGAATTGTTAACATTTTGCTGTTATGTCGTTTTATCAACTTTTATTAACACATTATTGACAGCTGTTATTTTGATTATGCGAAATGTTTCTGATAACGCTCCTGCTGCAGGTTATCAGGGTAATGGCATCTTCTTTTTTTTGACAGAGGTGCAGCACTTTCGGTGTGGTCTCTAGAGGACAAGAACATCCGCAGTCTTTTTTCACACAAAGGCTCCTCAGTATTTGGTTAAAGTGGTAGTGGAAGCAGCATTTGTCGTAGTGGTTAGGTCTAACCTAAATATTCTGTGTCCTAAATGGCAAGTCTATAGCTCATGTAACTTATTTTTTATTGTGTTTTTTTTATTTCCCTTGTTTCCTTTTCTCCCTCATGTTACTTATGTCAAATTAGCCCTAGTTCTTTGAATTCCCCACAAAGAATGAATACTTTACACAGTATTTTTTGTTTTTTAAAGCCTTGGTTGTGAATGCAACACATTCGAATCGCTTCAGAAAAATTGTGTTGGCCTGCTGCCGTCCAGCTGACCGCCTCACTCGCAAGATATTGTCCACTTTGTTTTCTCATCTCTGTGCATGTTTGGAATACTTGATTGGGCTGCAGTGCCAGCCTTTTTATGCTTTTTGATGTAGTTGTGAGTTAGAACTCGTCTGATCGTACAGTTTCTGTTTTGAAGGTCACCTCAAAGGGTGCCGGTTTGAACCCAAATGCCAAGGTGTGGCAGGAGATGCCCGTGGCCCCCAGCGAGGCTGTTACCAGCAGCCCTCAATGGCCTCCCCCGGACATCAGTGAGGGTGAGATGCACTTTTGTCAACTGAAGGAAATAGCCATCAGATGACACAAACTGATTGTTCCTTTTTTTAAAATTTTTTTTTTAAAGTTTGAATAAAGTTTATTTGGGGAAACTTGACAGTGTGGAATGTATGCCCCACCCATCACACAGTAATGAAGATGTGTTTGGGGGATTTAAACCGTCTGCTGTTGTTTCAGAATCAAACTTTTCACCTTGTCCACAGGTTATTCTGAGCCTTCGTCTGCTGGGTGCAAGCAGTACACTGAGGGATTCACAGCCCAGGATGACAGCAGCTCCACAGCAACAGCTGAGATAGCAGTAAATGGAATGGAACCTCAAGAGTTGGGCTTTTCCCCCGCCGAGCCCACAACGGGGACCTCAGGTCAGTCACGTCACATGTAGTCGTCTCCACACATCAACTGTGGCTGCTGCTGTGGAGCTTAATCTGTTTTCAGTACAGCTGAAAGCGATAAGGTTTGGGTGGGATGTGAACGTCGCATGCAGTGAGATAAAGTTTGTGCTCTGTAGTGTAAACAGCCTCCACCGCATTGATACAACAGTGCCCCTTGAGTTTTTTCCATTATAGTATGTGAACAGGCACCATCTGTAGATCCTGCTGGGTTTGTGCCTTAAAGTCGAGCTTAATGCTGTGAAACCTCAAAGGTAAATTAGACTTGCAGCCAGATGAAAATTGTTCATACAGACTGCTGGTCCACACCTAACCATTACAGCAGTTTGTTTGATTTGCCACATTTACATGATCATTGTGTTTGACCTGAGGAAGCCTGACTCTCTGCCCCCTTTTGTTAGATAAATTTTGAGGTTTTTCAACATGTCGTCCCTGCTATTTAAATACAGGGAGAGGAGTGGAAGCAAATGTGAATAACACAGTCCTGAAAACACCACTGCTCTAATTTTCCTCATAGAAAATAATCCAATCATTTTTCTGTGGATCGCTTTCTGAGGCGAAATGCAACTGCTGTTTTCTGAAACCCATCATTTCAAATGGCATATGCCCCATGCTGAGAGTCTGCAGATACGCCAAACAAAGCGCTAAGTGAGCGAGTTTGTGTGGAGGCAGCGGTCAAAGTTCAGCTTAGTTGAAGTTTGACCGCTGGATAAAGCGACCAAAACCCATTCTGCCAGTAAAATGAGTCCTCCAGCCAGGCATGGAAGGCAAAATGCTCTGAGCTGATATCGTATGTCTGAATTCCCCTCAACTAGGACACTAGTTTCCACTTGTTGAAAGAGATTCTCATCAAAGAGGGCATTTCAGATGTGCTGTAACCATCAGTCAGCTTGTTCTTGTGTGGGAGCGCCATCTTGTAAGGAACTCACTTCTGTCCACTGTTTAGCTTTTATTTTGTTTGGCTAAATTGTTGTTCTTGGGTTTTTTTTTTTCCCCGAGTAAAATGCGAAAGGTAAATATTTTGTCACCATACAAATTTAATCATTTTTAAAACTTTGAATGGAACAATAAGGGGCCAATAAATTCAAACCGCTGTGCTGCCACTGGAAAAGGGAAGAGAGTTGATATCTGAATGTGTGAGGGTGAAACCACGTTCAGGTTAGGCTGCTGAGCTGCGATCTGAGACCAGGAGTAACAGGATGGGAACAGTGTACCTGGCCTCAATACAAACCCCGACATCACATGCTCGCGGTCCTCGGCGTATCGTATCCGGGCTTCAGCAAGAAAGTTTGGATGCTGCATGTCTGATTGCTGATCCCCCTGCGACTGCCCTGTTAATACCACTGCGGTTTAGATTTGCGGTTGTTGTGACGGCTCTGTTTTGACGTCAATTTCATATACAACTGTATTTGACTCGGTCCTCTGTGGCGCCCCCAAACAGTACACCGACTCCAGTAGCATTCTGTCCTCATTACCAGTAGACTGGAAGGGTTGCTACAGAGAAGATGCTTTCTCTTTTTATCAACAAGCTATGCCTCGTCAGATTTATCATACGATTCAGTTTTCAGAGTAAAAGTTTTGTATTCATTGCTCCTGAGCCAATAGCTTGTTTAGTCACAAATCAATGAGTGCAGTCCTTTTGGGAGCACTAAGGATCATGATGGTGTGTCTTTTGGAAAAGGATGACTGTGGCAGCAAGTGGATTATTAGTTTGATGTTTAGAAAAGGGTGTCGACGTGGCAGACATGTAAATTATCACTTTCAACTTGACAAATGACAACAGGATATAGAGTTGGTCCTTAAGATTAAGTTAAAATGATGACGTTTGTAACCAGGCAACTCATTGTGTGATCACGAGTTCAGTTACATTATCTGCAAGGAGTGTGATTCAAATTGTGACGCTTCTGGAGAAGTCATAAAATTTCAGCTAGATTACTCACCCATCACAGGACTGAATGTTGGCAAACCTTAATCGAGGAAAGGAATCATTTGTTATTACTATAATGGCATGTTGTCCCGTTTCTGACCACTTAATTTTTTTTGTCCTCGGTAGATTCCAAAACTGAAGAACAGCCGATCTCCTCTGAGAATCTACGAGAGTCTCTGAAGAAAGAGCTGGAGTTTTATTTCTCTAGGTAAGGAGCAAACGTGCAGAGCACAGTAAAGCTGTTTTCACACATGAAATGGGAACCCTGAAATGTTTTGTCTGAGACGTCTCAGACAGGCGACGCAAAAGAGTCCGCAGCATTTGCTTCTGACTTCTTACTGAGATTTTTAATGTGCGCTTGAGTGAAATCTCTGTAAGTTTAGCCTGTGAGACAACATGGCAAGTCTTCTTGAATATTTACTGCAAGTGTGCGTGCAGATGGGAGTTGCTGCTTCATTCCCCTTTCTGGTGACCCGTGTGTTGCTTTCCACTCATTCCTCGCTATTGTGGATGCATGCGATATCGATGTCAACACAACAAGGAGCCTCATCTCCTGGTCTCAACATCTCAAAGTGAAGAAAACGTCAATGTTGACAGCGCTATTATTACACCACGTCCCGAGTGCTGTAGGCTGACTTTTCCCTGCACCGACCCTGACATTTCCATCCCTTGGCGCGCATTTCTAGCAGAAAGTCTCCAGCTGTGAAGCACATATGTGGAGAGCAGCTGCGGGGGTTGTCTGGATCAAATTTTCTCCACATTTCCCCCCCCGAAAACATCTCCAACGATCATGTGTGAAAACGGCTTTAGTTTTATTATTATTATTATTATTATTATTATTATTATTATTGCTTTGACTCAGTATTTCACAAATTCCAAACGCTAATCTGCCGGTTCTGTTATTTTTTTTGATCCAGAGAAAATCTTTCCAAGGATTTGTACCTTATGTCCCAGATGGACAGCGATCAGTTTGTCCCTATTTGGACTATAGCCAGTATGGAGGGCATCAAGGTTCTCACCACTGACATGGATCTCATCCTGGATGTGTTGAGATGTAAGTGAAAGGTTAAGGCGGGTGGCCGGTATAGATATCTGTTCAAAGATGTGTGTCAAACTGACATTTTTGAATTCCTCCCTTAGCCTCTCCGATGGTACAAGTGGATGAGAAGGGGGAGAAAGTGCGTCCCAATCACAAGCGATGCATTATCATCTTAAGAGAAGTCCCTGAAACTACACCTGTTGAGGTAAACCGAAGTCATGCATGCACTCAGCAATACATAACACTCCTAGTCGATGTTTCGCTGAAATGAGATGATTCTGTGTCTCAAATTAACAGGAAGTGGAGTCGCTGTTCAAAAACGACAACTGTCCAAAGGTGATAAGTGTTGAGTTTGCGCACAACAACAACTGGTACATCACATTCCAGTCGGACACGGATGCCCAACAGGTACAGCTGGATGCACCGATTCTTCATGGCCGCAGCACTGTGTTGTAATTCAGCACCTCGAATGACCCTGTGACTCTTAATATCTTCCAGGCATACAAGTACTTGAGAGAGGAAGTTAAAACATTTCAGGGAAAACCCATCATGGTGAGTCAAAGAAAAGCTTGTCAGTTTGGAAAGACCACCTTTGTTAAGCTTTCAATCGTTTCATGCGTTTTCCTCCCTGTTCTTTTTAAAAAAATAAAAATAAATAAATAATAATAAAATCATTTTTTATTGACAGGCCAGGATAAAGGCAATCAACACGTTTTTTGCAAAGAACGGCTACCGCAGCATGGACAGCAGCCTGTACGCTCAGCAGTCACAGAACCAGTCCCAGTACAGCTCTCCACTCTACATGCAGCATGTCTATCCCCAGCAGCAGTACCCAGTCTATGGCATCGTACCACCCACCTGGGCACCTTCGCCAACACCCTATTTTGAAACTCCTCTGGTAAGAATGACTGTACTGACGAGACGGGCACGCCCAGGGCTGTTGTGCTTATGAAATTTTAAAACAAATGATTATCAACATCTTAATCGTCTCTTTCGACTTATTTTCTTTGCCACTGTTTCCTTCAGACCAGTTAATTCCCTCCCTTATGACTCTGCCTTTTAATTTGGCTTAAAAATGAAATGTTCCAAACTGGGATGCTGTGCCGTTAGTGTCCCTAAATACTGATAAGAATGCATCGAGTCCCATTTTAGAGGCCGAGTTTGTGCAAAAAATGGGGGCAAAACTGTGGAAAATGGCATTTATTAGTTTCATCCAGCTATTTTTGTGCAGCTGAATTAAAACCACGAAGATGAGCCCAAAAAAAATCGTGTTTTAGCTTGAACTGGATTTATTACACTAGCTCGCAATATATCAGTCTTATATTTAATACGCAGAGCTTCTTCTTCTTCTCATGTAGTCATGAGTTGTAGGAATGTGAGCGTGATAGCTGTGTCAGAGGATCGAGCTGCAGGTTTTCATGGTCGCTTTTTGAATTTCAGTCCAGCAAGAAAATGCCTCCATCTTTAAAATGAACAAGTTTGACTTTTGATCAGTTTTCTGTACCTCATCCAGATTCACAGGTTACTTGTATTGTTAGTAATAAAGTCATTGACTTCAAGACAGAAGTGAGAAAAAGAAAAAGCTCCTAAAAGCAAAGTAGTTCAAAACCATATCCTCCATCCAACTTTCATATTATTGCCAGCATGACTGTGCAACAACTGGTACTAAATTGCATTAAGAATCCAACCAAAACACGTCTTTCAGACATTTCAAAGGAAAAACGTTCACTTGATCAGAATTCAGTGCAACTAGAAAGCAGGAAGTTGACCTTGACAGCCACCTGTTTTGGGCCAGCTGTAATGGAAACCCTGAGCAGTCACTGCCACCTTATTTGCTGTGATCTCTGAGTTTATTCAAATGAATCCTCATCACTGTGCACACACAGTTTTTTATTTTTTATTTTTTTTTTTAACACAAGTTATGTAGAATGCTCTGCACTTCACTGAAGCAGCTGTCCACTGGGTGCATACGCGTAGGGCGGATGACATTGAGCATTTATACTCGAGGTCCTTGAAACTGCTACAGAGTAAATAACTGCATGGATTGTGACATGAAACTGGATTAGTAAAAGCTGCCTTTCTATTTGAGCAGGCTCCGTTTCCCAACAGCGGCTTTGTGAATGGATTTGGCTCTGCTGCGCACTACAAAACGGGCACCACTGCTCTTAATATCACCCGCCCATTCAACAGAAACCGGTAAGCGCTTCTTTTTCCTGTCGGCCTTTTAAGCTCCAACTACAATCTGAGCCTGCAATTTGCATAAACATTCTCCAGTTGGGATGTATAATTTACTACTCGTGTCCTTGTTTGCATGTTAAGTAAAACTGTGAACATCAGGTCATCTACAATGCCCAGTTGTCTTAGGATAATGTAACCCCCCCCCGCTCCTCTCCAGAGAACTGTTCTTCACTCTCTGTCTTCTTACTGTCCCCACAGTGTCCCCCTCTATTCAAGAAAGAATGTAATAAATGCCTTCAGGTACCACTATTACACTGTACAATAAGCTTCATTGTAATACTCATCTCTTACCATAGTGCAGCAGTCAAATGACTAAATCCATCGCTGGGGCTCACGGCCTCATATACAGTTGGATCTCTTTTTCTTTTTTTTTTGCCATATTAACCCTCCTCATTAGTGTGACAATGCAGTGATTTACAAAAAAAAATTCTGGATTTGTCACATCATTTGATCTATTTCAGCTGAGCTTTTGCTTTTCACCAGCAAAAGTCTCTTTTAGCCCCAGAAACATCCTCTTTGCATACATATACATGCATCATAGCAACTGTAAACCCCCCCATTGTTACTAACCACCCATTTTATTTTATTTGAGTTTCTTGTATGCTTCTCCCATCATTGACTGTATGACCATGTGCCATGAGGGGTTATGTGCGATTACACAGAAAGACTGATTGTAATGAGTTGAGTGTAGGTCACCTTTGCTTAAACTGACATGACGACTCGTATGTTAGTTACAAAGAAATGAATCAGACCTGATGATGAGATCATGATGCGCATAGAGGGACAATTGGGGATGGAGTAACTGGCTTTGGTTCTCTCTTTTTCTTCCTATTTTTTGTTTTCTCTCTGTCTTTTCTTTCCAAAGTGGGTTACTTCGCTCCCATCCCGATGAGCGTTCAGATTATGAGATCTGAGGGTCGAAGACTATTGCGAAGATCAACGTATCTTGAATAATTTTTGGCAAATAAAACCAGGTTATATTTGTAGTGCCTGGCCATGTCTTTCTTGTCAGCTCTGCTCCATTGTTTCCATTGCTTCAACCAATCATGAGCACAAACTGTGGTCTAAGAATGACCTGCATGCCAGTACATTCAGTCTGAGGACACAGCACGCTGTCCCAGCAAACTGTCAACTGTTGGTGCCACCAGTGTTTCCTTTTGAAATCATATGCTTGTAGCTGTTTAATAGCGGAGGTAACTCCAGTTAGCTCTGCTATTAAACTGGATTTGTTTAGTTTTATAAGTAATGGAAACAGAAGCTCATTAGGGATTTAACATGTCGTCTCCTTAAAAGTAGATTTTTAAACCTGTAAACGCTGCTGGAAGTTTTCTAAGATGATAATGGCTGTCATCGTTTTTTTTAATATATTTTTTTATATCATTTAAGACATTTAAGAAATTACTTGGAACACTCTGTCATCACGTTGGGCCTTTTCTTTTTGACAGTAAGACTTTTAACACTGGGGCTGCACGGTGGTGTGGTGGTTAGCACCGTCGCCTCACAGCAAGAAGGTTCCAGGTTCAACACCCAGCTGGGGCCTTTCTGTGTGGAGTTTGCATGTTCTCCCCGTGTATGCGTGGGTTCTCTCTGGGTACTCCGGCTTCCTCCCACTGTCCAAAAAATCATGCATGTTAGGTTGATTGGCATCTCTAAATTGTCCTTAGGAGTGAGTGTGAGCGTGTGTGGTTGTTTGTCTCGTTTGTCTCTGTGTGGCCCTGCGATGGACTGGCGGCCTGTCCAGGGTGTACCCCGCCTCTCGCCCATTGACTGCTGGGATAGGCTCCAGCCCGCCCGCGACCCGATCGACGGATTCAGCGGTATAGATAATGGATGGATGGACTTTTAACACTAAATGGTGTTGAATCCATTCCTGTTGGACGATCAAAGGCTCTTATGCGCCAACGATGCAGCAGTGGTGGCAAATGCCCCCCCCCTGTTGGCTCCTCCTTACAATCTCTAGTGTTGAAATTAACACCCAAATGTGCTGTGAAGACAAAATCCAGAAATATGAAATAATATCTGCATAAAGTCAGAATAGTGCTAGCTCAGTTAGGCACGTTTTACTGTGTTCAGACTGCTCAGGAACCTGTGTTTCAGTCTTGACTAACACATGAATTAACACAGTAATTTCCACATCAACATATTGAGGTCATTCATTACACTGAGCCAATCAGAGTGATGTTTGTCTCTGTGACTGTGCCAATGCTGAATCAGCTGAAAAGAAACGTTGGCGTGGTCCAACAGAGTCGACGGTGCGTTGCTCACCAAACAGAGACAGACGCTCACTGCCCCCCTTGATGCCTCCTGGTGTATAAGAGCAGCCCTAACATGACTTTGACCGACAACAAAATACAACTCGCAGTGCGTAATGCAAGATGGATTTAGTTGTGTTTCCATTTAGTACAGAAATAACACGTTTAAAAAGCTTTGGTATTTGCTCATAAATAGACTGGAATGTCAAATCCTCCAGTATGAATGTAACGCCCTGTGGCTTAGCCTTGAGTTCAATGGGAAGCACTGGTTGTCAGTTTGTCTTCGGAGCATTGCATTTGCAAAATGACGTTAATGCTCCTCCCTTGCTGCAACAGAAACCACGTGAAGCCCCAGGTGAGGACAAGTGATGTGTCCCCGTCATCGGTGACACCTGTCCCACTGGAGAGTCTGACTGGGCTGCGCAGCCCGCAGCCTCCTGCCCCCGTTGCTGCAGCCGCCACCACTAACCCCCTCCAGGCAACCACTGACCTGAGCTCTGCGTTCACACATCTCTCCTCCTCTTCCTCATCCTTGGATCCCAGTGATGACGGTGGCATGGCTGGGCGTGGAAGGTGAACGCGGATGGTCTAATTTGTGCCTCTGTGATGGTTTCTGTTTGCGGGCTGTGATTCGGATCAGTCCACACTTACAGGTCACAGTCTACCTGTAAGAGAAAGCTGGTTTAACTGTAATGTAAATAAGAAAGCTGCTTTCTGTTGTTGTGGAGGCGAGTCGTAGCTTTCTCTCTGCTCTGCTCTCTCAATTTTTTTGTATATCTAAGTTTATTGTGGTGTTTTTGTGAAATAAGCCTTTAAATGATAAGTAGAGGTCATTACACGGAGACCACGCATCCTTGTTTGAAAATGATCCATAATCCAACTTAAACACACTTTGTCGGGTCTAGGTGATTTTTAAATGTCACCTTGCACTGACTAGCGTGAGCCAACAAAGTCCAAATCAATTGGCCTTTTCAAATAAAGTTGCAATCCAGAGAGTAACAGCAACACAGCGTGTAAATGTGCGTCACTGACGCACATGTTTTTGTGCATTCCAGGCGGAACACGACCTACAGAGGAACACGGAGGAGGCGAGAAGACGAGCGGAATGCGGTAAATGGCAGCGTCTTGTGCGTTGTTTTTAGAGCGTGAACTTTTAACTGTGATCTCGCCTCACTCCTTTCCAATGACCCTTTCTCAGAGGCCCGCACCTTTAGCCGAGGTGAAGGTTTCTCCACCCAAGTTTGATTTGGCTGCCACCAATTTCCCACCTCTGCCTGGCTGTGTTGTCAATACACAAGGAGAGCCAGTGCTGGAAAACAGAATGTCGGATGTTGTACGTGGTTTGTACCGAGACAAGGTAAGAAACAGTGTTTTGAGTACTACTACGACAGGATTGTTGAGATTTGTACTTTGGAGGTATAATCTGTGTGACTGCTTGCATTTGATAGACGGAACAAACCAATAAGGAAGCCACCGTGAGTCCAGCTTCAGGCCAAGCACCAGCCGCAGAGGAAGTTGTGGCTGTGCCGGCTCCTCCTGCCCAGGCAGCCACAAAATCCACCACTCAGCCACTCGGACCTCAGGGCCCCAGGTATGATGCAGTAATTCCAAGTATGAATTGAGGATATTTAGTGTTTTGATTGAAACACTTGTTTTAATCTTTAAATTTGAACTTGGATGTCTGAAATCTCTGTTATGACAGTATGACTCGTCAGGAGAAAAGGGTTGATCGGGCCGAGCCAGCTGCTCCAAGAGCAACTCCACGCACACCAGTTCAAACTACGGTCAACTCCTCCTCCTCCTCCTCCACCTCCTCCTCTTCTTCACAGCCTGCGCCGAGCTCCAGGCCTCAGCCCCCTGCTGCCTCCACACCGGCACCACCCAGCACGCCGACCCCTGCTACAGCCACTATCACGACCCCTGCACAGGTAGATATCTGCTACTTTGGCTGCCGGCAGTAGTTGTCTTCCTGATGATGAGATCTTTTGCGCATGGAGGGAAGTGAGGTAGTGAAGTAACGGGCTTTGGCTCTGTCTCCCTCATGTCTATCTCTCTCTCTTTTGTTGTCTCTTACTTTTTTCTTCTCTCTGCTCTGTCCCACCACAAGTCCAGAACTTTCACTCCTACCCCAGTGACTGTCAAGATTATGAGATCTGAGGGTTTGACCAGAAGATATGATGAAAATAAGTGTATTGATGTTGCCAGTTTATAAAATTTTTAATATTTTTTTCTTCTTCTTTTCTTTTCTTTTCTTTTCAACCCCCTACGCATTGCCTCAGGAGCCTCGCAAACTCAGTTATGCCGAAGTGTGCCAACGGCCACCCAAGGACCCTCCCGCTGCAGCCCCTGCAGCCCTTACTCCAGCTTCCTCTGGCACGGCGTCAGGCCAGCCGCTACGTGAGTTGCGCGTGAACAAGGCTGAGGAGCTGGGCTCCAGCAGTAGCCCCGGAGACAAGCAAGAGAAAGGCCACGACAGGGAGGGGGGGTGGGAATGCAAGGAGAGCCGACCACCACGTGAACGTGACTCTCAAGGCTATTACCGCAGCAACGGCCCCAGAGGCACTGGGGGCCTCAAGTTCCGGGACCAGCGGCGCCCGCCCCCAGCCCGACGCAGCTCTCCGCAGGGAGGCTACAGGCACACTGGCAAAGAGCAGAACATCCCACCTGTATCGCCAAAGTAAAAAAAACTTGATATGAATAGAAAAGAGGGAAAGAAAAAAAAATTTGTATGAATATATACATGGATATATATAATTATATAAAAACGAATAACATAAAAGCAACAACATTATGGTAGCCACCTTCCCACCTGGAACTTGTCCAAAGAAAAGCTTTTAAAGGACTTTGACATCCAGGACTTGAGGGCAAAATGACACTTGAAGAACTTTTAATGAGCAATTTTGAAAAGGAAACAAAAATCTTGTTTGGCCTCCAGCGTTATGCTTAAAAGAATTTAAGTGCGATTTATCCGGAAGCCGTTGGTTCATGCTCCGCTAGGGAGAGGTGGGATGCTGGGCTGTACAAATGGCCCTCTACCCTTTTTTTTTTTTTTTTTTATTATTTTAAATTTTAAAGAATAGATGTTGGTCTGCAAGAACAATATGCACTAAGACGAAAAGAACATGCATATATGTCATGTACATATACAAAGATATCACTAACAAGCAACGAGACATCAGTTGTTTTTTTTTTTTTTTTTTTTTTCCTTGTGTACTTAGGTTTGCAAGTATGACTGAAGGGTTGACTGATGTCTGTGTATGCATTGACAAAATGACTGAGGTGCTGCAGTGTGCTGTTGCACTGACGTAATGAAATGGATGACTCTTTGATTTTTACAGCAGAGATTCTGAATCATTGTCCCAAAATTGGACAGTGTGATCTTCTAATGTATATTAATGAAATGCGTTCGAAATGGGGTTTTGATCCTGATTCACGATTGGCTTAAAACGCCGTCGGACATCAGAAACGGTTGATGTGCGCCACCGTCATCTGTGGTTTTGTTCGAAGCCGAAATGCTCTTTGGGGGCACTCACTGGCCTATTAGCCACGGTGAACCTGCTAGCCTGGTCCAAAGTTTTTTCATGTTGAGTTTTTATCTCCGTTTATCTGAACTGTTTTAGGTTTGCCCACTGGAATGGATTCAGGAAAATTGTTCATGTTGATAATCAGTCAGGTTCTCCGTTTACACGTCTTTTTGGGTAGCAGGTTGACGTTTCCATGAGAAAAATGTATAGGTTGATGCTGAGATTTGACTGTTCAGTGTGCCTGGTGGTTCAGGTGAGGTTCGGCTTTTCTATATCATCACAGGATATCCAGGTTAAGCTTATATCTGTGAAACGTTCATAACAGTGGCATAATGTCAGAAAATAGTTTGAGGAGTGCTGTTAGTTAAGGATGATAGCTATATAAGATCTGGCAGCCAAGTCGTGGGTATAAAGAAAATGGGACATTTCATTTTCTCGTGCTATGTGCCAGCAGCCTACGGTCATAGAATGCTAGAATAAGATTTTTATTGAGGTCTGCTAAATAATTTAGTCTTTGGGAAACTTTTTGACTCAGTGAAACTGGATTTTGAGAAGCTGTAGAGGTGTAGATGCCTATGCTATATTGTAATAACCCTTCACTAGAAATGTGTGTGGGAGAATGTAATTGTTCTAGTATCGAATTTACAAGAGAGGCTTTCGACCGCAGGTTATCCACCAGATTTTTTCTTTTTTTCCTGCTTTAGGGTGAGTTTGCTTGCTTGTTTTTTTTTTTTTCTTTTTTTTTTTTTTTTCCTTCTTTGTCTTCTTTTTCCTATTTTATAAAACGTTTGAAAAACAAACAGGTTGACTAGAATTTGAAGTTTGACTCACTGGTATGTATTGCTTTTTTGAATTTATTTATTTTAATTCTAATGCGCAACGCTTTTCTCCCAATCTTGGTAGGCTGGTCTCCCCAAAGTTGTGTGAAATTGCATTGGCACAATAAAATCACGCATATGACATTTATAATACTGATCAAGATGTCGGCTGAGAGAGGGAAAAAAAAACTTGATGCATTGAGTTTGGGTTTAATAATGCAGTAAACATCCAATCACGGGCTGTTTTTTTTTTTTTTTTGTTTAGTTTTGTTTTTATTTCTTCAGTAATGAGTATGAGCAGCTAGTGATTTAGAATAATTAAATAAATGCACTAACTTGTTTTTTTTTTGTTTGTTTTTTTTTTTTAAAAAAAAGAAAGAATCATATTCATGAGTAATGTGAAATCATTTTAGAAGCATATGGTTGATGTTGAAAGGCTTGCAAATACCTACAGGAATCTCTTTGCCCCTGCAATATGTTTGGGTTTTTTCTGTTAATTCGGGGTTGGGGTGGCAACAGGAAATGTAGTAATGGATCAACCAAGTGTTTGAGACACAATCTTAGAACTGTATGAAATGTCACCAAAAATAAATTATTTTGATTTGGCTTCCCAGTGTTGCATTTCTTACGTCTATTCTCAGTTTTGCATATATATATATATATACACACATATACACTAAAAGTGGACAGGATTCAATGCTTTTCACATTGTCTGCTGCTGATAAAATGACCTATTTTAAAAAGGGATCTTGAAGGTATAATGTCTGCATTTTCTCACTAGGAGAATGAATCTGATCAAAGAGTTTTATCTTGTGTGCACATGACTTAAGAGGAGGATTTTAAGAAATGACAATGGTAGGAGATAGAAGGAAGACATTTTGTTTCAATTCAGTTCAGTTTATTTATATAGCGCCAAATTGCAGCACATGTCATCTCAGGGCACTTAAATAATATAGTCCAGTTCAAGCCAATTGGAGTTCAATTCATTGTAATCATAATTATATGTATGTGTATATATACTTATACATATTTATTCAAGTGACGCATGATCTCTGACTACGATGTTACACGTTTTACGTAATAAACGTGACAACACAAGTATCGCAGTTTATCTTACTTTTGGGAAGAAATTCAAAATTGCCATATTTAGAAAACAGTCGGTTATAATTGTCTCTTCGTGGATTCATTTCTTAGTGGATCATTTGTTTGGTCTCTTGGCCGTAGAATGAGTTTACAAGGTTGGTGAAATAACAGGTGAGAATCTACTGTACCCCTGCAGAACGAGGGACGTCCATTCCTACTCTGGTGCCTCTCACAGTTGACTCCTTAACATGGACATGAACCGAGAGTATTTGTGGCGCGCCGGCCGGTGAATGCCTGTCGGTGTCGCTGACATTTATGACTATATTGGGAATGTCGGCACGCCAGACAAGGACGTAACCTACAACAAGACCCGGTACATGCCGAAGCTCACAGGAAATACAGGGGAAAACGAGCTCAAAACCGAAAAAGTGACGGCTCGACACAGAAGGCGTGGTCGCGTGACGTTCGGTGTTTATGTCGACTCAACAGCAGCTGTCCATAAGATAACCTGCAAGACCTCCAAACCGTGGACTGTAAACGGTACGCTATCACAACCATCGATGTTTTAACGAAAGCTAGTGCTAATAGCATTTAGAAGCATGTTTTCAAGTGTTTGGAAGTTGTGTCATTCGATTTTTGTGCCTACAGTTGTCGGTTGTTGTTAGCGACTCGATGCTAACTTTAGCTTGCAACTAGCTAACTGAGTGCTAGAAAATGTAGCTGGGAATCTTTATTTTTCTCATGAAACCGGGCCTTCCGTGCCAGCTGCGACCAGTACGTCGCTTTTAAGACTCCTGCATTAACGTTTTGTACTGTCACTTCAGTGTAGGCCGTGTGTCTTTGTTGAAGCCTGTCTTTTTCTTGTTGTTCTTGACGAGGGGAGTTAGCTTCTTAGTGTTAGTCGTCTGTTTAGGTTGTTACGTTTACAGTATTCGGCGTACATTTTTCAGACAGCTGTTTTTGTACAATAGCAGCAGGAAATTGATTCTAAAATAAGGTTAACAGTTATTTTCTGCAAGAATTATATGAAATTTGAAAGTTGAGATCAACAGACGAGTTACTCTCTAAAAGTCAGTCTATGGTCATTTCTGTGGTGGCACTAAGGTGCATTAAATAGCTACATTGAATAATAATCTAAAAACGTTTCAGAGTATGTTTTAAGAAAAAAAGAATAGAATGAATAAAAAAAGAACAACTTAGCAATATCTCAGAAAATAGAAAGGAGAACAACATGTCAGTCACAGCTGTTTTAATCTATCTAGTAGTTGTGTGTAATGTATTTTAGGAAATCTTTTCTGTTTTGATGTTGCTTTTCCAGTTTTATTGATGAGTTTTGTGAAAACTGATGCGTTTTGCACCTTGATGCCACAGTACATTTTCCTTTTTACGATTTTAGACATGAAAGAACCCCAAAAGACCCCAGTCTCAATCTGATTTACAAGCTTACAGTAAAAGGGTCTATCACAAGACCCCCAATAGTCAAGATAAGTCACTGCAAAAAACCTGATCAATAAACCTAACTGGCAGTGTAACAGTTCATTAAGTTGATTTATGGCGTGTATTTTGTCAGAATAAAACAAGATGCTGGCAAATGGTGGAGGACAGAATACACAATTGTATTAAAGTGGCAAACGCCAAAAAAAAAGAAGTAAAACATAAAAGGCCCTCTAAATTTAGTAATTTTTTTCCAATGTTCTGTGATCTCAATGTGTCTTGTAACTCCAGCTTTTTTAAAAATGTGTTTCAGTGTCTTGAGTCACCCTTGCCTGGGTGCCATGGTCCTCCGTTACACATGAGCTCTACTATGTGGTACATCATGCAGAGCATTCAGAGCAAATATTCCTTGTCCGAGCGGCTCATCCGCACCATCGCAGCCATTCGCTCATTCCCACACGACAATGTAGAGGATCTTATTCGTAAGGTACGGCAGCTTGTCATCCTGTAATGCTTAAAAGAAATAATGTTCTCAAGTATCATCAGCAGTAATGATGTTTGTATGTTTTTATGTCTAAGGGAGCTGATGTTAACCGGATGCATGGCACACTCAAACCGCTGCACTGTGCCTGTATGGTGGCTGATGCTGACTGTGTGGAGCTACTGTTGGAGAAGGGTGCAGAGGTATGTTATGCATGAGCCAATTTCCACCTTTTTTGTTCTTTTTTTGGAACCAGGAAATGCACTTTGATTTTTTTTCGTGTTGGAACTAGATCTATTCTATTTCATATCATCAAGCTTTTGATTCATTTCGAACCTTTCGGTGGTGTATGAAATGGAAGCAAACATGTTGGTGTTGGTAAATCCATTGTTGAATTGATCCCATTGGCCGCCTGAAAGTTGATGAAAGTACTTTCATCTGAGTATGATTGGCAGGAAGAAAATAGAATGTGACTTTTTGTAGTTAGTCGGTGAAAACCTTTAAACGAAATCAGTTTTTTTTTGATGACACGGTTCCTCCAAGTTTTATTTTCAGCGTTCATTTTGAAAATGAATTTTGATAACAAAGTGTTCTAAAATAAGCATGTCTGAATGTAATAAGTATTCCAACACGTATCACCATTTTAATTAGTGATGCTGCTCTAAGATGAACAAAAATATAATTAAAAGTAGACTGCCAGTTGTTGACTCCTTCAGTGCAGGACCACTCAGAATATTTCATTTGCTCATTAGGTGAACGCTTTGGATGGCTATAACCGTACAGCGCTGCACTATGCTGCAGAGAAGGACGAGGGATGCGTGGAGCTGCTCTTGGAGTATGGTGCCCAACCGAACGCCCTGGACGGAAACATGGACACTCCACTTCACTGGGCCGCCTTCAAAGATAACCCAGAGTGTGTGAGGGCCCTGCTAGAGAGCGGGGCCTGTCCCAATGCTCGGGACTACAACAATGACACACCTTTGAGTTGGGCTGCAATGAAAGGCAACCTGGAAAGTGTCAAAGTTCTATTAGACTTCGGAGCCCAGGTACATGTGACCAACCTGAAGGGCCAGACCCCTATCTCCCGACTGGTAGCCCTGTTGGCCCGGGGCCTGGGCACCGAACAGGAGGAAGAGTGCTTGGATCTGCTGTATCGAGCAGCAGGGCGGTTTGATATCCGACGGGCTGACGGCACCCTTCCCAAAGAGCTAAGTAAAGATCCCCAGCTGCTGGCAAAGCTCACCGACATGGTGGCTCAGGCTCCAACGCTTCGCTCTCTGGCACGCTGTGCTGTGCGGCAGAGTCTCGGAGCGCAGTTCCTCCCCTCCGCCGTGAAAGAGCTTCCTCTACCAGAGACCATCAAAGACTACCTGCTGTTGAGAGAATGATGTTGAAGCTGTCTGGGTGTTCTCAGACCTCACTGGCTGATGATCAGACAGACTGGATTTATTGGAAAGGAAGTGAAATCACAGGGTATGGTGTCACTTTGGCCCTCGTTTACCAAACCCTCTTGAAAATTGATACAAATGTATGCACCAAGAGAGATCAACAAAAATTTCCTCTTCTTTTTTATCATCCAGTAGTTACACAGTGAATGAGCAGGAATTTTAACTGTCGGTGGACACGTTTGAGCAGTCTAATGTCAAGGATCAGGCCTGCACCTGTACATAAAGTGTTATCTCAGTTATCTACTTTTAATGCAGCAGAAAGAGCAACTGTAACGTGGTTGTTTGACTTCATCATGGAATGGACTGAGAAGAAACACCTTGTGTCCAGCTGCTATAAATACGCTTCATCGAAAGCCAGCAACTATGAAAATTTTAGTTAGTTTAATTGGCATAATTCTGTTTGGTGAAGTTAAAAAAGTAATTTAAAAAAAAAAAGAAAAAAGAAAATACTATTTTCGCCCTAGATACTAATTATACTAATAATACTAATTATTCGCCCTAGAGAATGAGGAAAAACCCAAATACTGAGCTTAGGGTGCAAACACGTTGCTATATTTCAGTTAAAATGATTGTTTATGAATGAATGAGGGTGGTGCCCAAACGCTGCAGACCGTCTAGTAATTCCGTCGAATGAAACAGTTGCTCAAGTAGCGCGAAAGAAATGTTTTAAAGTCGTCTGTGTCATCGTTAAAGTATCCACCTGCTTGTCGGTGATGTCTTGCCACTGGAAAGTAGGACTTTTAAAGAACACACACTTTTGAGGAGTAAAGAAAAGACAGTGCCAGATGGGAACACTTATTTATGTTGAAGCAGCGGAAGGTTGCCGAATATTATTATTGTTCATCAAATGTTCACTGTGACATCAACATATCTTCTCTCATATGTGATTCACTTAATTATCTGGGCTTACTTCAACAAGTGTGCAGTTCTAGTTGCCAAGTTGGTATAAAGGTGTTTATGTTTCCTGTTTTTTCTTTTCCTTTTTTTTTAAACTATGGATGTTTCTTGTCTTAACTTGCAAAAGTTTATGTTTTCAAGGGTGCTCACTGGTCCAGAATGAAAATCACTTTATTTTAAAATTTCGCATTTAAGTGTTGCAACCATAAAATGCCATGGTAACCAGGTTTTTTGTTCATCAAGCATCCGCTCAGTTAGGCTGCAAAATGTGGTGTGTTAAAAGTTAACCCTAAGATCATGTCTTGTGTTCACCTACAAAGGTGCTTCTTTGTTACCGTACTTCAAGTAAATGCCTTTATATTCCAGTTTACTTTTTTTTTTCCCTTCCTGCTTTTCCTCACAGTTTCATCATCACATCGCTCTCTCTGTCGTAGTGGGCTGTGACGCCTGTAGTAAAATACTTCAAACATTCAAATAATGGAGCACAGTCAGAGGTTTTACTTACAAAAGCGCTTTCACAGCGCACGCAGCAGACACCTGTGCACTTGTAGGATAAAGCGTGGGTGTTGCTACTGTTATGGTGATCGAACATACTTCAAACTACTACTTCTACTACCTTCAAAAAAACAAAGCCAATGTGGAAGGCATAACACCATCTGTAATAACACAGTGAAAATGTAGAAAAATTGAGAAACTGAATTTGAGTGAATAGGTGAAGCACAACATTTATATAGGCAAATTAAGCACTGGCTGTCTGTTTACTTCCCTCTTACTTTCCTCACCTGAGCAGGTTCAATTCTCACAGGATCCATTAGGGGTCTCTCTAGGCTTATCTCTAAATTTACTCACAGCTGCTTTTAAAACTGCAAGAGAATGAAAAGCTGAGTTTCACTTGTATTTGAAGTGAAATTGCAGTTTGAAGTAAAATGGGCTTTAAATGACTACAGCTGGCTTCAGTTCGGTAGTATGTGGATTTTCAGACATCTGGAAGTTATTGCTATTCTTTTTTTGTTTTTACAGGGAAAATTCAATTCTGACACATTAAAATCACAGACACCATTTCTGGGTACTGCATGTTTTGTACTAAAATATTGCCCCACCCGTGGATTTCAATGGGTTGGTAATGTTCATATAAGAATAATGTTGCCTTTCATATCTGTATTATGAAGACAAGAGGTGTTTTACTTCTAAAGCCAAATTTACAAACGAATGACCTTTTTCAAAATCTTGAAAATAAAGTTGGCGTTAAATGAGCTTAACTTACACTTTACTTAATTGAATATAGCATGGAGTGATTTTTTTTGTTTGTTTGTTTTACCTTCAAAAGTGAAGGTATTTACGTCACTTTGTTTTGAAAAGTATAATCTTATTAGTATTTATTGTCCGGAGTTATTAGAAACATCTAAGGCAAAGAAAAGCATGAGGGTTGAACTTCAAAGTCCAACGAGTCTCGACAACTCATGACATCTCGCGATAATTCACCGCCGAGGGGAGTGTCAAATTCCAAGAGAGGAGAGGAGAGCCAGAGAGAGGGGAGCAAGGGTGAGTTTGTAAACACTTTATTAACCTCTAAACTCATCTAAGATATGTCGCCTTCACCAAACTCTTAACAAATTTGCGTCGGGCGCGACTCCTTATAGCGCTTGATACTGTTAAATGTTGACGTTTGAGTAATTGTCAAAACTATTGGCAGTTTCATTCTCTGTCTCGCTTTGCACTCAAGTGTCAGTCCGCTAACCAACTAACTGCTAGCTTTCTCTGCTTTCCTGATTTCGGTTACCCATTATGACTTTGAAATAAACTGGCTCACTTGTGTTACAGTTAAATCGGTGTTCTTGCGTGTTTGTTGTTAGCGCAGAAACTGTTAGTAACATTGTTGTTACTCACTTTCAATGTGCGTTCGGCCTGTTGTTAAAGCTAGCCACAGTAGCTAGCCATAACTTTTGCGTGGATGCAAAAAAGTTGAAATCTTGGTTTTAGCCAATAAGGTTCATCTAACTGCTGTTATTGACAGGGTCCAAAGCTATGCGTGCGTGAGATGCTGTTGACTGACATGCCGATGGCCAATGGCTGCGAAGAATAGGCGGTCTTGTTACGGGAAAAGGCAGGGCTAAGTCTGCAGCCAGAAGGTAATGGAGGCTAAAAAAGACAAACCTTTACAAGCCAGTCAGCGTTGTCTGGAAGAAGGAACTAAAGTTTGAGGGACTTTGGGAACTTGATTTGACATTTGACACTCTTGCATGCCTGGATCTCTGCTAAGATCTTAGCCCGCCCGTGTATTTTGCGTTGGAATATACTGTCATAACACCATGGGTCTTCAAGAAGAGCCTCAAAAGAATTCAGCGTCTCAAGTAGTAGTGATATTCATGGTTTTGCAATCTAAACTCTTGAACGCCCGACGATCCGTATCCCCATGCATGTCAACACCTTCATTAGGAATGTAGGTCATGTTTTTGGCAGAGTTGTGCTTCATTCCATCACTTAGAGAAGTGTCTGAGCAGAGAAAACTGCAGTGTGTTCAGTATGTCCAAACATCTCGACACGCTCATAAATGTCAGATTTTAAGTTGTAAACTGAACAAACTGACAATTGTTTTATTCTATCGATGATGCTTTCGGATTTATTCTGCTGCGTCAAGTATTGAAACTGTCTTTTACCATTTTTGAACTGATATTGCTGAAGATCATTCAGTGTAGGTTATAAAGCAAAGCTCTACCTCTAATAAAACAACATAACATCAAGTAATGGGGTCTTTTTCTTTTTGAATTTGTAGTTATAGGAGTAAAATATGACAGCTCGAGCGTGTGCAGTGTTTTTTGATTTAATTTTAGAAAACTTCCCCAGGTCCATCTCGCATTGTCCCGCTAGCTTGGATGGATTTAGCTTTTATGTCTTGTTAGCTATGCAGACGTGGATATAGGATTTCATTTGTTCCAGTTTCTAAATCTTGTGTTCCCTTTGCTTACATAAGTGCATATTGGCAGCGGTACACACCCAACCACAAGCTAGATCTCCAGTCTCAAAAGGTCATAGACTTGTATACCTGTGATCCTATACAAATCCAAGATACAGTACTTAACTTACAGACTGCTCACGGTGTTTTTTTTGTTGTTGTTTTTTCAGCTTTCACTGTTGCACAAATTGCCTCTCTCTTCACCTCCCTGTTACTTCTTTTTCTTTTTGTGGGGTCTCCCCTACCCTCTGGCAATTTAAGCCTCAGATTCCAACGTCATGGCTGCAGTACAAGCTATTAATACAGTTTGTTTAGTCAGTTTCCTAGCAGGCTGCATCAAACACTGCATGGCTGTGGCTGATTATAGCTGGGACTTGTTCCCCTACACCTGCTGAGTCGGAGAAATCCAAGTTAATGGTGGGACTTTGGCAGGAAGCTCAATGAGAGGGAGAGGAATCAGGGTACTTCTGAGTGCTTCCATGTCACCTTGGATGAAAGGAGGTGAAAACAGGTGGACCTCATATCAAGGCCTGTGATGAATATCAGTGATGTGCATCAAGAGGGCTGTAACCAGCCGTCTGATTTATTGTCTCTCACAGGTTGGAGATTTGCATGAAGCAGACATTTTACGCAGCGCAGTAAAACTTTACACTGTCAACTCTTAAATTACTCCCAGAGTTTACTCTCACTGAGTCACATCTGACAATCAAAGACACGAATACACAACAGCATTTCTTTCTATATACAAAGGAATTTAGCAGATGCTTGCAGACAGTGCTGCAGCTGTTGAAGACTTTGCGCAAGGTGCGTTGTTTTTTTTTTTTTTTTTTGCCATAGTATATGCTGGTGAAAACACCTAACACATCTGTTTAAGCGGGTTTAGATATTGTTTGGGGGAAGCAATGACAACAAATGGTATTTTCCATTCCTGTCAAGTGCAATTCATGGTGGACTTTCCACAAGATCAAACCCGACATTTTATGTCGGTTCCAGGCAGTCAAGTTAATGTCTTGCATGTCTTTAGTAAGATGTAAACTGTGAAATCTGTTCCCACTCCCGACACCAGATGTGTCTATTTCCCCACTCAGTCCACACCCTTGGTATAATGGGCTAGATGGAGTATCTCGTTTGCAGACACATCTCTGTACAAATAGACTCAGTGGATTGGAAGCATTTTGTGAGGGCCCTGTCACTGACCTGTTGCCTTTGTCCAGAGCACGCGGGAGTTCTGCAAGAAATCAGGCCCGCTCTGCTTCACGGACTTCGTGATCTGTGCAAAGAGGAGCGGCCTTTGCCTGCAAATACGATTCAGACCCGTTTCCTTGTTAAGACGTAAAGCTGAAAGACAGAACATCTTTGGCCCGTTACAAGCTCAGCGTCATGGGAGAGCGTCATATTCCAGCACAAGGCCTCAGTAATCATGTGTTGGCTCAGGGGCAGCTGTCCTCAGCAGAGGGAGAGATGGAGGGAGGAAGGAGGAAAATATACTGACTTCAACACTGGGAAAACATTCAGACATTTATGCCGGGCCAAAGTAATGAATAATCTGTCCCACTCAATCATGTTAAGTGACGTGCTCAACGCATGTCGTATTTACAAGAGTATTATCAGCGATATTACTCGACTTTAACGACTTTGAATTCAAATCGCTTTCTAGTTGGCGGATTGTCCGTACGTTGGAGCTTTTTTTTTAAAGCAGCTTTTTAGACGATTAAAAGGAAAAGTTTGAACAGTTGTGTGGTGAAGCCGCCATGCTAAACCAACATACTGAAAGTGAAAGTTAAGAAGGTGAGTCACAAAAGACATCTTGGACGTACAGTTTTGAAGGCCTGGCATTCTAGCATTCAATTTGGACGGGATTGCTGCTCACAACCGCACACACAGTCATGAGCAGAGCCTCGTTGATTGCAGTCCCGAGTGTAGTTGTGGCTTTTTGTTGTTTTTATCTGTTTCTACTTTAAAACACAACAAGGCGCTTCATGCATGTTCGTTGTTGCTGCACCGACTGTGGGACGGCGTTGCGTAATATAGCTGCCAGACGTCACTTTGAGCCAGCTGAGAGTGCTGAAACATTCATGTCAGTCCCCACCCCCCCAACAATTCCCTGATTTAGATTTAATGAGTTTTTCCTTTCTTTTTTTCTTAACTTTCCAGCTCGTCTTTACAAGGAGTTTTGTCTAGCTGTGCAGAGCAGTGCAGGGTGGGGTGGTCTGCTGGAGATGGGGTTGGGGTTGAGTTGCTGATTGCTCAGCCTTAGTCCATGTCACTGCAGCTGGAGCACAACAGGAAGAGAAAGCAAACAGGAGCTTGTTAATATTTAAATCTTTACACGGCCGTATACAACAGGAGAGGGATGAAGAGTATTTTGGAGCTCTGCGGAAAGTTTTGGAGGTGTTTCCTGTGTCTAACAGACATGCCTTTATGTGCCTCTATTTTGACATTACTCAGATATATTTATGCTGTTAAAGTAGCTCGAAACATATCTCGCGCTGGTGTTAACATAGTACAACATCAGTAACGAGAGCCATAAGAAAAAATTACAAAAATCATTGTCCTACAATAATCTGTCTCAAAATAGTGGTAACTGTTAATCAAAGTAATCATTTTTGGGAACACCCAAAATAGCCTCGACTTTGGATTATACAATGTTATACCATGTCCAATGTTATACTGTCTCAAAAGTAGCTGCAGAGGCTTCGGGCATTGTTGGCTTTTTTAATTTCTGATTATTTTGTAAATCGGCAAACAGTCGGCAAAGCTAGATGTCCAAGAGACGCCTGATATTTGCATTACGTTATGATAAGGCCCAGCAAGTGGATCATTAGAAATGGTCTTCATCAAAATAACTCCATGTAATTTTTGTTCACATTTAAAAAGAAACACGTCAGCCTTCAAAAGTTGTGATGCACTGAAAGCCTTCAGACTGAGCGTGATGCGCTTTGGTGATCTATCCATCACCGATGTTTGCGTTGTGAGGCGAAATGAAGCCGTGAGGACGATTTTGTAGTCATCCCACCGCTTTACAGGATAATAAACAATTACTTGGTCCATCCAATCTGGTTTCAAGAGCAAGGCCTGTTTTACTGGCTGAAGATCTGAGAAACGATCCCAGTCGTTTCCAGGTGTAAGCTGTTTTTCGGGATACACCAATCTCTGCAATTCCAGTTAACTCTGTATTCTTGACATTGTTTGTCATAACGTGCTTGGTTCTGAGAAACAAAGTCATTTAGACATGATTTTGAATACTGATGTTTGTAGCACAGTGGCGCTGAACAACTGAACCTGTTCCAAACGCTTCAATGGTGGACGGAAGTCAAACTGTACACTTCTCTGGCGTAACGTAACGTCGTGTTTATTCTCAATGCGTGACAACACTGGTGAATAAAAAGTCCTTTACCCTGCGTTAAAACTATAAAAGCGTGATGACATTGTTGCTATTGTGTGTAGAGTCAAATCCTATTGTGTCTGTACTGCTGGTGACCGTCTTAAGCATTAGAACAAGAGCGAGAGAGTTACAGTCAGGTCAGTGTGAGTGTGCCCACTCTGCCCAGTTCAAGATGTCTGTGGTGTGGATTCACATGGGAGTCCTCAGAAATTTGAGTCGTAGATGACTGAAACATAGACTGTGAGCAGACTGAAACAGCTGAATCAGAGCAGGAGACACTGAGTGGGGGCTGCCAGAAGGAGAAAGCTGGGAAGGTGTGGGAGAGGTGAAGAGAGGGAGTGGTAACGAGAGAAGGAGGGATCGAAGGCAAAGGAGAAAGAGGGAAAGGGAGAAGCAGAGGGAGATGCCTTTGTGTTCACGGTAGCTGTTGTCCTCTGCTGTGAGCAGCTCCTCATTGGCCAACCAGAAGCCCCTCTGTGTGAAGGAAGTATCACCAGGGAAACTTCTTCTCGCTGCCTCTGTGCATGTTTTCCTCCGCGCCAGGGTTATTTTTAAATAGCGCTCGGCTTCCTGCTCAGACTAAAGACTACAAGCCGCAGCATCCCTGTTTTGTTGTGTTCAGGATTTGCCCGCTCACAGACCGAGAAAAGCTGCAGCAATGTTCTCCTCTTCTCCTCTCCCACAGTTACATTGCAAGCTCTTTTCAAAAATGGGTGACGACAGACCTTTTGTGTGCAGTGCTCCTGGCTGTGGACAGGTAAGTCCTCTCCCACCCTGTCCCGGGTTTCAGGTGTGTGTGTGTGTGTGGGGGGGGGGGGGTCATGGAAAATGTTTTCTTTATTTCTCCTTTTTTGTTTTATTCCCCTGGCGTTTGGCAGTCGCTGTGTGCGGTTGAAACAATTTAAATTCTTTTAGAAATGTAAGACAAAAGTGGATACATGTTCTTACAAAGGGGCTGGATTTTTATGGAATATGCCCCCCCCCCCACCCTGAAATTACATTATTTTGCCAACACAAGAAAACTGACTGAATTATGCAACAGTTATAATGGACATCATACCAGTGATGTTCTACCGAACATGCTCTTTTGAGACAATGCTGTCTCCTTTAGCGGTGACTCACAGGAGGCTCCGGTGAGTAATCAGAGCACAGTTATTGTTTCAACCTGTCACAGCTGACTTTGGAGCGCCTGCAGACACAGGTTTGAGCCACAGCAGTGACTCAGCTGAGTATCAAGGCTGCACTCACATGCCACTTGCATGGTGCAATTTTGGAGCTCGGCTTCGTCATGGGAAAGAAGAAGCTGAAATTATAAGAAGTAGGTTCCACGTGTCACAATTATTCAACACAGGAAATATAGTATCCTACCCCGTGCGTATTTTCTACTGTATAACCTCCCCGGTGGTGTGCGGGAAGAAAGTGTTTGTGTGGTTATGAAACATTTGGCCAGGACTAGACTTCTTCCATTATCTGAAAAAAAGTGATCCGTTGTGTATATGGGACAGCCATGTAAAGCGATCAAACATGCATGTTCGATGAATAAATTATAATCATTTTGGTTATTTTCTCCTCCCAACATCATGGGCATCCGGTGTGAGTGTGTGTGTGTGTGTTTTCGTTTGGACATGTAAATACTCTGCATATTTCATTTGAAATTCCATTTTTAATTTAGTAAACAGTTGAAGCAGCAGCGCGGGAGCTTCACGAGGCAAACTGATGACGCTGCGGGTCTGCAGCTGTGGTTTTGTCAGCAGTCTTGTTTGAGTGTCAAACTAAACAGGTCTGGAGTTGTAGTGTGGCGCTAAACTTTTGGGTGTCTTTTTCTTAACGTCACAACACCGCGTTACTTTGTGGAACGTAAACAGAAGAGGCTTAAAAAAAACAAACAACAACAACTGTTCTGTTTCTGGCCATGTGACAAATCGGAGTCTAATGTTACTGTCCTGTGAGTGAAATATGTTGGTCTGCAGCTGACTTATTGATGAATTAATGTCCGTGCTTTACAATGAGGTGCTTGTTTATTGTGTCTGCTGCTTGGATACTGACACGCACAGGTTGTCACGTTATCAAGCTGAACAAGATATTTGACTGAATATCATGTAAAACTGGTAGTATTGAACGTGCAGATTAATTTTTCATTTTTATTCGTATATATTCACGCTGATAAATAGTTAAACTTGACGATAAAACCGACCAAACTCTTGATTTCCTGTGCTCTGTTGCACACGTTGCATATTTTGCTTGCTACCAGAAGCATCGCAGTTCACTCTGGATGTTTTACAGGCCTTAAATGATACGTGCGATCATGTACATTTGTGTTACGGACGGAACATCCCAAGTGTTACGAGGTCTTCATGTTCAAATGCTGCTTTACCGTTGCCCTTTACAGCCAACAGTTGTCTACCAGGAAAGTCTGATTCATGCCCAAAATAGAACTGGGAGGATTGACTTTTGGCTTTGCTCAGGGTTTTCCTCTTACCAAGTTAACACCAACATCAATAACAACAGCAGCTCCCCCTGTGAATATGATGCTCAGTATTTATTGCAGGGAGAAGGGGTGATCCTAGCCGCCATTATTTCTTGCAGGGAGATTATTAGGAGATAGTTTCCTCCGCGAGATCTAGTCGCGTTGTTCAGAGGAAAGAGACAGATGAGACATGCGGTTGTATTGGTGATGCTTTCTGGCCGGGCTAAAAATAAAGCTCCTGACACTTGACTGTGTTTCCACTTCACTCGCGCGACTGGGCTCGCAACTGCAACGCGGCGCCCCAAAATAGGCTGCAGTGAATGGTGAATAGACTGGTGCCAGAGCCAGGATTATTCCTCCTACGTCTCTCTGAGTGAATCACATTGCCACTTCTCAAAAGAAGACGTTCCATGTCTGAGAGGACCGCAGTGAGTGCTCTCTTCTATATGTCTGACGAGTCCGAGTGCCAGGCCTCCCGTGGCTTCTAATCTGGATACTTGATAGGAAGTAACACGATATGGATGAGTGCAGAGCCACAGTTTACCGTATCCTTGGGTTTTACACACCAACTGGTTTGACAACAGCGAGTTGCACTTGCATTTGTAGGAACTCTTTTGATGCGTCTTGTTTTCTCACGCCCATTCCACGTCTCATTTTCTACATTTTTTTATCCCGTTAAAATCATTTCAGGAATTTCAGCCTTCGTACACACTGGCTCTTTGTTTTTTTTGCTGGACATTTTAAAGTTGGTGTTAGGATGTTTGAGCCTTTATCCTCTGGCTGTAATGATTCCTGTACAGGGCAGGAATTGTACACCACAGAAACAGTTTTCTTTTTGAGTTGCCTCGTAATTTTTTTACTGGCTTCATGTGCTGTGTCTGTGATTACTGCAAAATGATATCTAGGTTAAAGTAATATAGGCTGTCTCCTCAGGTCAACCAGGACACAGTTGCAGGGATCCGTTGGCCGATGCATGTCATATTCTTATCTTCCTTCTCTTCTTCTTGTTCAATTGTTCCAGAGGTTTACCAATGAGGACCACTTGGCGGTTCACAAACACAAACATGAGATGACTCTGAAATTTGGACCAGCCAGGACCGACTCTGTTATCATTGCAGGTACCGTTGCGTCACTGCACCGAGTTGTCGAATGTGCTCTGAGGCTACGGCTACACGAAAACGAAACAAGGTTTTTTTTTTAAAACGGGTACGAAAATTCTTGCGACCACACGGCAACGCTGCTGTAAAGACTCAGGTCCAGACGAAAACGGATGAAAACGATGAAACGATGCAGTACACACGCCACTGTGTCACGCCACGCTGTGAGACAATAGAGAAGTCTCACAGCGTCAACGTTTGACTGACGCAAAAACGTTTTCGCTGTAACAATGGAAACGAAACGACCTCGTTTTCAAATCTTCCCACTCTGGAACCCGTTCTCAAAAACTATCGTTTTGGGGTAGTGGGAACGCCGGCTCCGTGTGGCCGCGACAGCGAAACGATAAGAAAAAGTATCGTTTACAGTGAAAAACGTTTTCGTGTAGCCGCAGCCTGAGATTCTACATGACTTAGCACCCAATGCTAAGTGTGAACCAAGTGTGAAAGTGTTGGTTCGAACTGTCACCTCCTTCATTATCATTCTCTTTTCCCAGATCAGACACCTACCCCCACCCGTTTCCTGAAGAACTGTGAGGAAGTTGGTTTGTTTAACGAGCTGGCCAGCTCTTTTGAACAAGACGATGAGGACAAGAGGGCCAAAAATTCTGTAAGGAAGGCTCGGGGATGACGCCCGTGCGTGCATGTGCCACTCTGCATGTATTACTTTGTTCAGAAGACAGGGAAATTCTCTGCAACGACTCCCCTCGTAATGAAAAGAGACTTTTTTTTTTTTAACTTCCTTCTTTCTTGTCTCAAGTGTTGATTTAGTTAAAAACTTCAGCTTGAACACATTGCACACTTTGTTTGTGAGTCATTAGAATTTGTGCAGCTGGTCACAATGATTTTTGTCCCCCCCGATGCTTCAGTGTTTTATTACACTAAAAATAGTGTTTCAGTAAGTAAAGCAGTGACCTTTTGCTTTGTGTGAAAAATACCAACTTCCTTTTTCATACACTGTCTGTTGGTCATTTGAATTTGTTTCTCTTCATTTCTTTGTCACGTCTCAGCTCCCCGCTGGGAACTCTGTGGCTTTGGACATGAGCCTGCAGACGCCATCGGACGTGAAGGTGAAAGAGGAGGCCCTGGTAGAAGTTGACTCCTCGCCACCGGGCAGCCCTGAATCAATATCCGAGACGTCGGACAGCAACCCAGAGTCTTCAGTTAAAGGACAGGTACTGCACAAACCCAGGGAGGAGGGATTACTCAAGTGTTCGGAGCAGATGGGTTCTAAATCATGCAGAGAAACGTGTGGCTCCTCGTTTGTCATTGTGGCTGCAGCATCAAAAAGATGCCCGACATTAAAAAGACGTTTTCCTGAAGAAAAACCTAAGGCTGTTTTACCTGCTTTACATTGCTAATCTCCTAGGACACACCGCCGAGGAATTCAGCCCCCACCCCTACTATTGTGCGTCCAGGTTCCCTTCCCCTACACTTGGGCTTTGATGCTCTTCAGCCGACCATGCCATCACCCACCTCTGTCATCACACAGGCACCGCCTTCAAATCGCACTTTGGGGTGAGTAATATTTAGCATCTGACCTCTGCTAAGCTCAATTTGTCTCTTAAAATTGAGCTTTCGTACCTTTTAAAACAGATTTGTCAACCGTATGCGACAATATCGTCCGTGTGTCCTTATGCGTGAACTGTTCATATCAGAAGGTTGTGGGGACTCTCTGATGATAGCAAGGAACTGGGGAACTAAATACCTTCACTGTTTTTTCTTCCGTCATTATTCATCGTTACCCGTCATTGCTTTTGCAGTTTTTGCCGGCATGCCCCAGTTGACCTCCCTCAGAGCTTCAGTGTGGCTTTAGCCGTTTTTTCTTATCATTCAGTGTCATTCAAATCCATTGCTCGTGTTAGCTGTTCTGCAGATATCGGAGGACATTTGGCCATTTTTCTTTGCGCAGCCATTAAAACTCCTACTTCCGCTGAATCCGTTAATCCCTCTTGATCTCCTTGCTGCCACTTGTTTGCCTCGCACTCTGAACTGCTGCTGGTCCGATGAGCTCAATCAGTATCCACTTGTCATTTATCCCTCACTGCGCTCAGTCCCTCTTTTTTTTTTCCCCCACCTCGTTAACCAACACCAGTGAAATTACTGAGCTTCTTAAATAAACTGAGGACACTGTGACAATGCTGTGACATTTTACAGTGACTAGTTGATCATGTATTTTTGGCCCAAACTGGACGGAAGGCCTATTACAGGATGGGTATCGACAGTGTTGCTTCGAACTGCATCATGTTAGATTACATCGACCTGTGTTCTAATCTGTCAACGTGACAGGTGACGTTCAGATTTTGTTTTGATTTATCAGAGCCGCAGTAGTCCTCAGTTCCTGCTTTGCAGACGCTTATGAGAAACCGAAAGTCCTTGAAAATCCTGTCATGTTTATCTGCGGCTTCATACGTTGAAATGCACTCATTGTTTAGTGAATTTATTTATTTATTTATTTTTTCTCATAAATAAATTTTTAAAAAGTAGCCTTTTTTTGCCTGTGCGTCGTGATGTTGTCTACACTTTTCATGTGCAGAGTTGAAATGGGTTCCTGTCTTGGATCGTATGTATACAAATACGACTGAATCTTTTGTTGGTCCTGCTTTCTAGTTCTCCAACCAGCCATTATCCGATGATGATGCTTCCCTCTGGTCAGGCGGTGCCCGTGCTCCCTGGTCCTGGACATATTCCCTCGGTCATTAATGTAAGGCAGAACGACAGTGTTGCCGTGTCTCAATTTCACAATGGAAAAAGTTGGCTGAGTTTTAATGCGTGTGTATTTATGCATCGTGTACGGTCTTCAGCTGGTTCGACCCATGTGTATGATACCCAACATTCCTGGGATCCCCGGTCCCCCTCTGGGAGGCAGCAGCAGCGGCTCAAACTCCCCCTCTGGCTACAGCATCCACTCAGAGGCCAAGATGGTCAGCCCGAGATTAGCTCTCTATTTTTATCTCTTTATCTCTTCTTCTCTTCTACATCTTCACCCTCCAGACTTCGTCTCCTCCAGCTTAGTTTGCTCATCATATGACTTTTTCCAGCAGTAACTTTGCGCTTGACAACACACTTTATACTGTATTTGTGAGATTCAAAAGCATGCACAGAGGTGCATGAAAAAAATTTAGTGTGTTTTTAGCATTAAAATGTACAATGTATCTGCTTTAGTAGACGCTCCCTTTAATTCATAGCGCCTACCCTTCAGCGTAAGGTGGAAGACCATTAGTCTAAATACAGGCTTGTTTTGTTTCGTCATATTTTGGTTTTCCTTGTACAAAATGATCGTTGTCATAGTGGTGTTTATGTATATGGGCCATTGAGCAGTTGTTATGCCAGCTGGACAATGCGCCATTACAAAGCAATATCATAACCATCGAGCAACATCGTCTGAAAAGCCTTTCAGGGACGTGTAAAGCCTTGAGAACTGAACCCAGCACAAAACAGACTGAATTGAACTTCTTCAGAATTCAGCCTTTTCCCAGCAGAAATAATCTTTCATCACACAACTCACTCTGTCAAAAATGAACTAAAAGTTAGTTATTCTCCCTGAAACTACAAGATAAGCTGTTGTGATCTCGTTTTTTCCCCCACTGCCCTTGAATATCGCCCTCTATCTTCAATCTGTTCTGCAATAAAATTTATTTTCTTATTTGCTCATACTGTCACTTTGGACTGTGAATACCAACTCTTGTACTTGCCATTGATATGGCCCATGTGATTGGTGTCTGCAGCGTCTGAAGGCTGCGCTGTCCCAGCAGAGCCCATCAGGACACAGTATGGGTATCATGGCCATGGGCAGCAGCCCCATGGTACCTCAAAGGGCCGAGCAGAGCCAGCTGCTGGTCCAACAGCCAGATGCCCCGTCACCTGCACAACCTCAGGTACCTTCTGTGAAGCCTAAGTGTTAAAATCCTAAAAGTCTTCTTTTAAGGTCGAAAAGCAACTCAGTTTGCTTGAGCTTAAGCTTGTTTTATCGACGGGAGGTAAACCTGATGAAGTTACAGAACATTTTCTTTAGTTGTACTTCTTGAACTGGGATGACTATTATGTGCACTGGCTTTAAATAATGAAACTCTGACTCATACTTCCCTTTTCTTTCTTGTCTTTTTCTCTCCGTCCCCTCGCCTGTCTGTCTGTTTCCTTCTGACCTCTCGCCCTCCTTTCCCTTCAGGTATCTCCAGCACAACCCACAGGTGGGCGTCGACGGCGGACGACAGACGATGACCCGGATGAACGGAGGCAGCGCTTCCTGGAGAGGAACAGGGCGGCGGCATCACGCTGCAGGCAGAAACGCAAACTGTGGGTCGGTTCTCTAGAGAAGAAGGCTGAGGAGCTCAGCTCTCTGAACGTCTCACTGTCGGTGAGTGGGCTTGGAGTGGGTGGGTGGAAAGGGCTGAAATGCAGTGTTGGGTGAAAACCTCCAAGCTTCCAACTAGTTTTGAAAGTTGAAGTGGGGGATCCTGGGTAAGAAATACTGGGTAATTTTAGGAAAGAGCAATGTTGCAAAACGTAAGCCATCAAACCAATTTGGACTTTTTGTTTAATGATTTTTTTAGATCCTCATTGTGTTAGTTTGTGGTTTTTAGGTTATGTTTCAGCTGTATGCCCACTTGCCCAATGACAGCTCATGCACACTGGAATCGTGAAGCATCTGCGTTGACCTTCCTGAAAAGCACTAAAAATCAACCAAAGGAAGAAAGTTGTAAATGTCTCAACATTTTGAACTATGTCACTCAGGCTAAATGTCTTATCTTGTCTCCTGTTCGGGCACGCAGTACAACCTTTACCTGAAGTTTTGATTGGGCTGATTTTCTTTTTTTTTTTTAAGAACGAGGTGTCTCTGTTGCGGAATGAGGTGGCTCATCTGAAGCAGCTGCTGCTGGCCCACAAGGACTGTCCTGTAACCAATCTACAAAAGAAGACTGCCTACTTAGGTGAGCCCCTGCACTGATACAGCGTGCCTTGTTAATCCCTCATAGAGACGTACAGATTAATCGGTTGATATTTCCGTTTTTCGCTTCTTTGGCCGTGATATTTAGACCCGATCCTGTGCTGGCCAGTCGTGCGAAGCACTCAGCAGAGAGGCCGACAGACATGAATGAATGCAGATCGCTTCAAGTTTTAGAGTTACCTCACCTCCTATTGTCAGTGAAACTTAAATGCTGGAAAAGGAGACAAAAAAAGCTGCAAAGAGAAAGATTCATTTATTTATTTGTTTTCAAGTTTTCTGTTGATATTTTGATTTATAAAAAAATATATATATATATCTTATTGTTGATGTTTTTAGACAGGAAAACTGTGCAGAGACAATTAAATTACTGTGACAGCCCTCGGGGGAGATGTGCTACACCTTCGTTTTTTCCGTAGTTTGGTTTGTACAAAAACCCCTGCGTAGTAACTGCACCAGGATGTTTCTGTACTGCACTCCATGTGATATTAATCCACAATGATCCAAGATCGTTGTGGGCTTAAAAGTGTTACATTCACAAATGCGATTGGCTCTTGTGAAGGGGCAGTTCCCGGCTCAGGCAGAGAGTCGGGACGACATTAGATTACAATCAAGCGGACGAAAAAACTGCATAAGAAGGGGTTGCTTGCGAGCTGAGAACGAGCTTCTCCCCGTGCTTTCAGCTAGTCACTGAGGTTCAGTTTTTTCAGCAACGGCGGTGTAGTGGACGGCAGCGTGTCGCAGAACAACGAAAGTTACAGGATATACCATCAAAACTATGCTTTTTTTAAAAAAAAACTGCATTTTACAGTTTACATTTCTACGGGATTAGTTATTCAGCTACATATTTATGAGTGAGGTTAAAAAGGATATGTCTTTGCTCATTTATTTTCTAACCTTTTTTGTTTGTTTGTTTTCTGAAACTGTAGACGAGAGCATGAAAGACACCTCAGAGCCTACAGGTTCCCCGGCCCGAGTGATTCAGCACAGTTCTTTGGCGCCCAGCCCCTCTACAGGCCACAATGGCCTGAGCTCAAGGGCAGCAGCTGAGGCCATGGCTATGTCTGTGCTGGCAGGAATGGGCCAGCAGCAGAGGGCTGAGAGTGGATCCTCTCACATTATCATGGCTGCACAGTCTCAATCTGCCGCCAGATGATGAGCAGCGCCACCGTGGCCCAGACTCGGCTCATCACCCAGGGGTAGAAAAGACTCCCACCTTCCCCGATCTTAAAGTCCAAATTTCACTTCCCCGCCCTCCCCGCCCCCTTTCTTCTCTCCTCATTCTAACCTTCCTGCGGAGCCATCATGCTGTGGCCTGGAGCTCAGCAGCAGCCTTCTGGTAATGGACTGAAACTTTTTGAGAGCTTCCTGTTCACTTTGCCACAGACTACAGGGGCTGGACTCCAATATCCCTCCCCTCAGCCCACCTATTCGTCTCTCATCTGCCTTTCTCAAAGTGACTTTTCATCAGATTGTAAGGGACTGCGTTGAATAATCTGCCATGATGAACTCCCCATGTAAACGCGTACCACCACTCGTGCACGGTCTCAAACACACAGGTGTTACATGAACATTTTCGATCAAATCGGATACCAAACAGCACACAGGGCTCTGCGCTGTTTCCAGCAGGGAATAGCGCCTTGTGCTCCCCGACTTGTTAGCCAGACTCGCACCCACACACCATCCCCCGCGCATCTTCGGCTCAAAAGATGCAACATTTGCTCTCTGACACAGATATTTGTGTCCTAATTGTCCACCCAGACCTTTTGCAAATGGTTCCACCTCAAGCTAATGTCAACACGGACCCAAAAACCTTACCTCATTTACACCCCTTTATGGTAAAATGTGTTAAGTGTGTGATTTTTATATTTATGTACACCAGAACATAGCAGTTTGCCTCCTCCTGATCTGATGCATTATTAGCTGGATTGTTAGCATGCAACCTTTTCTCAGTGAGTGTTATGTTCAGATAATGTATGTGCAGCTATATATATATATATATATATATATATATACATACATATATACATACATATAATTGGCACATCTTCCCAGATTGACAAAACTAAAATATGTTTGACTGTGGCTTCAAATCTGTTTGCAAACTTATCATTTAACTTGAAGGGAATTAAGTCTCCCCCATCCTTCACGTTTTTACTAAATAGAAATAAAAAAGAAAATAAAAATAGGCGGGATGCTCAGCTGGTTTGTAAGTGTGTTGCCTTTTCTATTTTATATGAAATTGCTCTCATGACTGTGTTTCCGTGTGAGGGTCTTGGTGTAACTGTTAGTTTCACACTTCTCAGGATGGTCGCATGTTCTTGCTGCTCGCTGGAAGTGCGACGAGCCCTTTTAGTCTTTCTGGTCTTTACCAAACCTAAACAAGCCATATATGACAATAAAACCGATCTCTGGTTCTCCAAAGACCACTTTGTACTTGTTCTGAAACAGGAATCAAATAGCCTGACTGTTATTTTGTCACTGCTTGTTGAATGCACTTAGACACAGTCTCACACACAGTATCTGATGATTCTCGCCTTAAAATCACATCAGTGCCTCCAATATCCCCGTGTTGATACATAGACATTTGCTGATTTGAAAAAACAACAGAGCCTGGGAGAAATGTACTTGTCTTAACTCAGTTCATCAAATGAAAAACAGCCAATGAGGAACAAAAGGTCCAATAACTTGCTGCAGATTCCTCAAAGCCTTTAAATATAGTGCTTATTTAACTCACGACTCCAGAATACTCGTAAAAAAAACAACTTACATTTCTCGTCTGTCATCTGGCTGGGGAGCACAACAAAGACATTTTTAGTGGTCAAAGCTTTAAGACAGGGGAGAGAGACATCTTGTGACTGCTTCTGAAAGGCTCCGGTTCTTCAGAAATCTCACCAAGATATTTTATCCAGATGTCATTATACTTTTTATTTTTTTGAAGCAAGTTTTCTGGTTTTCTAGCTTTTCTCGTACATGTCTGTCCTCCTTTTTTCTTTTTTTGTCTTCTACGATCATATATTTTACGAGATGCGACATTTCACAAGCAGGATGTCTGTCCAATATCATAAGAACATGTCTGTATGCACTAATGTAATGAGAGTTAATTGTTGCTTTGTATTCCCGCTCGTTCTGTTCAAGTTTTTGCAGCTCTTTTGTCCTCATGGTCCCTTTTTTTTTGTTTGTTTTTTTGTTTTTTTAGTATGTGGTGTTTTTTTTTTTTTATATGTACTGTATACATGAATGGGAATTTTCTCAGCAACTTTAAAACCTTACCCATTGACTGATCCTCTCATCCTACAGTCCCAATGGCGACCCTGGCATTTTGTTGTACTCGCTGGCACTATATATTTTTAGCCGGCAGTCCCGTATAGACGATTATTCATATGGAATGACAATTCAAACTATATTTAGCAATCATGTTTTTTTTGTGTCATTTGTGTCTCGGGCACCTTTTATCCCCACCCCCCCGCCTTCTTTTACCATTCAACCTCTCTCGTAAAGCTTTTGGTTATACCGATGAATATAGAGACTAATTTCTTTAACACAGAGTTGTTTTGTTGGTTTGTTTTTTGTTTTTGTTTTTTTTTTCAAAAAAGGAATGTTGCCACCCCTGTTTTAAACCCTTTAAGGTGAAATTTGGTCATGTCCTCGTCTAACTTATTTTTTTATTTTTTTAATTGGTCAGTTCACAATATTCCTTTCAGTCTTTGGCCTTTTCGTAATAGAACTGTTATTAGAGGAGGAGTTCATCGGGAAATAAATGCAACGGTGCGAAAGTTTCACATTAACGGTTTCTCACACTCCCATTGTTGGACGGATAATTGCAGAAAGAAAAATCTTATACTGTACATATCTGTGCTATATGAATATATTTACTTTTCCATGCATGTCCAAGTGGAATACAACAAACACTTACAGTGCTGCAGTTTTAATTAAAGAAACTACATCTTAATGAACGTCACATTGTTTTGTCTGTTCAACTTTGCTTTCATGTGAAATTGCTGCAGTTCTACATGATTTAAATGATCACTCTTCAGATTTAAGACGGGAGCTTGGCCTAATGTAGTGCATGGTGCATGGTACCGCTGTATGTGTGCTTTGTTATAGTCGCCTGTACGCTGTTCGCTCCCCTTTCGGTTGCAAATGACTGCCAATTACAACAACAACAAAAAATGCTATTAAGTACTCTCATTAATTTGATTGGTTATAAATAGTTGTTTCATATGGATTATAAGCCTGTTCAGCGTTAGCTAAAGCTACTGTATTTTTGTATTATTGTACCTTTGTGCAGGCAGAGGGGTCAATGGAGGGTATTTATTCTACTTAATGACATATTATCACTGAGTTAGTCCAGGATCAGATTTAGAGCGTATAGTTGTTTATCTTAAATTGGAGTGGAAGAAGCCTTTTAACCAACACTTTAAAAACAATCTATGACACTATTGGAATAAGTTAAGAATGATTTATTATGCTCAGGACATTTGGGAAGTGTATCAGGAGGCTTGAACTCAGGATGTCAGTGTTAAGGAACTCCTTGCGCTGGCTCTTTTGTTGATTTAGCGCTTTTGTTCTGAACTCCAGTGCGTCTGAAAATGCAGGGAGCACAGCAGCCTTAGAAATATGTTGTTCGGTTTGCTTTGAAGATGGTTTTCCTCGGAGGACAATGTGGATGTTTCTTATAAAGAAAACAAGATCATAACTTTTTATATTGGGTGGGCTCCAGTTGCTGAGGGAGTGGCTAGAAGAGTGCAGTGGAGCATCTGTTAGTGCTTATACAAGAGTAGCAAATGAATTCATATGTAACATTTCAGACGATGAAAAATAAAGCCCCCTTTATCCAGAGTAATATCAAGAAGACCTCCACAGATTTGCTGGGGCCCTCAAAGACTCATATATGTGGCATTTGTGGCACCCATCAGTAACTGTGTACAGTTTATTAACATATGATATATCATACTTGAGCACTTTATATTGTCAATAGAAATTTAGATTGGTTCGAAATGTGCAAAACCCAACTGCATGAACCTCAGAGACAAAAACAAAAAGTATAACAACATCTTTAAAGGCAAAAATAGAAGTCAGATGGATGTTTTTTCTGTTTTCAAATGATGTTGCATCCTTGTTTTTGTTTTTTTGCTTTTGTATTTTGTCTGAAACTCGATGCATTTTGTATTGGTGGGTTATTTTTCTTTCTTACAACTGATAAATTGTTTTGGTCATTTTGGGGCGTTAATATCCTACTTTATAGTTCATTATTTTGTATTTTGGACTTTTCGGGGGCATATTTAAAACAACTTTCTGACATTTTATAGACCACAAGCTCAGTTGAAGTATCAGTCCTCAAACATAAAAATTTCTTGCGGCTGTGGCCGGCATGTGCTCTTCTGTATTTTGGTGCAAACATCTGAACAAGCTCAACTTCGTTAGGGTATGTGCATCAGTCAAACCCTTATCGTGACAAATGATAAGTGGAAGCGTTGCGAGGCACACTGCTTTAGAGTTTTTTTTTTATTTAAAAAAAACTGTGTGTGTTCGTGCCGGTGCAACGCCAGAGGGAGCAGCAACTTCGGTGAGATTTTCCGGCTCGGATGCGGTGAAGCAACGCGGAGGCGAGGCGAGGTAGAGGCGGTCACGTGATAGCGAGCTGCCGCTGATGAGTTTTCCCCCCATTATGGCGGAAGGACCAGCCGTGCGGATGGACCGTCTCTCCCACTCTGATGCTTGTTTCGCGTCTTGAGGGAGGGGTTTTATTTTTGTTTTTGAACAATTACCCACAACAGCCTGCTCCCGTTTCAACTAGTATACACTCGTGTTTCTCAGCGAAATCATGGCGGACCGCGGCGTGGATTTGTCCGCCCTGCCAAAGGAGGTTAGAGACCAGTTGGCGGAGTTGGATCTGGAGCTGTCTGAAGGTAAACCAGGGGTGGGGGCTGATGGGGGTGCTATAGCAGATTTTCAAGCTAGCTATGTGTGTTTCTCAGCTGTCTGTGTTTACCGGCTTCGTTTGAACCAGTACTTTAATTAAATCAGTGGTATACTGAATTGAGTTGAGGGCACACGCCAGCCAACCAGACGGTGGCACCTAGCTTATTTAGTGCTAACAGAGAGGATGTGGGTTTACGGGCTAGCAGTGCATGACAAGCAGCATTGTACAGGAGGAGGGGTAAGTCTTTCATCCATTTCACAGTGTTTCCTTTATCTCCTACACCAAAACGCCGTGTTACAGACGTGCCGTGTACCAGATCTCCTCTTCGACTATGTGACTGAATTTCAAAGCCACAGCTCATTGTGTGGGATCTGTCTGACACACTGGGATGGCCACAGGCAGGGTCTGGTTTTCAAGGCTCGACCCTGCTCTTGTCATCTTGGTCCATGGTGTTTAATTTCGTCTGTGACCTCATATTCGCCCCGGCTGAGCAACACTCAAGCCTCTGACAGGGTGTGTGTATGTTTAAGTTTCCGCTTAAGAGACGTTTCATAGCCGTAAAACTGTGAGTCACTGTGATTAGTGTTGACATGTACTGACTACAGGCCCACAGCCATCGTCTGCTGTGGCGTCACGTGAGAATACGTCTGTGGAGAGCGTTGCCCCACGTAGTTAAGCCACATTCACTGATAATATAAACAACACCTGATACACCTGTGCAAACCTTCCATTTCCACAATTATAGGCTTATCTAACTGTGCCGCTCACACACCCTCAATTTTGCAGGTGAACAAAAGTATACATGTATATTTTTCACTTGTAAGGTGAGAATGTCCCCCTGATGGAGGAGATTAATGGATATGTCTGTGTATTTTGGTTTAAAATTTCATCCATCCATCCAAGGCATAGTTGAAGTCAGCCCCTCCCCCAGAGCAGCTGTTTAGCCCCTCTACACCACTAATGACACACTGTCACACATCTCCGCTCTGCTTCGTGGCAGCCAGGCTACATCCAGCTTAGTCCAATTATCCTCAACGATGACCACTCAAAGTCTTCTTATCCATGGTGTGAGCAATATAGGGATAAGATAATTCTTTCTGACGGGGAACATTTGATACCCCCTCCCTGATGTCAACTCTTAATACAAATGCTTAATGACTTGCTTGAAATAAAAGCCCTTTGGAAAAGGAGACCGTAGCATTGTTAAAGATGCTGACAACGATAATATTTATATGATGGGCACATGCAGCATCTGGCTTCTAGATCCCAGCTTCTAATTTGAGATTTAGCTTGCTGCTTCAAGCAACTCTCTTGTAGCTTTGAAATCTGCTTTTGAATTTTTTATTTTTTTTCCCTTCAAGTTTATACTGTTTAAAAAACAAAAAAAAAAACAAAACCCCAATGTAATTATTGTGACATGCTTTGGTCAAAATGCCACAGGGTTACAATACCACAGCGCCTTTTACTGAAATGTGTCTATACCTCTGTTCACTGCACACTGTTTTAGGGTTGAATGGAGCCTTTAACTCTCTTGCTTTGAGGTATGTGTTCGTTGAAATCCTTGTAGATCTTTGAGTGACCAAGCAAACGTATTTTGGAGACAAATCACACTTCACAACCCTCGTTTCGCACTGAACCATCTCTTATACACAATCTTGTTGGTTGTCATGCATTGAGTTGGCCCAGGTTGGTGAAACGCTACATGGATAAGAATACTGAAGTTAATCTTAACATTCAGTCGGCCACTTTGTCATTCCACTGTCTTATTTAGGCTCCATAAACCCGTGGCATCACTTTCGCTTCTATCCTTTAGTGTTTTAGGTTTATAGAGGCGAACAAAAAAAGAGCTTATTGTTTATATGGGCAGCATTTTACTGCTGTTACACGTTCTACAAACTATAGAATATGGAGGATTCTGGTACAATGCTACTTTGAACTAGGAATGGGAATTTCCATTTTCTTTGTGCGGGTAATTTCTGGGGATATTCTCAAACGCTGGGGATGCAAAACATTGGACAAAGTACATTACAGCATTGTGAAGCAATTTCTTTTTGAACCATGTGATTACTGATGAAAATGAGCCTATTAAAGCAAAACTAAGGCAAGCGGCGAATAGTTTGGACTTCCCAATTCTGAGCTAAACTGAACTCGGCTTCGAGTTGTGGTTTGAGATGATAGATGGAGGAAAAGCTGAGGAGGTTGGAGGATGCTGCTCTGAGCTGAGTCTGCGATGTGACGAAAACTTCCAAATCTTAAAACAGTTCTCTGAATGACACATTTTCAGTGCGGCCCCAAACAAAGTGACAGGGTTGTGTGTGTTCATCTTGACGACATCAGACCATCTTAAAATCTAAAAACCACGACAGTTAAGGTAAATCCCCATTGAACCTTTGCCACTATGCCTTGTCCCCACACTACAAGCATTCTCAGGGCCTCTGAAATGGAGACTCTCGGAGAAGTTGTTGATTTGGTTTCAGTTTTCAAACGTCAGCATTGCGTGTCAGGATATTATCAAACATGTGACATATCCATGCATTTATTAGAAAGTTGGTCTGAAATGTACTCTTACAGCACTTCTACATACCCTTTGTGACTGCGTCCTTCTTGTCTAAATAGGTATTTCCCATTACTTTGCTTCCTCTGGCTTTTGATAATGCTGTCTCTATGCTGCCCTATTGTCTTTGCAAAGACTCACAATCTGTGTTTTCAGTGGCTTAAAAGAGTCTCTTTAAGTAGTAGCTCCACCTCGTCATCAGGCCAAAAAAAACAAACAAAAAAACTCGGTGGTCCCCCCCCATTAATTTTGACAAACAGTTTTTGGGCTCGTTACTACAGACGGAGATTATTTCAAAGGGTGTCCTCATCCACTTGCCTGGAAGGAGATCGGTTTTAATTAAAACTCTGGTGTGGATGTAGCCTAAGACGGATCAGATTTGAGCCAGATCATTCCACAGTGGCTCAAGCAGTTTCTCACTTCCATTTGTGTAATTTCTAAATAGGGAAATTATAGTTAAACTGATCAAATCTGATGGGTATGCATAGTGCCCACAAGTTCCCAGTCAGATCCACCACTCACCACCCAAATAAAACCAAAACCAAAAAAAAAAAAAAAAAAAAACCAAGGCGGTGAAGGTTGTGGCCAAAATGCTGAAGTCAGTGATTCAAGATGGTTGTCAACAAATCCATGATTGACATCACGGTTGCTAAGTCCGTCATATTCTGTTTTTCCTGCTGACTGCTGGGGGGGGGGGTGTTTTGCATTTTACTGTCAAATTATGGGACATAACCGCAATAAGAAACAAATACATCTTCAAAGGCAAATTAGTTAGATTTATTTTTAGTTTTTATTCATGAAAATCTTAACGGTATCTTTTTTTCCAAGGCACATCAGCCAATGATATTACTGATACGAGTGCGTGTGCAGGTGTTTCAGGAGCTGTTGAACATGTTTTCTGTTTCTGTGTTGGCTGACCTGCAAAAAAAAACAAAACCCTGCAACAGTCATTCTGGTTTTGGAATTTTTTTTTTTTTTTTGCTTGGAATCAGAAAAGGTTATATGCCTTTAATGCTACCTGACCTTATCATACAGATTTGTAACTAATCGTGGGTATTATAAGTGAGATTAATGTCACCATATCCGTCTTAAAAAGACAAACAATTTGACAGTGATGTTTACACAGTTGTAACCAGCCATGTGTGTCCCTTTAGCTTACATGGGTGTATTGGGCAAATTAGTCATGTGACTTTTTTTGTAGTTCATTTTCATATGTTTGCATCCCTGTGATTGTCAGTCATTTTCATTTGCTGGATTGTTTTATGCATAACATTTTCAGACATGTTCCAAGAACTGCATTACATTGCAGCCTACATCTGCTATGGTGTGAATGGACAAATACCACCAGATGTTTAGCTTTGTCCATATGGGCCAGCGCTGTTTTCTCATTATTAAGTACATTTTCTTCATTTAAATGATTTATTGATGATCCTTTGCGTCAGACTTGATTTGAAATTATCTTTCACGGACTATAAACTTGCTTACTGGTGAAGTTTTCGACTGAATCGCCCCCACTTTTTGTCAGCAAAACACAGTAATGTGGTTACAAAGGTGAGCTGTTTTGAAGACTCTTCCTGGTTGTCAAGTTGCGGTGCTCATGAGATGTACGAGATTTGAGAGTTGGTCACCAAAGAGGAGCATTTTTTTCCTCGAAGCACCTCAATTCACATTATTCTGGATCAGGTTCATGTATTCAGTGTTTTTCTGACCACTTAGCTTGTGAGTGTGATGTCTTTTAGATTGCCGCTCTGAAGCATTTAATAGGTCTCTTATCAACCCGCCGTGTTAACCTGATATTTCTGCGTTTGCTGTATTTCACTTTCGTGGATGTATGCGCTTTACTGTTCCCTTATGACTGGATGCGGGCCTCATGTCACCACCTTATTGGTCATCTTTTATCGAGTCCATAACAAGCCTACATCTGAACCAAGTGGAAATGCCTGTTCCTGCGTTGCTCGGATAAGAAGACAGGCTTGCCAAATGGTCAATTTAAAAACAACTCGACCACAGGGGCACAATGAGGACCATTCAGCTGGTCCCAGCCACAGTGGCCAGGAGCTCTGCTGCCATTTAGGCCATTTAGCTGAACCCAGTCTTTGTGTTCGCGTTGGAATGAGCTGCCTCCATATGAAGGGAAGGGAGGGGCTGGTGACTGGTCATACTTGAGAGGATGACGTCTCATGTGTACTTCTGCAAGGAGTGGTTTCCCCTGCCATTTATGGTGGTTAGGGGTAAAAGGTTGCCCGACTCTTCCCTGTAAGCAACCACCTGGTTGATATCCCAAATCGTTGGGCAAGTTTGTTGTGAGAAATTCATCATGCTGACTCAAGAAAAATGATGCCCGTTGAATTAGGAGTTGGTGGTGAAGGCTATACTGGTGTTTTTGACATCATAATACTTCTTGAAATGATTGGGACTGCCTGCCAGTGTGCATCAGTTGTTGTTTTTTGTTTTAATCATTTAATTTTTAGCTCAGTAGTATTACTCTTATGTGTAGAGTTCTCATACTTGCTTGGCCATTTGTATGTGGAGTTGCTGTGTGTTTTGTGGGGGACCGACAGTCCTCATGACTTTCAGGTTGCTTCTTTTCTAGGACACTTACTCAGATGCCCTAGAAGTAGGCTTTGTGCATATGCATATTAAGGCTAAGGGACTTCAGCGGAGCGTGATGGTGCTAATGTGGACCCAAACGAATCCTGATGGATCCCAGAGGATGAAAGGGAATTTATGCTTTGTGTGACATCAATTTGTCATCGTCCTCACCAGTCCACGAGGGTTCCACCTGGTCCTTCTGCAACCAACACTGTACAGCACAGAGATTTGTGAGTCCGCTGCCTGAGCTCGCCCACTACGCACATGCCTGGATGGATCTCTGTTCAGAAAAACAACAAAAAACAAAGACAAGCAGCGGAGGAGCATTGCGGACGCTTGTGTTAAGGGAGATATTATGCAGAAAAATTTGATCTATGCGTACTGTAGACTGATCACATACCCATGCATGGGAAGCATTGGCACAGATGACCCAAAAGATGTTATATGCTGGACCCTGTGCCAGCTGAGTCCCCACCGGTTTGTGCACTTGGACGCGGAGACGATTAATTCCTCATGAGCCACCCCATCAGGAAGGAGTTTTGTAAAAACATATCTTGTCCGTATTATTTATGGGTTGGACACACAGAAAGCAGCTTTGTTTGACTAAGTGCTTATTTTGAGACGGATTACAGACACGTGATGGACACTTCCTCTAACTGCATGACAAGCAGCCGTCTTGTTTGTCTTTTTTTTTGTCTGGCACAAAAAGAAGAACATGGGCCTCTGATTGTGAAATGAGTCCTTTTACCCAGATTAAGATACTTTCTCAACTTTTGACTCTTGCAGGTACATCACTGCCCGATTCTCCTGAAAATAGTGGTGGGAGCTGAATTAAGATGGATGTTATTACAATTACCGCAGCGTTGTCTTTTTGATATAGTGAAAACCTTTACATTTTGTGCGTTTTGCCTCAAGAATATGCTATGAATATGTTTTTGCTGTTCTTGTATAGTTTAATGTGTAGAGAGACAAAGTGGGAAGGAAGAGACAGAGACGGCTAAGTAAGCATATGATAATAAATATGAAGCAAGGTTGCAGACCACTAGACAACATCCTCTGACTATTTATAAAAGTGTATGAGGCCGTTAAACCCCATCGAGTTATTTTCCTGTTCTTATAGAACACACTATATAAATTTATTTTTAAGAAATGCACGTTTTTGGACGTCACTGATTGTCTCGAGGCAGATTCTGTTCAAACTAAAATCGCTTTTTGTTTACACTTGGCACATATGAACCATGGTGATGACGGTTTTGTAGCTATGTGATTATTTATAGGGATTGCTTTGCAAAAAAATGAACAGAAATAGATACATTTAATTTATTTCTCTCCACATTAGAAAGAGCCTTTAATGTTTAGAGTTATTTTCGTTTCCATAGATTTTGGTAGGCATCGAAGGAGTGTGTGCTTCTGTTGGGTTTTGTATTTTCTCATACGCTTTCGGTAGGTCGGAATCCAAAAAGGGCAAACCGGCTTCCTTTAAGCCTCAGAGCCAGGGCCTCAGGGCTGGCAGATGGCTGGATATTCTTGGTTTAAAGTCCTTTGTTTTGTGTATTTGTGTGTATACAGTATATTTGCGCATGCAAGTGTGTGTATATCTGACATGAAACTGTTTCTGTGAATAGTTAATGATGGCTGCAGTCCCTCTTCCTCCTCCAGCCTCATAGTTGGCTGAATTATTCACATGCTCTCATTAAATACCAGAACACCCTCACAAAGTGGTGTGGGTGGGCGTGTTGGTTGTGTGGCTGGAGAGCGTGACTTCTTTATGTTCTCCAGGTACAAGTTGAGGCATGCGAAAAAGACCCAACTGTACATCTTTGAACATTTGCCAGCAGCTGTGTGGAGGTCCCACTCAATATTTTCAGACATGCACAGTTTCTGATGTGTGAAAGCTCATCGTTATAGTTGAAGATACTAAAGTTGTAGATGGTGCTCACGTGTGATGTCAGTGTGGCTGAATTCAACAAATAAGGAGAAAGTGTAATGTTGCTCAAGTTGAATAAAATAAACTCAAATGTAGAACATCAGAAATAGTCATTTTGAGACTTTTGATGTATTGAAGGTCCACTAGCAGACGATGTATGGTCATATCAAACTTCTACCAAGCCCCAGCTTCAGGATTCAGTTGTTACTTGGCAGTGAGAATCTTAAGAGGACACATGGAAGCCATGAAAAAGCAGGACAGTGTGTGCAGAATGCCATTAAAGACGTGAGTTTAATTACTTGTGTGTGAAAGAATTCGCTCTTCTCACGTGTCCTTGAGCAGGCCTGGCGGTTGTCAATATGAATAAAGTTTCACCTCAATGTGATATCGAACCGACACGTGTCTCAAGGCGGTGTTTATAAAAAAGAGAAAAAAAAAAGACATGTTTACCGTCTGTGCATGCTGTGCCCTGTGCTGTTGTAGATCTGTGAGTCACTGAATTTAGGTGTGTCCTCTTCTCCCGGGCACATCCATCCACCACAGAGTGAGAGAACCTGTTTTAGCCTCTGTTTTGAGGGCAAACTGTGACTCATCGTAGGGCAAGAATGAATTAAGCTATGATATCAGACCCTCTCTTGTAGTCAGCAGCACCCACGTTCATTCATCATTTAACCAACACGTTATCTCAACATGAGCTGCAGGTGAGGGTGCGACACCTCTCGGACATTGCACCGACCGCTTACTCAGTCATTTGATAACGGACTAATATCTTGTTGGGTAAAATGCAAGATGAGGGATTCAGTGCTTTTTGAAGTTTGTGGGACTTTTTTTTTTTTTTTTTTTTTTTTTCAGGACCCCTCTAATCTATCGTTACTTTATATCCACTATCCAGGGGGCCACGTGACTATGCTAATACTCAAGAATGCTCTTGTGAACATAAATAGACCTAGCTGGCAAGACCAATTTGCTTTCATGCCTGAGGAAGAGAAAACAAGCATCTCTTTGACACAAAACTCCACCGTTATTGCAGTGGAGGCCACCCTCTCAAAGTTTTCAGGAGCCAGTCTAAGGTGTGTGTGTCTGTGTGTGTGTTCTCATTTAAAAGCTAATTCCTGGCTACTATACAGTGCTTAGTAGCAAACACATTTTCGACCCACCAATTGGCTTCAACTGACTAACTGGCTGGTTGGCTGCTACATGTGGGTCACTGGAACACTTAAGGGCTGTGCTATACCCCAGCCTGCTTTGAGGTACCCCTCTTAAACCAATCAACCTGTTGTCAGACCCCCTGATTATCTTTTTCTAGGTGTACTATTTGTAAAAGCATCAGACCAGTGAGTATTTTGACTTGATTTTTCTTCTTGACAAGCAGCTTTTGACATTTCTTCCTGTCAGTATTCTACAGAAATCTGTATAAGTTCTATTCTAGCCTGTCAGCGTTGCATTTTGGTCACCTGACCCGACGATAAAGGTTCCTCAGACACTATTTGCAGTCACATTTTACACTCGGTTAAATGAAATCGCCTGACTGCAATGCATCCAAAAGAGTGCTGATAACGTTTCACGTTTTAGTCTTTTGCAACGTTTGCACTGTAATCCGCGATACTGTAGCCAGTACATTATGCAGGCCGATGCCAGTGGCAGAGTATCATGTCTTGGTTGGGTGAACAAAGTGACAAACAAATCCTCAGCATAGTGGAAAATCACTAATGTAATTTTGCAGGTTAGTTAGCTTGTTAGCGTCCCTGAGATGGCAGGTTTAGTGGTTGATTAACTTGTCTGTAAAATTGAATTTTGCTGTCCGGATTTAGGGGGAAATCTACTGTTTGGAGACAAAAGGGGAAAATTGTGATTAATCTGTAAATATTTTTTTCTTTTCTTCTTGTATTACAAGCAGAGCAGTTTTTTTTCCCAATAAAAATGTGAAGGTTTTTCTCCAAAATGAATATTGACCGCTAAAAGCTGCCAAGAATTGTCATGAACTCAAGACAGATGTTTGTCCAGAGTTCTGGTCATACACCTTCTTGTTTGTTGTAAAGGCTGTCATACACGGTCTCCACCACATTGACCCCGCCCCCCCCGGCCTCTTCAGCTGGTCATCCACAGCTGATCGCTGAAACCTTTTAAGTGGGTGTGAGGAACATGAGGTATTTTCTCAGCAGCCAGAAAGTTTCTATATATGAAAACTGAGGCCTGCGTCACAGGAAGGGCTGATGGGGAAACCAGAGATCAGGGGTAAAACGGTCCTGCTGTAAATGTACAATGAAATTTTCCGAAAGGTCAACCGCTCTCTCTGTCTCCCGCTCATGGGGCCATTTTCTTTTCTTTTATGTTGGACCTGTGCTGTGTTTGAATAGTTGCCCTCCTAATTCTTGTGCAGAGCCAAAGGGTTATCAAAATTTCCCAGTGAGTAGAGTAGAAGTCCTCAGGAAACCCCTTGAACGATCCGATGTGTATCTCCCTCCCCAGGCCTCCCAGAACACATTGTACTTGTACTTGAGCTTGGCTTGTAGTCATGGACCCCTTTAATTCAACTCCCCAGAGAAGGAGGCTAAACAAAGGCCTTGAGAACACATTGAATGGGAGTGGCTTCACAACTGTCTATAGTGTCGGTCTATGACAAGTCAATGTATTATGTGTTCATTGCATCGAGTGGGTTAATATTTGGAGTTAATATGGGCTGATATTTTGATTCCCTTGGTAGAGTTACTTGCAGATCTGGCCTTAGTCATTTCCTGGAGACGGGCTAAAACTGGTTGTGTGCCTGTAAACATTATGCTTGTTGTTATGAACATACCATAAAAGCTTTTTTTTAACTACATTTTGTGATGTTAGTGCTGAGTGTTTCTGGAAATATATCCAACATATCAGAGCGAGTAGTTTCGCCATATTAACACAGCCTTTTTTTTTTTTTTTTACACTCTTGAAATCAGTCGGAAGGCTAAGCTCTGAGGGAGGTTTGTGCCCCCTCTGAAATACTCCCACATGCAATGACGGCACACTGACAGTTGTCTGGTTATTATTAAAATCACTTGGCTGGGATTGTGGTGAAACAGTCATCGGAGTTATGATGACAAGAATGTCTAATAAAACTTTTTTTCTTTGGACTTCGCCTGGGAAAAATACAAATTCAAGAGCTCACGTTTCCTTCTCTCTGACAGAATGTGCCTGGCCCCCCCTTCCTGTTCGTTAGTCCATACAGCCTTGTGTGGGCTGGCCAATAACAACCACTGATGCAACAGGTTGAGATGATTTGATGTACAGCCGTGAAGGCATGTCTGCCTGTTGTTTCTGTTCAAAACTTTGATCGAACTCGGCAGCCCATGTTGCAGCGTCATTTCTCAGGGGACAGTTCCACCATGACTTAACACCACAAACCGAAACGAAGGAAGAAAGAGCTGCTGAATTGCCAAAGAAGAATAGCTAAACAACCCAGATGCCTTACTCCGACTCACATTTCCAGACATATCTACCCAACTTATGTACTCTGTACTTCTGCACAGCTTCATAACAAACTCCAAAATTGCCATTTCTGATGTCAGACAAAGTTTGCTTCAACACTGAAAGATTATTTCTACTTTTTCTAATGCCAACTTAATTCACAAATGCCAGAAGTCGGCCAGACTCTAAATCATTTTAGACATTTTCTAACACGGTAAACTGCTGTTTTCAAAAATCTTTTCAAGCTTTTAGACGCGCTTTTCTACCACTTTGCATTCCTCCTTTACACGTTTCCCTGCTGTTGCATCCCTTTTGAACGACTCACAGAGTGAAAGTCATCATTTACAGTTGCAGTGAAAGGTTCCCATCCTGATGACAGGCTGTTTAATGATTGTGAGTGGTGGGTGGCGTGAGGTCAGGACCATGAGCTGTCTAGAGAGTGGAATGTAGGCAGTGAGATCTGCGGTGTCAGCGTTAGGCCCAACACCCCAAGAGGGTGTTTTTCAAAGGCTGCTCATAGTTTATTACGAGTGTGCCATATTTATTTAGTCAACTGCCAGGCTGTCATTAGTCTTTCTACATTAATTTTCCCTTTTTACTCGTGAGCAACTAAGCACTATGAGGGAGCATCATTTGTACATATGTCCCCCAGAGAGAGATGCAACGATCAGAATATATTGCTAAAGTTCCACTAAATTTTCTTGGATACTCACTGACCACCCAAGTGTTTCTGGAAAGCAGAACACACTTATGACCCTTCACTTGATGTACGGGGCTAAGGCAACCTTAGGTCAGGTCCGCCTCCACACTTCTGACCGCTGTATCTCTGTCACAACACTACTGCACGGAAACCCGAGACCCCTCACTCACTTGCACTAGTCGATGCAATCTGGTTACCTGGCAAAGCTAAAATACTCGTCTGTCATACAGTTGGGATGCTGGGAGCCTTAAAGGAGCTCGTTCTCTTTTGGCGTGCTGACCTGATTACTTTCCTCAAGGTTAGCCTACATCAGTGATACTCACTATTTTTTTTATTTTTTATTTTTTTTTTTACAAGAGCCACATTGGCAGAGCAAAATCAAGGGTAGAGCCACTTTTACGACAACATACTAAGTTCCCTTATGCAAATATGCATTTCTACATATAAAACATCCCACAAAAAAAGAAACAACACAGCCAAAACATTTTCAATTAAGACCATATTTACCTTAATAATGGGATGAGCAGAAGCTGGCGTGCATGTCCTTGACTTTCTTCATGTTGTATTTGTAGTTTGTTGTTGTAATCATAGTGAGACATTCAAGATAGGCATAGTTTTTGTGCTGGTTTTTGCCTTTTTTTAAATTAAAAACCGATCCATTGTGCCTGCATCTCGCAGTACACCCGACGTTTGCCTGCTTGCCCCCTCTCTGGCGTCTTCATGCTGATTTTCGTTTGGTTTTTGTGCTGGTTTTTGCCCTTTTTTAATTAAAAACCGATCCATTGTGCCTGCATCTCGCGCTGGCTAAAGGAGCTAGCATGCTCTGCGGTGAAGTGTGACGGTGGTTTAAGCGGGCTGCGTTGCCAGGTTTAACAATGCCCCCTTTTTGGAAACACCATTAAGCCTTAATTAATACTTAATAAAAATACTTAATACTACAAAAACGCAAACTTAATAAAAATACTTAATACTGTGCAGTATTCGCTGTATGTTATTTGAAAAAATGTATTGTTATTGTTACCACATTGTTATAAGCTACAATGCGAGTGTGAGCCACCAATTAAAGCTTGAGGAGCTGAATGTGGCTCGCGAGCCGCGCAATGAGTATCTCTGGCCTACATGAAACAGAAGAGGAAGTGACAAAAGTTCTCACATTGCTTGTTTTGTATCACAGGGCGATGTTTTGACTTGTGGCCCGTTTTGCTTAAAGTGTGACGGAGAGTCACTCTGAAAGCTGGTGTTTGGGCAGCATTCATTTATCTGTTGACAGATGTGTCTTTGTACCTGTGACATGTCAACAATCTCTGCTGTGAAAAAAGCTGATTTAGACACAGGTAAAACGTAACATGAGTAGATGTCTGTGTTGAGAATTAGAGACAACTTGGTTTCAGGTTGAAAACGTTTCCAAAGCGCAAAGCCGGATCCAGTTTGCCTTTCGTCAGTCGTTTCAGCTCAAAGCTCACCTTAAAATCACCTCTGTTTGACCCGACTTAACTAATGAGATGCAACATGTTAATAAAGGAGCTTTTTTTTTCTTTTTCTTTAAAAAAAAAAAAGAATAATATTTCACTTTGTTTTCACAGTGCAGTTAAAGATGAACGGAAAATGAAAGAGAACGGGCAAATGGCACTCAGCAGAGGCTCAGCTGCCTGGGAGTCAAACCACTGACCTTACTGCTGACGGCATTTTAGCTCATGTGGTCTCGCTCGCAAAGACAGATCCATCTTCACAGTGATGTGTCTGTGATAAAGAACGGTCTGGCCGATATCCTGTAGCATTCTTGTAAAGGGGGGTGGGCGTGAAAAACCTTAGCTTCTTTAAAGTCCCCTTTATAAAGTTGTGAATATTATATACATACATATTTATATTTATATATATATATATATATATATATATATATATACTTATGACTTATATATTGACTTTTTTTTTTTTATACATTGTAAAATGCAGGAAGCGGAAAAGGAGAGGAGAATCGAGCTTGAAACGAGCAGCCAGTCAGCAGGTTTAGACCGGTAGTCTTCCAATAAGTCAGACGTGTGTGAGCCATAACCACCTGGTCATCAGTTTACACTGGAGTTTTCTACTTTCAGGAGTCATTCCAGCTGTTAGTCACTGAGGAAAGCCAGGAGCACATCCTTTACCTGGGAAAATGGTAATAGATCAGCAAAAATGGGGGAACCAACTCGTGGCTCCAGCTTCATTCTTCATGTACGGACATGTTTCTGCAATGAAACATTTCAAATGCAGACACATTCGTCTCTGAACTCATGAAAGACTCTGGTTTAACAAATAACATTGGTGATGCTATTGTCCCATTGTTTCAGTGTGCCATTTCATTGAGTCTCTATGACTAATTTGACAAGTGAGTGTGTTTGCTTGCAAGTGTTTTTTTTTTTTTTTTTTTTTTTAATCAATGCTAAAATTGGACTGATAGGACAGATTACCTTACAGCTAGGTAATCTGACCAGAAATCATTGTCTCAAATGGTCTCGCTTATCCGTCCAATTAAGAGCAGAAACTTGTCAGCTCATCACTTACTTACAGTAGACCTAGCGTTACTTCCCTGACATCAAATCTCTGCGCTTGCTCGCCAGTCTTATCACTTTAACGGTAAGGTAATGCACTTTGAATTTATCTAGAAAATGGCCTGCTACTGGGAAACTTGAATAACTCGCCTGTTAATTGTTTCAAGATGAACAGAGTGACCCAGATAAGCGTGTGGATATAGCAACCAATGTGAGTCAAGAGTACGAAATTCAAGTGAGTTATAAAGTGAGTTTGGAATCAGTGATGCAGCTTTGACTCATGGAGTGAAGAAGTGTACAGAAAGTGTGCTTTTTTTTTTGTTTTGTTTTGTTTTTTTTTGTTGGTCAAGGCAAAGTGAGCTTTCAGGGTTGTGTCAGTCCCCCGCTAAAAAAACCCCATCACCGTTGTCACACAGTGGGCTCAAAATGTCCCGCATGATAGAAGTAATGGAGGAAGTGGTGCAATAGTCCCTCTGCTCTCAAACAGAGGGAAAGTGCTGTCAAGGCTTGGAAGGAACATTATTTTATTACTTTGGCAAAGCCTTTCAGGATGCTGTCAGTCCAGTCTTATCATACCTCAGCAACACAGAAAGAGTGTTATTCATACTTCTTAATGGAGTTGATTATAATTAAAGGGGACCAATACAATCGAGCTGAAGAATTCTTGTCCCATACCGGAAGGTCTGATTTTAAGGAGTGATTAGGTGGTTGACTCGGGCAGCATGCTGATATGTGTATGGGTGTGTTTCCTTAGATTTCTTGGGCATTGTCGTTGCGGTAGTGATTGCCTCACATTGGTGCTTCTATCTCACTGGTGTTGATGTGCATGCATATTCCCCTTTCTGGAGCTTAGTCATCTGTGTTTCAGAAGTTTCCTACCTCAGTTGTGTGCCAGCAGAGCCCTTTAAGATGGTTTAACTTCTAGTTTGTACACGACTGACATCCCTTGTTATATTCTTCATGCTGGGCTGTACAAGATTGTCGTTTTTGATTATCTACAGCCTATAGATTATCAATAGATAATCTAGAGATTATCTACTATCAATATCTATAAACCGTATATGGTCAAACGAAAGTCCTAAAGATTCCTAAGCTATAAAACCCAGACATCTGAGTCAAATTTTTATTCTCTTTAAAAGTTGGGGATTTTGGGGACTAGTAATAAACTCTGTCACCTGATTGCATAATTTTGCTGTACAACAACAACAAAAAAAGACCTGGCAAGATAATTAACTAATTGAGTGGTGGTGATATCCATCCTTTTCTCCTTAGAGCCCATCATTATGTGACAACAAAAGCTTTCTCATATCAATATATGTCACAGTATCTACGTATGTAAGCTTGTCTTGTTGAATTTCATGACCTACTTTATCAGTTATATAAGTACTTCTATGGAATATTTGGGCTTTCGCTGTTTTGAGAGGAGTTGATTCCACTCTAAGAGCATTTTAGAGCATGTTTGTTTGTGGTGCCCTTTAATATTGTGTATTTTGTCCACTCATGTGACATGACAGATATCCTTAATATGAAGTGCACATTGTTTAACTTTTACATAGTAAACTGGCCAATGGATGCACAATATCTGTACGTCACTCTTAAGTATGTTCAGGAAAATCTTACAGGAGATCACTGTGATGCACGCCAATTAATTGTGTTTTTGCCTACCAAGCTCAGTTATCATTAGACGAGGCCGCATACTGTCACGACCTGCTCGTTCCACCCTTCAAGAGAGTAAATACAAACCAAGTCCAGTCCCAGATGGAGAGCCCGCCATGAGAGATTACACTCCCCCCGGCAGATTTCTTCCGCCGTCCAGAGATCACTTCATCTTCTCTGTCTGACTGAAACCCTCCCCCCACGTGGACTTGTTGGTTCCCAAAGAAATTGTTGGCCCGGCTTTGGAATGGAAAACATCAGTTCCGGTGGTGGGAGGTCTTTTTAACAAATTATTTTAATGACCACCAAGATATGGACAAAATGCGCCGTGAGTGAGAGATGATGGGTGCAGTCGGTGGGAGACCTAGAAAAGGCTTTAAAAAAAGATTCAGATATTCTAAAATCTACTTGAAACATTCTGTGTTTATAGGTTGGAATTTTTGGCATTGATTTGGGAAAGTTTAAACGATTTGCCAGCTATGAAAAGAAGCCGAAAGCTACAAGGCTCAAAACATTTATTTATTTATTTTTAATATCTCAGGACCACAAGTGAATTATCTCTTTATCTCAAGATAACGGCGCACACTTAGTAGCAATTTTGGGTTTTATCCCATTGTCTCTAGAGGACAAGGATGGTTTTGTTGTGATAATGGATAAACGTGTGTCATCATATCGAGATAACTGGGTTTTGTTTTCTCGGGGTAACGGCTAATATAATTAAGTTTGTCTTCTGTTTGTGATCATAACTTTTTTAACACAGAGGAAACCAAAGCTCGTTTTCTCCTTATAACAGGTTAGTAGGCTAGATGTTTTGCTCTTCAGAGGGGAAAAAAGAATGTCCGATTTCTCATGAAAACTAGATAAAAACAACATGCAAAAGTTAGCAAAGTAGTTTTCACACATTTTTCTCCGCGTTTACTGATTAAGGCGGGTTATTCCAGTTGTAGTTTACTGCCCTGAATTGAGCTGTGAATCTGCTGCTATGCAAAATCACAGTTGTGCTTCCCTCTTTCTGCATGTGTGGTTCGAATAAGCTGCTAGCATCTTCTTTAACCAAGGACTAAGACCAGGTGCCATTAAATGGCCTTGGTGTCAGACTCATTCATTTGCATTTCCTGCAAAGTGCCATTTACCCATGTTCTCGGCACAGCCTTCCCATTGTTTCTGTGTTTCTGCTCAGAGCCTCTATAAATAAGATCTTGTGGGTGACGTTAGTTCCTCCTCTCTTAACCCCAGTGTTTGTCTGTATTTACATGTGAATGTGCACACCGTAGCTGTGTGTGGGGCTATGTTTTTGTGGTGGTGCAGTGCATACTCTCACTATTACTTTCTCACTGAAGGCCACTAGGTTTTGTGATATGCAGTGATATGGGGTAGTATTAGGGGTTGAATGTTTTTTGCATCACATTTGTCACAGACTGTAAATCGGCGATTAAATAAAGACAACTTTTGAGTAGATCGTAACAGTTGTATTGGCCAGCAGCCTATCTGTGACTTCTAACAGTCAGAGGTCCTACACTCTACGTTTTTTTTATACATCAATGCTTTGATCTAATTTACATATATAATCTAATCTGTAAAGTTAGATGTAATGTCAGATTACAGATTAAAGATGAAGCCCAAAAAGTGAGCACGTCCTGTTTTTTGTCATGTAAAAGGGGAAGTTTTGTTTACTGCTAAGCTAACTGCACAATCAGGTCAGTTAACCTTGTGGAAATGTGCACGTTTGTGTAAAGTTATGTGTTTTCAAGACGTCTGTCAAATGTGTGTGTGTCTGTGTAAGTAGCAGGTGGAACTGATGTGGTGTGAGGCAAGTGGAAGTTGTGGGTGGCAGTCATGGCACTTGCTCATCTGCCCACAGTAATTACACAGGAGGAGGAGGGGGGCGAGCTGCATGTGTGTGAGCAGGGGAGGGTCCTTGTGCTCTGAATACTGCAGAAATATATGTTTCTTGCATATCAAACATGGGTAGAATGTCCAGTGATCATTTTACAACCAAATGCGCCCCCAAATCATTTAAGACTTCCTTTAATTGTTCCAGCAAGACCACCTTTCTAAGGTAAAAAAAGATAAGAAATAAAAATGATAGAGAGGTGTGGAAGAAATATTCAGAGATCGTCATCAGTGGATTAGGGTGTTTTTTTAAAATTTTTTTTAATTTTTTTTTTTAAATTTTTTTGTAGTTTGATGATCAAGCGAGTTCAAGTGATTCAGGACTCGAGTGTTTTTGGAAACTCGTTTCAAGTGGAAGGAGCACCCCCAACATAAAACACACCGTATTTGGGGAGAGGACTTCATTAAAAGAGAAGTAAAGGGGGAAAAAAAGGCTGTCCTTTTTGTTCATATAACGTAAACATGTGAGTGCTTGAAGGCCAGTCGGATGATTCTTAAGACATTCACTGGCCCCACCACACAGCAGTAATCTTTTGCTCTCTAATGTGCTCTGCTCACATTGATCTGATTTTGTGTGTGTGCGTGAGGAGTTAGGTTGGTGGATGAGTGAGTGTTACCTGGCCATCTCAGACTGTCTGCTCGCATCAGTTATGAGCTCACGTTTCAGGGATGTTTGTTTGTTTTTCCTGAGAAAGCCAGATATTCTGCCTGTTGTTGAGACAGTTTATGTTCCCCAAGTATATCATCTTCAGATAATTCAGTATTTTAGCTGCTTAGAGAAACTTGACTGATTTGTGTCTTTGTATGGAATCCGAACACCTTCTTCTACCCCAGTGATTTACTGTCCATCCATTGTACTCTTTATGTTCACAGTCATTCCATTCTCTGAGTAAGTGTGTCTTTGTGAGATGCAGGACGTCGAAATGGGTTTGAGACGTATTTTATGAGAGGGATGCATGGCACACAGATGAAATGCACTTGAGCCACACAAACACAAAAGAGTCTACTATGCTGATTCACGTTGGAGTACGCCGGTGCGGAATTAAAGTCATCAGTAATGCTTAGTGGCATGACTTATACTGTTGAAAAGGAAAAAAAAAGAACTTTTCATGTTTTTAGCTCTCTGTATTTGTTTTGTGTAATTTGGATTTGGGTCTGTGTGAGTGTGTGTTGATCCTCTCTGTAACCTGTTCTGTCAGCTGTGAGGGGTCCAGCCTCCTATCTAACTTGGCCTGAAGTCAAAGGTCTATAGCAGAGTCAGAGGGTGACTGCCAACTAGCCTTGAATTGTTTGGCCTGTTTTTCACAACCAGCGTGATAAACGCAAACTTTTAAAAAGCCTGGATTAAAAAAGATTAGTGACTTCATTCATGCATCTCAGAGACATGCTTTGCACTGCCTGTACTGCATTATGTTAAGAAGGACTTTTCCCTGGACAAAAGCCTCCCTTCCGATTTGACATACTGACACACATCTCAGAGAAGGCTTGAAGTGTCACTGTGCTTCAGGCTCCATTAGCATGAATTTTTCTGAGTTCTGTTGCACCCTTTAACCTGGACCAGCTGTGTCCACATACACATCCACCAGCTTCCTGCACCACAGGGGATTTTTTTGGCCAATGAGCTAGCTCTCTTGGCCAGTTGGCCATCTCTGTTAGCATGGTGTTTTCCAATCAGCACATTCCTCTTTCTCTAGACAGACGCAGGGAGACAGTTTTGGCAGTGCGCACACAGGGTGGGGTAATGCTCATATCCTGTCCCCTGACCTCAGATTTCACACACGCACAGTTACTGTACTGTTTTGCTCGTGCTCACACTCAGAACACCACATTCTTGCTCTTTAAACGTGCAGCTTTTCTTCTGTTTTGAGCCAGCTGTTACAGTCAGTCTTTCAACCCAGAGTCTTTCAGTGTCTTTATGCCATACACAGAGTCAGTGTGGTCGTGCCAATCTGTGCCTGTTGTTTGAGCCCCGCATCAACACAGACTCTCTTCTGTCTGTGTTAATGACTGCCCTCTCTCTGTCTTTCCGTCTCCCCCTTCCTCCCTCACGGCCCCGCTTGGGCACCAGAACTGGGCTTGGCGTAACGCTGTCTCCGACAACAATGATGCTCCAGTCCACTACAATTAATTTACTTCTGATTGCTTTGCACGCATGTCTGTCTGTTTACCTCAACACAAACAAGCCTGTAACCTGCATCAGAAATGGATAAGCAAAGAAAAAGAGACCGTCTCACACACACTTGCTGTTGTGTTTTTACTCCCGAATAAAATTTTAAGCCAGTGTGGTCCCAGGCGTTAACTCAGCTGAATGCTGGCCTCCCCGTTTGAGCTGTTTCAGTGACAAAGCACTGAGCGCTCAGTCGACACGTACCCTCGCACGCTAAAACTGTCCGACTGTATTGATGGCCATTTCTCTATAAACATTCCTCCCTCTTCCCCTGTTGCTCATAATTCCTGTCTTGTGAAACCTCAAGTGTTTTCTGAATGGAATGGAACGGATCCGAAGTTAAAGTCGAGAAACTAACCCATACTGGGGTTTCTACATACTCCATCCAAGGGGTGCTTCCTTTCTGATTTTCATGTTTTTCCAGGCAAATCCCACACTCCAGTGGACAGTAACCAGAGTGTGAGAAAGCTTTGAGACACAACACACACTATCTGGGACTCCACACCCAGTGTCGCCTTATCCAGCCCACCTCCCTCTATTCTGCCTGCTGAACTTTGGCACTCACTCTCTCCTCTTATTTTCTTTCCATTGTTGGTTCACACACACGCACACACACACACACACACACACGCACACACTAGACTGTGTTTTGCTGCTGCCTGTGGCCCTCAGTTTGTATTTATCACCCCATTTCATTCAAACTCTAGCTTTGACCCTCACCTCCTTTTATATGTGCTTCTCAGGTCTTTCTCCTCCTCTCAGTAGATTGGACTAGGGTCTCCTTGTCACTTGTCAGTGTGGGGTAGGTGTCAGAGGATTGAGGTTAAGCAGCCCTTTGTCTCGTTGCACTTGACACCGCATACCTTGTTATCGCTGGGCACAAAAGAAGAAAAGCTGTGTAGGGGAGCGAAGCATTAGGATTGTTTGTGTGCACAAGGGGAGTGTGTACGTGTTAACTGGGTAGAGAGTGTCTTGCATGAATGTTTGCTGCACAAACAGACTGCGTTTTGGGGTTCTAAATAGGTGGACTTTGTCATACCTCTGTTGCTCTCTTGCAAGCTCTGATAGCGGTGAGAGTCCTGGCAGTCCAAGGTCGAACGAGGAAGGGGTGGTGCTGAGTGAACGGTGGGAAAAGGGGGTGATGTTTGAGGAGATGAATGGTCCCCATGGGAAACTTGTTCACCTGTCTTCCTCTTTGCTCTGCTCACTATTTCCAACTGTTCCCAAAGTCCCTCGGTTTTGTCATTGTTCTGTGCTTAGCACAGTTATCTGCCAGATGCCAGAGTCGTATTTGGGTTTCATGGCGAGGAGAAGGTTTTTGTTTACTAATCATGTTTGTTCACAGGGGCTAATGTAAGACCAAACAATGGTGCCATCGCTTGGCGTAGTTGTAATTAGACTTAGCTGGCAACATGTGAAGTTGAGAAGATTTGTTTTAAAGAGGATTAATAATATGACTCAACTACTGCAAATATATTGGCTGAAGTTGTGTGTGTGTGTGTGTGTGTGTGTGTGTGTGTGTGTGTGTGTGTGTGTCAGAGGAGTGCGGTGTGTATGCAGTTGTCTTGTGTTTGTGTGGTAATTATGACTAACATAACAGTGTGGTGTTGCTGTTCTCTCTCCTAGGTGACATCACACAGAAGGGCTATGAGAAGAAGAGAGCCAAGCTGCTGGCCTCCTACATCCCCCATTTGCCAAGTAAGACCAGCTCTTCTTCTTCTTCTGCTCATTGTGTTTTTTATCAACTTCTTTCTGAATCCGTCTTCTTTCTCCTGTGTTTGAATTTGACCTTTTGTCAAGGGACAAACATAAAGTGACTGCATTACATCAAAGAAACTTACCAAGTCAGGCTTTCCCGAAACTTGAATTTCCATTTTATCTGATGTTTCTGTCCCAGCTCCAAAGTGAATTGGACTGAAACCAACGCTTTGTTGGTGCCGTACTGTGAAAATGTATCATTTTACTGACTCCAGAGTGAGTGTAAATCTCTTTGTCTAAGTTGTCCAATAGAATATCTGGCTTTCTGTGGCACTCTAGTGGCCAAAATGAAAACTGCATTTTATATAGAATAGCCATACTGTCGATTTTGAAGATTCAATGTAGTTTGACTCGGGTTTTCTTGACCCTGTGATTGTTCATAGAGAGTGGGATGTTTCTCTGTATTACTCTGAGCCAGTCACCTCTGTACCTATTGGAGAGCTGATCTGCTAGATTTATTCAGTCAGCTGCTGGGCACACAAGGGTTTTTGTGTTTCCTCAGGAAGGATTGCGCCACATTAACAAAAGCATGAAAAAATATCCTTTTTCATGTGTCACAGTAAGCTCATTTCCAAAGAGCAAAACTAAACTTCCTTCTCTGTTAGTTTGACCTTGGTCTGCTTCTGCTTGTGCTACCACGTGATTCATGCTGAGTGATTACACCCAAAGGACATCGAAAGACTTGTACAAATCTTAGATCGTTTCCATATTCAATGCTTTGTTGGTTTTTAGTGGGTTCTGTTGAGTGATTGACAGTTTACCATCAACGTCAACAGATGCCGAGAAACTTTGTTCGCACAAGGATGATTTTGTGCTCCTACGCCCGTCTTCTTTGGTCCTTTTGTTCCTCAAAGCCACCCACTCTGCAAGTGCTGCTGCCCTCTTAAAAAAGAAGACCGTAGACTAGAATACATTTGCTTTAATATAACCTAGTTTCATATATTCTGTTGATAGTGTAAGTTGCATCAGTGTAGTACATATCTTTTTAAGTTTCTGAGGTTCTGTAGTGAGGCTAAATTTAGATAGATTCTCAGCGAATCATGTAATATTTATGCCTACACGTTGTTGTAATGGCATTATGTAAAGCAAGAGTTTGCTTTAGTTGTGTGTGACGTTCCTAAAACCCCATGTTGGTTTTGCACGTTATTTATTAACGTTGAGCTACACATATCTGCATTGACTTTGTGCATGCTCGCTTCTGTTCTTTAGATGTGGGTCTTTCTCTGCCAGATGTACAGCTTTCCCCAAGCCACAGTGCCGACCCGAGCCCGAGTCCCGAGGCGCCGGGCCCCTCCACCTCTTCAGCCTCCAGACACCATCGTGCACACCGCAGTGGAGGGGCCAGGGACGAGCGCTACAGATCGGGTATACAGCAGACTATACGACTAAAACCTATTCCAAAAACAACTTTCCACCCAAAGTAAAGTTTTAAGCCAGCTTGCTCACCATTTAGGTAATTTATTTTCTGGTTTGTGTCCGTGTATTTGTTCTTTTTGTGTAGACATCCATACAGAGGCTGTGCAGGCGGCTCTGGCCAAACACAAAGAAGAGAAGATGGCACTCCCTATGCCAACCAAGAGACGCTCCGCCTTTGTTCAGTCTCCTCTAGACACCTGCACACCTCCAGGTAAACCTAATATCTCACCCACTGTGCAGGTGGCTTTGTTGGTTATGACCTTAAAGGTTGTTTCCGCCAACTCCATGTCAAAATGATAAATGTATAAAACTTAATGGTTTTAAGATTGTGTGAAAAACCGAAAGCTAAATTAAATCTACGTGTGGTGGGCGTTTCCTGTTATTTTTCAGACACGTCCTCTGCATCAGAGGATGATGGCTCTCTCCGCAGAAAGGCAGCACTTAGCGCAGTGCTCGCCCAGAGCCTCCAGAGCCCTGATTACTGGATCAATCGCTCCGTCCAAAGCTCTTCCACTTCTTCATCTGCTTCCTCAACCCTCTCCCATGGAGAGCCTAAGACTCAGCCTCAGCCCCAGCCTCCGCCTGCTGCATCTTTGCTAGCCGACGTACTGGCTCACACACGCATAGGTAAACTTTGCTTAATGGAGAGTTCCACTGTTGGCTGATCACAACTACTGATGTTGTTTTTGTCCTTCACAATGCTCATGCTTATCTCATCCAACAGAAAACAGTGTCCCCCCGGATGTGACATCTTCCACTCCACAGGATAGGGGGTCCAGGGTGGACGTTCCCCCAGCAGTCAAGGGAATGAGTCGTGGACAGAGCCGCTCCAGCATACTGGATACTGCTGACGGTAAACTCACACAAAGCAGGAGGTTGATAAATGTCTTTTATTGGATAAAGTGGGGGTTTGGGGATCTAACTTATGAACTACAAGTGTGAAACTTTGGTTTCTGTCGCCTGTTTTTTCTTCAAATCAGGAGGTTATACCATTTGCATGTTTTAATCATGGCAATGATGAACATATTTCTGTTTTGCATTGACCATAAGGCTCACTGTGTGGCAGTGACAAAGCTGATTGAATGTAATCAAATCAGGGTAAAATGTTGGCCGATAATCACCTTTTCAAAGTCATTGTCATTTCACTGCTGTGAATGCTGCTAATGACAGATATTTTGTTCTTTCTTTTGGGTCCATTAATCCTGTCCCTGTCTTGCCTTTCAATTAAAAAAGGAAAGAGAAAAGGTAATATACATCGAACCCGGGGAAGGGGAGGGATGCTGAAGAGGCCCAGATCAGCTTGCTTTTCGTCCTATCTCTTTGTGTTCGTCTCGTGTCATAGGTTTAGGAGTAGAAAACTTCCTACCCTTGATTTTCCTTAAAACCATCCAACCTGTGTGTCCTTGCGTACAAATTTCCCTTTCGAATCCTTCCTGCTGCTGACTCTGATACTGACTGTGCTCTTGCGTAGGATTCTGCCTGTGTTGGAGCGTGTGATGGCGTAGAACTATAAGTTGGAAAGAACTGCATGTGTGTGCGTTACCTTGTTTGTCTGCATATGTTTGTCATGACGGCTGTTCTTGGTGTTTGTCCAGGCGTGCCTGTCAACAGCAGGGTGTCCACTAAGATCCAGCAGCTGTTGAACACACTCAAGCGGCCCAAAAGACCACCACTCAGCGAATTCTTCCTCGATGACTCTGAGGAGATCGTAGAAGGTGAAGACCCATACTGGGCATCTGTTTGCAAATGCATTTATCAGGGTTGAAGTTCACTATCCTAAATGTCGGTTAAAGAAGAGCTCACAGTTTGTTGGATGGGTTGCTTCATTCTAATGGTAGTTTCGCTGTAATTTTAGATCTTAGAACTGTAGAAAAAACATATTTAAATAATGCCTTTTATGTTTTACTTGTGCTGACAAAGCTGATAAAACTGTTCATAATAAACATGCTTCTTGTTTAGCACACATCTGTTAGTTTACGTCCCTTCTCAGACAAACGAAATCCTGCGTGTTTCTGTCTGAAATTCACTGGACTGCAGATGAGTTTCTTTCCAATGTGTGCCTCTTTTTTTCAATTTTTTTCAATTTTTTTATGTATAGTTCCCCAGCCAGATCCTAACACCCCAAAACCTGAGGGACGTCAAATCATCCCAGTGAAGGGGGAGCCTCTCGGAGTGGTCAGTAACTGGCCTCCTGCTCTGCAGGCCGCCCTCGCCCGCTGGGGGGCCACCCAGGCCAAGAGCCCTGCCCTCACAGTGCTGGACATCACTGGCAAACCCCTTTATACCCTCACATACGGTGGGCAAAACTTAAATATTAAACGACTAAAGATTTTGGTCGAGCCTCTCGGTTTACACAGTGATTTTCATGTTATTATGTCCACCTGAAGGAAGTGTCTTGTAAATGAGCTTCATCAAATAAAAAAAAGATATTAGCAGGGTAGTTCCTCAGGTTGTAAAGCTGCTGTGACTTTGGGAGTTGAATGATCACATAATGATAATGCATTATAATTAACCCCAAAAAAAAAAAAAAAGAAGACATTTTCAAAGAATTCTTCTCCTTTTTTCTTCCACAGGCAAACTATGGAGTCGCAGTCTGAAGCTCGCCTATACATTACTAAATAAATTGGGCACCAAGACTGAGCCTGTCCTACAACCCGGAGATCGAGTAAGAGTTTGTCAGGCACTTCTTGGTAATCAAATGATAAAGGCACATGACAATGGGAATGGCTTTTTCTGCCCCTCAGGTGGCGTTGGTGTATCCAAACAGTGACCCTGGCATGTTCTGGGTGGCTTTCTATGGCTGTCTGTTAGCTGAGGTCATCCCTGTGCCTATCGAAGTACCACTGTCACGACAGGTACAGATGTCCGTTTAAGTGAATTACTCTGAGGTTGCCTCAGAGAAATATGAAGTAGGTGTAACTGTTGGAAGACCAGATAAAGTATAATGGAAGTAACCCAAAGGGACTGATGCTTTATCAATTTCTGTGCGATTCCAGTGCCTGTCTCTGCATCAGTGGTTGTTGTTTATGTTGTCAGCTAGAGTTTTTGCATCATTGTTTCAGCTTTGTAGACCAGTCCTCGTGTCTTCACAATCCTGGCCCTTGTGTCTGTACACAGGATGCAGGTAGCCAGCAGATTGGCTTCCTATTGGGCAGCTGCAGTGTGAGTTTGGCGTTGACCAGTGAGGTGTGCCTCAAAGGGCTGCCAAAGACTCCAAATGGAGAGATCGTACAGTTCAAAGGTCAGCAAGCTTAAACTGCCTTTTTTATATATTTTTTATTGCCTTTTTCTTGTTTCTTTCTACAGTTATTTTGCTCATTGCATTTTTGTACCGTAAGTGTTGCTAATTTTTTTAATGTTTTATTTTATGTCCACATTTATGTCCACATTTATGTCCACATGTCCTTTAAATTGAGCTGTTTACTGTTTTGCGTTTGAGCTTGAAAATAAAACTGAGTTGAACCAGAGCTGCTGGCTCAACAGGAGTTGTAAATCCAGTTAACATCATATATACAATCTGATCTCCAGTGGCCAATGTGGCCCCACAATGGGGAGTGTTATATCATTGGCTTTTCAACATTAAAATGTAAAACGTCTCGTAATCCATGCAGCCAAAAGCCCATTTTTTCTTTGTGTCAGCAATGTTTCTTCAGTGTGCTCCATCTTCTTTGTGGTGTTGTGATAACAGGATGGCCAAGGATGAAATGGGTAGTGACGGATACCAAGTATCTGACCAAACCATCTAAAGACTGGCAGCCTCACATCCCCACTGCCAACACAGATACTGCCTACATAGAGGTATTTTAAGAAAATATGGAATTACAGTTTGATTGTATTTTCCAAATAGGTTGTCAGGTGAATTTACATTCATTTTACTGATCATAAATGAACGATTGAAGATTCAGAAAGAAAATTGGGAAATAGTTATGATGTTTTGATTACACCGTGAAACACCTTCATAGTCCAGCTATGCTTTTATTTTCCTGTTTTTTTTTTGTCGATTTAAAAATGTAAAAACTCTTCATTTAACCAAGGGACACAATTTTTATTCCAAAATATATTTCTGATGATTGTTTTTGGCTCATTGATTGCCTTGGATCTTTTTCATGAATCTCACTGACATTCGTGTGTCTGATTCGTTCCCATCCAAGTACAAAGCGAGTAAGGAGGGAACAGTGATGGGTGTTGCTGTGTCCAAGATCTCCATGCTGACCCACTGTCAAGCCCTGACTCAGGCCTGTAACTACTGTGAAGGTCAGAACGTTTTGTCATGCATCTGTCAAATCGGTCTCTTGTCTGCTCTTTTATGTGTTTAAATGAGATGCTGATGCGTGCGTTTGTCTTAGGGGAGACACTGGTCAATGTGTTGGACTGCAAGAAAGACATGGGCCTGTGGCACGGCGTCTTAACGGTGAGGCTGGATGCAGGGATTTGTAAAGCCATGGGGATGCTCTTCGTGTCTTCAGCGGGACCGACTGTGAAACTGAAAATGTGTATCTTTCCTTGCAGAGTGTCATGAACAGAATCCACACCATCACTGTACCATATGCAGTCATGAAGGCCTGTCCCATCTCCTGGGTGCAGAGAGTTCACATTCACAAAGGTTCAGCCAAACAACCATTTTACTTTGATATTAAATGCTTCTACAGATGTACTTTTTCTTTGTAGTCTATTAGCATTTGTTTAGAATGATTACATATCAAGTATGACATGAAATTGACCACTTACCAGCCCACATGTTGAGTTAAGTTGGAAAAAGGTCAAGGAGATACATTTTAGAAAGCTCAAATGTATAATTAAGGAATGAGACAAACTTCTCTTTATACGATTTTACTTTTCTATAACATGTTGCTTTTACTTCCTTACAGTACGCGTTGCCTTGGTGAAGTGCCGTGACCTCCACTGGGCCATGATGGCCCACAAGGATCAGAAGGACACGAACTTGTCCTCTATTCGTATGCTTATAGTGGCTGATGGAGCTAACCCATGTGAGTAGCTTCTCCTCCACAAGCGCAGTCCCTTTGTGACATTTTAAACTTTGTGGATTAGTTTCAGTTATTGTTTTGGCTGATGTTTTTATCTCTTGCTTCCAACCAGGGTCTGTGTCGTCATGTGATGCCTTCCTGAATGTGTTCCAGTCTCACGGTTTGAAGCCTGAGGCCATTTGTCCATGTGCTACCTCTCCTGAGGCCCTGACTGTGGCCATACGCAGGTACCGCATCAACTTGAACTTGTTCTAAAAAGAGATGCTCTGATATTTAAACTAGTGACCTGTCATTTGAATTTTAGTAGCTTTTAAAATGTAGGGTTATACTTTTCTTGAATACTGTCGAGTTTTATGCAGGAAGATTGTTAGAGGCAGACTGAGTGAGAGGAAGAAAGTGAGGTGCACAGAGACTTAGACACCAGCTGACATTCAGAGTTCAGGGATTTCTTTGTACTAAGAATAGCAGGCATTTAAGTAATTACATTTATTTAAACTTATAATAATGAAAACCTTTAATTAAAAAATTTAATCCAAAATGTTTAATCTGATGTTATTGTGTGGCCCACGCATGGTGAAAATATACTAGGAGAAAAATGTCCGGATTTTCGCCTTCTCTCCAGGCCTGGTGCACGAGGAGCTCCACTACCAGCAAGGGCCATCCTGTCCATGGGCGGGCTGAGCCACGGGGTGATCAGGGTCAACACAGAAGACAAGAACTCTGCTCTCACTGTACAGGATGTGGGCCACATCATGCCTGGAGGTTAGCCACCACATCTGGTTTCAGCTGTCAGTGCAGACGTACAGCAGCTGCCTCCTTTATCGTACTCATGATCTCTTTCACAGATGGGGAGCTTAAACATATGTAATTTTCTAATGTTTTTCGCCAAATTGTGCGTTCCAGCTCTTATGTGCATTGTAAAACCGGACGGGCCTCCACAGCTGTGTAAGACAGATGAGATTGGAGAGATTGTCATCAACTCTCGGGCTGGAGGCACCATGTACTACGGTCTTCCTGGTGTTACCAAGAACACATTTGAGGTCTGTCCTAGACAGATTTTTAATCTGCTCTAATCACTTCTTTGCCTCATTATCTTCTTCCAACTGAGTGTAACCTGTGATCTGCTGTGACTGTGGAAATTGTGGTATGAGACAGCAATGTACTGTATGTTGCACTGGGATCAGCTCTGGTCCTCCTCAAACTTGCGTAATCTATGGTGTATTAAAACTTTTGATGCATGCTTGCATTATCCATTTATTGGTGACACGGATATTATTGTATTTGTATTTAAGTTGACCTCGAGAGGCATAAGAGGACTATTTCCACACCCTCAAAGTTGTTCGTTTCACCATCGTCCCTGACTATTTTTTTAATATTTTCAGTTACTTAATGATCCATAGTAGTAAAGCTACAGTAATCTCATACTGACATCACTTTCACGTCCAGTGTCAGGGATGACTTTTACTCTGCAGTGTATTTGAGTTCAGTCCCTCTGATCTTTCTACTAATTTGTACTTTAGGTGATCCCTGTCAACCAAGCCGGAGCACCCATCGGAGAAATTCCATTCTCTCGGACTGGTTTGCTTGGATTTGTGGGACCGGTATGGAACACATTTTTATTATTATGACTGTATATTTGGGCTTGTTTTGCTAATTTAAATCAGCCAATGAGAAATATTTTTGTTCAAGATTTTCGTAAATATTTTTGTGCCTAAAAAAAAAAATTACATCTCAATATAAGAAAGAATAGATCCTGGGTTGAAAAGTCCTGGAATGTTCCTCTTAAGTAGAATACATTACAGCTGATAGTCGGCACTTTGTGAAGATGAATGTGTCTGCTCCACAGGGAAGTCTTGTGTTTGTTGTGGGGAAGATTGAGGGACTCCTGACAGTGAGCGGGCGACGCCATAATGCCGACGACCTGGTTGCCACCGCGTTAGCAGTGGAGCCTGTCAAAACAGTTTACAGGGGGAGGTATGACACTACGTGCTGCCTGTGAGCCAGTGCGTGCATTCTGGATGCACTCTCTGGGGAAAAAAATTCCAGCAAACGATACGTGAAAGTATTTTTTATATACTATGCTCTTTCTCATCCATGCAGGATTGCTGTGTTCTCTGTGACAGTGTTTTTTGACGAGAGAATAGTGATTGTGGCAGAACAGAGGCCTGATGCCAATGAAGAAGACAGCTTCCAGTGGATGAGTCGAGTTCTTCAGGTCAGTTTTACATCAGCTGAAATTGCTGTTTTTTAGTTTTTTTTTTTTTTTTTTTTAGGGTGTCATCCTAACTGAAACCGAAAGAGGCAAATACTCATTGCATTGTGTAAATCTTCCATCCGTTTAACTCACTTCATGCATGTTTCCTCTAAAGGCCATCGACAGTATCCACCAGGTTGGCCTTTACTGCCTCGCTCTCGTCCCAGCCAACACTCTCCCAAAGACGCCCCTGGGAGGCATCCACATCTACGAAACCAAGCAGAGCTTTTTGGAGGGAAACCTGCACCCCTGCAATATCCTTATGTGCCCACACACCTGTGTTACAAACATGCCCAAGCCTCGTCAGAAACAGCCAGGTGAGCAATATTGGGCATCATCTGTGTATACTAAACAAAGCTGCAGCATGAATATATACATCTCGGTGTGTATTGTGTGACTCATTGGAATCGGCAGCTTTCTATGTTGTGCAGCAGTACATTACTACCAGCCCTCACACCACTCTTTGCGGTGCTCCCAGAGGTTCCTTCGCTGACCACTTTCAGTTGTGCATTTGCGGCTCGCACTGAATTTTTTTCACTGTGTGAAGCAAAGACACTTTTTTGAGGCATTTTTGAGAGGAGAAAAAGAAGAGAAGCTACAGGAAGCCAAATCCAGAAAGGAGGCCAAATATGAGAGATGATTGTGGTTGTTAGTCCAAAAAAAACCCCACGTGTCTTGACATGTTACGGGCAGGCGTTTATCGGCACGGTTTGTGTCACACTTTAGGTCATTTTGCACTGAATGTTCTCCCTCAGACTACTTTAAAAAAAAAAAAAAAAAAAAAAAACTTTACACCAGAGCTTCGTGTTGACAGTCTGATCTTAAGAGATAAATTCATTTTGCCCAAACCTGTTGATGTCAGAGAAGCAATAAGCGCGCTCTTAGTCGCAGTCTTCACCTGACATACTTTCTTTAGTCTTAGACATTGCGGATTCATTCACTAGAGATCACTCTTTGGTCTCCTGAATGTCATCACTGATGCAGCTTTCAGCACCATGGATGATCCCCACCATGACGGTCAGGAAGGTTCAGGTTTAAACAGAATTTCTTGTTTTCTCTCTTTAGAGGTATGCGGTAAAATTACAAATGCAAACCTGCTTGTCAGTACCTTCAGAAGACAGAAAGACTTTCAGGGAGTGTTCCAAGCACGGCAGGAAAGCCGGGTGCACAAAGTGGCTACTTTTAGAGGAATAGTAGCCAAATTCATTGGCTCATTCGAGTCGTTTTGAAAGTTTCATCATTTTTCATAATTCGCTCATCAGTTTGGCAATTTCTGAATTTGTACTGCTTGCATCATGTCTGCTGCTTCTGACTGTTAAATTTCTCTCTCTGATTGTTTTTGATCTGCTAAGTGGATGTTGGTCCAGCTTCTATGCTGGTCGGTAACTTGGTGGCAGGGAAGCGGATTGCCCAGGCGACGGGCAGAGAGCTGGGTGTGGTGGAGGACCAGGATCTCATTCGAAAGGTACCACCAAACAGGCCGGTCTTTACTTTGAACACACCGTGCACTGAACTGACTGTTAATAAAGGACGTAGCATCCTTCAACACGCAGTCAGGAAAATGAACCATTCCTTGAGTGACTTTTTCAACAATTCAACTTGTAATACTTTGAATTGTTAAATTTGAAGCAATGCATGTCTATAGCAATAACATCAATGCCATCCTTTATGACGGCGCTGCTTTTATTTGTGCCATGTTGTCTAACCGATTAGTTTTAGACAACACAAGATTAAAAAGATATTTAGGTAGTTAATTGTTTAAGCCACACTGATTTAATGTGATTGGAAATGTAACATTTTGGGACTTAAATAGAAAATAGTATACAAATCTCTTCAAATGAATCCAAAGGACAATTTAAACATGCTCTGAATATGTTTACCAAGTTAAATATGATTGTTTTTTTGTTTTTTTTATATCTACCAGATAAAATGGATGCTGTTGTTTTATCTTAAACCTCTGTTGTTGTTGTTCTGCCTTTACTTGGGTTGGGCTTTAGCTCTGTATGTGGCCCACCATGATGGTAAGGCTCTAGTCTGGCCCCAAACCGTCTCTGCTTGTGCTGCTTCTGTCAGTCACATGTGCTTCTGCAGCTGCAACAACCCGACAGCGTCCAGCGACAGCTTGGCCCAGTGTGATGACTGTCCTGGCCGGCTCCTTTGCCAGCAGGGGTCCACGCATTTACTCTTATCAAACATTCATAGATGTGAGGCTGAAACGGAAGTTTGACACTACTGTGTGTGCCTAACTATGTATATACTACTATGTTAGACAAAGTTCTTGTTTTAAGCACCAAAAGTATCTTCTAGGAGAATTTTTGTGTGCACCTCTGCTCGCTGTGTTCACTGTGACGCTCCCACTTGTAGCATGGCTTGCTGAGTGGTCAGGGACACCAGTCTGCATGATGTCACTCCTGATTCAGAGCACGACACGTTGCCTGACTGAGAGTGGGCGGCACAAAAGACCGACTCCGACTCGTGATTTTAATAAGTAAAGCTTTTTAGTGTTTTGATTGTGTGTGTGTCGAACATGGTGACATTCACTTTATTTGGTTTTTTATGTGCTGCCTGAAGTGTATTTGTTTTCTTCCAGTAAAGGAAGTGTTTGCTTATATGTTCTGTCCTGCTGTGTTGTGCCACCACAGATTGTTAAACTTATAATTCTAATAATACTATTATTTACTAATGAGTAAAGATGGATGAAATTGTTCCCTTGAAGCAATATATTTGACCAAATAGACCCCAAGGCACTAATCTGTAGCAGGACTTTCTTTATGAACCTTGTCAGATTTGCCTCTTGCCTGATACGGATGGTGACACCATGACCCATTGCAAAATAATTCTCTTGACACTCCTGTGCTGCTGTTGTGATCTTATTTGTGTTTGTATGGGAGGTAAAAAGCATCTCAGAATATCTTTGACATACTTTGAAATGTCTTCAGTTAACCCTGATCTCTTGGATTAAGCACAGTCCTAGACTGAAAACTCTTTTCATCTGAGATCTTTATTTTCTTTTAGTTTGTGTTTTTAATGTGATGACACATTCTTTTCTGTGCTTTTTCAGCATCAGTTCTTGTCTGAAGCTCTGCAGTGGAGAGCCCAAACCGACCCTGACCACGTTCTGTATGTGCTGCTCAATGCAAAGGTAATGAAACACAGATGGGGCCTACACACTCAATCAGTCGGAGAAGTCATTGCATGAATTTAGATGCTCTGGCTCTTTAGATTCGGACGGGCATCATTCATAATGTTGTTGTTCTTTTTTTTTTTTCCCCACTATATTACATGGTTCTATAGTGCTAATGATGATCCATTTTGTTGTGTGAGTTGAGCTGTACCTCCACTATTTTTACACTAGGGGGCAGCAGTGTGCACAGCCACTTGTGCACAGCTACACAAGAGAGCAGAGAAAATCACGGCCACCCTGATGGAAAGAGGAGGCCTCAAACCAGGAGACAATGTGGTGCTGCTTTATCCTCCAGGTGAGCAGGACCATTAAAACATCCCACATTATCATTGATAATCTCGCCATCTTTCACCGTTTTTCCATTTTCAGTAAAAAAAAAAATGTTATGTGCCGTTGTGTTTTCTTCACAAGGTTCTGATATTTCTCTCCTCTGCAGGCATTGACTTGATAGCTGCCTTTTATGGCTGCCTCTATGCTGGTGTCATCCCTGTGACCGTGAGGCCGCCCCATCCTCAGAACCTGACTGCTACTCTCCCTACTGTCCGCATGATCATCGATGTGAGTTCACTCCGCCATGACAGTTTTGTAAAGTACAAAAATATAGCATAAATCTCCTAGGGGTTTTTACACTTAGTAAGTATACTTTTTGCATGTATTTTCATATTTTCTGTCATTGTGATACTTAGATATATCTTAAAATGACCATGAACCTTTTTCTATTGATGCCCCTTTGAGTTATGAATCATTAAACCTGAAGACTTCTTCGCTAATAAACTGAAGTACTTCTGCTTTGAGCCCTGTTACTGATGTCCCCGGATGGACGCAAATAAAGTAGAACCTTACCGCAAGGATCAATAAATGATGAATAATTAAAGAACTTTATTTGAGCTATACCTTCTGTGGCTGATTTTCTTCATCGCCCGTCAATATGAAAGCACCTTTTGGTGCTCTTGAATGAGCATGTATTTGTATTTTTGTGTGTCTCAGGTGAGCAAAGCGGTCTGCATCCTGACCACTCAGCCACTCATGAGGATCCTCAGGTCCAGGGAGGCCGCTGCCAGCGTCAATGTTAAAACGTGGCCAACTATCATCGATACAGGTGCTGGACTCTGACTCTCTGAGTCCGTTTTTTTTGCCCGTGTTCTTCTTTCATGACCCAGCTCTGGATGCATGCAGACTTTGCTCAGAAATGTGTTCCTCTTTTGGCCAAAAGGTGTCCGCTCAGCGCTTTGACTAACTCTGTGCACATGAGGGAGACCTCATGTAGATTAAACTCCCCTTTGTAATTCCAAATATGTTTCTAAAAAAATTCACAATGTGAAATGTACATCTGAAATGTAGAAAATCCGTGTTTGACTGAACCGAATAAAGATTTTTTCTTTTTTCTTTTCTCCCTTCACAGATGATCTCCCCAGAAAGCGGCCTCCACACATCTATAAACCCCCCACAGCTGAGATGCTGGCCTACCTGGACTTCAGTGTGTCCACTACAGGCATGTTAACTGGAGTCAAGGTAAGTTGACAAGTGGATAAGTTGGTAAGGTGGATGCCACACTCTGTATATCAAGAAAAAACTATTTTATTGATCGAAGAACTATCAATACCTTTATACTGGATGTCCTTATCAGCACTATCAGTAAAGGACTTTTGCTCAGTTCTGCCAAAAATGTTCTTTTTTTTTTCTTTTTTTTTTAAACTTGATCAGCCACATGCTTTATTATTTCTTCATTTGAAATCTTGCAATGATGAATTTACTGTGTTGATGGGGCAGTTTTTTTTTTTTTAACTGAAGACTCTGTCATGATGGTCATAGTTTGCAAGTGTCGCTGCGTAAAAAACACTAACACACGCCAGAGTCTGACTCTCCCCACGGGTCTTTTACAGTTAAACGTGAGCTTTGATTTTCTTTCTTTCAGCCTTTCTAACAACTACGTAAACCACTTTTTTTCTTGGTCTGCCAGACCTTTAACTTGCCTTAACTGTTCACGTCAGCTGTTCTAAATTATGTTCTTACAAACCGAGGTAATGGCTACCAAGGTGTGAGGCAGCTGCTTAGGGGAGACGATGGCGTCCGATTACTGGAGAGGAAAAAAAATGAATGAAATCCACATATTAAATCATTTTAGATATTTGACAGGCGATACTGAAAAGGAGTTCTTGGAAGAGGAAAAAGGAGGGGGAAAAAAAGCATTTTCCTGATTCTAAAGAATTTGTCGATTTCTTTAGATGTCCCATGCGGCCGTCAGCACTCTTTGCCGCTCCATTAAGCTGCAGTGTGAGCTTTACTCCTCACGCCAAATAGCCATCTGCCTGGACCCGTACTGTGGCCTGGGCTTCGTCCTGTGGTGCCTCTCCAGGTAACTCAAATACACAGCCTGTCACTTTTTCACATAAATTCCTGTATATGTTACATTGTTGCTGTAACGAGTGTATTTTTGGTTTGTTTCCAGTGTTTACTCAGGTCACCAGTCCATCCTTATTCCTCCCCTGGAGCTGGAGAGCTCGCTGCCTCTGTGGCTGAGCACACTCAGTCAGTACAAGATCAGAGACACGTTCTGCTCCTACTCTGTCATGGAGCTCTGCACCAAAGGCCTGGGAACCCAGACTGAGATGCTGAAGGTCAGAGCCACACACACACACACACACACACACACAATCTGCCGTGTGCAGTTCACTGGCTCGATTTAACAGTGTCATTACTCCAGCAACAACACACTGATTACTCATTTTCTCAAAGAAATGATAACTGCTGTGATGACAGCTAATAAGCATCTGTCCAATCAATTAGATATAATTATATTTTAAAAAGTTTGAGGACGACAGTAATGATTCAAATGGTGAGTGAATAATATGTATCCATGAAACAGAATGAAAGCATTTAGTTTGCTGTAAAGGTTCTTCAGGGTTTTCTGACAATAAAAGGAAAATTTAGCCTAAACAAATGCCTAGAATGAAATAAATTTAATTTATTGCACGTTTTTACAATATAATTAAGCTTGCGTCTCTATCAAGATCTATTTTCTTTCAAACGGCTTTATATTCTTCCTTCAAAGCAAATCGAATTGCGCACCAATGCTGAGTTCTTCTGAGCTAACTGTTAGCTGTGTGTGTCTCCAGGTGCGGGGTCTGAATCTTTCGTGTGTGCGGAGCTGTGTGGTGATCGCAGAGGAGCGTCCTCGCCTCGCTCTCACGCAGTCCTTCTCCAAGCTCTTCAAAGACCTCGGCCTGTCGCCGCGAGCTGTCAGCACCGCATTTGGCTCAAGGGTCAACTTGGCCATCTGCCTGCAGGTCGGTTTCACACTGAAGCACACTGAACGGTCTCATCAGCGCACCTCAATGTCACACAGGCATTTTCCTTTGTTCTGCTGAACAGACACGTTTTTCCATGTGAACCTTAAGTAGGACTTAATGACAACTACCTGCTACTTTGTCATATTTATGTTATGACACTATATTGTGACAACAGGGCACCTCTGGACCGGACCCCTCCACCGTCTATGTTGATATGAAGTCCCTGCGTCATGACAGGTAAGACCGAAGACTCCCGTAAGCAGTACAGAGGCTGCTTCGGTGCTCGCATGATTTGACTGGTTAAGACGAACACTGCGTATCCTTGAGATCAAACGGAATGACTGACTTTGCTCGTCTTTTTGTGTGTCCCTCAGGGTGAGGCTGGTGGAGAGGGGAGCGCCACAGAGCCTTCCGCTCATGGAGTCGGGCACTGTGAGTGTTAATTGCCAACTGATTAAAACTCATTTGTGTCAAACTTAGTGGCCACACAACCAGAAAGGAATTTGTATGGTCTTAAAAATTCAACTTTTCTCTTTTTTTCTCCTTTAAGATTCTGCCAGGAGTGAGGGTCATCATTGTCAACCCAGAGACCAGAGGCCCGCTGGGAGATTCACATCTTGGGGAGGTGAGGAGCAAAAAGACTAAGATTAAGACTTTTGCTGCCTTTGATTTCGTGGTTTACCCTAAATCGATTGAAACTAATCCAGGTTGCTGACCCTAAAACCGGGAGAGTGCTCGCACTTGTACTTTGACAGATCTTTTCAGCATCCACTTTTCTCCCGTCAGTCTAAAAGGGAAGTTGTAATTGTTCTGAATTTGGACGTCCTTCCGGCCCCGCTCATCTTTTTTTCCATCTTTGTGCAGATCTGGGTGAACTCTGCGCACAGTGCCAGTGGCTACTACACCATTTATGGGGAGGAGAGCCTCCAGGCTGATCACTTCAACACCAGACTCAGCTTTGGGGAGCCCCAAACTCTGTGGGCCAGGACAGGCTACCTGGGCTTCATCAAAAGGACTGAGCTGCTGGATGCAAGTGGAGGTGAGTGGGCATTTGATGAGAGTTGACTCGTTCTGTTCACAGCCATGGCTCGATGAACCGATTGACTTTTGGCCCTTTGTTGGGTCTAGGGATGTTCAACATGTATAAAATCTTCTGTTGACATATATGTGATTTTACATAACAACATTGATATGATAATGTTTCTTGGAAAATCTGTCAAAATTGCTGCTAGATAAAATAATCGAAACAAATTTCTTCTCTTTTTGCCCATTGATTTAAGATTAATAGCAGAACAATAAAGGTACATCGTAGATTGGTGCAAAGATCCACGAGTGCGATAATTCATCGTTGCTTATTGATTTGTAACATTGCCCTAAGCCGTAAACACTACTATAAGACTAGATACCCGGAATCAATGGTATAGAGAAATCTCTAAAAGATTTACTGAAGTCATAGTTTTGTTCTTTTCTGCCACAGATCGCCATGATGCCTTGTTTGTGGTGGGCTCTCTTGATGAAACATTGGAGTTGAGGGGGTTGCGTTATCACCCCATTGACATTGAGACATCTGTGTCCCGAGCCCACCGCAGCATTGCAGAGAGGTGAGGCTCTTTAAACCTGCACCGGTCATGCACGTAATGCAGAGCTGCTGATTCCAGTGCTAAACAACAGCAGCATCCTTACTTCCCTCAGTGATTTCCGTGCTTGTCACCCCCACAGTGCTGTGTTTACATGGACCAACCTGCTGGTGGTGGTGGCGGAGCTCAGCGGCTCGGAGCAGGAAGCCTTGGACCTGGTGCCACTCGTCACCAACGTGGTCCTGGAGGAGCACCACCTAATCGTTGGGGTGGTGGTCATCGTGGACCCCGGGGTGATCCCCATCAACTCCAGGGGAGAGAAGCAGAGGATGCATCTGCGAGACTCCTTCCTGGCGGACCAACTAGACCCCATCTACGTGGCCTACAACATGTGAACGACTTTCAGAAACTGATGCATAAAACTGAGCCGGGCTCTGAGAACAGACATGAGGGACAAGGACTAGGGGGTATGAACAGTAGCAACCCCAACGTTAAGTCTCAGACACACGTTAAAAGACCAAACAATCTGGGAATGCAAGGATAGTACAAGCACTATAACAACAAATGCTTCCCTCTCAGAAGCGGTCCTTTCTTTGCTTCTACCTGCTTGATCGCAGCAGTCCAGGTTCACTGAGGTTAGAGAGGGGACGACGTTTTCTCTCCTCCTGAGAGTAAACGCATCTGTCAACTGGAAGAAATCTGACCTTCATTCACTGTCTGCACCGAGCTCCACCCTCAGCAATCCAATTCATGTTTTTAAGATTTTAAGACATTTTGATTACATACTTTCCTCAAAGAAAAAAAAAAAGGCCACCGTTACTTTTGTTTGTTGTTAATCCTGAATCTTTGTGTGTTTTCCTTTTTCTGAATGTTTTTTTTTTTTTTTTTTTTTTTTTTTTTTACCCCTCTCCTCTTTAAGGCAGGGTGGCGCACTGGAACTTCCTCCTCCCCTTGCACTTTATGTCCTCGCACGTCTGACTCCATTTCCTGTGTCACCCGCCTCAAAGGGAGACCTTCCCCCTTCTGCTGCTTTCACAAGAGCAAATCCACGTCAGTATTAAAAAGTGCCACCAGCGAGTCCAGCCACAGCAGCTGTCACGACTTACTACCTTCGTCACAAGATGCACAGTGGCTCTCATACTGTATTTGCCAGCAGCCACGGTGTCGGCATTCACCCATTACAAAACGTCCTAAAATACACTTGAATTACTTGCTGGTGCGGAAAAAGAAAGACTAGCCTCAGAAACATACAAACCTGGATAGTAAAGGTGAAACGGATTCTTAATTTTCGGTGTGAGTAGGACTCGCTGAGTTAGATTGTATGATTGTGATAGTACTAATCTTTTTTTTTTTAAATCTAGAAGCACCAATTTTCAGAGCAGGAGTTGCAGCTATACCTGGTGTTAAGGTGTGCATGCTAATTGGGAGTGCAATCGATGTCTTCTCGCAGGATGATAATAATAAGAAAAAACAAAACAAAACAAACCCTAACAAGCCCCGGAGTCACAGCAGTGGACTGGTTGGTTTAGAATATTCTGGCAGAGCTCCGCCCCAGTTTGGGCCTCTTATTAGTCACAGCTCTGAAATAAATATCTGCTGTTTTTTGACCCACCTGGTTGATAAATGCTGCCGTTCTGAAAACTTCTCAAAGATTCTTAAGCCACACAGTGTAACAGACGCACTCGGTACACATGGATATTAAAAATTAGTCTTCTTTGCGATCCTATTAAAAGTGGACACATCTTCGTCCAGACAAGAACACTCAGAACACGTTTCCAGCCGAACTGCTCCACTACACAGCAAGCTGTGCGCAACAAGAGGGACATCAGCGAGTCCACATATGTGTCTGTGTAATCCCAGTAACCACGGCAACATTGACATGCTTCAGATCTTATTGAATCCCTTTAATAGTAGTATTTAATAATCATCACAACATTTATTTTTTTTAATGTAATGGATGCAATGGGAGACAGAAGTAAAAGTCAACAAGTTGATAAAATGAGAGATTTGTTAGAGAGCTCAGTTTGAGCGCACTCATATCTATATCTATAGATATCTCCTTTTGTTCTGGTCTCAGTTTTACAACTGAGGAAGGTTCTAAGGAGAAACCCTGTCAGTGAAGATGGTCCTTCAGTGTGGCTGGGACATGTGTGTTCACACTGCTAAAATGTGGCCATATAAGGCGCAGACAACGACAACAGTGTTGCTCGTTGGATCTCCAGTGCTTAGAGCTGTCCATTTGTGATCAAATCACAAAAGAGCCCTGTGAATGCCAGCTGTAGACAGGGCCCAAGAACAACATTTTCAGTCATATTTCATCACCCTGGTAGCCAGGAATAATATATATGCTCATACTTGTAACTCAAAAAAAGCAGAAATATACAGTTAAAAAAAAAAAAGAAGTCAGTTTACCATAGCCAGTGTGCTTTTGGATGATATATTTCAACCATCTCAAGAATTCCCAGCAGAAAAAACATTTCAACAAAAATAAATCGGCGTTTATCCACTTTGCAGTTCGCTTTCAACATTGTGTATGATTGGAATTTCTGGCTAACATCTCGGGAAATGGGTTGAAAATCTTTTCGCAGCACAGAACAGAAAATGTTTTCATCCACACGGTTAAAAGTCTCGCAGATGGTTTCAGAGCAGCAGTGTTTAATGGCCTTCTGGATATTTGCTCGGTCTGTCTACAGCTCCGTGACTCGAACTGAACGGTGTTTAATGAGAGGCTCAACGGATTTGATGATAAGCCTAACAAGTTTATTCTACACTTTGAAAACGGGAGTAGGATAAAAAAAAAAAAAAAAAGTTCAACTGAGGTCCCTGACGGCTGAGTGTCTGCTGATTAAAACGGATTGAATCTGAAAACAAAAAAAGAAATGGGAGGGGACCTTCTGTTGAACTGCTGGTGTCTGGTTTCGGGGGAGGATTTGCTGTGCCCGGGCTTGGACTGAGGTTGTTAAATGAGCTGCTAGCTTTCAGTCTGTGTGTAGTTTTTAACCTGAAAAACCAACAACTTTCATTTGACGTCACAGTTGATGAGACGATTTTCTGGCTCATCAGAAGGCAGGTCAGTGCCTTTCACCATCGAGACATTTATGGTTACCGACTATAATTTTAAAGGAAAAAAAACGGCAGGTGCTGAGTGAGGAGAGAACTTTGCCTTATTGAACCTGTGGAACTTCTCTACGTTTTTGCTTTGGGAGAGCAGTTCCTCCAGTCTGCGTGAGAAATCAAACACCCGTTTATAACCACAGAGAAAACACTCGTGTTTTTTTTAAAGGTGGGAGGGGATGTCTTGTTCTCTTCAAGTTTGTGGTCATGCCTTTTTGATTCTGAACATTATCATCGATATTTAAGCCAGTTCTTTTTTTGAATGTCTGTAACACTGAATTAAAAAAAAAAAGTGAATAAATTAGGAAAAACCTGTAAGAACCTGTGATATAAAAATGACAGAATCCTCCATTTCAAAGAAAGAGAAAAAAAAAATACATGCATTACACGAGGGTAATAATGTCTGTAAACTAATTTAGAGGTCACATACTGTATTCCTGGTGTTACTGTGTACATGGGGATGGACTGTAGATAAAAACTTGACTGATCTTTCATACTTGACAGCATTTTCTGCATTGTTAATTTAATGGCATCACATTGCAACAGAGACTATTTGGGCAGAAACAATGTGCACTTTCTCACTATCGTTTGATGTGTGCGTGTGTGTCTATAAGGGCATGTGTGCGTGTGATCAGCTTATCAGTGATATTTAGCTTTTATGGTGCAGCAAAGTTTGTCTTTTGTAAGAAATTAATCCCAAAATAGACCCTTTTTTTTTTTGTTTGTTTAATTTTATGTCGCCTCCACTGTATTTTTACTCTTTCCATCCAGAATTGGGATTTAATATATTTTGTATGGATCTCATCGATATTTTCCTGATGCATTTTGCATTTGGAACTGCACAACCTTTGCGATCAGCTGGTTTTGATTTGGAAGCAGCTTGACACACGGTGCAACACCTCCACAGACCACTTTTCTTTCAGTGACAGACACTGAGGACATGTATGCGAGCCAGTAAGTTAGTTACTCATGAATAACTGTGTGATGATTGCTTTGTCGCTACTGTTTCACTCCGACGAGTTTTAATAAAGTTTTATAATTTCACGTTGGCCTTCCAGCCTTTTTAATAGACATTGGTGCTATTCATTAAGGGAGCATTGACAGATTTTTGTCCTCCAATGTCATCACAAAAAGATTTCCCCCTCGGATGCCCTTTTTGTGTGAAAATAAGTTTTAAGTTTTCACTCTTTGGATTTTGAAATGGTTAGTCATCACCACTTTTCATCACCTCTGAGATCTGATGAAAAGTCTTTCAACAGGCAACTCTACATGGACAATGCAACCAGACATATATCCACTTTTTCCATCTTCAGTTCTGTGCTGCGAGTTACATTTTGAACCTCAGAAATTATTCTAAGCACAAATTGTAACTGTACATGTGAAATAATGTAATTTGGGTCTTTCACTCACACACGCACAGAAAAACAACTCAAGGGCCCACCATGTATACCTCAGCAACTGTCTGTTCACTATGCATCGTCGAGCTGCAGTAAAGACATTCTGAACTAGTCAATGGTGCGATAACTAATATGTCTTAATTGACAAAAACACTGTCACATTGTCATTGGATGTGTTTCATGTCAAACAATAAAAATGCTTTGTCTGACTCTCCTCAGTTTTTTTTTTGTTTGTTTTTTTCAGCAGCTTATTTCCATCCAGATGTCTGAAAGCATCAGGAATCAGCTGCTGCTCAACAGAAAAATAGCACATTTTCCCCACCAGGTGGCAGTGTTTCTGTTTCATCTGAAAAGGGTCCATTTATCGAAATCTCGCATGCGCCCTCCATCACAGTGAACGGTTTTGTGGCAATGTATTTTTTGACATCGTAAGACAATACTGAGGTTTCAGCTTTGAATTATCAGACAGTTTTACAGAGACGCCAGATAAACCCGGGATGTGATGTAATGATGAATGGAAGAGGAAGAGGAAGAGAAAAAGGACAGAAATCTGCTTTTAGTTTTTGGACATTTTTTTTTTCTTCAGTTTGATATCACTTTGATATCTGGTGAGATGGTGAGTCATTTTAAAGTTTGTTCAAATGAAACCATGTGAGATATTTAGAGACAAAATAAAGTACTGTGTGGTGAAGACGTTAACAACTTAGGTACATTTAATAATTTGACCCCAACGAAACATTAATTTTTCCAAGAAGGCAGAAGTGAAAAAAAAGACCAAAAAAAAACCACCTGAATAATCTTCAGCAAAGTTTTTAATTCTAACTCTTTACATGGTCCACTCTTCAAAATCTTCATGAAATAAAACTATAACTAAATGAAGTGTAGTATAAAGTGTGACATTTTACCCTGATTAAATGGCACCACAAGATTACTAAAAAAACAAACAAATGTTTGAATGAAAATAAAAACATAATGCAGTGATTTGCAAACCCCATATTTATTCAAAGGCAGTATGAGATCAATGCACAAGACTGAACGGACATATTTTATTGTTTCTTTTAAAAAAATGTGCTCCTTGTGAACCTGATGCCGCCAACATGTTGTGTTGACATGTCTGTGATGCCCTTGGGCAGTCCTGCATTTAACAGAGACAGACAGGAATACTTATAACAACCATCAACAGTGCAGACAGTTTGTTTCCGTGAGTACAAAATAAATGCAAAGAAAAACACAGCTATAAACAAGATTCAGAAAAGTTTCTGCTCTTTCTGGTTCTGCGATTATTTAAAACGGACTGAGGTTGATGGGGAAATTTGGTCTGATGAATCGGAGACGTGCAGGAGCGCAGGGAGCTGGAGGACACCTATCCAGATTGTTGCTGCAGAAATCATCAACTCTTAAATGTCACCAAGACCAAGGAGCTGGTGATTTACTTTGCTAAGAGAAGATCTCTAACTCAGTCCATAAACATCGTACAAGGGGAAGCTGAGAATGCTAAGCACCAAAAGTACTTCTAGGTTTACGCCTGAACCACAGAGTGGACTGGAGGACCGGTCCTAACGCTACAGGAATAGCAAGATCTCTGTTTTCAGAGGAAGCTCCTCCAAAGTGTGCTGTAAAGTGTTGAAGATCTTCCACCAGTGTGTGGTGGTGAGTGTCATCGACTGTGCTGTGGTCTGGTGGGGGAGCAGCATCAGCACCAGAGATGCCAGCAGCTCAATAAACTATAAAACCAGAAGAAATATAGACATCTGAGTCACCGAAGAACCAGAAGTCTTTTTCTTCCACATACATCTTTTTATGTGAAATTATTATTTTCTACTAATATGATATTGAGCTTTTATGGCAAGATGCTAGTTTCCTTCTCACTCAGAGGGAGGAAGCTGACTGAGAGAAACAGGCTCTGCAGGGCTTTAAACAAAACGACACCTCTAACAACATGACTTAATTCATTGGTAATAAACCAAAAACTGTCCAAAAAGATGGTGCAAATTCACGAGGATTTGTTTTTGCAACCGTGACAATAACATTCAGATCTATTAGTGCGTCAGTGATTATATTTATTGCCGACAGACTGGGTGATTCAGAGTAGCATCAGAGCAGCACTGAGCAGAGCTGTGATCGGCCTTGTGTTCAGGCATTGTGCTGCAGAAGCAGCGGCCACCTGATTTGCCTTCAGCCAATCTGCGAACCTGGTGGTCCGTGCGTACACCCCAGGTCTTTGAGGAAGTCCGCATTTTTCTCCAAAGCTTGTCACTCCCGCCACATAAAAACTCTCATCGTTCTCACTGTAGCACTGCAGAGGACCCCCGCTGTCGCCCTGCACCGGACACAAACATCCTGTTACTGACGTGAAACCCTGCGACAATTTTCAAAAGACACCAATTCACAGCCAGACCTGACAGGAATCAGCTGCTCCGCTCTCCAGTCCTGCACAGAGCATGTTTTCAGTGATGAAGCCGTCGTACCAAGTGAGCTGGTTACACCTTGTCCTGTCAATGAGCTCAACCTCAGCCTCCCGTAGTCTGTTCATCAGCATGCCTACAGAGTACACACCGAGTTTGAGCTGTCTCTTTATGAACAGGTAAACATATACCCACTCACACTTTATGGAATGATAACCGGCAAAATGTAAGATTAAACATCACACACAGTATCTAAATAACACCCCGTAATGTAGCAACAGGCAGATATAAGTGTTTACTGATGAACTCAAGTACGATAACAATTCAACTGCATGCTGGTGCATAAACATAAAAAAATGACAATATAGTTATTATTGTTGGCAATTACTTCATTAATATATATATATATATACATATGTATATATATACAGTACATTCTAAGGAACAGTAAGGCCAGTTTGATTTGGTTGTAAACAGTGGCAGCTCCAGAAATTTTTTTCTGCAGGTGCTAAGGGGGGGCTAAGCGTTTAACTGTGGGTGCTATGAAGGATATTTTTCTACCCTACACAAACGCAAGCACAGTTTATGTATGTTTATGTAAACATAACTTACATAAACATACATAAACTCCATTTTTCCACAGAATGCAAAATAATTTCAAGCCTAACGAGACATTTCAACAGTCTAAGATTAACACTCCTCAAAGTAAAATTTCCCAGTTAAATAGTTTTCCACATCTATCTTCATATACTTTAACAGGATATTACAGTGTATGGAACTAAAATATATGTCTGCTGGATAGCTATAGATGACATCTAGATCTACAGTATCTACCAGCATGTAGTCATTAATTTACAAAGGGTAATGCAATCTGGTACTTTTGCATTTAGTTTTTGCATCCAGTTTTGGAAGAATTATATCAAAAAGGTAACACATTACTTGTGGTATCAAACAAGCTAAACAATGACAGTTTCAAATTCGGTCACACCGCAGAAGCTGGCGAAATTTATTCAGGAATAGCACAGGTCATCACTGTGTCGCATGCAGGCTGTGTGGCACGGTGTAAACATCACAAGATGTCAGCTTTAGTTATGTCAGTCTCTTCACCTGATGATTGCTCAGCAGCAGCACATCTATTTACATTTCTCAGCCTCTGCTAACACGAAGTAGACGCCAGTAAAGCAACTCAACTGCAAATGATTATAATGATCCTTTTGACAAAGTGAATTACACTAATCTTCTGTTATTGGTTAACAAACAATATCAATTGTAATTTACACATGATCCTTAAGTATTAACTGTTGCTATCAAATAGAAGGACATACTGTAATAAAGCTACAATAGATACAGAAATTCCTTGCATTGTACAGAATGTTGCCATGACGTTTGAGCATGTTGCCCCTCACATAATCAAGTATTTCTACTTTGAACAGCTGCATGTCTCAGAAATATTTGTGATGCAAACTTGGCATATTGTGATGGGTATCTGCACGGTTGCAGTTGTTGGTAAAAGTCATGAATAAATGAAAGGGGTTTTCATTCTAAAATGGACCATCAAGGCTGCAGCCTTTAAATGTTATTGAGTCATTCATAAATTATGTTTGGGCCAGATGCTTTGTATCTAATGGAAGGTTTCCCTTTAATTGCGACCAGACATAGATGAATACATTTATAATTCATCATTGATTAAGGTTTAATAAAAGACATCTAACTGAATGTGAACTTTGTATTCAGACAACCACAAATTCCAAAAAGGTTGGGATGCTGTGTGAAGTTAAAATAAAAAGGGAATGCAATGATTTGTACATTTCTTAAGCCAACATCATATGAACACTAGGACACACTAAGACAGCCACACGTTTAATAAAAGTTGGGACAGGGCCAACATCTGGCAACTGAGGAGACCAGTTGCTGGACCTTTGAGAGAAAAAGGTTGTCCCATTCTGGTCTGACACAGGATTCAACATGCTCAACAGTCCTGGGTCTAATTGGTCATATTTTGAGTTTCATTACGCTCCAAATATTTTCAGATGATGAAAGGTTTTTACTGCAGGCAGGGCAGTCCAGCACCTGGGTCCTTCCACTACTAAGCCAAGCTCTTGTATTGAATCCAGGATGTGGTTTAGCATTGTCTTGCTGAAATGAGCACGGCCTTCCATTAAAAAGACATCATCTGGACGGGAGCAGATGAGCTTTGGTCCAGAGAAGATGGCAGCTTCTCTGGATAATGTTCACATAACAAGTATGTCTGCTTCTTCATGAGAGAATTTTAACATGCATGTGTGGGTGGCACAGTGAACTGTGTTCACAGACAATGATTTGAGCCCATGTAGTGATTTCCATGACAGAAATTGGATGCCCAATCATGTTACTGACCTGTTGCCAATTAACCTTATCAGTCGCAATATGTTCCTTCAGCATTTTGTTGACCCCATCCTAACTTTAGAGACTTGTGGCTGGCATAAATTTAGATGAGCTATTATTTTTCATGAATTTGTTAAATTCCTCACTCTAAACATTGTATTTGTTCTACACGTTCTAGTATAGATCAAATATTGATCCATGAGATATGAAAATAATTGGATTCTATTTTTATTTACATTTCATGCAGTGTCCCGATTTTTGGGGGAATTCAGGTTCTAAGTTGTTAACCTTCCAACTTGCAAAGCCATCCCTAATGAATGACTTTCTGGTTCCACAAAGTAGTAACTTCTTCTACTGTGACTGTATATATATACCCTCTGGACAATAGCATGGTGCAGTCTTTACACTAACCTTTGTAGTAGGCGCTCCCCCATCCACTGATGAAACAGTGGCTGAAGTTAAACATGAACTCATCGCTCACATTATGAGGAATGCATATGGGTTGAATGCGGTCCGTAAAGTAGAGGGGAGAGCTGAGCAGCACCAGGCTTACATCGTTGTCAGACGTGAATTGATCATAGTCCTCATGCATTTTAATTTGACTGATGGAACGGATCTGGGCATGAGCTTCAGGAGTGGACAGCTCACGTGATCCTGCCACTACACGAAAATAGCTTCTGCTGATCCATCTGAACACAAAACACAACCAGTCTGATTCACTGCTGCTGCTAGATTTGACACTATTGCAGTCAGTTAGTTTTACATTTTCACATCCAGTGAACAGATATTCTTCATTGTATGTGTACAGCAGAAGAAACAAACTTCACCCCAGCAAACATGGTTAAAAAAAAATCTAAAAAGATCTCAATGTCTTCATTTTTGGATGAGCGGATTCCCAAGTATTTAAACTTTACTCAGCTGTATTGCAGATTGTTATAGGCATCATACTTTGCAGTACTGCTCATTAAATTTTACACTAAGTTTGCTTCATTCACAATTTTGCAAACCAGTTAGACGAATGGTACTTATACAACCATTTGAGGCTTTCTTTAGGATGCTCATGGTGTTCTGGGCTTGTGTTTAACAGGATGGATTTAATTTTCTCTTTGAACCGGCTATGCACCACAGACATGCTGCTCACTTGGTCGCTCACAGAACACTGACGATAAACCCTGATGCACCTTTAAAAGTGTGTGAATGTTCTGTAGCCTTGTTGCTTTAGTTTTAACTTATAATCACTGCTTCGCACATATTTGTCTTTGTTTAGAACCTGCTGTCACAACCCTTATGTATCAAATAAAACCAGTGTGTGCGAGCACATTGGCCAGAGAAAGTTGTTTTTTTTCACAGAGGTTTTTCTCACTGGTATTTGTAGAAGCAGTGTGTGGCAGTGAGCACCCAGAGGCTGTTGAGGATTGTTCCGCCGCAGTGATGCCTGGACTGGATCTGGATGCTGACCTGCCAGGGCCACGCCCCCTCAGGAGCCTCCCGGCCACCCACTATCCGCGATGTGCCTGGAGACCCGACCAGGGGTCGCTTCCCACATCCTGCTAAAAAAAAAAAAAAATCAAACAAAGATGTAGTGTGAATGCTGAAATGATAACTTCTTGCTCACACTGTGCCAAGCTGTGATGGGACTGTTTAAGTGTGTGCACAAATGTTAAATGTTTATTGTATCTTATAGCAAATCAAAGTTATCAGTAACAGCTGACTTTCTATATATTAATGAGAACATTAGTTTTCATCTCAGAAACAACAACCACACATTTTTTTCAAACCCAATACTCTACAAAATACTCTATGATACTCATGCTTTGTGCTCAATCATGCTTCTGTCACGTTTGTCACATTTAAACTAAACTGCAGTTCCCTTTTGTTTGTATTACCTAAAAGTCTGTCAAAATCTGAAATAAAGAATATAAGTAAAAGAGATGGTGGAGTAGTTTAACTCTTTGACTGAGATATGACAAGCTTTCTTTAAATTTTATAAAGGAAATGAAAAAACGTTCCTTCCGGTGTGGCTTATTATTTGGAATAGTGTTGTAGCCAAATGCTGTAGTTTTTAGCTTTTAAACTTTAATCTGGGTTCTGTCATTATTTCTATCCCTTGTGTGCGTTATTTTAATTCACGTTTTGGTCTGTTTTCCACACTAGCTGGCAGTAGCAGTAGAAAGTCAAAGCAAAGGAAAATAAATTGAAATGATGCTGATATTTGTGATCACTTTAAATCAAATATCAAGCAATAGTATTGGATCAGATCTCTTTGAAGTGTAGCCAGTTACTGAATACAAATTGTGTAATAAGTAACACCTATTAAGTGCTTTAAGATACATCTTGAAAATATTGCACCTTACTTAGAAAAATTCATTAGACAGCCACAATGTGTTGAATTAAACAAACATTATTTTTTTCTCTTTGATAATCTCAAAACATTTAATTACCAATAAAATGCATTATGCGCATCAAACAAGCTGTCTAATCTGTCATATCTAAGCTAATATTGTGCAGGTCTTCCTCATACACCAAAAAGAGCTCCTACCAGTCAGGACATGGACAAAGAACGTCTAATAATGTTGTGGAGTGTCGGGTACTGGGATGTTAACAATAGATCCTCTGGGTTTTGTGGGTTGAGGAGTGAGATCTGTGTTTGGGCTTGCTTTCCACAGATGCCAAAAGATCCCATCTGATTGGTATCTGGGGAGTTTGGAGGCTGGGTGCATGCCTTAGACTATTTGGTCCGTTATTTTAACCTTCTCCACACTTCTAGAATGGTGCCGCACCAGTGGCATCCTGCTGCAGAAGTTCTGGATATATTGTGTTTTTATTTCTATCCTGGAATTTTCTAATGATTTTTTTTTTTCCGTGAAAACATTGGCTTTTTTTCAACTTTATTTACACTGCTTTAGATGGTTTTCTGCTTGAATTAATCATGCAGGTTATTCTGTCATTTTTTAAATATCTATTGTGATGCGTAACTATGCCAACGAGAAAGTTGGCTGAAATTAGACTCCAAATCCAGAGGAGTTGAACAGAAGACATGTAGGAACTAAATGGAGAGAATGCAGGAGGAAGTTTAAACCATTTCTTCTTTTGATCATCATGGGAAATGTGAGATCACTGGCAGATGAATAGACAAGCCTGGAATCTCTCATGATGCAGTGGGGATATTGGGAAGGTAGTATCATTTGTTTCACCAAGACATGGCTTCAAGTGCGACTCTAACACCTCTCTACCCGGCTTTAAGACTCTATGGGCAGACAAAGACGGCAGACAGAGAGAGTGCTCACATGTGCTGTGTGTGACAACATCATCAAAGTTGTTGTCAAGCTACAAAACAACATTTCAATCCATTCTGGTTGATCTCTGAGGATTTCAACCACACCTTCAAAAAACTTTGGGAAATTGAAGTTTCTCTGCTACACTTCAACTTTTGAAAGTTTCCTCTACTTGTTTTCATTTAATTTGTATCTAATTGAGTCATATAACAATCACAATAATTTGCATTGCAGCAATACAAATTGTCCATGATTTTTTGTCTCTGTGTTGGACTGCGACCTGTCCAGGGTATAACCTGCCTCTCACACGATGGCTGCTGTGTTAGGGTATAGAGCTGGTATAGAAAATACCAGAACCTGTTGGTGGTTTTTGAAATGATGACCGATACCCAAATTGATAAACGCAGCAAAGGGACTCAATAGTAATCATTCCTCAGCAACATTAACTGAATCTAGAGTTATCAAACATTATTCACCACATAGGCATATCAGACAAAATGATGATGAAACCTTAAATGCATAATTGAACTGAGAAACAGTGTTTTATTGCTAGTAAAATTTCTCATTTGCCTTTGTGTTCTCTCTTTCAAAGGTCGAACTTTTTGCATCATTTTTACCTTGAAACAATAAATTCCTAAAAATGATAACAAATTGACTGCTTTGAAGATCATATGCGCATAGTTTACGCATAGGATGAACAAAGGGGCATTATTTTTCAAAAACAACGAAATCTTAGTGAAGAAAATCAACATGAGAACTTGTCATTTTTTAAAAACTTAAAGAAAAAAATCTGATCGGTTCATTAAACAGAGGAAATAATAGTCAGCACTTTACAACAAGCATAATTCCTGCTCAACTCACTGTGCTGTGCTGAAGTTGGCGCAGTCAAACACAAGGCAGTCACAAACAGCAGATGAGCCTTTATCGCCATTCGGTTTGGATTCTTTAGGACATTTTTTAACCAAAAACAAAAACAGCTCCCTCCGCGCCGTGACGTCATGTGCACGTTAAGCTCAATCATCAGTGTGGTTAAAGATCGCGAGTAGTAGCTAAAGCCACGACCAAACCCAGCAGGAAATAATGAATAAGTTGTTGAAATAATGATAGCAAACAAAATATATTAACACTTTTAAGGGCATTTTCATTCATTTCAGTTTGTGCTCATACAGAGACCACGTAACAAAAGACAGCAGGTTGCCAGAATAATAACCGTCCATTTGCACATCAATTTGTGCTAGTAAAGAGCAAAGTGTGGGAAAAGGGCAACAGTCTGCGCAAAATTGATCATATTGTAATTGTTTTTAACAGGCTTGCAATTCACGAAAAATAATGTTACATCTAAAACAAGCAAACAAACAAACAAAAAAATGCCCAAGTGTCAATAAATGTTCGCCTATTTTTGTTTTTGCATATCATGCAGTGGTCTGATGTAAATCTGAGCTGAATTCCTACAGCCAATAAATTCCTTCATAGAGAGCTCAGCGCGTTTACTGAGAAATCCTTGAGCGCCTTTTCTCACCCAGACTCTCTGAACCTGTATGTCGGGGCGCACACCGGGCTTCGGAGGCTGCAGGCCTAAATGACCTTTACGATTTTACGAAACGCACTTGGCGACACTCCCCTCACATTCTGCCGAGAGTCATCAATTATGCAGGGAAGCTGCTCGCACTGAGGGGGAAGATAGCAGCAATATGGCGACAACCGCAGTTTCTCCTCAATCTTTTCCACATCTGCAGTCCTGCTCCGCCTCTCCGGATTCATTGTAACCCCTAAAAAGTGAGTATGCTTCGTTTATAGTGGTTTGAGGAAAAGCGGGGATGTGTCGGTGTTTGAGGGGGGATTTTCTCTCCATTGGTATCCTTGCGTAGCCTAAATGTCGCAGAGCTACACACTGCCCAACGTCTCTTTCTTCTGACTGATATTTTTTCCTCTTTTTGGAGCGGGACCGAAGGGGTTGTCAGCGCTTGCAGTATATTTCTGCTGGACCAGACCACCTAAAATGTCTATTTATCAACCGTTCGGTTTCCATTACAAGGAATTTATGGGAATTCGTCGAGCACCCGTGGCTTGAGGGTTTCAGGCAGGGCGCAGTCTGACGGCTCCAGCACAGAAATTGACCCTCACAATTTGAGGCTTTTATTCAATTCCGTGGCTTCAGTTCTCTGGTATTTTATACCCTCTGGACTATAGCATGGTGCAGTTGAACGAAAGGGTTCGACTAAGGGGGCTGACGCTGTGTAAGTAGCATGATCTTTCTCTTATCAACGATGGTCAATACATTTCCGTTCCTCAAAGTGATCTTGGTGTGGCAGCGCCATAACTGTGCTCTATGGTGTTGGATCGGTTCACCTTGTGTTGCACACCGTGTGTTGTTTTCTGTTTCATTCTCAGGGCTGTATATTGCACGGATAGACCCTTATTGATTTGACTGTCGACATGGCTTCGCGGGTGTGGTGCAGATCTCTCACGCGCAAAAACGCACAGAATATCCAGAGAGGAAAAAAAAAAAGAAAAGAAAATCAGGTCTTTTCCCGGAATAACAACACATGCAGTTCATGTTTGGTAGATTTATCTGGAAGCATCGACACCACGCTCATGTCTGTCACCAATCTATGGCTGCGTTTACCTCAGCGTGATATTCTCAACACACAAACCAGCCACTGCAGCAGTATCGCTTTGGTCGATTTGGTTGGAACGGGCCACTTCTCTGCGCAGTATAACGGCTCCTCACAGAGTCGGAGCAGTACTCTTCTGTTTAATTAAATATCAGACAAACACAGATAATAGCGAATTCTGACCCATCTTTTACCAAACTGAACTGTTCAACTGCGTCTAAGAAAATGCCCGAGTTAGAATGGGCACGTTTTCTGCGTGAGAATGATCCCGTTGCCACGCTTTGATTTAAGCGGAGCGCTGCTAAAGACACTGAGACACAACAAGACGAGTGCAATCAGCACGACCTGAAGAGAACTGAAGGATAAACTGTGCGGGCCAGAAGGCTGCAGCTCACCTAAAAGGACTGCTGGAGAGCAAAACGTTTTTTTTTTCTTTCTTGATTTCTCCTTTGCGTGTGCATGCACTCGCGCGCACGCAGTTGTGATTTGTGTAAGTACGCGTGCCCTCGTGTGGTGCTGAAGCGGACAGCGCCAACAGAGCAGCAGAAGGTTCCGGGGTCCATTTTAAAACAGACGTCTTGTCTCGCGGGGTGCATGTTTTCTCTCTCAGTGTGTTATGTGTATGTGTGTGTTTCCACCTCACACCAGTCGACTGTTTCCTGAATTATATTAGCTTCACACGTCGAGCATTTGCAATTAGAGGGTGTTATGCAAGAGGGGAGCAGGGGAGTGACAGGCCTTGCGATTCAGATATGGCTGACAGACAGTCCTGTTCAGGCTGCATCCACCTTCCTCTCCTCCACCACAGACTGGGAATACAGTGTATGTTGACTTATCAAAGGAGCCCAAGAAGGATGAAAAGTCCCCTAAATTTCATTATTTCATTATGCTTTCTGAGGTGTGGCTGAGCTCTTCTCTACTTCGAGCGCCTTCTTTTTTCCTTCTGCCCTGCCTTGCATGCAGCTTGAACCCTTGTCATGTAACCATTATACCGTTTTAACACCGAACTGTGTTGGAGAAAGGCTTTACTGAGTCATGCAGCCAATACGTGTGCTGGCTTTTCTGTCAGTGTTTCCACAGCTCTTCAAAAAATAATGAGTAAAAATCCTAAAATGGGTCTTTGCTTAGTATAGTGTCCATTCCAACCTCTGAAAATAAGAGACAATATTTAGTCACATTTTCTTACTGTTTGTTGACATGATGCTTCATTAGATATGTAAATTATGTTTTAGATTTTGTAGTTTAAGCACAATCTTAGATATATATATATACATATAGCCACAAGAAACTGGTAATGACGAACAATACTGTGTAATTGCCACACTCTTAGGCTGCTATTTTGGAGTCATATGTTGTAACACAACTCACCAGATTCATCTGTTGTCATGAAGCATGAAGTGTTGGATATTTACTTTTCAAATTCTAATAATAAAATAGCCAAGGTTACATCAAAAGAGTATAATTTCTTCCAAAAACACTTCTATTAAGAAAATACAATCTGTTCCTTTTTGCCACTTTAGTTTAAGTAATTAGTCAGAAAATGCTATCGTACATATTGCATTTGTACAATTATTTCAGTTTTCTTGTAAAGGAACATTAAATATATCTTTTAATGACTCTCCTCACTTTAGCTATTTTAAGTATATACATCTGCACACAAAATAGAGTATGTTGAACAAGATAAAGTCGTCATGGTATATTGTAATGTTATCTCAATCAGGTTGAGTCTTTGCTTCTAATTTTTGGAGCTTTTATCATCTTAAATAGTTGTATTGTTTGTATCTTTGCATTGAATGTAAAAGAGACCAGCAAATGATTGGTGTTGCAAATAAAAGATAATAATGTAATGTAATCCTGCCCCTCTTGCAGAGCTGCTACTGTGGATGGTACAAACCTAATGACCAAGTAGCTGCAGGATGAAAACATGGCTTTACCCCTTATTGCACCGCCAGGACCTGGTAGTTTCAAGAAGTTTACTGCGGAATCTTTGGTGGTTCTTGAGCAGCGCATCCAAGAGGAGAAAAACAAAAAGCCACTCAAGCAGGACAGCAGCTACCGTGACGATGATGATGAGAACAAGCCCAAACCCAATAGCGACTTGGAGGCTGGGAAGAGTGTGCCCTTCATCTATGGGGACACCCCTAAGGGAATGGTGGCGATACCATTGGAGGATCTAGACCCATACTACCTAAACACTCAGAAAGTGAGTTTACAAATAGTATGAGTTTATACTATTAATAGAAATAATATTTCTGTGTTTGCAATTTGTCCCTTTTTCTCAGGCATCTCAAGTCTTGATTTACAAGAAGATGTTGTGCCAAAAAAATCCAGCATTGCATTTTTCACATTCACCTTTCAGTTGTTGTACATCGCCTGTTTTGCCTTTATTATGCTGCTCTAAAGATTTGATATGGATCATTAGGTCTTTGTTAAGATTTCTGAGGTTTGAAAATCTCTGTGATGATTGGTCAAACTGATTTCAATACAAAACAATGATTTTTGTTGTATCTTGAACAGAACCATGTCCATTCATTTGGATATTTTAAGCCCAGGTTATTGTAGTTTATATCTGATATATATTTCACTTGACATGAAATATATTTTTATTGTGCTGCCTTTGAAACAGTTGTAACAGTTAGTTCTGGTTATTTTTTTTTCTTCTTCTCCCTAATTGATCTGCAAACTTTTGTAGTTCTGCCCCATAGGTTGGTGTTCTGGTGTAAGACACGTTTGACAGTTGCTGGTAGATGAAACGCTTCATGATGTCATAGTTAGTCATATATTCTTGGAGAGGAGACATTGTGCAATTTGTCATGTTTCACCTCCAGGTGTGCAATGTTTACAGTTATTTTGTTATTCATATTTGGTGGCTGAACTTAATTGTGTTTTCTTCCTCAAAGACCTTCAGGGATTGTGAGACTTGAGCTCTCAAGATGTTGAGTGGGCCATTGCCGGGTCTCATGGGGCTCATGGGGGCTTTTGGGAGAAGGTCAGAGGCAGTTACTGTTAAAAGACTGTTGTTCCACATGACAGACTTTCCTAATTGTTAAAAACTTAATCTGAGGCGGAAGACGGAAGCAGCAGCATCAGGCAGAGATGACTGTGATTGTCTTAGAGGAGGCACATGTCTCTCTGGGGTTCCTGTCACGTCTGATGCTCTGTGTTAGGACGACCAGGTGTGACCTTGAGAGACTCTGAATATCACCAGCTAACTGTCAAATATGCGAACGGAGAAGCAGTTGTTTCATGCTCCTGGGTTCATCAATCCATTTCTGACTGGAGATTATAAGAGATCAGGACGACATTAGTCACAGATATTTGAAAGAGGCTGAAACAAAAGTGAAATAGGTCAAATTTGCTTCTGTTTTGTACAAATGCAGTTTCATATTCATGTCTCATATTCATTTAAAAACTGCTGTACTTTGTACGGCAATGTTGTGTAACACTGTACCTTGAAATGTAGCTGAAAACAAGCTTGTAATAGAGTGTTTAGTCATCATCATCATGAGCTAAACTGATTTGTTTAGATACTGTGCCTGTGTCTGCGTTTAGGTGCACAGTATTGGTCTCTCTCTCCGTCTGTTTCCTTCTTATACCTCCCTGTCTTTACACAGTGCGCGCTGCTTGTTATGTAACACACCAGTCCAGCGCACAAGGAGGAGACACGATTCAGATGACACGTGGCAAACATGTCCAGCATTTCATTGTGGGACTGTTGATTTTTCTCTCTCTAACACACAGCTCTCTTGCCTTTTTCCCCTCATGTTTCATGCATTACTGTCACAGATCCATGCTGGTTGTGCAGAATTTTTGCTCCTTGTCTTTGCTCCTGCCTTCCCCAGCAGTCCTGTCAGCTCTTGGCTTCAAATGAATCTAAATATGGACCTCATTCTAGTCTCATTCCAGTGCCAAGGGGAACTGATGCTGCTTTGGATCTCAAGCAGCCCTGACGTCAGATCAGGTGGTGACCTTGATGGCTGATCTGTGTGTCTTTGTCAATGAAAGCTTGCAGACCAGTTCCCTTCAGAAAGGAGGGGCGGAAAGTGTGAAGGAGGGTGGCTCATCTATCCTCATGACAAATCTTAATTTGTGGCTCTTTTAGATTGTATCATAGCTGAGACTGAGGGCTGGAGGGCTGGCTGGGTGATGACGCAGCATCCAGCCCTCCCCTCCCAGCTGGTGGTCGAAGCAGGGCTAATGCATGATGGTCCGAGCCAGGCTGGGCCAGGTCATGCTCTGCGCCAGTGTACAAGGCCGATGAAACATAAATTTCAAGGACAGGGGAAAGATAGAGGGAGGGGGAGATGATGTGAGGACAGAGATGAAATTGACGACATGTGTAAGGATGCATGAGCACACTTGCTCTTCTTGCTACAGTCAGAATCACTCAGGAGGGTTTTGCTGAGGACTTTAAAGTGCAAAATAAACCAAACACAATATTGCAAATTTCAGAGACAGTTTGTGACAATCCATGATGTAAGGGATATGTGCCTACATGATATGTAGATCTGTGTATGGGCATTTAAATTATTGGGGTAAATCATACTTTTTCCTCACTAAGATATATATTTTTTTCATGTAAAATGGCCACAACAAAAGAAAGCATGACAAGGAATTCATAAGCAGGTTGGCATGGCAGGGGAGTTATTGCTTTGTTAATGTATGTGCATGAGTGTGAGGCTCTTAGAGTAAAGGCACCATAAAGCGCAGTCCATCTACCATTTAGCACAAGGTTTGAGAGAGGGCTGCTCTCTGAATGGCTGCTGCGGCTCTTGCGGCTGCAGATGTTGTATCACTGCCTGCTTGCTCGAGCTTCTCTGTCGAAGCCGTTCTCTTCTTCTCTGTATCTCCCGCCCCTCCCCCCTCCTCTTCTCCGTCTTCTGCCCAGCTCCCTCAGCCTGCTGCTGCCACAGTTGCTGCCTGCCTGCTTCACTTGCTCTCCATCTCCAGCGTTTTCCTGCCTTTCTTCTCTTTGCTGTCGTCTTTGCTCAGCTCCCGATTATGAAATTTTCAGTAGCTTTGCAGCAGTGTAGTCATGTGTTACAAAAAAAGACTCTAGGTATGAAGAGGTTTGTGTGTGTAGGACTGTATGAATGACAATATTGCCAACTCATTGTTGTGCATTGCACATGCAGGTTTGTGTGCATGTGTGTCTCAGTCTCTGTGTTTGCGTGAATCAGCCATGCATATGCACTGTGCTTATGATGGTTGTATTTAACAGAAATGTCACGCAACCAGAAACTGGGGCATTTCCAAGTGTGTCATTACATCTGACTATAGTTTTTCCTGGGGATGTTTAAGAGAGACGCTGCTGCTCTGACCTATGAAGAATCCGATCATCTATTCATGTTCAATTTAGGCGGCTTGATCTGACTCATCTCTTAATTTTATTTAGATAATTGTTGTGGATCAAATGCGTCTCATCCTGTGGGCAGGAACACTCATTGTTGTCTCCCCTGAGATGTTTACTTGTCTTGTTAACAACACTTCACACATGGTCCTCATTTCTACTGGCAGTGCATAGTTTACCTTCACACATGTGACACCACCATCCATCTTTTCTGCTTCTCCTCCCTCCTCCTCTTTACCCTCCTGCCTGACTCCACAGTCAGTTGCTCAGCGGTGCTTAATGTAGTGAGGGATGCCTTGTTAAAAGCACAAGAGCCCATATCACTTGTGCAAATGCACAGTTTCATTAAAGTTTCATGCAGATTGCCATGTTTTATTTAGGCAATTACGAGGTTATCCACAGAAAGTGGCTTGCTAGATCCTCTTGCTCGTTTCCCTCTTTTACAACTGCTGTGATGTTGGGCAGGACAGCCCTGAGAGACTGGGACAACATGCAAAAATTGGAAACATCCTGACAGCTGTTTTAAATTCTGCTTGATTGTATTTTGAGATAAGAAATTGATGATGTGCTTCTTTATTAGTAAATACACATATTCTGTTTTCTAAGATGTACTACCCACATATGTATATATGTTTTTCACACTGAATTGCAGAAAATGTGCTAACAGTACTTACTTTAGCTGAATCTGCTTTATGCATGTGCATTTGTTTTGAGTGTTAATTGACCTTTACTCTCTTTTTCTCCTTTTCTTCTCTCCACAGACATTTATAGTGCTAAATAGAGGGAAGACAATCTTCCGTTTTAGTGCCAACCCTGCCTTGTACTTCATAAGTCCTTTCAATCTGGTTAGGCGAATAGCTATTAAAATTTTGATACATTCATATCCTTTGAAACATGCTGTTAATGGCACTGCAAGAGGGTTTCCTGTTCATGTGCATTATTCATGGTGATATGTTCTGTCTCTCTGCTCGTACTTCTGTTGATGTTGTCAGTGACTGGTGCTGCTGGAGAGGATCAGTGTGTTACAGTCAGAAAACTTCCTCGCATATAGGAGTGCACATGATGCTGTGCAGTAGCCATTTTATTACTGAAGTAAAAGGCTGGCACAAATGATGATTCATCCTTAACAGTAAACCGTGCTCCTCAGTTTAATGATTAACTGCATGTTGTGCCTCTCTTTGGTTAGAGAGCTGTCAAAGATGCAGTAGGAGTTAGGTAAATTGTTTAAGCAAAACAAACACCAGCTAAAAGGAGCGTTGGTCAAATCTGCCCAGAATCCGATAGGCTGCATCGAAAAACATTCTATCTGAAAAACTGACTGCTAAAGGGAAAATTTCAGCATCTATCTACTGGCAACAGCGACAACATATTTGAGCTAGTTTAGCGTTACATTACTTTGACTGTGACTGCAGTCACCATTAACAATTTGAATAGTGGAGCAGAATCAGATGTTTTTTTCATTCCTTCTTGATTCTATTTAATTATTATTTCAGGCATTCTTCTTTCTGTTCTGAACCTGGTGTCTGCTTTACCCACAATGAAACTCAATGAATAGGCAAATTTGAGACTGAGATGCAATATTATGCTGCATGAATTGGTAAGTTGAAATGTTTGATCCCCCAACTGTTTTGGAAAAAATATGTCAGTAAAGATGGTGGAAGCAGATCAAGAACATCCTTGTAAATAAGAGCATACTAATAGTTGAGTCAATGACAATGCAGACCAACCAACATGGACATACAAAAAACAGCGAGTTAGAGATTTAAAATGAGTTATAAACCTCAGAACTCCTTGATAGTTAGTATCTAATGGAACAACGTCACCATAATCCAGTGCAAACATAAAAGTAGCAACTAGAGGCTTTTTTTTTAATCATGAATGAAATACACGACTCAATTGTTTCAAAATTTGAATCGACTCAAAATCGGCTCAAAATTTCAGCTTAACTTTTTTTAAAAGTTGGTGTGGATCATAAAGCATAAAAGATAGATAATTGTCAATAATGGTTCTAAGATATATTTAAATGGATACTTACTAATTAACAGAGCCCTAAAATAAGGCATAATGGATAAAATATTCAATGAATTTTGTTTTGTCTTTAAATCTCACAAATTACATTAAACTCTATTGAATGCAAGTTGCAGCTGACTGAGATCCTGGTAAGACGAAGGTACAGAGCAGTATTATGATGGGATCATCATCATAAAAGTGAAACATTTTATGTGAAACATTTTGTTTAAAGATGAAATAGAAGTGGTCCAAGGACCGACCCCTGGGGAACACCCATGGTCACACCAGAATTTATTTCACATAATTTAGAGTAGGATATTGTTTTTACAATGTTTGATTAACATAGATTGAAATTCTTGCTTAGAAAAAAAAAAAGCAAATTTGGTAACCCAGTTTCTTTTGAACAAGCCTTTAAAAGGTTTTATGGATATGTATAAAAAGACTAAAAATATTTTTTACAACATAAGATTTGATTGAATGTACACATTTAGAAGATATAGATATAGCAAATCCTTGTATTATACTCATTTATACTATTGTTCACATTATAATAACCAGGACACCTCTTTTTGGCAGCACTTAGCCTCTTATTCTTTTACATTATTACGTCATCCAGTGCAATGTGACTTGGGACAAATAGCTTCAAACTAATCAATATGTCTCTTTCAACACACAACTGAACTAATTCACCAAACTGATTAAACTCATTTTTGTTTTGTGCCCAGGGGTGTTTTAACAGAATTACAACTGGTTGAAAATAGAGTGAAAATTGATTTTAGACTTTCAAACTGAATATCAAATAGCATTCACCACTGCTGTCAGGAAGTAGCCATATGCAATCCAGCTTTAAAATTACAAGCATGTAGAATCTTAGATAGCGTAATATTGTCACTTGTATAATGTTTGCAACACCCATTACTCAATGACTCATATAACCCAATGCACTGAAGGTACAGAGTAACAAAAACTTAAGAAAAATGTCATACAACATCTTCTTAACACCCAACTTCTGACTTGAAATATTTTTTATTTTTTAAAATCAATAAAAAAATGCAAATTTGCATTTCTTTCTCTACCATCCATGATGAGAAATGTACATTTGATGGCAACGTACAATGTAGGACTTATATTGTGATTGTTAACTTTAACTTCATTTCCTGTTTTAAAGACACCAGCCACCGTTAAATATTGACCTCTGGCTCACTCTGGAGCTAATCCTGGGGTTTTTCTGGTTTCCTCTGAGTGTACAGTTATCTACACTGAAAGCTTTAAAAGCCTCACAATGTACCATTGTTTTCATCATAACTTTGTATTTCATACCATATGAATATTTCATGAGAAAAATAATGGTCTTTGTGGTGATGGGCACACATAAGCACCTTGTGTTAAGTGCTTGGCGCAGGTTTTTATGACTTAAACCCTGTGTGTGGTGACGGCTGTTAAGACTGGCAGGACTGACATACTGAGGACGTCACATTATAAACTGTAATGTTTGATAATGTTTGTTTTTACAACTTCTTGGAGGTTTGACATTTGTGTCTTTATGTTCAATATTTTCCTTAACCTGCTCCTCACTCTTTTCAGCATGATCATTATGTGTACTATTTTGACCAACTGTATATTCATGACCTTTAGTGATCCTCCCGAGTGGTCAAAACAAGTAGAGTAAGTACACTTTTTATATTCTAAGTCAGTATTATAAATGCATACTAACCATTTGAACATTAGTTTCACTACTGCATCGTACAGCCAGCATGTAATTTTTCTGTGAGATATAGTCATGTTGTTAAATAATGGATCTTTAAAACACTAAAACCCTGTGGCACATCTGCTGTCTGATCAATCAAAAAGGACATGTCACTGCATTACTCATTAAACTCCACTGACTAACCACTGCTGCCCAAATCAAATTCAAATCACTAATGCTGTCTATAAAATGACTTTAACATCTGCACCCAGTTATCTTAACTCAATCCTTCAGCTTTATGTTCCTACTTGAGCACTCCTTTACTTTTAGGAACATCGTCAATACAGACTTTTTCATTTGTGGTTCAACAATGTTGTAGCGAGCCAAACAATCACCAATAGAGCATGTTTAATCGTCTCTAAACCATTCTTTCCAATTCTCTACCTGTTCAACTTGCTAAATGAATAAATGTAAATGTAGTACTCAGAGAATATAAACCGCAAACCATAATAGATCCATGTGAACACTTTACGCGGGGACGGAGGGGCCAACGTTATATAGGATTGATGAGAAAACAATGTGAGGAGAATGTAATATCCAGAGAACATTGGCACGCTAGGACCCAAGAAAAATATCTCTCAGAATGTTAAAACCAGGTAACATGTGGACCTGGGTACATATTACATGAGGAATGTAGGACCTTTGGAATATAAATATCCCCTTTTTTATCAGTACTTATTATTTACTAAGACTTAGCAAATGTTAGCATGCTAAGACTGTAAAGTTAGACTGATGCTGACATTGGCAGTCTATTAGTTCTGTCAGAGAGTATGTTCAATTAAATTATTAAGTTAATCCATCTTAAACAAAACTTTTAAAATAGATGTAAACATGACCAAAATTATAATTAACAGAAAATTTTCAGAGTTGGACTAACGCACCCAGATGACATGATTGGGAGTCGAGTTGCACAAACAGATATATGTTGAAGTGGCCTCGGCACTCTGTATACTCCACAGTTCATGTTCCAGGCTTTGACCCTATGGTAACAGAAGAATTTGGTAGACGGAAGAAGAAGAACTCAGTACCAACAGAAAATAACCAAGAACTTCTTCTTTTTTTTTTTAAAGTAACCGTACAGCACTTGCGAAATGTGCAGAGTTTTTAAGCTGTCCAAATTCACTGCTCAACATAGACCCAATTTGCCTTCAGCTAAACTGTTTGTTCCTTTTTTTGTTTCGTAATGTGACCAAAAAAACTAACAAACGGAAAAAGACTAATGCGAGCATGCTGACAAAGAGCATATCACCAGCTTTTATAGTGGAGAGTGAGACAGGACAGCTAAATGGCCCGGTCGAGCTGTAGCCATAGCAAGACACTAGACTTAACAGTGGATGTGAACAAACTGATTTCTGTAAAGGACATGACTTATCATACTGTTTTCTAGTTTATCCGGTTGCTTCTAAATTTATCTTCTCCTGGGTGTTTTAACAACTAATGATGGAGGAAGCTTTGATCCAGTGTGGTGAACTGATTCTGTCAATGCTTTTGTCTTTCAGGTACACATTCACAGGAATTTATACATTTGAGTCTCTTGTAAAAATCACTGCACGTGGATTCTGTATAGATGGGTTTACATTCCTAAGAGATCCATGGAACTGGCTGGATTTCATGGTCATTTCAATGGCGTAAGTATTCTGCTTGTGATTGAACTGTCATTAGATAACTGAATTAAACTTTTCCCAAAGTGCGCCATTTTATTACAGAGAATGGGTACAGATTTTGATGTTTTAGGGATTATTTCTCTGCCTTTCTGACTTTTTTCCCCTCTTGCTGTCTGATAAGCCATCTTCTGTGTTTCCTCCATTGCTCTGAGACTTCTCTGGTCTTTCTCATTGGGAACTGAAGCTGATCATCATCTGACACTCTGCAGCGTACCTGAAAGCACCCACATATCATTCCCATTCATCCGATATGTCCTCTTCTTGCCATCCAGCTCTCCTTTTCAAATAACTTTTGTGCTGTCAATCCTCCAGAGTCCATATGCGAAAATATATACTCCAAAGTCATCCACTTCCTATGAAATTTGTTGTTTGTTGACCTGTCACGAGGCCCAGCTGTGTGTGAATTCACATTTTCATCTTCTATCTGAATATAAATAATGAGCTGTTGTAACTGTGGTTTGATCCTGCAGGTATATAACAGAGTTTGTAAACCTAGGCAATGTCTCAGCTCTGCGCACGTTCAGGGTGTTGAGGGCATTGAAAACTATTTCTGTAATTCCAGGTAAGACAGGATAGGGTGGGGGGCGGTTGGGGCGGGGTCGGTGTTAGGTGTGTGTCTTTCTTTCCTTTACCTTCCACCCTTCTCCTCAGTGGACAGGCTCTGTGAGTGGCGTCGTCTCCTCCTGGTTCGGTGGTGTTGTGCTCTTGGCGTGTGTGGTTTTTGTCATCGTGTTTGTTCTGTGTGTGATCCTTCCCCTATTTCAGATATGTAACAGAGTTTGTGGACCTGGGCAATGTATCTGCGCTGAGAACGTTCAGAGTTCTCCGAGCATTGAAAACTATCTCTGTCATTCCAGGTGAGACTCAGTTTAAACACTAAGGCTGATCCTCTCACCCTTCCCTTTCCACTCACTATTTTTATGGTTACGGTTATGATTTAAGCAAGATGAAAAGAATTGGAGACAACCATTTTTTGATTTATTTTTCCTCCGAAATTATCAAAAATGGTACTAATACATTTTTGATAGGCTTTGCAGTCTCCTCTAGGGCCATCCAAAGTGTCTGCACTCTCTTCTGCCCCAGTAACACTCTGATTATTAGGCTTGTCTCTAAGGCAGCTGTGTTTCTCTTAAGAAGAAGCTTTAACCCACTCATTTTGCTAGCTTTTGCAATAAGCAAATGCCCCCTTTCTGTTAAAAAGAACTTTGTACAGTATTCTCTTCTTACAGAGAAACATCAGGTGATAATTCATGCAGATAGAAATAGATTATAGCCTCTCAAATTTCCCATCAGTCCTTGTAGTTTTCCTACTACAAAAGAAACGTGTTCTGTTTCACAAGTTTAACAAGAGACTGGATTGGAAAAACATGGTTCCTGCAATTGGAATCCCAAAAATACCCTGGTCTATGTTATATAGTAAGAGAAATGGCATAGCTCTCAGAGAGATCTCACAGAATATTTATTATAAATGTATGAAGACTGCCAAGCCTAGTTTGTGAACATATCTCTAATGCTGCATGATGCTTTTCGGTCACTTGCTTTTATAATATAAGCCTATCAAGAGCTTGGCTGACAAATGGCATTGAAAGTTTGATTTGCCCTCTTCTTGTTTTTTTAAATTTTTTATTATTGATTTTTTCTTTCAATTTCTATGTTTTGATTTTTGTTTTTTTTTAACAAACTACTGGAATGAAACATCCCTCAGAAAAAAAAAATTAATGTATTCACACTATAGAGGCTGGGTATGCGGACATCTGTTGACAAAATGTCAATCAGACGTTGTGTGTACTCAAAAGAGCAACTGTGGTTGGCTTATTATTAAACAATGACACATTTTATGTGAAATCTGAAAACAGAAAGACTAACAGAAATCTAAGTGCAAACAAAATGCATTCCCATGTTAGTACATAATTCTTCAAGCAACTTATCAGCTTCGCTTTAAGATTGCAAGCAGCTAGCTTTGCTTTGTCCAAAGAGGCAACATGTGACGCTATTCTCTATCCACAGTTTTGCACAATTATCAGCCATCTTGCTGGAGGAGCAAACACAAACATTATAGGAAGTGATTTTAGAATCCATGGATGATGAAGATATATATTGTTTTACCCCCCTCAGCAGGTGCTACATAAGATATATTGCATTTTTTTCTAAAGTGGGGTTGTGTGAAGCTCTTATTAGTCGTCAGTTTCTTTTGTTTCAGTAGACAACAGTCAGAGAGCCTTCAGTTTAAATGATCAACATGTTGCCTGATGGAAGCCATATGTCACTTAAAAAGGGGCCTTGAGAAGAGGAATTTTTTTTTGCCATCTAGAACTATCCATCCATCCATTTTCTATACTGCTGAATCTGTCGGTCGGGTCACAACGGAGCCTCAATGGGCGAGAGGTGGGGTACACCCTGGACAGGCTGCAAGTCCATCAGAGCAGAGACAAACAATCATACACGCTCACGGACAATTTTAGAGTCACCAATGAACCTAACATGTATGTTTTTGGATGGTGGGAGGAAGCCAGAGTACCTGGAGAGAACCCACACATACATGGGGAGAACATACAAACTCCACACAGAAAGGCCCCAGCTGGGAGTTGAACCTGGAACCTTCTTGTTGTGAGGTGACGGTGCTAACCACCACACCACCGTGCAGTCCCATCTAGAACCACTCAAAGTTAAATGATAAATATTGTGATTTTTTTGCGCCACTTGACCATTGCATTAGTTAGTTACATGTGCTGGATCCGTGCTACAACACTGATGCTTTGCAATGGAGCAAATGTAGTTACAAAACACATACGGTTACTGTCTGATGCAGAAGTGACATGGTGTAAAAATACACATATTAGCTCTCGCTTGAGCTGCTACAAATTTTTTGAGCTGTGAGTTGTTATGAACAGGGAAAAAAAATTGCTGTTCTTATGGCCGCCTTTTGATTAAAAATGCTTATATAAGCTCTCAGACTGAAGTTTACTGCAAGCAAGAGACTGACAACTCATAAGTAAATCCCCAAACCCCAGTTAAAAAAATTAAATATTCCTCTAAGGTGTTAGTTTTGAAACAAATGTCTAACAACACTAAAGTCACAGATCAACATCAGTCAGATGACTGAGGTTTTGGTAGTCCAGCAGCCTCTGTGTTATATTAGGCTTAATGTATTGTGGTTTAAAAGAGAGCATAGATGGACAGAACATCTTCATTTCCTAGGGCTAAAAAAGGCATTGAACAAATTCTTAATATAATATACACTTTAAATATAATGGAAACTAAAATATCCCTTTAAACCTGGGCTGTCTTTGGCCATGTTGTGCTTTTAATGGAAATTGATTGGAAACCTTGGCATACAATGTGTACTCATAGCTAAACCACTTACGACTACCTCATTACAAACCAACTTCAAAGAAACACGTGTCATGATGGTGACATGGGGGCTCCTACAGATTCCTCCATTACAACACTGCACCACAGTTATACGCTGGCACTGAAAAAAGAGTCTTTCAGAGTAACCAATTGATTTTATCCATGCAGTGCCAACAAGCAATTTGTTTGTACCTCCTACATGAGGCATGTCACTGCTCCCAGTTTCCTGTACGTGCATATTAAAGACTTCACCCTCCAGTTCCTCTAAAGCTCACTAACTAACAACATAATATTTGTTTCGTCTGTACAAAAATAAACGTTTGAAAACTAAATTTGTGGGTTTTACTATTACAAGATACAATGCTTTTTTTTAGCTTTAGGAACACATATTGGTAGATTTAATTACCCTAGCTGTTTCCCTTTGTTTCCAGTATTTATGCTAAGCTTAATGAAATGGCTGCTTGATGGAGCCATATTCTTTAGGAGTTATTGATCTTTTCCTCTAGCACTCCTTCATGACATGAATGACATCATTTTCCAAAGAATTTAGTTATTCTTTTTAATTCCAGTTAATTTAGCTTCATTGGTTTGTTGTAAGTACTTTGGAGAGTCTAGTTTACTTGGAACGAAGATATCTATTTCAACATAGTGCCTCTCCACAATTGATTGCCTCGTAATTAAATTTTCTCCATGGAATATTCTCATGTGCTTTAAGAAAGAAAATTTATTAAAAAAAAAGAGAGTAACTGTATCTGTCTAAACTGAACCTGCTAAGCTAATAAAGCTTTCCTAACACCGTGCCGATGTTTAAGCCTAAATTAGGAGTATATTTAGAAAGAATATTCTGCACGTGCAGCTGGTAAAGTCCACTGTACCTGTAGAGGCTGAATAGAAAAGGGGGTGTGGGTCATCCTGCTTCCATGTGGACCCACATGAATGCTGCCAGAGGATGCTTGTTCGGAAGGTAAAGCAATTTTTGTCTTTAGTGAAACTGTGGATGAGACAGACTGCAGGGTCACGGTTTGGGGAGTCAGTGCTTTCCTAATGACACCTTAAACAAGACAGTTCAAGAAAGTGCCGGCACCGGCACTGGCATTGAATTGCTCCTGTTCAGCCTTGGAGTTTAAATGACCTGCATGCGATTTCCAGCCCCCTGCCTGTGCCTATGTCCCTCTCATGGCCCCTTGTTGTGCTGCTGTGCTCTCTTCCTTATGGATTTCTTTACTTATCTGCAGTTTTCCCCCTCTTTTTCACATCATCCATCACTGAGAGTAAATACAAATTCTTCAGTTTTGGCACAATTTGTTTATATATAATCTGTGTGGATCATTCTGAAAAGAGTGGGAAGGCTCCTGAGTTTTTAATTTTTGATTTCTTTCTGTTTGTTGTTCCTAGTGATGTTTTAATGTAATATGTCAGTTGTTTTGCAAAATATATTATCACACTTATCTGAAATTTACAAATTTGTACAAATAAAAAATTTGATGAAATATTTTTTTTCTGATGAGGTGTTGAAGTCATCACAAATGAGCATTTAAGTATGTAATTCCACTGATAATTTACTAATTAAGTAAAAAAAAAAATACATTTATCTTAATAGCTTGATTAACTCCAATATGATGGCTTTTTGCCAGGCCCAGATTTTTATCAAAATCTGAGTGTTTCCCATTGATAGAATAAAAACAGAATATCTAGTATCACACAAGTGACATTATTAGCAGCTGCTGTTTCACCTGCGTGGTTTGTGTATGTGTGGCTACCCTCAGGCCTGAAGACCATTGTGGGTGCCCTGATCCAGTCTGTGAAGAAGCTCTCGGATGTGATGATCCTAACAGTCTTCTGCTTGAGCGTCTTTGCCCTCATTGGTCTCCAGCTCTTCATGGGCAACCTGCGCCACAAGTGTGTGATCTGGCCAATTAATCACAATGAGACTTATTTGAACAATGGCAGCAGAGGCTTCGACTGGAATGAGTACATCATGAACGACAGTAAGTAAAGCAAGGCTTCACCATCAGTGCCCTGGCAGCCATGTCGGAGTATGAGTCATTCCATATGCTGGGAGGAGAAAACAATATGTCATTTTGGCAAAAGGAATTGGATTGAAGTTAAGTGTGTTGGGTTGAAACTGATGAAAAAATGGTCTGAAAGGATTTGCACACAAAGTAAGTGTAGCTCTGATAAAAATGTGGGTGAAATAACGTATATTGGCTTTTTGCTTTTTCTGCAGCCAATTTCTACTTCCTGCCCAACCAGTTAGATGCTCTACTTTGTGGGAACAGCTCTGACTCTGGGTGAGCTGCCTTCTCCTCCTTCCTCCAAACGCTTATACTGATACAGGGAACTGCCTGTAGTCAGACTGCATTATAAGTAAATAGTGCTGAGTCATTTTGGATGCCCTGTTCACTCAATGCGCCTCTCTTCACCCCTCAGCCGCTGCCCGGAGGGCTACACATGCATGAAAGCTGGTAGAAATCCAAACTACGGTTACACCAGCTTTGATAGCTTTGGCTGGGCCTTCCTGGCTCTCTTCCGACTCATGACACAGGACTTCTGGGAAAACCTTTACATGCTGGTAAAGCAGATGTTTCAACATGTCCAGAATCTTTCACTATACAACACTTATCAGTCCTTAGATACTAATACATTTAGATAGAAGAAATGCATTATTCCACTTTTAACTGATCCACAAACAGTAAAAAATAACATAGCTTTTAAATGTTAGGATTTGCAGCTTTCCATAATTTATCTTGTGTAAATTACAATGTATTTCTATATTTGAGATTTGGACTGTATGCATGTATTACCAAACAAAATAAATTGAAAATGATCTTTTTGGCCATTGAAGTTGTCCTTTTAAATTGATGACATTTTATAGAATAAACAATAATCAATCAAATAAACCAAAAGATAAACAGTAGTGAATATTATAGATATGGCTGAATTATTATTAGACAAAATGTAGGGTTGTGTTTGAACCTATTCAAAAGGTCCAAAAATGCCAACAATAAAGTAGCAGTTATCTTGAAAGACTTTGACCTTTGCAGAACTAGTGATTTCAAACCCCGGCCCTTCCACTCGGCTTATTTGTAAACTGTAACTTCACCACTCAGATGGAGAGTGAATGATTATAGTTCTGCTGTAGTATACCTCCATATTTTTCCCATTTCCCTACTTGCCCCACCTGGAAACTGTGGTACAGGTGCTGCCATCCTCTCAGTGTGTCACACTGTTCCTCACTTAGTTTCTCTGAAATGGTGAAAGGCCCCTGACTCCTCATGTGCCAGCAGAGTGGATAGAAGGAAGCATGAAATATTAACAGCTCAGGATTAGAGTGTGGCCAGTGAGAGATGAGACCTGATGAGATATGATAGCAGCTCCCCATAACATATTTCTATTTTTGTTTCCATCTTTGAAAAGCTTTCAGACTCTCTCTGCTCTTGTGTTTTGATGAATCCCTATGTTGCTGTGTTTAGTGTTGAATGATCTTTGTCAGATGTTCAGACTTAAAGGTGGGGTAGGGGTTCTTTTTCTGGAGCATTTTTTTACATATTGCTTGAAATACTCTTCACACCCCCATTGCAACCAATTAATTAAAAGTTTTGACACAAATATGAAAAGTTTTAGTGGCCTCTAGAACGTACAATCTAGGAAAAACACTATCCAATCATTGTGAACGGACCGTTCACAATGATTGGATTCTGATGCCGTCTATCAAACTGCAATCTGCCCCCCCCCCTCCCCCTCCCCCTCCTTCCCCCTCCTTCCCCCTGTGCGCGTACCCTGCTCCGTGAACAAAGCTTGGCAGGAAGCTAAACTAGAGCCAGCTTGGCTAGCACCTAGCATTATTAAACGTATAGTTAGCATAAACTAAATACTAAATACTAAATACGGCAACGATCGATGCTTGCTGTCAGAACAGCGCTCGTGCACCTTCGTGCTCGTGCGCGTTCATGTACTCTAGAGCCGTGCCTTTGGGGGGAAAGTGAAGAAAAGGGTTGGGACTTTTTACCTGTGTATTTTCAAAATGCAGCTTCGCTGGACTCAAAATCCAGGATCTCCTACCCTACCTTTAAATGCTGAGTCATCCTGACGGCCATGCTTCTTCCCCAGTATTGCGGCTAGGTGATTTTACACCCCTGGCCAAATCTTGTGGTCAACTACATTCATATTTAATGTGAGAGGGAATTTCACTTCTCTGTGTGGAAGTCCTCAGTTTTTATTTTGTTCCCTTAAGAAAATAGTTTGCCCCACTTCCAGATGTAAGTAAAAAAAAACATGTCAAAACCTTGAAATATGAACATATCTAAATAAATCTAGTAGCGGAGTGGAGGTTTCTTGACCAAATGGAATTTAGTCATTGTGTATTAACATTAGGAATATGTGAAAAAGCTTTTTCCTGACTTCTCTTATTCGTGCCCATCTCTTTGCCCATCCACATAGAGAAAATCATCCATATTGTTTGACCATACACTGATTGGCATAGTGAGCATGGAAAAGTAGTGCAATCTTGGACTCATGTTGAGAACCATAAATAGTAGAAACAAGGACTTTTTTTCCCCCCCTGCACATAACAGTGATAGGTTGCCTGTATTAGTATATCATCGTATTAGACGTCTGTTCAGCTAATTTCAGAAACAAACATGTAACCATAAGTGTGAAAGTGGCCTCTGTGTTGTGTTTTTGACTCCAGAGGAAGTGAAAAAAGATTATGCTCAGTTGATAATTTAGCAGACCCATGCCAATCTGCTCATTTTGTTGCCCTTACAAAAGCAGAATGCATCATTCAGATGAGTCATTATGAGAGAGTGACTGTCAATTCAGTGATTGGAGTCATGTACCAGATGTAATGAGTCTTCCGTTTCCTTCTTCCCTTATCCCCAACCTTCCTCCCCTACATGCGCTGCACTGCCTCCTTCCAGACATTGAGGGCAGCAGGGAAGACCTACATGATCTTCTTTGTCTTGGTGATCTTTGTGGGCTCATTCTACCTGGTGAACCTGATTCTGGCTGTGGTAGCCATGGCCTATGAAGAGCAGAATCAAGCAACCATGGAAGAGGCCCTGCAGAAGGAGGAAGAATTCAAGGCCATGCTGGAACAGCTCAAGAAACAGCAAGAGGACGCCCAGGTCAGTTCTCTGCAAAATGGAGGCTTAAACTGCTCTAGAATTCTGTTATAGTATTGTCTGACTGTGTTCCTGTTTCCTGGTAGCAAAACAACATGGCAACTTCTGCAGGCACAGTGTCGGAGGATGCGGTAGAGGATGATGGAGGAGGGCATCTGTCTTGCAGTTCCTCTGAGATGTCAAAGCTCAGCTCTAAGAGTGCCAAAGAGCGCCGAAACCGTAAGAAGAAGTGGCGTCAGAAAGAGCAGGAGAAGGAGAAGGGTGACAGTGAGAAGTTTGTCAAGTCAGAGTCTGATGACGGCAGCAAAAGGAGCCGATTCCGTTTCCCTGATAACCGTCTGGGCCGAAAGTCTTCGATTATGAACCAGGTGAGAAAAAAAGTCACCCCCGGGTCCCAGCATTACTCCCAGTAGGTAAAACCAAAGACATGATCCTGCTTTCTTTGTGCAATTCCAACGGCAAAGTTTGGGGATGATCCTGAGTGAGTGAGACATAGATTTCAGAAATACAAGTTCTTTTTGAGGTTTTTCTTCTGAGTTGTGAATGCATTTAGCTCCACATGTTTAGGATGGTGACAGATATCATGAAAAAAAAAGAAAAAAGAAATCTCAATTAATAAATGTAAAAATATCTGTATGACTATAGATATGAATCTGAAGTGAAACAAACACCACATAATTAGAGAGAAAGAAGCAATAGAACAATTATTTTTATTTCCTTGAGGCTATATTAATAAGAATCAGAGTTTTTAACAAATTATTGAGATTTCTCTGAGTGGAGATAGTATCAAAATAAAAAAAAATGCTTTATATAACTTACACTCACTTTTAGCATTAGATACCTACACTGAGTAGTAGAGTTGGGTGATGCAGGTTTACATCATTGCCATTGAAAAATGTGCTCCACCAAATAGTAGAGTAGGACATTAAACATTTAATCTCTAAGGAAAGACTGTAGATGTGCTATTACGAGTGGTGTTATTTTTTATTCTTTCGATTGGCTGATGTGGAATATCTCAGATTCAGAATAGACAGTTCGGTTTTTCAAAAGCTCACATGCAGAGGAGCATATAGCAGCCAGAGATACAGAATGCAATTCCAGGTTCTGAATTATTTACAGTGAAAACATGAATGTTTCAAAGGAAGCATTCCTGCCATTGTGTTTGAGCTGAACTTGCTGCTCCGCTGGTGCTTACATTTTTTATAGTGTAGTTTTAATCAAAGACATTAACAAGGTGGTGTTAAAATCTGTCATAACTCATATTATCATTACTTCTTGCTTTTCAGTCATCATCTACTCAAGAAGAGAATTGTTGTCAAAAATGTTATTTTTTTCTGTGTATATCTTGAATTTTGTATCATTGTGGAATTTTCCACATGGTTTCAGTTGCATGTATCTCTGTGCTGTGACTTTGACCTTGATGGTGTACCATGTCCCTGACTTAATTATATATTTCCATCTTGTTTATTAAGTCAACAGGATGGCTCCGGCATAATATTCATCCTCTTGGGAAATTGCTCTGGTTGCATCAGATTTCCCACACATGTTACCGTTTATCCTGGCCTCCAGAATTGATTGATTGATTGACAAACACCATATAAATGATCAATCATAATTCAGAATTGCCATCAGCTACACCAGTCACACAAATGTCTCCTATCTTCATCCCTATTCTGCCTCCTGTCTTCCAGTCCCTCCTGAGCATACCCGGCTCGCCTATCCTCTCCCGCCATAACAGTAGGAGCAGCATCTTTAGTTTCAAGGGCCGCAATAAGGACGTGGGCTCAGAGAACGAATTCGCCGACGATGAGCACAGCACGGTTGAGGAGTGCGAAGAGCGACGTGGCTCCCTGTTCAGCCCTTACCGGCGGAACAGCTACAGTGGCTTCCACGGAAAGAGGAACAGCACAGTGGATTGCAACGGGGTGGTGTCACTCATCGGCCCTGGGCTTGGTGGACGCCTTCTGCCTGAGGTGAAAATAGATAAGGCAGCTACTGACGACAGTGTAAGGAAGTCAATGAGTAGTCCAATCTAGGCATGGCCCCCTTCTCGTCCGTTACGTTTCTTTTTTGCTCTTTTCCTTCTACTACGTCATCTTTGCAAGTCCGTATGTATCTCTTGGCTAAGCGCTCGCGCCTCCCTTCCCTAAGTCCCTGGAGTGTATGCTGCCCTCCAACAGTAGGCAAAGGATGGAGAAATTAAATGTAGTGAAAGGGAATTTTTACTCAACCCTGCATCCCATAGATTAGTAAAACTGGGCCTGTCAGTGACTTCCAGTAAATTTTATTGGTTGACTTAAAGGATGAAGGTTTTGAAATTATAATGATCAAATTTAGTCAAACAGACATTAATCAAACAGACATGATTCTGTCAATCAGCTGACAGATTTGAGATTTTACATCAAAGCTTGGTTAAGAATTCATGCACAAATATGTTTTGAATGACATCAACTTCCTGTTTAACACACAAAGTTTGTTATCAAAGAATACATAATGATGAGTTAACATGCTCCAGTGTATTAATGTGTTCCTCCAGGCATCCAGATCCTCTGCTGTGTGTGGGTAGATCTACAGTAGGAGGTGGAGGAAACAGAAGGGCCCAGAACTGTAGAGCCACAAACATTTTTATCTGCCTCCCAAATTCCCCCCAATATTCTTCTTGAGCAGATATAATAGTAACACACACACCATCCTGTTAGGCATTTAGAAGACACTTTAAGAAACAAAGGAGGGCTGCTGTCCTTGTCTGTCTTTACCTCTCTCTGTTTTCCAAACTCTCCCTGGTCAACAGTAGTTAATTAGTTGTGTCTCATTCTAGTTAGCATGGTAGTTTTAAATCTTAAAGTAGAACAAGCATGTCATAGTCAAGTAGAACAATGGTTATGTTGTTTGTAATTTTCTTCTCCTTCTCTTTGACTTGGAGCATGCTCATGCATGACTACTGGATGGATCTGAACTACCTGCCTCCATATGATCTCTTTACAATGGTCTTGACTTGATGGTTGCAATATAAGTTGTATGGTTTCAAAGTAGGAAGATATATTAGTATCAATTTGTAAGTGATGTTAAAATGGCCAGATTTGGGAGACAATTTGTAACGTAACCTAATGATTATATTGCAATGGCAGCAAAGCCTCCATTATTGCATGACATGACTGAAAATGCATTCATGCAGAAGTAGTTCTCCCTGCACAGTATCTCACAATCCATTTATTATCCAATTGGGACGGGCAATTACATTCAAACACAATTAGGTCAAGTAGCTCTAGATCACTGCTCCCACTTTGGCTGAGACCTGCATGCATTTACAGCGTACACACATCTTCCTTGAAACCAGCATTGAGATAGAAAATGATGAAACATGACCTGCCTCCAAGCCCAAAAATCTGATTCTCAACTACTTTATCCTGCCAATGCTGTTGTGCACTTCCCTCCGCCGGCCACCGGTGGTGATATGGGATGGTGTTCATGTCCTCTCCATGGGTGCTTGATTCTTCCTCTCCTCCTGACAGCCGACTACTGAGGTTGAGGTGAAGAAGAAGCTGTCGGGCTCCCTGATGGTGTCTGTGGACCAGCTCAATACCTCCTTTGGGCGGAAAGAGCGGGCCAACAGTGTCATGAGCGTCATTACCAACACACTAGTGGAGGGTACTGCCACTTTACCCAGCTATTTAACCTGCTCTCTCATTATTCTTTAACTAGGGCTGCTCTCATTGGTTGAATTAGTTTGACATGAATTTCCTGCTTATCTGCTTTGCATATCCAAACAGTACCAGATACATACAATGCATAAAATTTTTTCTATCATATTATACCATTGCATGCAGTATGCTCTCGCACGTAACTATTTTTGGTTTTGATGTGTGGTCCGCGCTATGTCTTCAGAGCTGGAGGAGTCTCAGCGCAAGTGTCCACCATGCTGGTATAAATTTTCTAATACATTCCTGATCTGGGAGTGCTCCCCCAAGTGGATTAAGTTCAAGGAGATAGTAAACCTGGTAGTCATGGATCCTTTCGTGGACTTGGCCATCACTATCTGTATCGTCCTCAACACCCTCTTCATGGCCATGGAACACTACCCCATGACTCCCGACTTTGAGGACATGCTTTCTGTAGGAAATCTGGTGAGTTTAAATTTTTGTGCTATTTTTTTTCCTCCCTTTAATCTAATTCTCTGTTTCCTTTCAGTTGCTCATAGAGGCGTGTAGTCAGGGGGGAGGAAATTCCATGACCGTCTTCTGTTTTCCTGGATTTTTCTTTTCTTCTTGTTCCGTACATGCACACACATGTTCCCTGTCCTTTCTCCTTGTATTTTTTCCCTCTTTTTTTCCTCTGAGTTTGTGGAGCTGCTGTTTGTTTCAGTGGGACCAGCCTGCATCTCTGCTGGTTGGCTGACTGCTGGGAGGCCTGCATTAATATTTCATGGAGCCTGATCAATGAACTGCACTAAAATGGTGCCTGAATCACAACTCAGATAACTCAACCTGGCCATTTTCACTATTAGTGCTTATTTTTTTTATTTTCTATTTGTCTTAACTGAGTAAATCTGTTTGGCACCACAATGTTTGATTACATATTACTTCAGCCTCCAAAAACATTAGGTTATAAATCATACAGACACAAGTATTTCTACTGCAATGATGAACCGCTCGCCTTGTGTGCTTGTGTGTCTGTGAGTTGTGTGTGGGTACATTAAAGCGGCAGTCGGCAACTTTTTTTTAGTCATATTAGCTTGAACTGTCATGGGATTGTGGAAGTAGAATATTAAATAGGCTGTTTAGGAAAAATAACGAAATCTGTAGCTCCCTCTGAAGCCTGTAATCATGCTTACAAAAACCGAGCGTTCCCGGCTGTTTTTAACCAATCAAGTTAGGGTGGAGGAATCCTACCTGTCAATCACAGCTTGTGCACACGCCGCTGAGCGTGAGTCTGCCCCAGCTTGTGTGCGCTCACACTGGTGTGAACTCACGTGCACAACCTCGTCCACAGAGGGGGAGGGGTTTGGGGGATTCGGAGCTTGTTAGAGGTTGGGGGAGGGACCTGAAAGTTGTGTCAGTTCGAATTTTCCGACTTTAGACTCGCAATTTTGAAAACTTGCCGACTGCAGCTTTAATATGCTCGGGTATTAACTTACCATTGAAAGCTCTAAAAAGTGTCATTTACAATTTTCTTGCCAGAGAATGCAAATGTGTTGGAAGGACATACATTTCTCGGTCACCTTGATACAATATAAGTAATCCTCTTTCACAGGAGTACACACAAACACACACACACACACACAAACTCACATGCATTATGTCATGTATTTATTCACATGTCAGTTCTAAGATTGACGGTAGTCCTCAGTTATTTATTAGAGTTTAAAGAATTTTTTTTTATTCACACTGCCTGTAGAACACACACTTAACATTATCTAGATAGGCTCCCTCTTTAAACAATTAGATATATTCCACTGGTGAAAGAATATTAATTCGTAGTTATAGATGTCAGATACTGTACATCCCCGTTATTAAAGAAAAGCTAACCCACTGAATCAAATATACATTAAACAGTTAATTTAGAATGCATATTTGAACTGAATAAAGCTGACACTACTCAGGGAACATGGTAAAACATCAACCAATCACAGTCCCGAGCTGAGTGCAGTGATGATTGTTCCAAATTAGCTTGCTAAAGTAAAATGCTACTGTATCCTTAGTAAGACTGATGTGTTATTATATGAATTCAAATAATTAAGAAATATATTCCTTCTACAGTAATTGTTTTTCCTTATTGGTATATGCACATTTCTATCGCTTTTTGAAAAACATGTGCTCATTTTAAATGTTGGGACAAGGTCTTCAAAAGACTAGAAATTTTCTAGGCTTAAAAAAAAAACTAACCAGAAAAAAAGAAAAATTGTAGGGGTAATGGGTTAATTGACAACAGGTCAGCAACATGAGTATACATGAGTTTTTCAGAAGTAAAAGATAGGGACTAGTTAAACTAAAAAACTAAAAAAATTCACCAAGACTGTAGGTTGAAGAGAATTTGGGGATTTCATCACTGCATTAAAAACGGACTCTTATGGAAATCACTGTAAGGGCTTGGGAACACCCCTGAAAACCCTGAGTCAGGAAAAAAATGTATTAGAAAATGCAGAAGCTCCACCAGCTTCTCTTGGCCTGAGCTCATTTAAGCAGGCAGCAGAGAGTGATTAGACTGAAGTCTGTGAAAAATCACAGGTGTCTTCAGGTGTTCCAGGTCACCTGTAGACCTGTAGAAAAGATATACCACGCACACGAGGACCTGTTGGGGTCATAAAAATAGCGCAGGATTAAAAGTAAGCAGATATTCTCTCAAACGAAGAAATTTCTCTTTTTGGATATGATATTTTATCTGAACTTTATGAAAGCTTTAAATGATTAGCTTATCGTTGTAGTCTTTTTTTCATTTGCACTTCACACAGCATTGCAACATTTTTTGGAAACAGGATAGTAGAAAATGATTAGCTTTTTTTAACATTTCTATTCTTTGCTCATCGTACTTCACATTCTCCCCTGTGAAACATGTTGTTCAGCCAAAATCCCTTGTTCAAATGATCTCTCTTTCCTACATGACAGGTCTTCACAGGGATCTTTGCAGGAGAGATGCTTTTCAAGCTTGTGGCCATGGATCCATACTACTACTTCCAGGAGGCTTGGAACTGTTTCGATGGATTCATTGTGACTCTGAGTTTAGTGGAGCTGGCTCTGGCTGACGTTGAGGGCCTATCTGTGCTGCGGTCATTCCGATTGGTAAATATTACTTTTAGCTCCTTCCTGAGCAAAAGCAAATACAGATTACATATGGAATTATCTTCTGATCACATGAAGTATGCAAAGTCTGTGTCGCAAAGTCATTATGCTAAGTAGTTCTTGTAATTTGGATAAAATACACATTAATTTATCCTGTTTTTACTTCACTGAAGTGAAGCAACTGTTTACTGATGAGAACATATTATGACTGAATCACATCCCTCCCACTCTTTCCACCCATCTTTCTTTAGCTGAGGGTGTTTAAGCTGGCAAAGTCATGGCCCACCCTCAACATGCTAATCAAGATCATTGGTAACTCAGTGGGAGCCTTGGGAAACCTGACTCTGGTGCTGGCCATCATCGTCTTTATCTTTGCCGTGGTGGGCATGCAGCTGTTTGGAAAGAGCTACAAAGACTGTGTGTGTAAGATTGCAAGTGACTGTGAGTTGCCTCGCTGGCACATGAATGACTTCTTCCACTCCTTTCTGATCGTCTTCCGGGTTCTGTGTGGCGAGTGGATCGAAACCATGTGGGACTGTATGGAGGTGGCTGGCCAGGGAATGTGCCTCATTGTCTTCATGATGGTCATGGTCATTGGTAACCTTGTGGTGAGTGTCCAATCTGGGAGGCTGTTGCAGTGTGGTCAGAGATTGAAAAATTAGAACTCATCAAGTTTGTTGATGTGTGTTTCAAGGTGTTGAACCTGTTCCTTGCCTTGCTGCTGAGCTCGTTCAGTGCTGACAACTTAGCTGCGACAGACGATGACGGTGAGCCCAACAATCTACAGATTTCTGTCAAGCGCATCAAGAAGGGCATTGCATGGATAAAGGCAAAGGTGCGAATACTGGTGGCAAATCACCTGAAGAAGTCACAGATGGAGGATGAGCAGAAGCCCTTGGATGACATGTATGACAAGAAGCCAAACTGTATTGCTAATCACACTGGCGTGGACATAAATCGTGACCTGGACTATGCCAAGAACGGCAATGGTACCACCAGCGGTATTGGAAGCAGCGTGGGCAAGTACATGATTGACGAAGACCACATGTCGTTCATCCACAACCCAAATCTTACAGTTTGCGTACCCATAGCCGTGGGAGAGTCCGACTTTGAGAATCTCAACACAGAGGACTTCAGCAGCGAGTCAGACATTGAAAACAGCAAAGAGGTCAGATATCCCATTATTCATACAGAAGAAGAATCTGAATCATACTCATGCTTTTCAAACTAATCTAATCTTAGCATTTAGCTGAAGCATGAAAATGTAAGTAATGATTCTTTACATGCTGTTTATAATCCTAAACTACTTCACACAGTGCGATTTTCTTTCTCTGGGCGGTAAAGCCATGGGTGTGGCTGGCTCCTTTGACTTTGCTCAGACACTAATGTAACACCATTACTCAATAGAGACATCTAGAGTAGCTGGAGTGTGGAAGAATGATTTCCCTCTGATGTATGCATTTTGATTAAATTTATTTACAAGAGTTTCAGAGCAGATTATCTGCCACTTGATATTCCATTTCAGCATTTATGTGTATTGTAAATGATAACGATTACTGTGAAGTCCATCTCAGTATAAAAGAAAAAAATCTCTTTGAGCATTTTTTTTTCAATTTAAAGCAAATTTTCTATTTATTGAGCAAATGCCATTTGAAAATTACATGAAATGTACATTTCCTTCACAGGTCCCAGGAGGCATCATGAGCTCAGCTTTACCTTACTTAGCAATTCTCAATTCTGGGATCAAACCTGAAATGTTTGCATGCTTGTCCTTGCGCACACTCATAAATCTGCTTCTCTGCAGCTGGATGACACCAGTTCTTCAGAGGGCAGCACAATCGACATCAAGCCAGACGTAGAAGAGGTGGTGGTGGTGGAGCCTGTGGAGGAATATTTGGACCCAGAAGCATGTTGGACAGATGGTGAGATCTCTGCCTCCAATGCACCCATTACCTCCACTCCACAGCACCCGGACTCCCCTGGGTTGAGTTCACATTACAGGGGCAGAATGAAGGAGAATTTCATTATGAAGGATCACTCATGCATGGAGTTTGTCCATGCATCTGATGCATATTCAGCTACACTGATCTCTCACTGCATTTTCGGACAAATGTTTATGTGATAAAGCCTCAATTTTGATAGTAGAAACAAAGTGGAAAATTCCCTTAATAGGGTCAAATTTGTTAAATTTGTGTCTGCAAAGTTCCAAGGCTTCACTGAATTTATACAAATACATGGATTTAAAAAGAAAAAAGTGTAAACTTACTGTATAATTCAGATGTTTTTTTGCTGGCAAAATCTGTATTGGAACATTAACCCTAGAAAAAACAGTTACAGCACAAATATCTAATGTGTTTCCTTCTATTTGTCCTCAGCTTGTGTGGCCAAGTATCCGTGCTGTGGCCTTGACATCACTATGGGCTGGGGGAAAAACTGGTGGTTCCTGAGAAAAACCTGCTACTTGATTGTGGAACACAACTGGTTTGAGACCCTGATCATCTTCATGATCCTCCTCAGTAGTGGTGCCCTGGTAAGGAGGCATGTGTTTGCATTCTCTGCAGACACACAAACAGGCTGTACAGAGGCATCAATACTTGAAACCATAAATTATATTAATTTATCAGTGTACACATTTTATAGACTGCACAAAGTCTAAGTTAGATGAATAAAGACTGAATAAAGACTACTCATTGAAGGCATCACAGAATCCAGTGTCTATGGCAGTGAGGAGGTAAAACAAGTCAATCAGAGGTGTTAGTCAGCTGGGTTTGATGAGGGCCCGGGGCGCTGGTGACTGTACAATCTATAAAATAAGAGGTGTATTTCTGGGAATGAATGAAGGGGGCCATGTTCTCAAGCATGTCAAATACTACCAAAACACTTGGGAAGTTTGTCGAAATATTTCAGATAAGGTATTTTTTCCTCCTGTAAATCACTGCTAGTGATCAGCAGGCAGATCATTGGCAGAATCGTAAATCATCATTTGCAATATTTCTGCTGCTGTCTTGGTTGTAACTGACTTATGTTTTCTGTCTTTCCACAGGCCTTTGAGGATGTGTACATTGAGCAGAGGAAGACCATTCGGATCATTTTGGAGTATGCCGACAGGGTTTTCACCTACATCTTCATCCTGGAAATGTTGCTGAAGTGGGTTGCCTATGGTTTTGTCAAGTACTTCACCAATGCCTGGTGTTGGCTGGACTTCTTCATTGTTGATGTAAGTCACCCTCTTGTTTTCCCTATGTGTCGAAGACATGAGTAGTTAGTGAAGTTGGTGAAGCGACACGCTATCATGGACTCATACAGACTATCAAAGAGTAGATTTGACTTTGACAGTTTAGTAAAAATGTGTGTTTCGCTTAATTAGATTGTTAGAAACTAAGTTAAATGTTCTATACATACCATATAGATACATCATATGATATTTGCGTGTTCTATTTATGTGCTGCCCTTTGTGTTCTCCATTGGGTGTGGTTAGGTATAAAAGGTCAGGATTTTTATTGAATATATGTTTGATATCTTGCATTTGGTGAGAGGATGTGTTGTTTTTCTTCAATCTTGCTATAAGGACAGTGTTTTACAAGACTTTACTGCAGTCTGTCCATATCTAGCACACTCATGCCTCTGTCACCTTTTACAACTCTATCCAGCAACATTTTGTGTATCACTCTGAGATGCTTGATTATGCACATTACTCTGTACATCTGCAAATTAATGAAAAGGTGAGGTGTGCTACATGCACATATGTCTTATGTATGTTTCTAATTTAGCAAATTTCTGTACATTTGAATATTTTAGTCAAAATCAAAGATTAATTCAGAGCTAAACACGCAGCTATTTACAACAGACGGGTGCTAACACCAAATTAAAGTCTGCTGATCAATACTTTGAACTTATTGGTTAACTAACCATATTCAAGTCATACTCAGAGCAATGGGATGTGTGAAAGATGTATTTCTGTAAAGCTGCTGTCTCTGCCTGTGGTTTTGACCTGTACAATGTTTGACATGTGCCTCTGTCCTCTCTCTTTGTGTACTGCTCTGCTCCTTGTGTCAGTCAAGACTGAAAGTCCAGAACAGGAATTCTTTACTCTATTCTCTGGCAGCCACACATACCAGTATAACCACGGTTTAAATGTATAGTGTTTATTTCATTAGTTCACAACCTCAGATTGGTTGATGGTACTTGTCTCCTTTTTTTTCTCTCCAATTATAGTGTGGGGAAGAAATATGGGGATGATTTGAAATGCATCAGCTCTCAAAACTAACTTTACTTACATGCTAATCAAGGGCTTAATATGCGCTGAGTGGCACAGTGGATAGAATAAGAATTTCCTCGATTTCTGACTTTCTCCTTGAACTAACCACCTCTCCGCAGTGTCCAACACCTCAGCCAATACCTGTGAATGGACTCCTATCAATGGCCAGAAGTTGCCATGTTGGTTCATTTTGAGCCCAGCCCCCCCCCCCCCCCCCAACCCCACCCCCTTCAGCAAACATGCATGTATTTCCTACAGATTATGTACACTTTGTTCAGTTGCATTACCTATTTTGCATTTATATATTCTAAGGTTAAGCAACATGAAATTACACTTCAATTCACAACCATAGCAAATGTTTAAATGAAAACTGAAAGAGCATGCACAGCTATATGTGAATTGTAATCAAACCACACTGTTCTGATTCAGATTATTTCCACTGCAGACTTCCTCCCTCTTGGTGTGTTGTGTAGCCAAACACTTGGGGCAGTGCGGGGTGTCATGTTTCCCAAATTGTGAACATGTTATAATGTCCCTCCTCTCCTCTTTATCCATTCTCCTTTCATTCCTTCTTGGAAGTGTAACATCAGGAATGTGGTGATATTGTGCTGAGATGTAATGATGGTGGGTGACAGGCGGCCAGCGGTAAGTTTGGTCTTCACTAGCGCTCCCCCTTAAAAAGAAAAAAAAAAGAAAAAGACTGTGCTTGATGAGTCAGGGCTGTGTTGTGGCCTGACTGTGCCTCTGCTGTCCTGTGTTGTGGGGTGAAACCAATGCCGTGGACTCAAAAAGGGGGGGCACCATCATTAGACCGGCCTGTATTTTTCTCTGAATGTGACTCTTCGTATGGGTTTGTTCCTCCACATTTCCCTGTTACTGCATCTTTCTGTTTTTCATTTGATTTGTGCCTCCCTGATTTTCATTATAAAAATGTTTTTGTATTCTATCATGTGGCTATTATCCATCAAGGGCAAGTGGTCAGTATAGTATATAAGTGACATGCTAAGGCAGTGGCAATCATCACTAGATAAAGCAGATATTTGCTAAGTAAAAAAACCCAGTTAGTTTTATGTTTTGTTCGCACTGTAGAAATAATAATCCTCATATTTGTCAAAATATATATTTATTCAATGATTAAAAAAATGTGTGTAGCATGAGGCCTAGGTGTCATACTCCATTCATCTTTCTTTTTCACTCAGATTATTATCATTGTTTTGTTGTGTTTTTCCCTTTGTTTTTAGTTCATTTTATTTCTGTTTGGTTTGTGCTGTCGTCATCATGGGATCACAGCCCCAGATGTCATTGGCCTTGCCTTGCAGAGCTCTGTGAGAAGGACGTTGAGACACTGAGGCCGCTACCACACAGTTGGCCCAGCAGGGGGGGGCCAGAGGCCAGACACCCCAAAGGGGGGCTCTCCAAGGGGTCAGGCTAAAGGTGACAATTACCCCAAACACTGTAGTTTAGGTCAAGGCAAAATCTTTATTTTACTGTGTACCCATCAGAATTGCTGCTAACTTGTTTGAGATGCAAGTCCATTGATTTAAATGGGATTGTGCCAAAGAGTAAGTGCTTGGAGCAATATCAACAAGATCTAAATGAAGGTCTTATCCAGACCTCCTTGGACTCAATGTTTGACAAGTATCTAACATTTCCAGTAAGGAGAGACTCTGCATCCATGCTGCCACTTGCCTTTGTACTCTTTCTGACAGATTTTAAATGGTTGAAAGGATCTACCTCTTGTAGTTTTCGCTGACAACACCATCAGTCAAAATGAAGATTTTGCCTGTTACAAACCTCCCTCCGTGATTTTGGTAAGCTTTGGTTGTTGTGTACTTCTTGCGGTGAGTTTGACCAGTTGGTGTCGGTGGCTGGTTGGAGGTGCTTTCACATGTGTTTACTGTTGATAGTTTTTCTTATTTGTAAGTAACTGGCACTTCCTCTGCTACAATTCCTCCAGCATCCAGAACAAGAAAGTTACAATAAGGCTTAAGAAAAAAAATCATGGACTAAATCTAGAACAAAATATAACTAAACATTAATACTTTGGACCTCACTCTAACATAGCTACCGACACTTGCATTTAGCATCTTGAGTAGCGTGCATCCAGAAATAGAATCCACCTTTACAATATTTCACTGTGCGGCAGACAGCCTTTCATGGGTCTTTTCATAAGGCTAAGTTATTCATTCTTATCTCACCGCTGCTCAAAGACCATAAGTGCAGTTTATTGACCACACTTGCGATTGTCCATTTCCTCCTTGGTTAACCATGCAATTCTATACGTGTTAAGTTTGGATCAATAGAAGCCTAAGAGTTCTCTATCTGTATGATGTTGAGGTGGATAGATGCAGTTTTATGAGATAATGAGTAAATATGAGGATTTAGTGAGTGTCTTAATCAATCATAATGCACAACCAAGTGTTCCTTGGCTGCGGTAATCCCTTGGTGGCTGCTGGTGGACTTGATAAGGGGCTGCACCAGTTTCTTTGAGGTTATGTGCTGTTATTGTTAACCGTTGTTAATTGTGTGTAACTCGACTGTACTCAGTGTTATTTTTATTTTTGTCCTTTCAGTGCCATCCAGTGCTAATAACTATATCCGGTGTGCCCTTAACCTCGATCCCTGTTTCCTGTGTGTGGTTCATGTGACTGTGGCTCTCCTATTTGACTCAAAACGCTGTGTGAAAACCTGATTTGATATTTTAGAAAGACAATTGCAAAATTACATACTTGTACATGTTCACTTGTATTCTTTCTCTTAGGTTCCGTTATTTTGTCTGTCTTAAATTAAATGGGATTTTATGCCTCAGCCCAAGAGCGACATGGAGAGACAATGTTAGAGGGGCAAGGGTAAGGCTCTCAAGTCTGTTGGGTTTTTATCAGCTTCCACAGGATAACCTTTCTCCTTCCCTCCCTCCCCAAATCCTCTTCCTCTGCTCTTCCAGTCCTCTCACTTGTATCTTAATCATGTAGCACTCTGCCTAATTTACCCTCTGAGTCTTATGTCTTTCTCTCCTCTCTCTTTCTCAACCACAAATTTCTTTGCAGGTACAAAGGACTTTTCACATCTCGTCAACTGCCCCAAAATAACAGACAAACAATCCCTATGGCCTACTGCTACTAAAAATACTACGCACATAAAACCTATACTAAACACTGACCTTCTCTCTCAGTGTATATACATGTATAAATGCAATATTATACATGCATATACATGCATAGATTTATGTGTGTATGTCAAGCAACTCTCCGCCTATACCAGGGCCGATTCTCTTCCCTAGTGAATATTCTCACCTCTAACAGTTTGGAACCTCTTTTGCTTCTCTGTTTTTGTGTAGGTGTCTATAGTCAGCCTTGTAGCTAATGCGCTGGGCTACTCCGATCTAGGGCCCATTAAATCACTCAGGACACTAAGGGCCTTGAGACCCCTCAGAGCCTTGTCACGTTTTGAGGGGATGAGGGTAAGATCCAAAGCTAAGCAGCTGATCCTTCCGCATGCCCATTCAACAGTTTAAAGCATGCTAGAACTGATCTAAAACAAACTAAGAGGACAAAAAAAAATAAAAAATCGAAAATATTGGGGGGATTGATTTCAAGCCGGGAAATGAAAGCCAAAAAGTCACATTTCCATGCGCAGTTCTGTACCATGCCTTTGTTAGAGCGAAAGAATAAGTCATGATGCAGCTGGGAGACTTAGTAAAGCAACAGTAAAGTTACATTGCAAGCAGAATGACATACATTTCAATTGAATTTCCTTAACAAACAAACAAAAATGTCTACATACAAAAATTGATTTGTTTGAAAATAAAAATGACTAAAATAGAAAGAAATATTTTTCACAAGCTGCCTCATCACATCAGAGACAAACTACAAGTTCTTATTACTTCATTTTCCTTTGTTTTTTTCTTGATTGGCCAAACTGAATGCGAAAATAGTCAAAGCTAACCAAACTTACATGCCATCTCATAGCGCATTCAAACCAACAATTCAATCAACCACTGCTTTCAATTAAGACACCCCCCCTTCCCCCCTCTCCTCTACATGACTCCCCCCCCCAACCTCTCCTGCTCCCATAACCTCTTCCCACCCCAGTCACCCATACCTCAATGCATCTGGCATCGAGAACAACCAGCAGGACACCGAAACCTCTGCCCAGCCAGTCACACCAAAACTCTGTAAGAAGGTCGGCTGACAAACAACCACTCAAAGAGATCTGTATTATTTACAGAACAGATTTGACTTGCTGCAGCAGTACCTGTGGTTGCTCCAGCCGTCTCTTCCTAAAATACGCAGATCTGATTGGTCGTCTCTGTGACTGGTGTTAGTGATAGGTTGCACCTGGTTGTTGTCACTTGTAGTCCCCTCTGTCTCTTTCTCTTTATGAATTTCTTGACCTCTTGATCCCATTCATCTTTTCCTCTCACTATTCTTGGGCTGGTTGTCTTGTCTTCTAGTTTGAGATTCTCTTTTTCACCTCAAACTCTTGCCACCTGCTCCTACTCAGCCCCACATGTGCAACACTGCACAGCACCCGCCCCACCCTTCCTCCCCCCCTTTACCTCCGTACCTCTTTATCCCTCCACTACTCACTCCACCTGGACCCGGTATGGCTAGGCTGGACCGCTGGAGGGTCCCCCACTCTCTCCTGCTTGTTCAGGACCTTTTGCATCAGGGACAGAGATAAACCACACACTCACAGTGTTGTGGCTTTGGGAGAAAATTATTTGTCAAGCTTCTGCCATTGTTAGACTTTGGATTGTACCACCTGAACAGCTGATCAGCTATCAGTCTATTCTGGCAGCAGATTTTTTATGTTTTTTATGTAAAAATCCTCATATTAAACACATTTAAAGCAGGTTTAATGCCTTCCTTTGGGAATGCAGGCAGAAGCTTTGCAAATATGCTAGGCTACCATTTCCACAAAGCATTTCTGCAATCATGTCATGGCACCACATGCTGTAGCGCAGACAACAGGCCCTGGCCTCATGTTGCCTTCCACTCCCACAGGAAGTGAAACTGGGAGGCAACAATGGGCAAAGTTAAACTCTGACTTTGAGTTGTAGACGGCCGGTGGACCATAGCTTGACTAGCACTTCAGACAACACTCTCAACCATAGACAGATGTGTCGCCTCTGTTTAGCACGTCCCAAAAATGACAGACCAGCAGATGAAGAAGGCCAGTGGAATCATTTAGAGGGTGGATTGACTGTAAATGAACTATATCATCAAATCTGACTCAGAGCGAAGTTTCATTCATACTAGATATCCAGTGACTAAAATCTGATGCTGTTGCACATGAGCAGACATCAATGCTTTTAGGCCCTGGATAGGCTTTATGGATGCCGTCATGACTGTTTCTCTGAAATTTCCTAGGTTTAAGCGTGAATACGATGTTGTCATTTTTGGGGTTGGGAAAACATGGCACATTTCTTAAATCAAGTATTATATCATTACCAATGCCCCTGTGAATTAACTCATTCTATGGGTGTATGTGGTAAGCGATTTCAGGCTGGCCCAGTAATGTAAAGGGAAAAAAACTGAGGAATTTGACCCTGCTGTATCAGTTTGTTATTATTAGCATTATTTTTACTTAATGTTTGTGTTCATCAGTTAAAATACCATTTTGTTTGAACTGGAAATGGAAAATTAGAGGTCAAAGCAATAAATAAATGAGTAGGGAAGTACATGAATGGAGAGATGAAACCATATGAAAGAGATTCTGAAGAGTTGGAATCATGAAAACTTCTGCATCATCGTTAAGTCTTATGATATGAATGCTTTAATCTGACCCATTGGATTGCTTACCGAGTAATGATAAGGGGTTGTTTTTTGACTATTTTTTGTTTTAATGTTGTTTGTAATCTCGGTTCTTGTTTTTTGAGCAATGCATTTTAAGGGACAAGCACCTTTAGCTCTTTTTTTACAGACATATTTGTTTGAGCTCCACCAAAAGAATTGGAAGTGATAAAAATATAGCAAATATAGCTTACCGTCTGTTGAATTTTTTAATTTGTATAAAGACTTTGTATTTAAACTCTTAACCCCAGCTGCTTTGATCGGGGCTGATATATGTTACAGACCAAGCTTACAAATGTTGATATCCCACATCGGTCACATCATTACATATATATTTGTTAGCAAGCCATGTAAATACCATAACTACTAGTCAGATAAACTAGTGAGCAACACTCTAGCCACTATCTCTCTCTCCAGACATTTCTCTATTTATTTGTGTATTGATTTGAGCAAATTCTTCAGATTGCACAATGCCATGTAACACGCATGTATTATAACTGCCGATGCACATTATGCATTTTTGAAAGCCATTTTCCCTCTTTCTGAGAATGCTTTCTACATAGCATGGCCTAATTCCCTCTTTTCTTTTCTTTTTTCTTTAAACACAGAATTTTTGAAAGCGATTAAACTGTAACTCAGATAAAGCAATCAAGCAAAGAGTCATTCTCTCAGCAAGTGCACTGGCATCACTGTCGAAGATTAAACTGCCATTTTTTTAGTTCTTTAGACCTTCAGTTGTATGTTTTACATTCAAAACAATATTTCAACTCTGTGTTTTATATTCCATATGTAAAATTTTGATTTCACACTTAACAGCCTGTGAGGATCGTGCACACGCTGAAAGAATCCTGCTCTAAAGCTCCTCCCTGTCTGTTTGTAATGAGGAGGGAATATGGCTCCACAAAACGAGTCTGCCAAAGACATGCATGCTCAGCTGTCTGCCTGAGAGCTGCTGGTCGGCCTGCCTAACACTGATAGTGAACCTGTTCACTATATGCTGAGCTTATAATTCTATGGGAAATCAGACTGAATTGCTAGACAGGAATAGATTTTTTTGGGTGGTGGTGGGAAGAATTATTCAATGATTTTACTGCTTTAATGTCACGTTGTTTGACTTGGGCTAGTTTTGGAGAGAAGCTATAATAGAACTGTTGACTGTCTAAAGTTGGGGTGGTTAAAGTGGACACCTCATAGTGTTATGGCAAACACTTCATTTTTTTTAACTTATAAATTAAAAAGTCTAAATATGTGAAAATCTATTTCTCACATTACTGTCAAATCCTATTATTATTTCACATTTATATTAAAACATATTAATATATGTAATATACTTTAACAGTATGTACATTTGAATTAATAATAGGAACATTTAGCAAGCTGGTGATTTTTTGAGGACCTAAAGCTTTAGAAAATAGGCACTTGTAAGGATGTGTGCATTTGTGTGTGTGTGTCTTTAATTTCAGAAATTAGAATAGATAAGTTTTAAAATTACAATTAATCTCTTGCAGTAATTTAATGTTCTCTCACAATTTTGTTTTTCTGTGATATTCTTTTAATGCAGCAAAAGTCATATGCATATTCTGTGACACTGTAGCCCATATTGCATGCACAGAGCATAACAAATTACCATATGAGATATAAAACGGTGGTATGAAAGCTGCTTTAATCATGAAAAAATATGTTATATATAGAAATATGAATTGTACATTTTACATCATTTGAGTTTGACTGATTTTTAAGTGTTCATTTGGCATGTGTCTGTGCGTGTATGTGTGCTTGAGGGTCCATAAAGCAGGTCCAGTTGCTTTCATAAAGAGATCAAAGAAAATCTCAGTCACATCAGTGTTGCTCCAATTAAACTGGGACTGATACAGCTCTCCTTGCCTTTAATTGCCCAATCTTCAGTTTGCACATCACAGCACGCAGAACCATTTCTTTGAACAGCTGCTCTTAATTCTGAGTGTAAAAAGATGGTAGCATTCTCAAGCAGAAAGTGTAATGCCATAACAGTATGTAGTGTCTTATCTGAGGGTTAGAATGAACTGTGTCTATTTTGTGGTTCTCACACTTTTATATCCTGTCTCTCCTGGTCTAGGTGGTAGTCAACGCCTTGGTGGGTGCCATCCCTTCCATTATGAATGTGTTGCTGGTTTGCCTCATCTTTTGGCTGATTTTTAGTATCATGGGGGTCAACTTGTTTGCGGGCAAGTACTACTACTGTTTCAATGAGACATCAGAGGAATACTTTCCTGTCGACGTGGTCAACAACAAAACCCAGTGTGTGGCACTCATTCACGAGAACAATACTGAGGTCAGGTGGAAGAATGTCAAGATCAACTTTGACAATGTGGGCGCCGGCTACCTCGCCTTGTTGCAAGTGGTGAGAGCGTCGATCCTCATCTCGTCTCCTGACTCCATTTCCTCGTTTCACGCTAACTTGTGTTCTTTTCTTATTTTCCTATGCACTTTTTTTCCTTTATGTGCCTCACCTGAAGGTCTGTTGTTGCTTTAAATTCCATTTGCTTTTTGCTTTCACAGCACTATGATGATGCCTATTCTCCATATTCATTGTGTATATTTGTATGCCTCTCCATGCCCTTTTCTTCATACACTTGTTTCTTTCTGTGCACAAGCTGTACCACAGGACATGCATCACTTTCGGTTTGAGTTTTCTTTGAGGATTGCAATTGTTTACAGTTTTTATTTTCTTTATATTGTTTTCTGAGTATAAACAAATTTATACATAAGATCTTGTCTCTCTTTTAAAAGGCCACATTCAAAGGCTGGATGGACATAATGTACGCTGCTGTGGATTCCAGAGAGGTATATTTGTTGCTTTATTGCAATGCTGATTTAAAGTGTCTCATTATATGCCTGACTGTGAGTAACACGTCATAAAGGAAAAGCAGGTATATTGACTTTCTTTCTGAAACATAGAGTACCATGTTTAACATTAGATATGAAGTTACTGCCAGCAGCCAAATTACTTTGATTATAAGAATGATTGTACAATTTATTGTTGCATCTACTTGTTAGGCAACCAGAAGACACTCAAGTCCCTGCCAAGACATATTTTTCTGGAAAAGTCCATGGAAGATGGATATATTTCACTTTTCTTTTGCATAGAATTAGTGTTAAGTAATACACTGGTACCTTTCGGACAGAGCTAGACTAACTTTTTCTCCAACCCGGTTTCACCATAGTTTATGCTAGTTTATGCTAAGCTAAGTTAGCCAGTTGGCAAGTCAGTAAAAAAGCATATATCTCCTACAATGTTGAGCTTTTCCTTCAAATTGAAATAACTAAATAGAATCTTAACTTTAAACATTGTTCTTCCATTTAAGGTGGAAGACCAGCCTGACTATGAAGTCAACATCTACATGTACATCTACTTTGTTGTCTTCATCATATTTGGGTCCTTCTTCACCCTCAACCTCTTCATTGGTGTGATCATTGACAATTTCAATCAGCAGAAGAAAAAGATAAGAATTGTTCCATCTCCTAATTCCTATTTTGGTCAAATAATTCTAAAACATGAATTGGATTGTAACCAATTTTTCTTTATCCCTTTACTTTGGAGGTCAGGATATCTTTATGACAGAAGAACAGAAGAAATACTACAATGCCATGAAAAAACTGGGGTCCAAAAAGCCACAGAAACCTATTCCTCGACCACAGGTATAATTTATCTTATGGTTACTGCTTTTAGCCAGATGTTAGCTATAACATTCAGCATATTAAGCTGTTTGTTGGAACTTTAGTAAAACTTAACCCCATCCCACTGTGTGTCTTCTCACTTTGCAGAACAAGATCCAGGGCATGGTGTTTGATTTTGTGACACAGCAAGTCTTTGACATCTCCATCATGATACTAATCTGCCTCAACATGGTAACCATGATGGTGGAAACAGAAGACCAGTCGGATGAAACAGAAAATGTCCTCTACTGGGTCAACTTTATCTTCATTGTAGTCTTCACCACAGAGTTTTTGCTGAAGCTCTTTGCTCTGCGCCACTATTACTTTAACAATGGGTGGAATATATTCGATGTGGTGGTCGTCATCCTGTCCATTGTTGGTGAGTGATGGAAGTGGCGGACATGGAGCAATGAGTGGATGATTTGAGAATGCCTTTAGAAATGTGATTTCATTCTGAATAAACACCTTTACTCTCCCCTCCCTCCCCCCAGGCATGTTCCTTGCTGACCTCATTGAGAAGTACTTTGTATCACCAACCTTGTTTAGGGTGATCAGGTTGGCCCGTATTGGACGTATCCTTCGTCTGATCAAAGGAGCCAAGGGAATTCGGACTTTACTCTTTGCACTGATGATGTCACTGCCAGCTCTTTTCAATATTGGCCTACTGCTCTTCTTGGTCATGTTCATCTTCTCTATCTTCGGCATGTCTAACTTTGGCTACGTAAAACATGGAGCGGGTATTGATGACTTGTACAACTTTGAAACCTTTGGGAACAGCATGATCATCCTGTTCATGATCACCACATCAGCTGGCTGGGACGGCTTGCTGCTGCCAATCCTCAACTACCCACCAGACTGCAATCCCAATTACGAGAACCCTGGTACATCTGTGAAGGGCAACTGTGGTAATCCCTCTGTAGGAATCTTCTTTTTTGTCATGTATATCATAATTTCTTTCCTCATTGTAGTTAACATGTACATTGCCATTATTCTGGAGAACTTCAGTGTGGCCACAGAGGAAAGTGCTGATCCACTCAGTGAGGATGACTTTGAGACCTTTTACGAGATCTGGGAGAAGTTTGATCCCACTGCCTCTCAGTTCATTACTTTTGCCAAGTTGTCTGACTTTGCTGATACTTTGGAGCACCCACTTCGTGTGCCAAAGCCTAACACTATAGAACTAATTGCTATGGACATGCCAATGGTAAGTGGTGATCGCATTCACTGCCTGGACATCTTGTTTGCCTTCACAAAGCGTGTGCTGGGTGACAGTGGTGAGTTGGACATGCTGAGGCAGCAGATGGAGGAGCGTTTCGTTGCAGCAAACCCCTCCAAGGTGTCATATGAACCAATCACCACCACCCTCCGCCGCAAACAGGAGGATGTCTCTGCCAGAATTATCCAGAATGCCTACCGCACTCACCTCATCAGGCGTGGCATCATCTTCAAGCGCTACGCTTTTGTTAACAATAAGCTTGAAAATGGTGGTACCAACCAAGAGAAGAAGGAGAGCACACCGTCCACAGCCTCGCTCCCATCTTATGACAGCGTGACCAAACCTGAAAAGGAGAAGCAGGACAAAAGTAAAGAGGATTGGGCCAGGAAAGAGAAGGACAAAAACCAAAAAGATGAGTGGGAATCCAAGTGTTAGGATATGGTGACTCAAAATCCAATAAAACACAGTGAGATGAGACTCTGAGCCCAAACACCAACAAATGTAGAAAAATCAAGTAAGAAGGAAAAAAAAAAAAAAAAAAAACCCACAAAAAAAATGTTTACATACTCAAATACTTCTGAGGAAATGTGGTTTCCTATGTTGTCAAAGACAGCTGAACCAAACACAATCAGTTTACTGCGGAACCTTTGCTGCATAGCGACTAAGTTCATAGAAATGAGGAGTAAATAAAAAACTGACTCACAGTGTGCTGGCCAGTGGCACACACTTCTTTTGGGACCAACTGCCACAGTAAATCACTGCTAAATGATTGGAGGATTGCGAATTACCTGCCACCACCAAGTGTGGAATCCCGCAAAGCTGCTGCGGGACTGGATCACACAGATCTCAAAAGAACTGTATCAGCAGTCTAATGGAGGGTCTGTACCACCAAGTTTACCATCTTTATCAAGAAGAGAACAATAATCTACTAAGCAAGTTTAGCTATGAGGAACACACTAACAAGGGAGGGGGGACACAGTATTGTAGTCAGAGGTTTTTTTGTTTGTTTGTGCAGAGTATACTTGCATCTTTACATTATTTGAGCAGCAAAAAAAAACAAAAGAAAAAAAAACCCATTTAGCCCATGTCACTGGTCTTTTCATCCTCTCTTTGTTATACTGACATTGAAAAATACATTTTTTTACATGGGCTTTCATTCTGAGTGAGTAGGGGTCACTAGTCAATGTTTTGACTTGGGCTGAAGGAAACTTGCTCATACAGTTCCAAAAAAAAAAGTATTGTGCTCGTAAAATGCATAGAAATGACTTGCATGAAGGCATGTTTTGATCAGGAATCATGCATGAGTAATCATAGTCCACAAGACACTAATTCTCAGACCACTTCAGTGGCTTGGCTGTAATTTTGAGGCTGTCCACTGGGGAAATTACAAGAACTATAACTGGAGAGATTTTGAATTATGATATATGGGATATTGGGGGAATGATGTTGTGTGAGCCCACCCTAGTTTTGCTTTTCAACATGCAGATATGTCAATATCAGGTGAATGTAAGCACTCAGCGGCACAGTCTCAGTCGGATAAGCCAACAACATGCAATAGAATGGTTTTTTTGCTGCTCTGAATGTTAATAGCATAGAAAAAGTGTGGAGTGTTTGAAGTATTAGGAAGCAAAATTTCCTCATGTTGAGGTTGCACAGATTTGGAGGGCCATGCCAGTTTTCCTGAACAAATCAGGGGCTTGGATCTTTTCGTTTACTTACAGCCATCCAACAGTCACTTTTGTTACTTACCTCTGGTCCCTGTTACAGCAATGAGAGCAGGTGATGTTTCACGCCAAGGAATCCATATCTGGCACCAGTATGACTCCAGTGTGCTTAAGTGTCAATAGGTATCAACTCCACTGCAGTAGTTCCTGGAAAGGTAATGGAAATGTAGTTTAAATGTCTGGTTTAGTTTATTTTTCTGTTTGGGGTTTTGTTTAGGGCTAGTGGAAGAACTGTGTTTAGGTAAAGACATTCGAGAGTACTTTTACTGATTCATTTAATTTAGGTTACTCATTTGTACTATGTCAGGTCCACATACGGTTTTCCCTTGGATGGAGGTTTTGGACAGTGCTTTTTCAGACAATTTGAGTTGCCAGCTTTAGAAAAAAAAAGAGTGATGCAATCATTCTCAGAAAAGGGTTTGATCAGTGAGAGTGACACTGACCACCTGATACAGCAGAGTTAGCAGAGAATTATCACAAGGACATGCCTTGTCGTGCCTAGCATGTATGGAAAGTGGATTGCTATGAAGGGCTTGTGGTTTGGACTGTAGAAATAAATGGATTCTGTTTGGTTTTCAGGGAGGTGGATGGGTGATAAATAACACAATTTAAACATGGACCAATACATAGATAGAAGCCCTCCCTGCAAGGTTTTTGACTGACTGCCATGAGAAAAAGAACAGCAAGAGTTAAAGACGAGAATAGTGCTTTGGTCCAAGTCAGACTGCTGAAAGTCCCATGTTTGTCAGTGTATCATTGTGCTTTTGTGGGACCTCTTAATCACTGTGTGGTCTTGGACCTAGGGTCGCAACATCTTTTCACATACTTGCGGACTTTCAAATTCTATCACCTGCTTCAAAAGTAACTTGCCAGAGATGAAGATAGAAAAGCTAACACTTGCCAGAAAAACCATCAGCAGACCTCACATAAAGCAGCTATGTTGTATAATATGCTTTGTTGGTGTTTTTCCATTGGAAAAAAAAATTAACCGAGGCTATGTCATTCGGTAAATGAGACACAACTGCCTCTATAGATGTTCTGCCATTTCTTTTCTACATAGGAGTGATGGTCCTACTTTTCAGTGGATGACTGGACATAAATCTAGCATCCATCATCACACCACTAATGCCATTTGGTGTGTTTAACACTGCCTGTACCAGAACCCCCTGTAAAACAATAAATGGAGGTCTGTTTACAATATGAGGTCTCTAAATCAGTTTGGCTGCTGCACACTGAAACCAAATACATTCCCAATGAGAACCACAGGAGGAGTTTGTAATGTCATCCAATAAACCCATGTTTCATCTTGGATGTAATGTTTTAGAATGATACATTCGCACTTGGAAAAAAAAAAGAAAAAAAGGAAAAAAGAGAAAAAAGAAAACACAAAAACATATATATGTACAGTGCAGGCTATGATGTAAATGGCACAATTGCTGATAAAGGATGAACTTTTTGAGAGAAACTATAAATATTGTATTATATTGTTTCATTTTATCAGCATGCTTTGTTGTGTTTTTTGTAAATATTGAATTTTAAAAATGTTACTACTAATAATCAAAAAAGGAATAATAACAATAATATAGAATGGCTTCCAGCTATGCCCTTTGTCACATTTGTTACCTTTTGGATTTTTTGAGACACTTTTCACTTTGTTGACGGAAATTGAATGAAAAATAGATATTATATTATACAAAAGATATATACATGTATACATATATGTCTATATGTATATACATAAAACAGAAGAACACTGTTTGTCACATTTGATTTGTGTGCAACACGTTCAGTGGATGTCTAAAAACTGGTTGTTTCCAGCACTCTTCTATGTTGGGGAATAGCCCATGTGCAATGTTACTGGATGTAGCCTGATCATGACAAAAAGGATAATGTTACCAGCACATTTCTCACCTAACTGTCATAACTCTCACATTCAGAGTATACAGGACACACCCACAGTCACAATTACAAACACACCAAGGTGACGCTCCTCACTGCCCACCAACTTTGCCGGTGATCTCTTCACGAAGGACGCCCACTGGAGTGACTGACTACTTCATACGCCCTGAGATGATACTTACCCCAGGAACTTTTTTTCCCATACCCACACACCAGTGCCATTACAGCTCAACACATATACAGTCATGTTGTCATCCTCACACTTCTTTTGTTGAATGGTTTCTAGTGTTCCACTCAATGGCATGTGCCTTTTTTCTGCTTTTTCTGCGAATTTGGATGTCAATTCCATACTGAAGAAAAAGAACAATTAAAAAAAAAGGAAAGAAAACAAACTTGTTTCCAAACTGTGGAGGGTGGGGATTTGGGGTCGAGTACAACATTAATCAGGGATGTCGAGTCAGAAATACTGCCGGAGGATCATCCAGACACCCCACTTCATCTTAATATTCAACAGTGTGTGATGTTAACAGAAAAACAGCTAACTCAAAAATGTCCTGTTCTTAGTGCTATGTGTGTCACCCACTTGGCTTGTGAAAAAGCAGCTTGCCTTCTGTATTTTGGTTTGATTTCCTCTATATTTCTGTTTCCATCTGAAATTTATTTTTGTATCAATATTTGATTAGAAAACGCATTATTTTTTAGCATGGTTTATTATGGGCGTTTTTTTTTTTTCTTTTTCTTTTTTGCTGAAAAATTAAAAAAGTGCTTTTCAAACTGTTGTTATCATTTGACACCGTGATAAAAGAGCATATACAGTACAATATGATGGTGTGTTGCACAACCACTTGGACTCTTGGTTTAGAATATATGAAAGATTGTCTTCATTTGAGCACGAACCTTTTTATTACCAATAAAGCAGCCTTCCAGTTACAACTGGTGTGTTGTTTATGTTTTTGAATAAGATATTCATTGCTTTCTTAAAGAGATTGAAAGAAGCTCTTATTTCCTTTTCTAATTTCCTCCAGGCCTGTTTCAGCATCACTGTGTCCACTTAAAGTAGTGGTTACCATTTTGTGTGCATTAGCTTACCTCTGTGATGCTGGATACAAGAATCTTACAAAAAGATCATGTGAAATGGAGCAGAGTGGTAACATAGTTGTGAAAGGCAGCCTTTCAGATGTAATGGACTTATTGAATTTGTTAAGTGCTTTGTGTTAACATCTTCCTTACAGGCAGAAGATGGAGTGCAGACCCATTGTTATTTAGTCCATACTTTGACGCTCCTGTTTGTTAACCTCTTTAGAGTCAGTAGCCTGGAGTAATATATGATATCACAGTTCGGCTGTAAATTATAGTATGTACAAGGCTTTGTTGGCCATGTTGGGAAATATGGTCTGTTTTTAACACTAGCTTCCAAAAGGAGGGGGAGAGCTAAACATACTTCTGTAAGTAGGTTGAATTCTATGTAATGATACATGCTGTCTTCAGATACTGGCTGCATGCCACATTCTCATTGCACGTCCAGTATCTTCCTGGCCAACATTTCTTTCTTTTTTCACATGAAAAAAAATAAAAATCTCCCTAGGTCCTGTCTCTCCCTCAAGTCACGTGGACTTTTCATCTCTTAGCATCCCCCTTCTCCACCCGCCTCTCTGGATATTAAGTTGTATTTGAAACTGATATACATTATCAATGGGAACCAGCTCTTTATGGATTATCGATTCTCTCTCATTAACGTTCCGCTGCCATGTGCCAGGATGGCTTTGTGAGACTGCAGCGAGGTAGAGAGGGGAGGAAAGGGGAGCTCAGACTGGGAGGGGGAGGCAAGAAAAATAGATGGGAATGGGAGGTGGTTGAGCACTGCAGTGCAGATAAATTAATGCAGCAGTCGAGGCTGAGTCAGCAGCACACTCCCAGTTTGGCCAAGCGCTTCGGTGAATTTGTGCCCATGGCTCCATGTCTCCATGGCTCACCATTCGCACCAAAATAATGTACTGGAAAAGGGCTCGTCAAATAAATGTCCGAATGACAGGCGCTGCTGCGCGCCATGCGGAGGAGCTGTCCTTGGTGCTGGAGGTGGAACCAGAAGGAAGAACATCCTGTGCTCCAACTCTCTCTGGGTGGGGCTTTATTGGACGAGAACAAGACTGAGTCGAAGCGAAAGCCGCCATAGGAAAAAAAAAAAAAAAAGTTCAGCGTGCGGGGGAATTCGACCTAATTCGCAGAGAGCCACACCTACACACTCCTCTCCTTTTCCTTCTCCTCTCCTAGCTTTCCTCACACCTTACCCCTCCCTCTGATGTGAGCTGCCACAGAGCATGTGGTTTCTCGGTGGGTAAACCTGAAAGTGGCTAAATATAACGATGAGAAGTGTCACACCATTGTCCTCTGACACGATTAGATTTGAAGATGAGGTTTTAGGCTTTTAATAGCCAACATGTGATGGTCACCCAAAAAATCCATACCTAATCCCATTCCTTCAGTCACTATTGACAACTATGAATTACAAATGCTTGTTGTTATTGTTATTTCGATGCTATTATCACTCCCCTCCTCTGTCCCATTTAGCTGCAGTCCTGTTGGTAAATGACTGCCAGACAGACAGTAAGTGCGAATAGCCAGCGGTAAAGGGGGGTTTCCTACCATCTGATGCCATATCAGTCCTTGACTAAGATAAGAGGGTTGTGTGTGGGCTCTACTGGTGTTCCCTCTCTCCTTCACCCCTCCTCTCACGGTTTCGTCTCTCCCAAGAGAGTCAAACTGGAGTAGGGAAGACGGAGCCCAAAGAAGTGCCTCTACACCACGGTCACACGCAGTACCAAAACCACAACTGCACCCTTACAAAACTCCCATTTCACTGAAGTCACAGTGGGACTTGTTTCAAAATGAGAAATTTATGTATACTATGTTTAAAGATTAAAACCTACACAACCACCACCAGCCACAGCCTACAGTTTATTTTTCCCCCCTCACTATATATCACCATCACTTATTGTATAACCATCTTGTGCAACAATGAAAATTTGTGTGGACAAAGTAGTCTACACCGCAAAAGGAAACAGAACAAATGCCTGTATACTCATACACCGCTTTTCTTCCTTAATATTTCCCCAATCAGCCAAGACATGACCTGTCTGATTTGACGAACAACAGCACCCACGTGTGGTCAGCATAATGTATGCATGACAAATGTCCCTTTCATAGGAACCTACTCATATTTCCATTTCCTTTGGGCAGCATTTACAGGACTTACTGTCAGTCTTTCCAATATCAATACAAAGCATTTCAGCTTTACAATACTTTATTCTCAAATGTTGAATAATTTGAAAATACATCTGTAAGCAACATAATATCAAAGGCATACAGGTGAATTTATTCACATACAGTCATTTATTTTCAAGTTGAACTGTTCATTAAGCCTCCTAATTCTATCTCAACAGCAAAGAAAATTTACCAAAAAATTAACTAAATAAATAAGCCTAACCCTAAGAAAAGTCAAACATACAAAATAATAATGTTTTCATTCTTCATAAGGCATGGGTATGTGTGTATTTTCTTCTGAAATCACCCTGAAGATAATGAGCCTGAAGATGATTTTTGCGACTGAACATTACATTTTTTCAAAATATTCATTTACATCTAGATTTAGATCGATGTAAATTTTATCTGGTAATACCTCAGAATACATAAATTGCCCAAATCTATGATGCTGCAGAGTGGTCATCATCTTTGATGCTGCTAGACGAGACAAGCAGTGACAAAATAATACTAGGTGGGAGGTCTTGTGCTTCTGCTGCAATTTGGAGCAGTTCCTCACGATATCTGTAAAATGAATGCAGGAGGAAGTAATTGAAAAATGCACCGAATTTAAGATACAAACACAACCCATGAAAAGTTTTTATTAAGACTAAAGAAGCAAAAACTTCTACCCAGAGGTGTTAGATAATTAACATTATTGAGCTGAACAAAAAATGAAAACATGGAGTCCAGTGGTTGATAATAGCTCATCGTTGCTATATAATCTGCAGTAAAAAACAAAACAATGCTGTAACTTCTGTGTTGCTCCATTACAAACCTATCACAACATCACAGAAGCAGATTTGGGATAAATGTTACTTTTGAGCTCACCGTTTTCGTTTGATGCTGGTCAGCCACTCCACAAAATCTTTAGCCTTTTTCTTATCAAGATTATTGGTGAGGTCATTGGTGAATGTTCCATCTGAATGCCTTTTGAGATGTTGGAGGATATTTTGTCCATTTTCCATCTGATACAACTGCCATCTATGAGAAGAATGGATTATGAATGAACGCTCTTAATTTTCAGCCAGTTTTAGTGTGGAACACTTAAACTTAAACAATGAATATACGGTATGGTACGTATTTTCTATACTTATTTCATAACAGCCACATGACATCAGTATATTTCATTCACAGGTGAAATGAAAATAAAAAATCATAAAGAGACTTGTGGACAAATTTATGGAAGAGTTTCCTCTGTGTCAACTATTGATTCAGGTTGCCTCACTTTTGCTCAGTCATATTTACAAAATAAAAAGAATACTGTTTAAAATCCAAACTAAGAAGAATGTAAAAAAACCTTGATGATGCGGTTTGATCCACAACCATCTCCTTAGTTCTTGAACAGAGAAATAGGAACAGCATACACCACATGACGAGCTTCATCCTCAGATCACCTTGTCAACACAAGACCATTAAGACAAGCACACAGTTTACCCCACATTTCAAAAAGCATAAGTAACACTCGAGGTCCAGGACAAAATCATCAAACTCACCTGTGGGAAACTCTCTCCAGTGAAGCGGCGTGCTTGTTTGCCTGGTGCACATGCAGTGTACAATTGATGAAGCCCCAGAAAACTTCCTTCATATCTTAAAACAACACCCCAACGATACGCTGGGAGTGGACTAAACTACAAAAACTGGTTATCTCTGTCGGTTTATAAAGACAGCAGGTGTCCTTGTCTGACATGTAGGTCACATCCCACAGCTGATGACCCTCTCTCTCATTAGGATGGTGTGAATCAAAGCTGAACCAGAGTCGCGTTTACTCTCTGCAAAGGTTGAAGGTAAGAGTGCCCTTGTTCTAACTCAGACAGTAGCAGGTGTGAAGAGATGACGTTCTGGTGTCTGACGCCAAGAGCGTGACTCCTAAACTGTATAACTCACTTCTTTAATATCTGAAAACTATAGGATACTGGGCATTCTCGGCCACAGTTTAGAAATCTTTCAGGTACATATCTTATTCTGTCTTTCAAACGTAAAGGGAAATTTTGATGAAACTGTTAAAACTACAGTTAAAGATATTGATTTTAATGTTAAGGCTAAACATTTTGTTGCTGTGTATACTAAATTATCAATTTGATACTAACCAGTGATTTCATCTTTCAAACACAAGTTAAATAGGTTGTAATAAGTAAATCTCAGGTAATTCTCACTTGAGATGCTGATGATCACTGTTTTAGTTCTTGAAAATGCAACAAAAACGTATATTTGTGATTTGTTCATTTATTTTAACTTAAACAGACATGATTCCAATAGAAACAATTTTCAGTGTATCCATTGACTTTCTCCATTGTATTTGGAAAATATGAAGAAATTCAAGAAAATGTTATCCCAGCTGCACACTTAAAAAGGTTTGGATAGAGGCACTGTGTTACATCAGCCTTCCTTTCAGTAACACCTTTTAATATTTGGGAACAGAGGATATTAACTGTTGCAATTCATTCTATAGGAAACTGCCCATTCTTGCTGTGAATAAGATTTATGCTACTCAGCAGTCTGTGTAGGTTGTCATTTGATTCTCCTCATCTGGACAGCCGGCACGTGCACACACACAGTAAGCATGTTTACATGCTTACAGATAGATAGATTGTGTCGCTGCATCGAACAGATCAGTGTGTGGATGCAAAACAATTTCCTCCAGCTAAACTCAGACAAAACTGAAATCATTGTCTGTGGCCCACAGAAACAAAGAGAAAGTGTTATCAGTCACCTTGAGACTCTCTCTCTAAAACTAGAGACTAGAGACCTGACTAGAACCAGGAAATACGACCATATTAGTCCAGTGCTCAGGTCTCTGCACTGGCTTCCTGTCGCTCAGAGAATAGACTTTGAAACAGCTCTGCTTGTGTACAAGTCTCTTCATGGTCAAGCGCCAAAGTACATCTCTGACATGTTAGAGCCATATGAACCAACTCGGGCTCTGAGAACCTCAGGGAGGGGTCTCCTGCTGGTGCCCAGAGTCAGGACTAAACAAGGTGAGGCAGCGTTTCAGTTTTATGCTCCTAAAATCTGGAACAGTCTTCCAGAAGATGTGAGACAGGCCTCAACTCTGACAATGTTTAAATCCAGGCTGAAAACAGTTCTATTTAGCTGTGCATATGACACCTGAAAGTATTTTATCTGCACTCTTCACTTTTAAATTAATTAAATAATGATTATTTTTTATATATTTTTTTTTCCCCCTCTTCTTTGATTGCTTTTAACTGTGTTTTAATTTTTATCTTTTAAATGCCTTGTCTTTATGTAAAGCACATTGAGTTGCCTGTGGTATGAAATGCGCTATATAAATAAAGATGCCTTGCCTTGCCTTGCCTACATTACCTGACTTTTAAAATTCATGTACACATGTTAGTCTGACCAAAATCATACAAAAAAAGGCTAACATGCCCAGATAATGCAGCTGGGGTTTGAATCCCCCCTGAATGTATGCATGCAACAAGACTCAAACAGCCCTCGGTGGTCCACACATGTTCCAAAGTTCTACAACCTTGTATACAGCTGTTAAATCTGTTTAGCTCGGCGAAAATGTAAGAAATGCGACATTGGTGACCCAGACATTGTCACTGAAATGTGCAGCTGCAGCTCTGTGCGCTTTTGGAAAGGTAAAAACTTCAGAATAGACGTGCGTAATTTCCACATAGTTGACAACACTGTTCAACGTGAAAGCCATCGCACTCCAGTATTGTACAGCAGCGCAGTGTGTTCTTCGCCATCAGCAACGCAGAGAAGAGACGCGCTCGCAAAGCACTTTTCTTGACTTTATTGAAAACTTTCACGACCGAGTCCATGACATCTGACAATTCAGCGCTAATGTGTTTGGCAACAAGTGACTGCCTATCATGCAGTGCGTCCAAATCACTTGCGGAGTCACATTCTTTACAAGTGCAATTAGTCCACTTTTTAAACCAGACTTTGAAGATTTCAGAACTAGTTATGCACATGTTAATTAGAGGGTCCTATGAATGTAAATATCACACAGATACAGTGCTCAAAATCGTGAAGTCATCATTTTGGAATAAAGCAAACAACTGAATAAAACACTTAGAACCAATTACAGCATTTGCAAGGAATAGTAATCACACTGTTGAGAAAAGCTAATTATTTGATCGGTATGGTCTTTTATGGAAGTTCCAGTGGCATGTTGAGGTGATGAGATCTCAAGACCTAAATGAGTTGAGTTCCAGTATTTTCCCAAAGTTAAGACCTGAAAACATCCACTGCAGAAAAGTGAAGCAACAAAAGAAGGGAAAAGAAAAAAGAATTATGTAATCATATCTTCCTCAGAATTCAAAGTTAACTGGAGCATGGCCTTGCATGGAAATTTCCCAAATTGGAATACTGACCTTTTCCATCTTGAGAATAGATTTTAAATGCACACCAATGCAAACTGCGAATGCAAACCATGAAGGTGTTGTAGCTGAGGACAATATGAGATGACACGGAGAGGCTGCAAGCCATAAGTAATTGTTCAGCTGAACATAGTCAGCCTTTATTTGATCAGTTTATATGAATTTAGGGATACTTTAAAAGTAACACACTTCTCAGTCCTGGCCACCAGGTGTCAGGCTTGACTACAACGTCAGGCGAAGTCTCCGCACTCATGTATGAGAGTTGTAATCTGGAAATGGCGTCGGGTATGAACCTTTAACCCTTTTCCAGAGCAGTGCCTCATTCTTATTCCAGTTTAGCAACTTTTCAGATCTTAGTTATGTCTTTTAAATTTACAATTTAACTATGTAGGGGGAGTTGCAGAATAAATGCGATAAAATGTATGATAATACAGCATCACTCAGTAAACTAATTTAGTTGAACAAATTTTGGCTTCCACACTTGAAGTATGAAAAATAATGTTCAGGTATTTGTAGTGAGTTAAAAGACCTGCTATGTACACACCTTGTTTAAAATGGGATTTTTATGTTCCTCACAAGATGAAAGGAAAGTGCTGATGAGAAAAGCAAATATTTGACCAAGTTGATCTGATTTGGAATCTCTTGCAGCGTGTTCAGATGCAGTAATATAGTATTCATAGGGAGTGTGTTGGATCCTTGGAGAAATATACACACACTCCCTATACTCTTAAAGCATTATCCCACTGGTATGGATGTTTGAGTGTATACAAAATATATTATCACTAAGAGAAGATAGGGAGTTCAGTTCAAAGATAGTATGTCTAGCTATTGAGGGTCATGCTTACAGGACCTGCAATGCTGTTCTCTGAGCTGCTGCTGATTGATATATTAATATTACATTGATCTGTCCTTTATTTTACTCTTGAAACCTGGTCTTCGGTGCAGTATCCATGCCTTTAATGGACCAGTTTTTATGCATTTTCTCTTTCTGATGCCTGACCTATAATTTTTTTTTCTTTCTTTTAGTTCTTGCATGTAAGCTGAGAAAATGAACAGAAAACCATTTTGTGTGCTTAAGGTGGACATAAAGTATGAGATTGAATTACATTGAGTAGAAACTCCCACATCGTGCCCCTATATAGAGATTGTTTCTCACTTGTGGTTTAAAGGAACCGTACGAGGACGCTACACATTAGACAATTTATCTGCAACAATAAACACCTTCCCTTGAGAGGCATAAAAGGTTATTGAAACACCACAGGAGACAAAACCATAAGGCTGTCAGGTATAAGTATCATTACTGAGGGCAATGGTTTGGCCTAAGAGATTTTCCTTCAATTTATTTGGGCTCTTAATAATAGGCTATCAGATTCCTATCTTCCTTTTTCCTGCTCTTTCCCCTCCTCTCCTCCCTGCTGTAGCCTGGAGGACTGTTTTGGCGAGCATCTGGAGGCAGGCTGTTGAATAGGCTTCATTCTTGTTGGGCCTTGTGCTCCAGCGAGCTTGCTCGTGGTATGGATGCTTGGCCACGGTCTGCAGAAGAGGTAGAGCTGGCAGTGGGGGCGGGGAGGAGGGAGAAACAAAAGGGAGCCTGCAAAAACTCCGCAGCTTACTCTAGTTGTGAGTTTTCTCTCAGGGTTTGGGTTAGATGAGGTTGAATGATTTATTTCCATGCACCACATGAAATGGTGTTCCTGCTGTCAGCCTCTCCTCTTTCTCTTTTGCTATATTTCTTTTCCCTTCTCTTTCAATTACAAGCAAAAGCAAATAGGGAAGAGTCCTGGCAGTTGTGTACCATCTCAGGTCAGAACAGGACAAGTTTAGTGAAAAAAAAAAAAAAAAAAGAGGGTCTCTGGCTTATATAAGATGATCTTTTGATCCGAATTATGCTCTACAGTTTGAGAGCAGGCTCTATTATAGGAGGTGGTGCAGCAGTCGCTTTAGTGATTGTAGTTGTGGAGCAGCTGAAGAAGTCCGTTTTCTTTTGGAGAATGCTCGTGAACAACTGTGTCTCAAACCCTTGCCTCATACCTTTCCTAAGTTCATGATCTTTTACAGTAAAGAGTAAAAGAGAGAATATCATTTCAAAGCAGTTTGAGTGCTCATGGGGAAAAGGTTTACAGTAAATTTAAAAGAGGAGTCATTCATTTTTCAGTCTTTGTATTGTGAGGCTTTTAAAACATTGGCATGTTGTAAAAAGATAAAGGGAGAGATTTATTTGCAAGAAGTTTATTCTACCAAACCAAAGTTTTTAAGTATTTAACTGTTTAACATGTAATCCTGTATGTAAAATTCAATGTAATGCAATGAAATGATTAGATCTAACTTCTATAGCTTGTCCATAGTTGGTTTTTAAGCTTCTGCACTTTTTCCTTCCTTGATTATTGTGTGGCTGAGAATCTAGGGCTACTGGTGCCCTTGCTCCTTGCTGTTTCGGACATTGAATCAATGCGTTTGTGTCTGTGTAGGGAGACTCTGGCTGAGGCCAGAGCTAATCTGTAAAAAGTAATGGGATTGTATGTGTCTGGCAGTGAGGAGTGGTAATGAAATGAGAGACCAGTGCTGTCAGGCTGAGAGCTTTTTAACTGACAGCCACACGTATCAGAGGATACACACCATCTAGTGTGCCCTGTATGTTTTTCCACACGTGTGTGAATGTGTGTATATCATTACATGTGTTTATACCATGTGGACAGAGTGCTTTTAGAGCCTTACTGCTCCTACTGACAGAGTACCAGGCAGAATCCTTTGAGTTAGTGTTTGCTCACTGTCATTAACTCTGTGGGTTTGTCACTCTTTCGCGCTGACAGACAGAAACCTCAGGATGACAATGTAACTGCAACATGTTACAGCAGGGAATGTGTAACCAACTCCTGCATTTCCTACTCTACTGATAATACTTATCTCTGAAGGCATTGAAATCAGGTAATGCTGCCCCTGCAGCTGTCAAAACACCCCCTTCCCTGTCTGTTTTCGTGATGCTTTTTTATGGGGAATGGAGCTTAGCTAGGTTATGGGGAGTCATACTGTAGTGCAATTTGTTCTCGACTCTTATCAGATCTAGTGACCATTTAGGCAAACCAAAAAACAGCATTTAATTTCATTGTTGTTATATCATATTCCTGCCAAATCCTTGCAAATTGTCTCCTGCTTACCCTGTGAATCACTCTTATTTTATCCATACTTAGAGATCATCATATCAGTGCATAAGCCCTATATGTATCCCATTGCGGTTTGGTTTGGAGAGCAGAAATGACAGATTAGTCTTAAATATACAAAAGTAGATTATCCACTCATCTCTAAAGCGCATGCATTGAGGGTTTCTCATAATTGTCGCTTGTGGTTTGGAGTCAGGAGTGCCCAGCTTACCCACGGTCAAGAGAATGGAACCAATCTGTCATTTGTGTCTTATTAAAAGTGTGGTCAACCCCACTTTTTCCCATGTGTGCCTCTTTCCATTGTATTCCATCTGACTGATGTTGACTGAGGTCACCTAAGCCCATGCAGGGGATCTGGGCACAGTATGCAGGGGGCTAAATGTTTACATGGATTCCTTTTACTTAATTCAAAGGTCTGCTGGCCCAATCTGGGCTCGCCCCACAAATGAGCAGACTTGCCCATATGTTATTCTTTTCTGCACCAGTGGACTGAAGGTCAGGCCACCAGGTTATAGTGGCTAGTTGGGAAGAATAAATAATTGTTATGGGTGGATCCTTACCTTGTGTTTTAGCTCTGAGCTTTCAGCTGTAACACGAGACATCGCTCTTAACATGAGTGGATTGAAGAACATGCATGACATCGATGTTTCTTCCCTGACAATGTTAACCTGACAGACCTGACAGTGTAATAGGTTCAGTGTTTCAGTCATGAAATATGAAGATGAGCGAATGATTAAAAGCTAAACTTGAACAAGAGAATGGAAAGGGTGAAAAGAAAGAGGACTGAAGTACGGGAGTGGCACAAATAGATGTGTTTTCTACAGTGAGGGGATAGTTGAACATCCACTTGATGATTATATTGAAATACTGTAAAGAAATAAACACACAAGTATGTTAAAGGAAAATAATAACAGATGGGACTCTACCATCTGACAGGCACTGCTGAAGAAGCAAATGGTACTTTTAACTCTCTTATGCTTAATTAATCACAGAAGGTGTCTAAGAAAGGTGTTTTCAATATTTAAAGATGCTCCTTGTTTGAAAAAGTGTCAAAAATTTCAAATTTAACTACAGCTATCAAAGAATTGGAAAAATAACTCTACATAAGATGTTGTATTAAAACCCTACTGTATGTGCTATGCAGCTAAGATATACAAATGAGAAATGGACAGGATTTTCTTGTCGTACTATGTGCCAGTAGATGGGACATTACGTATCATAGTGTTAAGTCTGCCCTGAACAAACTGGCAGCTAACAGGGCGTAAAGTTGATGAATAGTAAATTGTCAAGCAAACATTACCTTTGGCACCACCCTCTCCCTGAAAGAAACTGTGCTCAGTAGCAAAGATATTAAATGACCAAAGAAAGCGGTAAAACAAGAGTAAATATCGTCGTTACTTTCTTGGAGACAACTTTTGCGCAATAAAGAACTGAAGTTTGAACTTGCAACTCTTCTTCTGCAACTGTCAGTAAAAAGCTAGTATTGTTTATTTTGCGGATGCATTATCTTGAATAAAACTTGAAACATACAACTCATCTGGTTTTAGGTTTCATACTCATCACCATGCCTGAAAATGTCCTGTAGTGCCGGGGTCTAAGATATCGCAGTTCAAAATACTGGTTTCCAGCCCTGCACCGTGGTTTTGCTTTGCATGTGCTTGACATTTTTGTGGAGCTCTTCAACATGATGACAAATTAATATCTATTGCCTTACATGTGCAAGGCTGACAAGGATATTTGTATATTTCAACAGTGGTGTTAGGTGTTAGGGGGAGCACAAAAATAGCCAAATTTACTTCACCAGGGATGTTCTTGTGGACAGAAAGATGTTACAAGGAAAGTGAATCTAAAAGCCTTTCTGATAATGATAATGTTGCAACAGTGCAACTGCAGGGTGCGGCTACATTCCTTTAGTTCTTTCTTTCCTCAACATATTTGAGCACATTACTGTAATTGCTGTAGAATTTACTAATGGGTGTACAAATACAGAAAAACTACTTAAACAGTATTGACAACTCAAAATAATCCTTCATGTTTCGGACAAGTCTGAAACAGTTCTGAGAGAGTGCTATTGTTATGCAGTTACACTGAAGCTGTGATCTTGGTGGTCTGAGTGTGGATAAATGCATGAATAAAGAACTCAAAAATGCGCGAACACCAGTATCCTGAAAGCACAATGTACTGCATGTATTGCAATGTGTTGCAAGAGACTTTTAATGCACAATATGATGTGCATTAAATCACCCATCAATGTGCATTGAAATGTTCCTTTTCTCTATTATTTTTCTCATTTCTGTCTCAATGCAAAAATTAGGTTACGTGTAGCTTAGGGAGAGTTTGTGTTTTCATAATCAGTGCAGAGACTATTTTTATCAAATGCAGAAGCTGCATATGTATTGTTCTGACCCTGAAGTGTCTCTCACTGGTGGCATGTTTGTGGTTTTGTGCTGATGCAGTGTTCAGTTTGGGGTCAGGGTGGTAGAGTTTCACTCAGAGAATTCCTGGGTGTTAGAGCAGCAGCTACACCCCTGCACTGTTATAATTCACCAAATGATTTAACAGCCGCCCATTGATCCACCTGGTAAACATTCATTGCTTTCAAACAGATTTTCCACTCTGTTCAGAGGTCTCTCTTTCTCTCTGTCGCTCATGCTTATGCATAGGAATGCAACTGTGTGTGTTCGTCTGAATTGAATGTTAACAGGCGAGCGGGGGTGGGGTAACTGATTGGAGTCTCAGAGAACGAGTGTTGGCAGAATGTGGTCGAGACTAAGAGAAGAATAGGACAGAGTATAGACAGTGTGGTAGTAAGACATAGAAATTTAGGATTGTTATTTGTTATGCTATTTCTCTCACCCATTAACCAGACAGAGCCATTGTTGCTCTCACTTCCCACTGGCACAATGTTGCTGTGACTGACAGCCTGACAAGCCGCCTCTGTAGGTCTGCCACATGGTGGGCTGTTGAATTGGGAATGCAACACGTCACTGCTTTGTAAAAACAGTTTACCTCAACTCTTTATGTTCCAAAAAGCTTTTACCTGCACTTTACTTTACACTTACTTTATTAATTGCTTTTTCTTCGCAGCCCTGAGGCTAAAAAAGCAAAAAAAAAAAAAAAAAGCATGTTTTTTCTAAGCCATTCAGACAATTAAAAATACAACAGAGCTTTTATTGATTTCTAAGTTTGTGAATGTCAGATTTCATGTCATGTTCGTATGATTACTGGCGAATTTCTTTTTCCATTTAGAGGTATTTGCTTGTATTTATTATTGTGTTCTGGCAAGTTAAGAACTATAAATATAAGGCCTGAAATATAACTTCAGGCGCCCTGCTAAGAAACCCACTTGGGAAGTGTAGCCCCATCGCCACCTCGAGAGTTGTGATACACACCCACCAGCACCCAACAGCTAGGAGGGCTGTGGAAAACGTAAGGCGTGTTGAACAACTCTCACAGGCGAAGGCCGTCTCATGGAATTCCAGAGACGAAGCAGGAGGCATAGAGGAGGCTGCTGGGGTAACAATGGCCAGGGACATCTGTCATGCGTGGCTGCACTCCCCTTTGCTTACAATGGGTCCGGGGGACCAGCCAGTGGTGTCTTTCTTTTCTCTCCCCTCCTTTCCGGGGACACTTCTGTCCCCTACAATGGGCCTTTTGTCCCCCCCCCCCACTTTTTGCCAACGTTTAACCCTAGGAGCCTGCTCCTTTTTCTGTTTTTTTTTTTCTGTCCACTAGAAAACAAAACAAAGTTGAGACCACAACTGTTCACTTACCTCCTTCTGCCTCTGTTTTTCATTATGACTTTCAGCTCTGCCTCTGCCTCTGCTCTGTTCGCTTTGCATGATTATGTTGAAAGCCTCTTTATACAGGGCTTTTGTTTAGGAGAGCGAGTCAGAGATTGACAGACGTCCTGGTCTGCATAGCCGAATAAAATAAAATCCTCACACTTAAGCACTCTCTTAGGACCACCAAAGATCTGATTTCACCACATGGGATCCAATAGCTTCAACTAAACATGGCAGTTGCCTCAGGCACCTCAGACACTGTACTAGTTCAACATGCTGTGTAACCTCAATGGTGTCCTCTTTCCTCCATCCCATTGTGTTGCAGCCAGGTAGGCATGTTTTAAGGAAGCCAGAACACTAAGAGGTTGTCATCACGCACTTACTGCTCGTTGATCCAACCCAAATCACTTCCCCTGCCAGATACCTGATTATCAAACCGATGATAATGTTAGGACCACAGCTCTGGACTTTCTTCAGTGTAATTATACTTGGAGCTGCCTTTTTCTTCGTGTTTTCAACCCTCATAAGCCTGATGTAAATTGCAAATTGATTTTTTTCCTCCAGCCTTTCATTCTTAAGGACTTAAGGGGTTCAAGCTGATCTTCAATTGATTGCTCAGATTACAATTTATTATTGTTGTCAGCAACATGACTTTTGAAGGGGAATCTGAGCTCATCAGTGCTGTCGAGTCAGCATGACAAAGAAAAAATATACTTTCTAAGTGGAATGTAATTGGCACAAATTCTCCCAATATCATAATTTTGTTTGACTACATATTTATTTTTACCTCTTTTAGATATGAGCATTCTTGAGTAGTAACAAAGTTGAGTGTTCAGGGTTTGGGAGTTGAGATCTAGCTGGGCTTGCACTCTCGCCGTTGAGCTGGCCCTGCACCATAACGCAGTGACTGCTGTGTCCTGTCCTTGCAGTTAATTGCTGCCAGCTGTTGAAAGGGTTGGGAAACAAAGGGCTGTTTGAAAAGGTGGTCTGTATATCGGAGAAACTGTCCACCCTCCTTTAATGGGATGTGCATCACATGAGATGTGGCATTTGTGTACAGTGCGACACACATGTTCCCCGGACACACTCTAACAACATCAGTCCATATGTGTTTTGTACATGGAGAGCCTGGGAACTCGAATAAGGGGAAGGTGGTACAGATCATGCCAATTGGTTGGAAAGACAGATATTTAGAGGTGTGTTTTTAAAAAAAATATGTTATTAGTGTCAGAATTTCTGCCTTTAAATTTTTGCAATAATTTTATCAATAGATATAGATGGTATTAATGTTCGCAGTTCCTGATGAAAGCAGCTGCATATATTTGGGGTCATCTTATCTGGGTTTTCAATCTTTGCACTGCACATAGCTTTTCAACTAGCTCTAAGAGGAACTTAGTCTTAGTCTTCTCCTTGTCAGCATAAATATTTAAGAAAAGCTGTCAGAGTTGCTCCCTCACTCCCAGTCCTCTCTCAGAGGAGGTTGAAAACGAGAGGAAAAAGTCGCAGAAAGAGATAGATAAAGGCCTCTGAATGATGGTTGTCTGTCAGCAGGGCTGTTCTCTGTGGCCATAACCGTGGCCGTTTGCATGCCGACAGGTCCTGTGTGTGTGTCTAACACCTCTCAGTTCTGTCTAGTTGATCGAACGGCCCTCCAGGCACCCTGTTATGACAGCTCACTCTCCGTCCTGAGAGACCTCATCTGAGGCGTGTTCTGACAGGGCAGGCGCTTGGAATAGCTCTGATGAGAGGCAAGCGCAGACTTCTATCATTCTGCTGCCGCTCGTTGTCACTCTTGCTTTCTGCCTTTGTTTCTGTCTGTGCAGGCATGTCTGTTGCTAGATTGTCTTTGTACAAGTGGGATTGCATCTGGAAAAAATGCTTCATTGCACCAATAAAAGAAACACAGATTTCATATTATTTTCACATAAACACAAATGCAGACGAACACAAACTACAGGCGTCATGATTCTCACGTTATTTACTGATTTACAACAGCTGAAGTGTAGTAGTTGCATTCAAAATCAGAATGATTTGACAGTTTTGAAAATGCACCATTACACGCTACAGAGGATTATATCTATGTTATGTATTATGTTTAAGCTTTATTTCAGAGGAATACTAATGTTATTGCTTAATCTTATGTATTACATTGTCTCCTTGCTTCTTGTTCTTGCTTAAGATTGGAGTAAAACTGTTGTAAATCAGTGTGACATATCACAAGTTGAGACACGAGTTCAATATAGTGTACACTAAAATTGTTAAACTGCCTTTCGTCACATTTCGAATCTATCAACCTTTCATTTGTGTCAGTTTTTACTGGATTGTCAGTTTCCCTTCTTCAACCTTTGTTTTTTGTCTTTAATTAATGACTGTTTTGATATTGGATGCACGATGAATATTTGTTTTGATACTTGTTTTTCAATTCTTTGAAAAACAAGTATCAACAAGTATCAGGGAGGGATTTAAATCCTAAACTTTTACCGTAAGGCAATAAGTTGCTGTGATATCCATTTAGCAGATCCATTTTTAACTTGAAAAATGGACGAGATATTGTAAATCCTACCTCTGTAATAATTAAGTTAAACAGTTATTTGAAAAATACCTGATGATGAAAATATATGTTAGCTGCAGCCCTAAAGATATGCTTGGGGCACAATTTTTTATATTTCTTTTTGTTACAAAATGGCACCACTTGTCACTTGCCATTTTATGATATATATTTGTATTGTGCAACCACAATGCCGCCACTGCAAAGCAAATAAAACAGAAATGGAATGAACTACACATAAAATTGTACCTCTATTGGACTTGGTACTGATTGACATTGTGAAGTCGCGATAAGGAGATCAGAGCAGTAAAAATGTCCTTGACTGAGCTTTGGCCGGGCCATAGTTAACAGATCAACCAGCACCATCTGTGACAACCCCAGAAGCAATTATACCATATCACATCCTCACTGACCATCTATATTAAAACCCTGCTCACAGCACCTGAGATTAACCCACACTCACACCTTTTTCTCCATAATCTATCCTGTCTACCAGCCCTCATACTTAGCGTGGGCAGGTTCCGGGTCAGCCTTCGCCTCGTTTTGTGCATTCAGCCATACTGCTGCTGCCTTGGGCCTGGTCTGCAGTCATAGCTGTGACCATCATAAAAAGTCCAATAGCTTAAAATGACTATAAGCCATGTTATTACAGACAGAGGCAGAGAGATGAAGGGGGGGGGGGGGGGGGGGGGGGGGGGGGGGGGGGGTTTGGCTATAAAAGCAGCATCACAGACTTCTCCCTCAAATGGCACCTGAAGGTCAGTTGCTGGCCACAAAGCACCAGCTGTGCTATAACCATCTCTGAGAAACACCTGTCAGTGGTCTTGGTTTTGCTTTTCTTCTTGATGTTTGATAAAGAACACTGCTAAACTATTGCTTCATTTAACCTACTTTGCTGTTAGATTTTTCTTAGATAATTAGATGTATGTAGCCAACTGGACATCATTGTTAGCAGACTTTTACCAGGTATTGGGGTGTGTACAGTTTTACTGAGAAATTCTCTGCACTATGAGGCCAAAGACCTCTGGGAGGCAATATCTGTATCTGTAGTGCCCCTGCTGCTCATTACTAGTTGTGCAGAGCTATGGCCGATTTCTACTCACTTTGATGTCCATTAGTTCCTCACTTTTGAGGTATTCTTTGTGTGTCGGTCCAGCAGGAGGCTTAGAACAATTATGAGGGACTCATTTTGGCACAGAGGCTCACAAAATATATTTTCTAATTACATCATAAAATTGCAGAATTGCAGCTGTGCTTTTTTGCCCTGTTTCCTCTGGGATAATCATCTAGAATTTTGGTTAGTTTTATATTTACTTGGTACAGCAATTGTAAATTATTTTAATGGTAAGAAATAAAACTAGAATAAATATGTATTTGAGGTCAAGTTACTGGTCTAGAAAATAGCTAGCTGGTCAAATGAAAATATACATCTGAGGTGTATTGCCTGATGAAAGCTATACCATAAGCATTAGTAAAAATGTGTTGGTTTATCTATTTCTTTTTGAATCTTTTCAAATATATTTTCACAATTTTATGCATGTTGAAGGGCTTACTGTCAGATAGAAATATCAGTGTTTGCACTGCCATTCTCATTGTGCTGTGCCTTCATCCTAGAAAATGAACAGACCTTCAAAGTGCAGAGGGCCACGCAGACAGCATGCACACTTATGATGTTGTCAAAATGAAAGGTAGTGAAATGCCACTGACAAAGAGCAGAGCTCCCATGACTCACTGAGAATCAGAGGTGAACAGGGACATGGAATTCAGTGCAGGCTCATACACATGGCTCCATTGTCTGAAATGTTTTTCACTCACTGTTGGACACTGCTCAAGGCTGTCGTCTTCATGTGCACTGTCCTCGCTCCCTGAGCTGCAGTCTGTGAAAGGCACATCCATTGAAGCCTGCTGTTTAAGATGAGCTAGTATATAAACAGTGTCATTATCCTCCTTCCATCTCTCTGCAAACAGAACATGCTACCCACCATTGTTTCAATGTAGTAAACAAACCCACACAAGTAGACCTGAAAACTGCCCGTCTCTTCCCTGTGTATGTTATTTTCTCTTTGCGGGGGCCATTAAGCTATCAAAGATGTGGCCTGTGAAGAAATGAAACATTGTCCAGAGAGCAGGAGAATTCCTCTGAGCTGGGGGAGGATAGGGAGAAGGACCAGCAGTGTGTGAGTGAGTGTGTGTGTGTGTGTTCGAGGGGGATTAGAGAAGGTTTGGAGATGGAGGAGAGGAGAGACTATGATGATGGACAGACACAGGGGAGCCCCCCCAGTATCAAAGCAGCAGGAATGTAGAGCGGACTGGTAGGACCTGGAGCGCTCTCCTAACCCTCTGATCTGATGTGATGTGTGAAGCGGAGGGGTGAGTCAGAGCTTAGCACTGCACACAGCACCCAAGATACAGAGCAGGGCTGCAGACATACAGCTGGTTACCAGACCTAAACCCGTGTTGCAAAAGAAAGCGAAGAATGCAAAAGGTGGAAAATTTGACTAATGTTTCGTTGTATGAGCATTCCTTATGCTTCAGGGAATGCCCTATTTTTGTGATTAAAAATAAAACAAAACAAAAAAGAAGAACCAACAACACACACTTTAGTTTGGAAAAAAATTCCCACGTATTGCTCAGATATATTTTTTACTCAGCCTGATGTCATGATCCATGGGCACATGTGTCTGTCTAAAGTGTCCGGTGGTTAATATGTATGGAGGAATCAGAGTTCTGTTGTTTAATTGACTGGAACAGCTCTGCATCCGTCCATGGGGTCATGGACTGGCCAGAGACTCTTTGCCTCCACACCATTTTATTTCCTACTAATAAACGCAGCCCAGCTCTTTAAAGTGTACAATCTGAATGGAAGAGATGTATATAGCGTGTATCTCTTTGACCTGACTTCTAAACTCAAGGACAGAGACAGGAAGACAGAGAAGGAGGACAGTGCCTTCTGTGGTTAGCCATTACAAAGATGCCTAAAGCTTTTACAGTATCAGTCCAATTATGGTTATTCATCCGCTTCTGCTTAAGTCCATTTACCCTTACTTAATGTCCAAAGTATTCCCTGATGCTTTATTCTTTACTCTAAGTACAAATCTCTCTATCCATCTTTTTTTCCCTCTCCCCTTTTCGTCTCCAGGCTAAGAGGCTCCTGCTCTTTGCCAATGAACATGTATCCTAAGCTGCTTCTCGCCACAGGCTGCATGGGTCATTAACCCTCCGGAAATTTTGGAAGTGTTTCTCCTGCTTTTTTTTTTTTTTAAATTCATCTAGAACAAAGGGAAAACATTCAATATTTATTGATTTGGAGACATACAACTTTTACTGGAGATCCCATTTAATCACAAAAGCTGATTTATTGTGGGCCCTCTGACAATCCCATTAAATTGCTGTCTAGCTAATCAAGTGAATTCTTTTTCCTCGAGGAGTAATCTTTTATAGGGCCAATAGAACAAGTCCTGGCAGTAACAAGATTGGTGAGGAGCTGAAAGGTGCAGGACTACCTCATCTTAAGTTAAAACGGAGGAAAAAACTATTCCAAAAAAAATAAAAGAATCAGTTTAGGACAGCTTAGCTTCCTAAGCTGATTCAGTTTAAAGAAGTGGTGATGGGGGCACAGATGTGCAAGAGCAAACTATAGAGTGAAACTAACATAGAATTAAACAATGAGCTGATTAAAATTCACTTGGATCATTTATTGATTCCCTTTTATTCTGTGATATCTCTTATGCTGTAAAATATTGTAGGAAGTAAGCATGATCTTTAGCAAGCCACTGAAGAGAAGGCATTGTGAGGTCAGAATAAGATTTGAAGACTGCATGTAAGAAATACTTCATTTGGGGGGGTCATGGTTTTCTAGTTGTAGTTGATAGTTTATCCAGTGTCTCAGAGATAAATTTCATGTAGGTATCAATAGGTTGATAAGCAGTTTGACAAATTCATGCAAAGCTAATCCTACTCTAACCTCAGCTCCAACTGTTAGGTTGAACCCAACTCTGTACTTTGTAATGATAAAAAAAATTGGATTAACTGTTCTGTTATTTCTTCTTTTATGTACATATTTGTCCTTTGCACCTCCTCGTCAGATGTTCACATGGTGATAGACGCAGTAGCCACTAAAGCCTCTCATTGTGAAATTATTCTAGTAAACCTTTACATTTTTCTTTTCAGGGTGTGGGGGTACATCCCTACTTTATTAGTCACTCATCCATTGGGCCCCAGCACATCTACTAAATGAGGTGAAAACCCAGAAGAAATGATGATGGAAACCTGGGGACGCACAACTGAATTTTATGACTGGTTGATAAAATTTCACTAGCTCCTGTCTCATTGGATAACATCAGGGCAGAAACAACCAAAGACTTTATTGCTTTTTTGTGTTTTATGTCCTTTTCATTTCATTCTGAGAATCCCAGCTCATAAAGGTTTTTTTTTTTTCAGTGATTGATGATTTGTTTTCTAAAACAAATTTGAGATTTGCACAAGGACAATACTTTTCTTAGCAGACAACACTAATGCTTTGACATATTTTTTTGTGAAGGAAAATGTCAGTTGGAACATTTTACTTTGAGCAAAAAAACAATGTTATTTTAGATTGTATGAGGTGGGGTGCGGTAAATATCTGCTGTAAGGAGTTCAATACTATCAATGCTATGCAATTCTGTGTCATTTAGTGAGTTAAACATATTGCTTTTTGACAATTTTTTGGTTGTCTGACAAAAGAAGGAAAATAAGTAAATATGTGAATTACCTTCATTGGGAGGTCATTTTTTTTCTAGTGTAAACATTTGCAGTAATGCTCCATCCCCTAAAAGGGTTTTTGGGTGGCTTTTTCCAGTTTGAGTACATAGATACAGTTCTTTCTTTAGGGTCCGGTTATTCATATTTGGCAGCAGCTAATTGCCACGAGACCCTTGCAATAATACGCTATCTTGTGTAGATCCAGGCCAGACACACCCACAGTTCACACAGGACAGAATGCTGCCTTTGCAAGCTGCTGCAGAAGTCCAGCTCAGCACCTCTGGACCTCAGTGGAGCTACCATTGATTTGATCTCCTCACTTATTCCTCAATTGACATAGATACACTCTGCCACAGCTTCTTGACAGAATAAATCTTAGTCAGTCCAAACAACCGTATTGTCAGCAGACATTCTAAGGTTTTTCCTTTGATTTTTATGGAGATTTTTAGCTCCTTGTTCAATAGCAGCACTGCTTAGCTTTAGATGGCAATTGCTTTTTTCCCATCTTATTTGCATACTAAGAGTGGGTTCCCACTGGAAAGATCAAGGTAATCTATGTGTGGCCGATGCTGGGCTCCTGCCAGGAGGACTCTGTCGATTCCATTAAAGGTGGAGCCAGATGTTTGTCATTACCTTTATTGATAACCACAGGGTCAATACTGTGATTTATTCTGCTGGGATAGGTCTAAGCTTTAGTCACAAGTTTCACCAGAGCCTGATCGATAGTACACAATAGACAAGTACAACATGACCACACATGAACTGGGAGCATCAGCAAAGCTATAAATCTGTCACAAAGTTTTGTAGTTACATGCACACACAAAGAGCAGAAACGGAATAAAAGAATGCTTGTCGTGTTTTATTTAATTTTTTTTTAAGTCCACTGGTGTTGTGAGTGTATCTTATTTGTTTTGGTTCCTTATCACCGGAGGCTCTTTAGTGTAAGGACTCTTCCAGAAAAAGCCCTTGGATGGATAACATTTGCCTTTATTCTCACAACCTAATTTTCTGTCATGCGAGAGATCTGTTGCAAAACCTGTAACTGTTAAATATCAATGACCTGCCTGAAGGCTCATACATGTTCCATTCTACAAGTTCAAAAGTGATAATAGAGTGTGACTGACTGCATTTGTTATTCACCTTTAATATAGACAAGATGTCAATTTATGTCCTGTTGATTGTGATGTAATTTTCAATTTGTGAGCTGGATAAAATGTATTTTAGTAACGTATTTCAGTTTTGTTCCATTATGTAAAAACACAAAACACCCCGTTTCATTTGTTAAAAGATCCTGATAAGAAGGTTATTTTTTGACAAACGTTTAATTTCAATCATGAAAATGTACAGATATGTGGAGTGTGTAGCAGAGAAGTCAGTGCTGTTGTTTGTCTACTGCTTTGTGTCCAAGTCTGGAGATTCCTCTGGTGGTTGTGGTCTATAGGAGGAGGGTACTGACAGCACCCTCTGAATAGACGCTGAGTCGCCAAACTGGACCAAAATGTAATTACCTCTCGCTCACAATGTCACAGCGCAGACCTGGGCCTGACAGCAGCTTCAAAATGGAACATACTAGGATTGAATTAACCCCCAGCTGGGAACGGTGCTGTTGTTGTGTGTGTTGGTGTGAACCATTCCTATACCTTTTCCGTGAATGCAATTCACAGAATTTTCCTGAAGTTATGTTGTCACACAATTATGCAGTGCAGAATCAGCTTTTTGAAATGCTTGGGCAAGCATTCACAGAAATCAACTCAGACCAGTGAACTAGAGTAAAATAGTTTTACTGACATACTTGGCGTTTCGGTTGTGAAAACTGGTGTATATATTTACCAGGATTATTCCCTCCCTAGGCTTCATGGACTCATTGCTTTGATGAGCTGATAGATTCAATAGCTGCAGAGCTATTACCCCTGTGAGTGACAGTAATTTACTGCTCTTAGTATAAACCGTTGTCATAGACTTTTACATCTAACAGACGTGCAGTCTGTCATTGAGATTGATTAATATTTTCATGATGTGATTTATTTGCTTGGGAGTGTACAGTATGCCCTGGCTGAATGGGCTAATGTAATGTAATGGCGACTTAAATGAGCCATTAATCTGGCAGACCCAAGGGTAAAGGGACAGCACAACAGGGATCTAAGGAGCATGATGTAACCAAGATGTAGGAAACCGCAGATCATTGTGAATTATTTGTGATTTCATACTATAAAAGCAAAAGATTTAACTCAATACATTTTATGAAATGGACCTCTTTATACCCCCATCAAGCGCTACATCTATCAAAAGTTATGCATTTCATGAATGGGCAAAGTTTGTTTTAACTTCTGATCAAAAAGGGTTTATTCATAATGCAAGGCCATAAGTAATAAAACTTTGAAAGGAGATACCAAGTAATCTAAGATTGGAAATTATTAAAGCAGATAACACTGTAGAAGAAAGGGAGCCAAAGTGGTGAGATACAATAATCTATGAGAAGCAGTATTATAAATGACCCATTGAGGCCAGAGAGAGAGGTCTTAGCCAGTGAGCAGTCAGGGGCTTCCTGGCTAAATAATTGAAAATCATTCAGACAGCTGTACAGTTTAACCTTGGAGGACCATGTCTTAGTGACTAATTGATGGGTTGGCATGCACAGCAGTTGAAAAGTATGTGGGTAGACACTAAAGAGGTTTTTCTCTTTATGAACATGCTGGGTTTTAACTAAGCTTTTTTTTTTAAAAAACATAGATGTCTCTCAGTGCTTTGATGCTTCAGTATCTCTCCAATGTCGTTTGATGTTTTGAATCCTTTCCTTCATACATCTACACAACACATTGCTTAGGGGGCTGATTTACTGTTTTGTTATCTTTATAACATCCATGCGTGGGCTCAATTCTGAGCATCCCTATGTTTGTCATTAAAAGTGTTTTCAACTCATCAAACACATAATACCAGCTGATGTGATAATCCAACTGCTGAAGGAGCTTGTGTTTTATAGTGACACAAACTAGCTAGGGCTAGTGAGTAAGATCTGTGTATAATGGATCTTTTTGACCAGTTGGAGTAGAATTCTGTCTCCTTCCTCCATGCAGAGGGCTGAAGTAGTGTGGTCTTCTCTTTCCACATGGAACCAGATGCATTATTGATGGACGGCTGATTGGGAACTCAATTACACAGAGATTACTGTGCTAGCAGACACCAGGACACCACTACCCTGTCAGATCTATTGAATTAAAGCACAGGAGAGGAGGGAAAGTGTCCTTCAGAGATGCCTTCCCTCTAGATGTCTTGGGGATGCCAGATAGCCACAGCCTAGTTCATACTTTGACAGCTGACCTTCCCAACAGTTGTACCTTTGGCTGGGCAGCCAGTTTGACAGATAGTTCTACAATATGCCAAGGCTTCTATTGTTTGAAGAAACTGACATTGTGATACTTTTCTTTTCTTTTCTTTTCTTATATTTCTGCCTATGGAAAATGAAGAATGACTTAAGAAAATCAGTTTGGAAAGTATTACGTAATCACTTCAGAATGATTGAATTTTGTAGGTGGGTGCAACTGCATTGAAAATATAATTAATACATGTAAAAAAAAAGAAGAAGTGAAAATGACCTGTGACCCATCGTCTCTTGATCTTAAATGCAATACAGCTAGTTTGAATGCACCATCATGCTTTAGGAGTGATTGACTCACCATGACACCACAATATTCATTTGATGCTTCAAAAATCGTGCCATGATACTCATTTTTTGGGGGCTAAATCTATCTTTACATTTTTCTTATAGAGCTGTGATACTAATTTAAATGTTTGAACTTATTAGTTGTGTTGCCTTGTGAAGTGGCAATAATTACAAGGCACTGCAGAAAAAGTACCCATTTCTCGTTGCTTGCATATGCAATTGATGCTTCTTTTTGTTATAAAACTTTCTTTGTCTGCATTTTTTTTGTCACAGATAATTCATGGTAAAGTTAATCATTTGAGTAAGGAAACGATAAGTTAGTATAGTGTTTCAGATAATTTGCCATAGCTGCGACTGTGTCTTGTAATGACCCGCATGTAGATGCTCAAACGCTAGATTGTGCAGCCAGCCCTAACGTGCATGTGGACAGTGTTGTGTGCCTGTTCATTTTGAGGCTGTGGTTAGTAGTGTGTGCACATGCATGGGTTTGTGTGTGCCTTGATATAATTTGATGTATGAAATGACAGCTGCTCGTCTTTTAGTACTGAAGTAGATGCAATGATGAGAAAGGCTCAGAATGTGAATGTATGTGCATAAATATTGGCGTTTTACCAAATCTCATTCAGATAACATAGCCCACCTGAATGAGAATTGTGCCTTGCAGGGTCGTATGCTATTACAAGTTTAATGTGAAATCTGAACGGAAGAAGATGAGAGAAGGGAGGGCTTGGCATCTGAAATGGAAGCATTCATCTTCCTTTTCTGTTGGTCAGCAAATGTGTTCAAAGGAAAGGAAAAAAAAGGTAAGGTGAGAAAAGCTGATCTCAAAGAAGAGAAATAATTTTATACCACATAACATGCTGAAGCCCATTTCACTCTGGTCTGCCTATCCTAAGCTTCTGTTTACAGCATTAATCTGCAAAGCTATGACATGAAGCTAATGTGCTGGTGATTTTATGTATCTCCTTCCACAGTTTTTTCTATAGTGAAAAAAAATATTTTAGACATCATATGCAGATGTTGTTTTCTTCCTTCCTTCATCAATTGTGAGGAAATCACATTTGTGATCATGGACAAGGTGCTTGCCATTTCTTAAGTGTCATCTTCTATTGTTCCAATGTCAGTGTGCCGGTGAAGAGAGCGACTCTTGAAAGAGACCATTGTTCAGGTTCACGTTGTCAATGGAGACGGTGACCATAGCTAGGATTAGGTGGACAACAGGCAGCTTTCACCAGGCTCCTGCCTTATCCAGGTCTTCTCCAACAGGCTGGACACTTTAGAAAAGACACCCTGGTGAGCCATGCCCTGCACTGTTGCCCTTGTTTCCAAGAACACTGGGCACGAGTTATCCCCCAGTGAAAAGGTTTAATAAGGAGTGGAGAATAGCCATTAGCTCCCTACCAACCTCTGTTGATGGAGGAGAAAATAGAGGATCCAATAGGCCAACAACTATTGGAGTCTGTGACAATCACATCACAGGGAAACTAATTCGCTGTCCTAAAACTGAGCCTGCCCACCAATTCTGAGCAGAAAAGACTCATTACAGAATTAAAATAGCCAGGGTTGTAAGAAAATGCAAACAGTTACATTTACATGATTTAATTAAGCTGATGGAACGTCACTTGTTGAGAGAAACATATGTATTTGAGCTTCCTGATGTCTTTTTGCTCATGTTGTCTACAGGTTAGGAATCAGTGCAATCTGAGTTGAGCTTGTCTCATGTCTTTATAACTTTTTCATTACAATCAAGCATGCATGCATACACAGCATATGCACATACTGCCCAAATTGTATTGAAACTCATAATCCCTGCATTTCCTCCTATTCATGTCACTGGATGAACTCATATGCTCACAATATGTATGGCAAACATTGATTTTTCTCATGCGTGCACTGGATATATGAATCTAAAATAAATCAATTTAGATCTATTCTTTTTTTCTGTCACAAACACATCTACCAACTGCTGTTAGTTTGAGAGGGTGGTAAATGAGTCATGATCAAATTAGACTGCTGGACCCAACTTCTCAGCTAAGGGAACACACACACATTTAAATCCAGCATGTGAGGATGGGGCTGACATAGACCGTTAGATTTTCTCTATCATCCTCCCTGCGTGGTTTTCAAGTGGATGGAGGCCATACATTTTTACATATAGCAAATCAAAACTTTTAAGTTAGCCTTCTGGTCTTCCTCTTTCTTCTGGTAGTCTTTTTTCTTTACTAATTTGTAAAAAAGGATCAATAATATTATTTTAAAACTATTAGCTGGAGTGATACTTGCACAAGGTGAAAATAATAGATCAGCAGCAATGCAGTGGCGATAGCTGTTAATTTCATGTATGATCTACTTTTTAAAAATTTGAAATATTGTTCATTGCATAAATTGATCCAAACCTTCCCACTCTATGGATTTCATGTATTCATTTTCCATACCTGCCTTATCCTATTCAGGGTCATGGGGGCTTTGGTGCATAGTCCAGCTGCCACCGTGGGAGAGGCAGTGTACAATCTGGACAGCCTGCCTGTTGGTCCATCACGGGGCCAACAGGGAGACAATAGGGATAAACAACCACGCACACTGACAATCGCTTCTGCGGTCAGTTTAGAGTTACCAGGTGTGCTGCAGCGTCTCTTTCTGATAAATACAATTGGCGAACAGCAGCAGTGGAAACAATGGACCCAGGCAAAGTGAAAAATGTTTTTGTAGAGTTGATGGTAAAAAAAAAACAGGTGTGAAGGTAAAAAGCCATTCAGCGTTCATTATCACGTAAACTTTTCAAGAGGCTTGCTTGGGCTCCTAAAGGTGATAGCAATAAAGCATGTTGTTATGAGAAAACTATGACTTTGCAAAGGCTTAAGCTTTCACCTTCCATTTCATATGTTGAACATGTGACCTATGTCTAGATTAATTAATGCCATCACTTCAACAGGGTGATAAAACCATTAATTATTATTCTGTATTCTATGTCTGAAAACAGAGAAAAACAAACAATTTTGTTAGTCTGACTGAAATCTTACTTAAATATTACGTGTATTTTAAAATACATGAAAGCATGTTAGTGCAACCAAAGTCGTACAAAACAAAGCTTCTCAAAACTGAGCTAACACATACAAATAATGAGGTTGAGGCTCTAATAACTCCTGGGTGTATACATTCAACTAGACTCAAACTGTTCTCAAGAAAGCTGCTGTCATAGCGATTTCTTTTGTCAGACAGCTAAATACATTTCATTCCTGTGCATGTATACAGGGACAAGGGCAGTGTTCTTGTTAAATGGCCAAGTCCAACTGCAACTGCAGCTTGACTTAACTGTGCACATATACGTACTGACTGCCACTGGCTCAGATGCTTTTTCACTGGTCCTGGGCCTTTGCATTTATGGAGTCCTGCTCAGGTAACCAATGATAAATGGCACCTTACTGCACCAACCAATAGTAACATTTTTGTGAACCATGGGGTTAAAAAAAAGTGCTGGAGTTAAGGCCTATCTGTTTCTATTTTCAGTTTTCATCGTACTATTGTGTTGCTGTTATTTGAAACAATTGTGATTTTAAAACTACCTGGATGCACAAAATGTTGGGTGAGCAGTGCGTTCTGCTGGTTATTCTTCAGCAGCATGCTAAATTGACCAAATCCACTTGATATTTGAAATAATGAATACATTTATGGTGCTGCACGGTGGTGTGGTGCGGTGTAGTGCTCAGCATCATCGCCTCACAGCGAGAGGGTTCCAAATTCAACTACCGGCTGGGGCTTTTCTGTGTGGAGTTTGCATGTTCTCCCCGTGTATATGTGGGCTCTGTCCGGGTATTCCGACTTCCTCCCACTATCCAAAAAACATGCATGTTAGGTTAAATGGTGTCTCTAAAATTGTCCCTATGAGTGAATGTGAGCATGTGGCCCTGTGATGGACTGGCAACCTGTACAGGGTGTACCCCACCTCTCGCCCGATGACCGCTGGGATAGGCTCCAGACCCCCAACCAACGGATAAAGCGGGTATACAAAATGGATGGATGGAATACATTTATTCAATTCAAAGCTGACCTATTCACAGTGAATAAATGCATGCCATTATCTAAGGTGATCATCTTCATTAAGTAGGCATTTTTGCAAATTAGTGTCAATGACTTATAACATTAGGTTACAACTTGCCTCAGTAAGCAAGGCTTTGTTTTGCATTAAGTTATTTTTTATTTTTAATCAACCTACCCTCATTTGTAGGACATGTGTAGTAAAATGTACTCCTAATACATTCCATTAAATATATTTGTGAAGCATGTACTTGATTCAGGTTTAGGATTCAAGCTGAAAGTGGTGGTACAGGACTGCACACATGTGCACACATGTGCACACACATACACATACAAAGCAAAGTGGCTGGAACTGGACTTAGACCTCTGAGGTTATATCATGGTTAGTATCTTATTGATAGTAAGCAGTGTTAGGGTTTTCAATTTGTGGATTAGCCACTGTCTTTAGTCTTTAGATTAAAACTGGTGGCTGGAAGGATTCACACAACATAGGTTTAAACATGTTTTAACCCAGTGTCAATTTTAAGGGATAATCCTACACGCAGCACTCACTGATTACACTCCGTTTAAAGACTGTTCTGGTCACACTATTTTGTTTGTTGTTCCTTTAATTGAAAATTAAATCCCATCAGCACTTTCCCTTTGTTTTGTCTGCTGCCTAAAAAGTGTGCGGAGGATACTGTGTGCACCAAAACATTACAATTCCCCCCAAATTATAACCTGAAACAGATGGAAGTCCATTTGAAATCTATATTCAACTTCCTGACCTCCATATGTCCAAAGTTCTGTTTCCATGCCATAAGTCTGCATGCCTTCATGGTGAGGAAAGGTCAAGTTTCCCAATTCCCAGTGTCACATGTCCCTCTCCAGATTAACAACATGCATGGATGTGACCACAGACCTTCCGACACCACAGGTTCATGCCAGTCATGTATAGAACAGAGAAAGCTCATGTGTGCATAGGATGCATTGGGCAGACTACTTAATAATTTAGATGCTTTTCTTCTCATTCCTGCTGGTCATAAATAGCAGTATAAGGACCAAGTTGAAAACATTTCTTGCTAAATTCTAAAGATATAAAGCTGCAGTTGTTTAGTTTGTGTTTTAGGCTATGCATGCTCAGCTCTCTCTCTTTAAAGATTCAAGCTATTAGCAAGCACTAATGCATCCTTATGTTTTTCAAAGGCTCATCCACGTCTGAAGTGTGAAGCTTTTCATCAACCTGTGAAGTCTGTGAGTGTCTTATCACTTCAGAGCGGTAAATCTGATGTGTCTGTTAAGTTTTTTGAATGACCTCTGTGGTTTGTGTCTATGTGCTGCGTCAGTATCTATGAGCGCTGTCAGTGTGAGTAGCAATGCCACAGGGTTTAACCCCTCTGCATTGATCCCTGGGTTCCTTGGGGCTGCCGCCTAATTCTCCAATTTTCAGCTGTTAGAGATAGAATTGGAATAATAAACAGCTGAACCTCCCACTAATAATCCCACTGACCCCACCCCTCTCTGCTTGTCTCTTTCCTATACATACACACACACACACACACACACACACACACACACACACACACACACACACACACACACACACACACACACTTTGTTCCTTCCTCCACTGCTCAACCAACCCTCCTCAGGACAACTGGGTCTGGGGTAGAGTTTCTCCGGCTGCCCTAATCTTAGCCAAAGCCACAGCACTCACTCTTTGCACTAATGAAATAAAATCGGTCAGCCTTGGGTGCCTGGAACTGATTATCACTAACTGCACACACCAAGCCACATTAGCAAGCACATGCACATTTTTAGATTACTTGTTGATATCTAAAAGTGATTATAGTGATTATCATACACGTGATAAAAGCTTTTTAACACTTGCCTGTAAGTTTACCCACTAAAATGCATTGTTGACCAACATCTCCTGGTTTTCCTTAGAAAGTTAAGGATTACTGAGTCCTGAGATGCTTTCTCAGGAGGAGAAGCACAGGAAATCACATGCAATGTGTTGTTAATAACAAGATGTGAAAATGTGTCTGGAATTTAGTTTTTGTGCTTTCAATTCAATACGTTTGAATTTAGATGTTTAATTACCTTTAAGTGGGAAATTGGTTTGTTCTATTCATTCAACCCTCCACACATTATTTTCTTTAGTTCAGACCTATCTGAGATCCACAGGTGTCTTCAGTGTCAGCTTCAGTGTCCGTGGACGTGAACAAGCATCCCAGTCTTTGTTTTGCATAGTTTTTCTCATTTCCTTTGGGTCAGTTGTTTAATGTGTATTTTCTAAAGTAGTATGTTCAAATAACTGAACAGTTCATTGTTCACAATGGTCCATCTACCACATACATTGCACACATTGTGCCGTTAAACATTCCATTTTCCTTGCCCTCTTAAATATACTTCACAGAAACCTAACACCAGAATACAAAGAGATGGCATGGATTGCCAAATTAGGGTATGTATGATAATTATAGTAATGACTGTTTCCACCAAACTAAGTTTCTTATATAATGCTTTTCTGGGAGCCCAGGGATAACAATTGAGTTCCTTCCACGTTCATGTCCTTTCCCGAATATGATAATCAAATCAAATCAAATTGATTTGTATAGCACATTTCATGTACAAAACAATTCAAAGTGCTTTACATAAAATAAAAGCATTGCAGCAGGGAGTGGAAGAAGCATTAAAAACACATAAAAGAATATAAAGAGAAACAAATAAAATAATTTAAATGAATTTAAAAACAAGCAACAGTCCAGATAAATTAGATAAATTAGATATTAAAGATATCGTGCAGATTTCATGCATAGACACATGAGAAAAGAAATGTTTTTAACCTAGATTTAAAAATGTCTACATTTGGTGAAAGTTTAATCTCCACTGGCAGTTTGTTCCACTTGTATGCAGCATAACAGCTAAATGCTGCTTCTCCATGTTTAGTCTGGACTCTGGACTGGACTGATAGAAGAATTCTTTTCAGTTTGGTGGTGGAAAATATACGACCATCGGCCATAAGATCAGATGTCTCTGTGAGATGCCATGAATGCTGCCTGGGAGGACTTCACAGGCGATCATTTCAGCGGCTGGTAGCACCTACGTAAGAAGATGTTTCCATTCTTTGAATCACATGGGAAAACATGAGATATGGTGACGACGAAACTCCCAGGCTAGACAAAAAAGAACACCAGGATCTCAAGCAAGAGCGTGAGAACTTGTAGAATTTCATAGCTAATTTAAGAAGGGACAATCTAATGAATCTTTGCAGTTGATTTCATTCTTGCAACTTTTAGTATATACATGCATATCCTTTTTCTGTTTAACATTTTACAGTACTAACTTTTGTGAGTAAACTTTTATCTACTGCAGGGATTGAAATCTAAAAAGCTCAGTGTGATACACAGTAGCACTCTGCATGTCCAAATGAACACGACTGACAAAAATGTTTTGTTTGAAAAAAATATGATAGATAGGCAGCATCACACATTGCTTAGCTAAACATCCCGTTGTGCCGTCCTGCATGCATATTTCAATATTACCAAATTTAATCAGTTTGGCTCAATGAAGAAAGGCTGACCCCCTAACATTGTTCATCATTGGGCAAACAACCTGCTGAATGGAGGTGTTGAGCTGACTAGAGCTGGACTATAAGGTCAAACACTTGCATATTGACCTGTTCCCCTTCGTCCATTCAGGAGTCATTTTCAGCCTGTCGCTCCATTAACCTTCAACCATGAGTCACCTATGCAAATCCGGAGCCCCATATGCCCAAATATCCATTGCACTGAATATCATTTGAGTGATTATGAGCCTGAGCTGTCACAGGTGTGTATAAATATCTTCATTCATGTTTGAGAAGTGATCAGAATCTGTAAAACCCACTTGTGATATGGGTGGGAGTCGAAACTGGCTTTCAATCTTATTATACTCAGATTTTGGCTCACTTTGAGTCCTGAGGCCCTGAAGTCTTTGTGCTGCAGCAGTGCTGGGCTCAGCATGCTGCCTGTGTCCACACACTGCTGCCTCAGCACTAATAAGGCAACAGAGTGATAGAGAGAGCGCCAGTTGTCTGCTTTCAACATCCCTACTCAACCATACCCTCACCTAACCCCCCAGAGAGACACCATTAGCAAATCTATTGAGGATCCCATATTAGGAAAAACATCAAGGAGTCTAATTGTGGTTCTGAACTGGGACTCAATGGGTGTGTTAAGTTTTGTATCCACACTAATGAGTTGTGGTGTTTCCTTCAATGGGTTTATTGCCCTACATTCCAATTTGAGCCATGTCACTGACCACTGGAGCGTCTCCTAAAATAGCTGAAACCACATGTCAAGTTGCAAATGAGACATTTCAGAAGCCATGTGTTTGAAAGGTAATGTCAGTTCATCATATCTTGGGTCCTATTTTTTATTTCAGTTCATAATTTTCAGTCAGTCATAAGCTGCTGAGACATCCAGACACATTAAGTTTGATACAAGAAACCCAAATGGTCACGCGGGTTATAAATGAGCAAATAAGGTTCAGGGTTGTAGTGGCTCGTGCCATCCCAAAGCAGAATTAGTTATAACATAGCTGTGTCTAGTATGACAAGTACTGCCCAGCAAATACACAGAAAGAAGGTATAGACTTTGAAAATTCACACAGCCAAGCCAAAATCAAGTATGATCGAATCTAAGGCCTGTAAATGGCTGGATCTGTGGCTGGATCAGAATCTGTGGAGCATTTTTCCCTGTCATAATGAATACTTAGAGTTTGATGGTGGTGGTAAGTATTCTTAAAAAAAGGTAACATTTGTGAATGGGCAGCATGAATTCTGGAAAGAAACAACTAAAAGTATTACACAGTGCACCTTTAATGGAAATGGAAACGATGGGAAATGAGTGAAACTCCGACAGCACTTTCACAGACAACCAGTCTCTTTCGTATCCGCTTTGGGACTGAAGTTCCAGCGTGCTTCTCCCCGCTTAAAAATTCAGCTGCCACAGAATCTCTCATGATTGACAAACACTAACTCCAATCATCACGACACAGCCGCTCATATTGACACGCCCACGTCTAATCTACCCCCAGAGATGCCGAGCACCCTCGGAAGTGATGAGTTTTTGTCGATTTAGCCAATGATGACCTAGAATTGTAGAAAAAAACTTGACTCTCCCGCCCCCTCCTCGAAGCCGGTCGGCCCTCGGCTCGGAAGCCTGGCTGTTAGTGGCGGCTTCATAACATGATTTCCTTAGTGAACGGCAGCGATTTCAGAACAAATCACTTCATTAAGCTACAGGACAACATGTTGTAGTTATGAAAGTAAATGCAGTATTGGGCATATCTTGTGTTTTGTGAAAACCTGTTTTATCGTCAATTTAACATTGAAGATGTAGCAATTTCGCCAGAGAATGGGAGAGGCTGAATGGGATAGCCGCGGCTGGCTGAAACAGAAAGTTAGCTGCGAGTTTACTGAAGTTTATTCAAGACAGATTTGTTTTCATTGTTGCTGCAGTCAAAGATCTCAAAATGAAACTTGCACTGTTAATGTTAAGGATAAAAACAATATTTCTTTACATGTCAGCATGCCCCTTGGTAAACACTTTCTGTAATGGTGTCACATGAAAAAGTGCCTGGGATGCTCTGGACACCAAACATATGATCACTCTTTTTCCAGTCAGCCCTCTGAGTCTGTGTGCTAACTTTTATATATGTATATGTGGGGTGGGCCATGTGTATGTGAGTGGTATGCTTGTGTGGCGGCACAAAAGGGAAGCTTGAGTGGAGTATTGCCTCCATGTAAGAGGAGGAGATGACTGGGCCATCGGTGTGGCGCTAAAAACAGCCTGACAGCTGTGTGTGAAGAGCTGAAAAATGAAACTGAAACAGCACCTGATCATGAGGGATGACAAAAACTTGAAGGGTGATGTGAATATTTGATCATAAACACATCTGATATATTCAACACAGGCTTTTTTTTGTTTACTACGTTATATGATCAAGTTTAGATGTTCTTCACTTTAGTAACACTTTAGTGTTACTGTGAATCTAATCAACAGACATTTTAGAGAAGGGCTACAATCAATCATTTCTTGTTTGTGTTTCATTATTGTCCTCAGTGTCACAGAAACATGGTTCAATTCCTTTTGTAATAAGAATAGTAAAAACATAACTCTTGAAATGACAAACCAGTTCTGAGCATTTCTATTACTGCAACACTATGGTTGTATATTTGTATTGTTTTTTTGTGTGACTGACAGATTCTGGAAATCAACATTTCAGTCAATTGTAATGGATTCAAATATTTCAGATGGCTTCAAATGTCAGGTAAGGATGAGAAAACACAAATTTCAATACATTTCTCCTCCATAATAGTCCAGGAAAACTACTTTAATTTCTGGACTCACGTACTGGTGCAGATGACGCCTCGTGCCCAAACAGTTGCAGTAACCATGAATTAGACTCAAGAGTTGCCATGAGTGGCAGCACTGAGTATACTCCCACTGAGCAGCAATCCAGTTTGAGCTAAGGACGAAATTCTTTTTGATTTCATGTAGTTTATATGGATTTATGTGGAAGACTGATTTCTAGCAAACTTGTTTGCCAACACAGCTACAAACTAAACATGAGGCACCTGTGAAGCAAAAAACAGCATGACACAAACTGTCCAGTGACAGATGCACTGAACTACAGCCTGCAATATTTACAGTATAATTAGGGAGTGTAGGCTATGACTCGATCTGCACTGCAATGACAGTATGACTCAATACGCAATACTGCAGTGTGAGAGAGCTGACGTCCACTAAATCCATGGGTTACATTTCAGCCTAGTTTTATTTACTGAAACAGAGATTGAGTGAATCTACTGTATTTCCAACAAAAAGGTTCCAGTGCTGGCTCGGGGTTACTGCCTAACTTAGAACCAGTTCCTTCTGTTTCGAATATCTTATGCCCCTTTTCCACCGCCAAGCTAGCCCTACTCTACTCGGTTCGATATAGCGCGACACTACACGACACGACACGGCACCAGTACCATTTCCCTTTCCACCCAAACCGTGACCTGGAAGTGGGCGGAGTCGGCCCGTTCACCACTAACGTGACGTCTGTTTCAGGTGAAGAGAAGAAGAGGGGGGACGAAAAACACTTGAAAAAGAAAGGAAACTTTGGCAATACCTGCACCTTGCTCACTGTCCATGGGTTGGCTTTCCTTCTCTGGTCTTCCATATTCGCAATTCTGTTTATTCTCTGTTGCTCTCGCAGATGTGTTTTCATACATGGCGGGTGATTATTTAAAGCTCCCCGAGCTTCGTGGCGTGTATGACGTAATTTCACCTGACCAATCAGTGGACAGCACTGATCCACGTGACGTTTTAGTATCGGCCAGTACCGACTAGACCCACCTCTGAAGCAGGTACTAGCCGGTGCTAAAAATCGTAACGGGTCCCACCTTCTACCCGCGATGGAAAAGCTCCCAATCAGGGTAGAGTCGTACCGTGTAGAGCCGTACTGTTACAAAAATGTTCGGTGGAAAAGGGGCAAAAGCTCTGGCTCCAGCCCCACGAACACCAAATCTATGCTGGGCCAGAGAAAATGCGAGGTTGTGAAGACCAACCAGACCAAGTAAAATGTTTTCATCACAATGTTTAGAATCCAGAGCAAGCATAGTGTTTGTTCAAAAAAAGAATATTACAAAACTGAGCTTCATCATGGATGCGAAGCCAAGGCACCAGTCGAAGAACACATTTATCAAATGCGCAGTGTAGAGCTGCATTCACAATCGCCATTTTCCAGCTGAATTTATAAACTTTGTTGGCAGTTGAATTTTCAGGTTTTTTTAGGAATCAACTGGTGTTTTTAGATCCTGCCTGAAACAGCGTGTATAAATCCTGTACACAACGCCATTCATAAATACCGGTCTGCATTGCAAAACACATTCACAAACTTCAACTGTTGTTCTAAACAGCTTTTAGAAACTAGACTGATGATGTTAAGAAATCATTTCGCTGAGAAAAATTTGAACAATGGCGATCTGTGACGATAAACTGTGTCCCTGCACTTTACAGAAACTCAGAATACCACAAACGATAGATGGAGGTTCTCACGTGTATTAGAAGAGACGTTTAAAGTGTCGTAAGGATGTGGCTCTGTGGCGACTCTCAAACTGTGGAAAATCAAACCAGTTCTTAGCAGGTGCTTTATAGAACTATCTTAGTTCAAAACATAAAAGCAGCCAAACTGGTCAAATGACCAGCTTATTATTAGTAAAAAGAAAAAAGTTTGGTTGCTGTCATGATAGTCAGAAGCTTTGGCATTGATTTCTGAGAGAACAATATGAAGGTGTTTTTACAAACCTGCAACAAACCAAACATAACCTAACTAAAGCACCTGCCAAACATCTTTCAAAATAAATGAGAGGTGGGTCTGTCCAAACTTCTGACCAATACTGTAGACAGTGTAAAAAATGGTATGACAGCCGACAGATCAGAGACTGTGAGGACAGGACATGTGGATTGTGATTGAGGTGCTGTTAATTAGTAAATGCCTAAAAGATGACTGGCAGCTTGCTAAACCAAATGGTCTTGTTTTGAATTTCTTATTGTGTCTCCTGAAGAAGATGTGAAGTTGTGAGTGTGGCATCTTGGAATTTTTGGAAGGCATCTTTAACGGAGCTGGTCTGACTTGCCAAGTTATGGGACAGGTAGTGTGACATTTTTGAGGGTAATTAAGCAAACTTGTAACAAGTTAGTAATTGATTATTTCATCAAGCAACCCAATCGACTGTTTCAGTCAGCCAGAGAAGAAATAAGAGATTGCTCTCAAAGACTTGTCACCACAATCTGTCCAATGTTTATCTTTCTTAATCCTCCCAGGCTAAACCAAACTTATAGTGGCCATTTTCCTCCAAACAAAAACTCTCTGTCCACTGTCCCCTGAGTCCAGTTTTCAGTATAAGGGTGCCTTCTTCTCCTTCAGAGGAGGATTGGTCAGTTCCCCACCCTCCCTGCTGCACTCCCCTTATTCTCTCTCCTTCTTCCTACTTAAATACTTTTAGCATAAAGACAGAGAAGAAGGGGAGGGAGAGGGGGATGGGAGATCAATGGGGGAGGGGAGCTGAGCACTCACTCTGTTGTCACTGGTCAGAGAGAGAGAGAGAGAAAGAGGGAGGGAGGGAGAGAGCGGAATTCTGTCCCATATGTGGAAAAAAGCATAGCAGTGCACACACGGATCTGCTCTGCTCCAGGGATTATCCTAGTGCTTTCAGATCTAATGGAGGACATGCAGGCATGAATAGGTAAGGCCGCTTGTCTTCTCTGCACTAAGTGTTGATCTGCTGTCATGGCCCGCTGTTCTCCCTGCTGTTTGACTTGGCTATGCTGAAGTTGAAGGAGGACCGTAACTGAGCGTGTTGAAGCAGCTCTCCTCTTTGGCCACTGACCATGAGACATTTCCCCAAGCAATCCAAATCTTCCAGTTCCGCTCTCTCCTTCCAGAGCACTGTTTATTTTTGCAGTAGCATAGATTGTTAGTTTGGGCCAAGTGTTAAAAGTTGACAATCTATTAAATTAGATGAGACTGTAACAAGAGTCAGTGTTGTATGTGAAGCTTGTTAGTGTCCAAAGACAGCCGTGTGGTCATTGCATGTCTCCTCCATGTGAATGGTGCATGTGTGAATGTATATTGGTATTTTGGTTGTTGTTTTAAGCATACAGAGTCTGTGTTACCATAACAATAATGCTTCATTAAGTAAAATACTGGTGTTTGAAAGTTGATAAACATAGTATTGCACAACACTTTTAATAGATGGAGTGCATATTCATGAAAATATTTATGTGTACATGTGCCTAAAAATGTCCTTATGGATTTTAAAGACTGAGGGACAGTTTAAAATTTATTTTTTTTCACCCCACCATCTTTTCTTTGTAAACAATACAGATTACCATCAATTTTCAAAAAGTGGTTTAATAGATGGAGTGCATATTCATGAAAATATTTATGTGTACATGTGCCTAAAAATGTCCTTATGGATTTTAAAGACTGAGGGACAGTTTAAAATTTATTTTTTTTCACCCCACCATCTTTTCTTTGTAAACAATACAGATTACAATCAATTTTCAAAAAGTGGTTTATATTAAAAAAACAAAAACAATAATTTAAAAAAAAGATAGTTACTTCATATCAGAAGTAAACAATAGAAACTGGAAGATTAAACTGCTTTTAATCTGTGCATGATTAAAATTGGATATCTGCAATCGAAACTGAAATATAATTATACTATATTTCATCCACGCTTATATTTAAGAATAGACCAGTAAAAGTAAAGTAAGTTATTTTTACATTTAAAATCATGTTTTTTAAAAGATATGAATTGAATTAGTTATACAACTGAATTGCAGATCTGTTATTCGTTTAGATAGCTTGAAACGGGAAACTCTGTCCACAGGTAACTTTTTTTTTCTCTGCATTTTGCAAATACAGCTCCGAAAGTATTTGGTGTCTTAAGAATGCAGTCTTTATTGCCCCAGCGCACAGAGCAATGGTATGCATGGGTCTTTTTGTGAGGCAGATTTAGAAAGCCTTCTTTAGAGGCTGGACACAGCTTCACAATCAGCTTAATGCCTGCCTGTAATGAATGCCCTTATGGGTCTGAATTTGTGTGTGAGTGTGAATTCTGTTTTTGTCACACTGATAGGGCTCTCAGGTTGGTCCGTAATTCTATCACACTCTGGTTAAGTTCTGCTCTGTGTGTTTGAACGTGTTTGTGCTGTTTGAGCTTGCCTGAAACGGCTGGTTGACATGTTAGTGTTTGTCCAAACATTGTGCAGCAGCCAGCAACTACCTTACCTCTTTATATTTTTCTCTCCTCTCTCAGGGCTGTTCTGTTGTCAGTGCAAGCTCATACCAGTGATGGACTACAGCCGGACCGGCGCTAACCGTAGCTGGCATTCATGAAACAGCATTCTTCCTTACTGAGACCAGCTCCACAGAATGCTGAGTCCTATTGTCCCCTATAGTGAGTAGTGCACTCTTCTTTCCCTCTACCCTACACACCAAAGAGCCTCACTTGACTTAGTTGGACTTTGCCTGAATCAATGAGCCTTCACTCCAAAAACAAGCAGAAGTGAACACAATGTTTTGTGTTGCAAACAGAGTGAAAGATGCACCGGTCACTGAAAAGTAGCCTTTGTGCAGAAACTTGACTTTTTCCTTGACGTGCGCTGTGGAAATGCTAAACCCAGGCGCTGGCCCTGTCTAAATGTTTCATCAGCAGGCAGTAGATACAAAAGGGAAACGGATGAGGAACATGGGAGATTGAAAAAGACGATGGTTTAAACTGCAGAAACCCCTCAGCTCTGCATGTGTTATTTTACCAATTCAGAGGCGCAGGACTTATCCACCTCACATGCTGCCTTCTGCTCTCCCTCCCTTTTCTCTGTCTCTCTACCATCCCAACCTAATAACTGACGTGTCCAGTGTTGGCCTCCCCCCTGTGCACCCTCCTACCAGGTTTCATTGGGAGTCCAGTGCTCTGGCTCTCCAAAACAGCATTGTTTGTCGGCCAGCATGGGGCTGCCTCTGTGGCCTCAGACTCAAGAGCCCCTTTCTCCCGGCTCTTTAACTCGCCTCAAAGAAGCATTATTGGCATGACAGTTACAAGAAAAGAGGGAGAAATCAAACAGAGAGCTTCATTTAGAAAGAATTACCTCAAAACTGATATTAGAAACTTCTGATTGTTCCATTTGCATTTAAAAATTAGTTGCAGCAGCAGTGCAGGCAAGTGTGTGGGTGTGTGAATTCCAACAGCTTAATTGAAGCATCATGAGCAGATGCTTGACAGTTACTTTTACTGTTTATTTGCTTTTTGTAAATTTTAGCCTTGAAATAGCTGATTAAGAAGTCGACCTCCTGTTGTGTTATGAAATATGTCCTCTCACAAGGGGTTAGGTTAATCTAATTCTAGTTCTCCCAAAATTGTTTTTCAGTTAGATTATGGTCATAATGTTAAAAATGATCAGGCTGAATTGTTAACATAAATTTGATGAACCAATCATTGGCGAGAGCATGCATGCTTGTGCTGTTTCCGACCAAGTTCTGTTTAAATGGTTGTTCCATCAGTTCCCTGTTCCCTGCTGGTCCATGCTGACCGAATACACTGAACGCAGCTGGAGTGCACGGCACGTCTAAGAATGTCACAAACTGATGGTGAGATAGTTAGCATGCCTTCAGAGAAGGCTCACTGCTGGTTCTTAATAGAAATATTTCAGAACACTTAATTATAAACATCGAGCTATGTGACAGATTTGTATTATTATTATTTTTTTTTTTATCAGGACTTGCATTGCGGGTTTTCTCTACTCAGCACCTTGATGTTTTTCATGTATAGCATAGCTCTGTTTTGCAGGGTATCAACAATGTTGAAATCGTTTCAGCACAGCCTGCTAGTGTGTGTTTGTAGACGGAGGGATCGTATGAGCACACACAGCAGTGTTAGGTAGTCATGCTGTTTACTCTCAGACCAGTGACACACAAACTCTCCCCTGTGCTTGCTGGTGACACTGCAGCTCACTGTCTTTTAGTTAAAGACTGTAGTCATGATTCTGCTTGTAGAAATCTAACTGTGACCGACTTTGCGTATGTGCTGGACATGCGAAGACTCTCACCTCCATGTTGGAATCCCATTTGTGGGAATTGTTGCTTCCTTGGTTACTTCTGACTCCTCCAACAGGCCTTTAAGTTGTTGTGTATAGTTAAGTCTTTCTGTATAAAAGACAAGTACACACAACAAATTTTAGTCTTTTTTTTCTAATCAGGAATATTCCAATGTTTTTAGTCTCAATGATTTAGATCCCGAGAGAGACTCTTCTTTGGCGTGTCCGGCTTTGGTCTTAGTCTTCGGCCACAAACCTGGGGTGAACAGCTATGGCTGGACCTGAGAAGAAACCTGAGAGAGATTCCAGGGGCCATGGATACTCCTGGAGGGATTTGGTGCAAAGAATCTGTAATCTGCACTTCAAACACACTCTTAAATCAGTCCCAGGCCGCCAACCCAGGAGTGCCCTAACTCTTGTTGGTGGGGGCCCCCGCTGGTGTAGCGATACCTTTTCTTTTAAAACAACACACATACACACGCAAAAGAATGACTACACACAAGAGTCCAGATCTGGTTTTTATAGCTCTCCTCTGACTGACCCCTCTCCTTTCTCTCCCTGGCTCTGTTTTTATGTTTTGCGTGAGTGTCTTTGTTAATGACTTGGCCAAGTCTTGGAGCAGTTTGTATAGAGAAAAAGAAGTAGATCTCATCCTGGCCCCTGAAGGAGCAGGCTGGAGAGTGGTGCCAGCGTCTATCCCCATTGTAGGCAGAGTGGTATGAGTGGTGCAGTGGAGGGTCCTGTGAGGTCCTTGAGTAAACACACAGCCTGCTAAAGTGTGTGTGAATAAGAGCTAGGATCATTAGTGTGGGTGTGAATTGGCTCTAATTAGCCTCCAACGTGCGTGTGTGCGTGTGTGTATGATTGCATGTGTCTACAAGAAAAGAAGGGTTAGGGACCCAGGCCCCAGTGTGTCCGTGGGCCCAGTGCTCTGTCTCTCAAAGGGTTTATCAGCTCATTAAGAAGGCCTCTGCTCCCATTAAGGGTCCAATTAAGAAGCTGGGTGGTGAGGCTTATTTGGATGGCAACACTTCACTGGATTCCTGAGGCAGCAAAATTCTGAGCTTGACAATGCAGTGTTTGTTTCATACAAGCTAATTAGTAAATGACTGCACTTGAGAAATACTTTAGGTGTTTGTAGTGTGGTGATCGTACTGTAAAATGCACCGGCAGAGAGGAATGTTTGGCTGCTGAACATATTGAGCTTTCTCTAATTTGTGCTTGTACTAACAGAAAACAACAAATCCCAGAGGTGTCCGTGCGCTGGGAGCATACGCTGGAAGCACAGAGGGGCTGGGGTATTTGGACAGAAAAGGAGGGAATGCAACATGCTCACTGAGAATGACGGAAATAAGGGAAGTGGAAAAGCAGAGGAACACAGATAGAAGGAGATTGGACAAAAAGGATAGAGCCAGGGAGTGAGTGAGTGGTTGTGTGAGACAGATGGAAGGGCCGATTGGTCATCACAGAGCTTTAGGACAGCTGTTCTTTGATATATTAGTGGACACAATGACCTAAAGCCAGCCTGCAGTCACAGAAAATAGGGACCCTGTTTTTCTTGAAGGGAAGGGATGGGGGGTGGGGGGTTGTACGGGCTTTTGCCATTTGTGGATGTGCGTTAGCAGGCACGGGGGATGGGGAGTTGTTTCTAAAATTACGAGCATGAAGTGACGCATCCAGCAATTATTCCCAAGGCTTTCTAGTTTTAGAGAGTGCTGAGAAAAGTGCTGTAAAATGAGTACACTCTCAGATGAGACTTTGCCTTTTGCTGCACTGTCATTAGCAATTCTAAACACGTTTGTCAATTAATCAATCTTTAACTAATGCCATCAAGTAGTTTGGCTGCTCTTCCTCTCCATCCACTCTGAAAAACAACAAGATGTAATGATACTGACCATTTGTCTGCTGCTGATAAATTGTTGAATAGAAGTTTGTTTTCATATTTCATTTTCAAAACGCAATAAAATGAAGTCATTTCGTCCTTTTCTTTTCATAAAACAATATTAGCATCACACACTGACAAAAACTCTTCTGACAGCTGGCCTGGAACATTCCCAGAGGAAGATGAAAGAAAAAATGGAGGAAGTCAAACTGTCATTCTGATACATGGAGCAGAGATAGCTCTTTCCGCAGAAAGACAAAAGTACAGAGAGAGGGAGAGGAAGAGAGACACATAGAGAAAGGACATCCCTCAATGCCACTGCAGGAGATTGGCTTGCTCCTCCTGGGACTGGACTGGCGATGCGTTTTTGAGAAGAGCTGCGTCTGCTCATGCTCTGGGCAGCAGGTATAAAAACTCCAGCCCAGAGCTCCTGCACTCTTCTGTTATTACATCTTTTTAAGGCCACGAAAGAGGGAGCAGATGAGCCAGAGGGACCGAGAGGCAGAGTGGGAGTGTGGGATTGTGTTTCTTTTGAGTGATAGGAGGCCCCTGACTGACTCATAGATTTATAATATTTTTTCCCTATCAATGCTCCATTATGTATGGCTGATATATGATGATCCCTGTTGTTTAGTGTTCACATTATCACTCTGCCCGGTTACATGCACAGTTGAGTGGAGCTACAGTTACAGCTTGAGCTGGCCATCTAAGTGGACCATTGTCCTTATTCTATGCATGGACATGCATTGGAGCGGGATTGAGTTATTTACTGACGTATTACAGATGCTGCCACACTCTGCCCTAAGTTTTGCCGGGTTAGGGTTAGATCATTGTTCGTAAAATTATATCCGAATTCACTACACAGGCGTCTCTTAATTTCATGAATGTTGATTTAGTCAGTTAATGCTGTGGGTGTAAAATCAAGATTTTACTAGAGTAGAAGGGCTGTCTTGAAACGCTTTAAGTGACTATAAGTTAATATGTAGTCCTAATGAGCTGATTTTTGACGTATTTAGCCATCTGTCAGGCAAAATTACAGGAAAAAATGTGAAAGGGAGCAGCTTTCTTGGGAATTTGGATGTACTGAGATACACTTGCTTCATTCTTTTAACAAAAAAATTAAAAAAAAAAAGGGGGAACTTTGGAGCATTTATATACAGTGATTTGATCCCAAACTGCATTATATGGTTTATGTGTTAGTGTAGTATTGAGAAGCTTGATTTTGTAAGATTTTGGTCAGATCATTGTGTACATGCACTTTAAAAGTCCATTTTTGATTGGACTAACACAATGATTACTTTTTCTAGTGTCCTTTCTTACTGTCTTCAGGCAGTTTGGCCAGGCCCCCCCAACCACAGACACACACACACACACACACACACACACACACACACACACACACACACACACATAGAAACACACACACACACACACAATACAGGCTGTTCAGCATCAGTTAAAAATGATAAAAGATAAAAAGTAGATGGTAACTCCATATTTTGTTGTATGAATATTATAAAACAGATATAATCCACAACTTATTTGGGGAAATTTATGGTCAATTGAGAGTGTCTTCAGGTAGAAATGGTACAAGAGCTGATAAATGTGTATTTCTAATCAAGGTGTGCGAATGTCCCAAAACAATTTGCTACTGTCTTCACCACCACCCCATAAAAGCAGGCCGGCCTTTCAGATTGGTACTTTTACGACTGGCTGATAGTGTGCGGCAGCATACAGCCCCGAAAGAATGTCCTGTTTGATATTAGTGTCATAAATCACAGTGAACTTGAGAAAAAAAAGGGCTTTTAAAAAAACAAATCAAAATGAACATAAATAAATTCTGATTCGCTTCTTGCTCAGTGTTCTATACTTTATACAAATGTAGTCTTTGCAGTCTTTTAAAAATCTTAATCTTTATCCAAAATGAACGGTAGTTTTGGAAGATTCCTAAAGAAAGAGATAGTTTACTCTACATATTTATGACCGTCAAGCTGGAATTTCATCTAATAATTCAATAATCAGTTGTTGCTTGATGAATACATAACAACTGATGCAGTCATCGTAGCATCAGCTTTGTGATTTTTCAGTCTGCAATATTTAAACGCTGTTCGTGCAACTTCTACCCATCGTTCCTGTGTTGGTATGCTTTGTGCCGTAGCTGCAACACCTCCAAGCATTATTCTTATAAGTGGCTGTTTCTAAGATGTCTAAGTTGAATCCCATAAACACTGCCACAACAGCCGGAACCAGGATTCCCAAAACAATTAAGACACTGCCCTCTCTGCAATTTTTCATTTTTTTTTCGTTCAAAGAATTTTGTATAATGTTTGTGTTGACATTGTTTGCAGCATACTTTAATTCATTGTTTAAATATCGGAATTAGCCTTTTATTGATTTGGAAATTTGGATGTACAATCTTTCCTCACAAAATACAAATTAAGTGACTTTCAAAATGTTTTTCAAAATTCGGCAGCAATTTCAAACCATCCGTCTTAGTGTTGTCATTTTGCAAACTGCCCGTCTTGTAGATCCATTTTTAGATCCATACACCAGTCTTAAAGGCATGTTGCGCTACCAGATTTGTGCTTCTGTGTGAAGGTGTATGATAGAGTGGAGGTGGTGGCAGTTTTTTTTTTTTTATCGTTGGATGGGGGTGGAGCTAAACCATGAATAGAGCCTGATTGGATTGATCCACAGTGCTCTTGTTTACAAGCGGCCCCTTCACAATCATCACAGTTTAATAGCACATCGTCCCTTAAGGCTCGTTGCATCCGTGTACGTTTTGTTCCTCAGGGCAGGGAAAACAAAAGTGCTGGGAAGGGAGTAGGGGAAAGCAACCTCAGGGGAGCTGTGAACCGGCATTGGAGCCCTCCATCTCAGGGCTTCCTGCCAAGATAACGTTTCACTTCACCCACTGATATTTCTTTTATTGGAAACCACAACAGTCAAGTCTAATTCCAGCCTTTATGGGCCAAAAGCTACTTTTGTTTCATCCAATCAAAGGATATTCTGTGACTTTGTAGGTAGGAGATTTGAGCTTTGAGGGTAGAATTCACAATCAGCCTTGAGCCATAAGTGGACTAAATCTAAATTTCAGGCCTCCTTGAAGTCTAGCTGTGAAGAGAGCCACACCACTGTCTTCATCACGCACTCCTACAATAGGATGCAGCTCACACAGGTCCCTCAATAAATCCCAGGCTGACACAAAAGCTGTCAGTGGACTGCTCCTGAATAGATTAATAAGATTTCCATAATTAGACAGGCCCCTGACAATAGGTTCCTTTTGGCTTTGTCTCAGGGCCAACTGGATTGTCCGATCCACGCACGTCTGCTGGATGGTCTTCCACTACAATAGCCGCACAGACAGTAAGGCGGTCAGCAGAAGAACATCTGTCTCTCCTGGGGCCAAGAACACACACACACGCACACACACACACACACACACACACACACACACACACACACACACACACACACACACACACAAAGAGTGGGAAGTTTCATGTGCATACACAGAAGGTTCTTATCAACCTCTTTGCAGCCAAGTAAGACCATCAGTCAACAAAGGAGCAATCTCTTCACATTTATATGTGTATGCTTATAACTGCCTTGCATTTCAGTTCACAATAAACGCAACAATGCATCAGAAAAATTATAGAACATAAAATACTTTTTCATTGGAACTAGACTACAGAGCAACTTGTTTATCCCATAGCAATAAAAGCTTCCAAAAGAATCGAATTACCAGAATGTCCTTCTTCGTTCTTAATATATGTTTTTAATCTATAATCCTCCTCTAGAATCAGTGGGAGTTGATGGGATTGTGACATGAAAGAAAAATGTCCCAGAACTAGAGATGAAAAATGTTCTATGATGTAAGAAAATGTTAAAATAATGCAACTGGATTACAAAATTTACAAATTGTGTTTATTTTTGCATTTTCATTTCTTATTTCTTTTTGTCTTTCTAGCATTGTACTTAAGCAAATATTGAGGTTGCTCTAATGATTTTAGTGCTATCCACAGCATACCCACATTGTCCTGATTTCCTACTTCTAATCTTAGCTTTCTTCTTGTCCCTCCAGTGAATTAATCTACATGATGGCTCTGATTTAGGCAAATGTGTAGATTAGAGCTTGCTTAGTTTAATGCAAAGTGTTACTGCTCTAAAAACAACAATCAAGCAGAATGCAGGATCTAATTGCATGGAAAGGGCTAAACTGTGCTGCATCACTGCTGTTTTCATCATAAGTAAACGCAACCCAATCACTCATTTAACTCTGTGAACATACACTCAATGAATCAGAGTATAAAATACTTTTTTAAAAGGTTCATAGTTCTAGAATTAACAGAGAATTGGTTCTTCAGGTATGGGCAGCTGGTCATTACACTGGTCAGGGGGGTAGTGTACAACCCTGTGTTACTTCTACTTTGATGATGGAGTGGACAGCAGTTAGCCCGCCTCACTGAGTCCTCTAATATCTGCTCCAGTCCGCTTAGGAAGAACGGAGTGCCTGCTGTCCACTCTTTGCCTCCCTCCCTCCATCCCTGTCGTGTTCCATCCCTCCCTCCCTGCTGCAGGTTTTATGAGCTCCCCTGGGCTCTCATCCATCTCTGTCACACACAGGCCCCATTATTGGGGCAACTCACAAACTGGTTGGGCTGCAGATGGGAAGGGCCTGCAGGACATATATGGTTTCTGCAGCCTAGACAAAGACCTGCATGTCAGGCCACAAAAAGTATGTGGTCATCTGGGTGTGGACGAGCCAATGTCTTCCGCATGTTTGTAAAAAAATACAAATGACTATAGTGTGAGAATGTCACAGTTTGCTGCAATGGGTGTGTGACTGTGTGGGATGGCTGAAGCTTAGGGAAGTACTTGAACTGGTTTGGCCACTGGGAAGTTAAGGCAGTGCATTTGAATATGAAGGACATGATAATCCAATGGACATCTGGTCTTCTGGTCTCATCTGACTGAATAAACATAGGGTGTAATCTGAAAACACACATGTGAAGGTTTGGAAAGAAAGAGGCTAAAGTTTAGGAGTGAGCTACGGAGCAGAAGAGGAGCAGCAGAATCTTTGGCTGTGGATATTGAGATTTGATTTAAATGGCAATAAGAATCCTGGCTCCATACACACAGACACCCATGAATAATGAATCATCAGGCGTCTGCTAAAGCAAAGGCAAAGTGCAGCAATGACGGCTTTTCCCATATTCTTTTTTACCTCTCTGTTTCTGGCAGGAGTAGTCCTTACCTCGGGGTAAATCGTGACAGTTCAATAATACCAAGCTATGTGTGGAATGTCAAGCTAATGCCTCAGCAAGAGGCAGCGCTTCATGAAATAGATGACTCTATAGTATAGTAATATAGAAATATTGACACATGCATTATGCATTTGAACAAAGGTTTTTCAACTACTCATTGTATGTGTGTGAAAATAAGACCATTGAATGAGGGAACAAAGAGATTTATGGAACTTTTTTTTCCTTTTTTTTGGCTGCCTTCTCTCCTGTTAAGTCAGTGATGATCAATCAGACCTCGAACGGTGCTGAAGTCAGCCAGAGGAACAGACATTCCACTTTCCCAATGTTCCATAGGAGACTGTGCTGATGAATAGCACACTATGCTGCACTTCCAATTGCCCCCACCTCCCTCTCTTTCTTTCTCACTCACTCTCTCCACAACACTGTCGACACACACACACACACACACACACACACACACACACTCCTTTGCCTCTCCCTTCCTCCCTTATTCCAGCAAGCCATTGGGCCGATGAAGCTCTGGTGTACGGTGGGTGGGTGGATAGGTGGGTGGTAGGTGGAGGTGCAGAGCACAGAGAGCAGTCATTCAGAGCAACATGCACTGGGAGATAACAAAAGCCCCTCTGGGAGATCTCCAGATGCTACTAGTAGAGGGACTAGCAGTGGGATATTATCGCTACGCCAACATAAGCTGGGAAACTACAAAACAAAACACATACATCCCACTGATCTGCTTTCATACTCTCTCTTTTCTGTAGCCTTTCTCTGCCTCCCTTCCACCTCTTCTTCACCTTCCTCTCCCTCTTTGGGAAATTTGACCTCATTCTGTTGCCATGCTTGAAAAAAAGATTCCTTTGCAAACACAAGATAGGCCATTTCTTGCCACTGACTACTTGGAGAGGAGGGGGTTTTGACCACACGTGTCATTATGCACACAATAGTGAGGAAAATAGTCTTCAGATGCTCTAAAGTTCTGTCATACTGAGTGATCTATATGAAGCTAAATGTTGGATGAAGCAGCACTGAGGTTATACTGAGCTAATAGATCTCAAAGCCACTCTTAAAGCACTGTCACAAATGCAAAACTTTAGGTTAAAGGAGAACTCCGGGGCATTTGAAGCGCATTTCCACTGCTAGAGGTTGTCAAATACTGATAGTAGGACACAGACAGGTGCAAATCTGCGCTCCCTGTGTGGAGATCGCGCTGTTCGCTCAGCCTGTCATGCGAGGCTAATACGTGGTGGCTAAGGGGCAAGCGCTAACCCTTCCACGTAAAACAACAACTTGCACACTACAGAAACGTCACACCACTTTATAAACCATCCGACAATAAAGTCACAAGCCTTACCATCAAAACCATATGCATGGTTCTCACATTACTGGCATGGGGACGTTACAAAACAACTTTATAAACAGCATGTAACTCACCGGTTAGTTGTACGCTCGCGCATGTGAAAGCCCAAAAGAGTCGATGGACGATAATCCCATATACAAAGCAATTATCTTCTCTAGAAAAACTGCATTCAAGTATTTAAAACATTACAACAATATTACTGGGCATGTATTGTTGTAATGTTTTAAATACTTGAATGCAGTTTTTCTAGAGAAGATAATTGCTTTGTATATGGGATTATCGTCCATCGACTCTTTTGGGCTTTCACATGCGCGAGCGTACAACTAACCGGTGAGTTACATGCTGTTTATAAAGTTGTTTTGTAACGTCCCCATGCCAGTAATGTGAGAACCATGCATATGGTTTTGATGGTAAGGCTTGTGACTTTATTGTCGGATGGTTTATAAAGTGGTGTGACGTTTCTGCAGTGTGCAAGTTGTTGTTTTATGTGGAAGGGTTAGCGCTTGCCCCTTAGCCACCACGTATTAGCCTCGCATGACAGGCTGAGCGAACAGCGCGATCTCCACACAGGGAGTGCAGATTTGCACCTGTCTGTGTCCTACTATCAGTAGTTGACAACCTCTAGCAATGGAAATGCGCTTCAAATGCCCCGGAGTTCTCCTTTAAAAGAGATTTTTTACTATTTTTAGATGTTGTATAACTTCAGAATCAGGGATGCTGCTCATGAATGTGAAGATATTAAACTTTTATTTAGTATTATCTATTTAAACTCACGGTGGAGAAAGAAACATTTCCATTCCTGTGTCTGGAAGCAAATGATGAATTTCTTTTTATGAACACACATACAGCTCAGTTTTCATTACTGCTCCATGAATATCATATTTTCTGACATAACTACGTTTATAATAAAAGTTATTTTCCCTGTGTGTTTCTATCATCAGGCCTGTTAAAGATGCACTGGAACCCAGAGCATGCCCATTCCCTCAGCCAGTGGCCTGAGCAGCACCTGGATGTCTCCTCCACCACCTCCTCTCCAGCCCACAAGTCAGAATTCTACTCTGGCCGCAGCCGTGGCTCCCACAACTACGCCTGGGCCAACGATGACATCTCTGCTCTCACAGCCTCCAACCTGTTGAAGCGCTATGCTGAGAAGTATGCTGGTGTGCTGGACTCACCATACGATCGGAATCCTACTGTTGGCACCTACCCAGAACCAGGAACCTTTGGAGGCCTTAATGGCCAGAAGACAGAGCTGGAGCCCTGGCCACTGACGCACAGCACTGATGCCTCCTATCCCTTGGTTCCACCTGGAGGTCATGACAGCATTTCAGGCTCCAAGACTGCAGGCACATCAACAGGCCCTCCAGGGGTTAGCAGTGTGTCAGTAGTGAACAGTAATCTCTCAGACTCTGGGTATAGCGGCAGCAGCTCTTGCAATGGTTCCAGCGAGTACCCCTCTAGTTACAATGGCACCTATCTTTCCTCAGGGTTCTGTCCACAACCCAGTGCAGCACTTCCCTCTGCCTCAATTCATACTCTCCAGCCTACCCCAACTCTGGTTCCCAGCTACAGCCCTACTACACCTGTCTATAACTATCCTCCTAGCACATACCCTCCCCAGACCAGCCTTGCTCCCAGCTACAGTCACTCCTCTGCCACTTACCTCCCCTCAGGTCTACCAGCCCCTACCCCTGTTCCCTCTCGGCCCACAGTGGTAGGAGGCAGCTACAGTTACCACAGCACCAATCTTGGGACAACTGAATCTGCAGGGACATTGAAAAGAAAAGCATTTGAGATGAGTGTAGAGGAAGATGACAGTGGAGACAGGTCTCGATACAGAAAATATAGCTATGACCCCTTGAAAGCTGGAGGAAACTCTCCCTACACTGTAAATGACAAAACAGAGTGTCGGGGAAATGGCTTCAGCAGCTCAGGCAGTGCAGACCCTCATACTTTCAAGTCCAACAAGCCTTCCTCCCAGCCCCTGGTGTCTCCTCAGTTTGGGGCAGGAGGAGAGTACAGCCCTCCACCAGGCATGACGGGGGAGAATGGGGTGGCAGAGCAGGGTTTCACCCAGCAGCAGCAGCAGCACCACTCTCAGGCACTCAAACGATCTCCATTATGCACCCCAACTGTTGAGACCTTGAAGAGCCCAGATCCCAGACTGCTGGAGCTTGTCAATGAGGAGTTACTGGACTGCATCCCAGCACTGGGCTGGAGTGAACTGGTAGGGCTCACCCATGTCAAGGTTGCTCTGGAGGAGGACTTGCTCTGGCCCGTGTTGAGGCCCAGTCCAGTGGTTCGGCCACCAAGAACCGTCCTGCTGTTTGGCCCCAGGGGAGGGGGAAAGACAACACTGACTCGTTCGTTGGCCTCACAGTTGGGGGCTTCTTTTTACCGTGTGAGTGGAGCCACGCTTGCCTCTAAAGGCAAGCTTGAGGCTGAGCACATTCTGAGTTCCCTGCTGCAGGTGGCATTGGCACGGCAACCCTCTGTGGTGCTGCTTAGTCAGTTGGAGGCCATGGAAGAGGAGGGGTTGAAGCAGATACTGCTGAGTACCCTGGAAAAAGCCCAGGTGGGGACCACAGGTCTAGTGATTCTTGTATGTGCTACTGGAAGGCCTGATCTACTGCAAGATGCAGTACATCGAAGCTTTGCCAAGAGATATCATGTTGGCTTGCCAGATGCGGGTATGCGCCGACAGGTGCTGCTGCAGGCGCTGACGCCCCAAGGCTGCAGCCTGAGTGAGAGGGAGCTGAGCACTGTGCTGCAGCGCACGGAGGGCTTCTCTGTGTTGGAGCTTCTGCAGCTCAGCCAGCAGGCACTCTCTTCAGCATCCTCCCCAACTGGAGCTATGCATGGTCTCACCACATCTCCCAAACCTCCAAACTTTACAGACTTTGAGAATGCCTTCTGCAAGGTGCGGCCACACACAACTGCAAAAGAACAGGACACTTGTATAGAGTGGAGCAAGATGTATAGCCACTGAAAAGGCAGCCAGTCACTGTACTTGGACTGCACTACGACCCTCTCTGTGCTTTGACATAGAAAGCCATGGGAATGTTTTGCTGTTGTTCTTTTTAATTACAGATTATGCAGCCAAAAGAGCCAGAGAAGCTCAACAATAGGGGAGCGCTGACAAAGTTTTTTCACTGGCATAAGCATACCATGGTGTGCTGTTTTTTTTTTTTTTTGCTTGGAATACCTGCAATATTTTATGTTTCCCAAAGAAAAGAAAGGTGAATAGGCCTTGTTGAGTGGGATGGTTTATTAGTGGTGTGGTCTATGGGAAAATCAGATAACTATTTGGATACTCTCCAAGATCCTGATTAGCTTGGTCTAGGACAAAATCAATTATTTGTTGCTAGGTGACGTGGTCCAAGATTATGGATAATCTGGGTTTGGAAAATTCCCCCACTGGCTGCTACTCTCAGGATCCTATTTATTTCCAGTCCATTTCCATGTTATCGTAACATTGATTTAAGTCATTGGATTGTCACTAACCATTGAGTGAAAAGGGCTTGGGATCAGCAACACTTTAGCAAATTTTGACCAAAAACTTGTCAAACCCAATACATGATCAAAAACGTGCAGTAAAAATTCTCAAAATGGACTGGTTCTATGAAACAATAGCCTCTTAATATTCTTGATAGCTTCCTACCAAATCATGACACAGCAGCTAATCCTTGCTATTTTAAGATGCATTATATTCAATGCATTCAATTCAATGCAACCAGCCTGGAGTTGTATTGTAAAAGTGAAGCTTGTTTGGTTGCAGAACGTCTTCTCACACATCCTTATTTAATACATCAATGGCACTGTGCTCACACTTAACTTGATAAAAGTAACTTGTAACCTGCTGTATTATTCACATTCCACATCAATTGCAGTTTTCCTGAGAATCTCACATACTGATCACCATGTGCACATCCAGCTTCTCCCACAGCATGTCTGTTTCCCTATTACACTTACTCCTTTTGTTTTCATAGTATGTAGTCTTGTTTGAAATGCTCAGGAAGAATTTCTTTACCTCAGATATATGAATAAAGAATGTATGTAATCATAGGGTCTTAGAAAAAAGTGGCGCGGATCGAGATAGAGGAACGAGGAGAAACCAGACAGTAATACCCACTGCAGCTGGGCCTGTACCTCGGGAGAGAAACTTGAATATGCTACAAAGAGTAACATTGAATGTAATTCAGGTATTTCAAAGGATATTTGATGCCATAAATCCATGTATTATTATATATGAATATATAAATACATTTTTTTCTGTTCTATTACCCTTTATTTTTATTGTAGTTTATGGTGAAGTGATGATTGTCTTCAAGAAATGCGATGTAGAATACAGAAAAAAATCCCCTTTTGTTGGACAAACTGCTTGCAAATCACATGTTATCTAGTGTTTACATATCCTGTATATGCATGTATACTCTATAGTTTTACTGGTGCAAAATTTCATCTAAAAATGTAAATATAACGCACTCACAGTGGAAATTTGAGCACAAAAAAACATCCAAAATGATGACAACACAGGTGCAAAAAAGGTTCAAACAAGTTGTTACATGTGACTTCTAACATATCCCAGAGTCTTATCATGCACAGCTAATGTATACATATGGTGGATGAAGCCAACATGTAGACAATCCAGGAATATCTCTCTATTTGCTGCAGTTCCTCATTTCTGATTTAACAAGCTGGAAAAACCCAGTCACTGCTCTGCAGGCATAAAGGTTGCATGTGTTACTGTTGCCATGGTTCTAAGGAGGTATACACAAGATGATGTAATATTTCCGACCATTCTTTCTTCCCTCTGTCTCCCTGTTCCTCCCACCCTCATCATTCTTTTTCTTTTTCTCTCTCCCCAATGCAATCTCATTAGATTGGATTGCCCCCTGGCCACAAGCTTCAGTGACCATGTGGCGTTGTATCTTTTCTCCACTCGCCACCCCCCTGATACCAATTCCTTTGGAATGAAAGTGGGCTGATTGATGTCCAGCAATCCTATATCGCAGTGCAACTTTCCCTTGCCAGCTGGTGGCTTCAGTCATGCCATACAGCCAGATCAATCAGAGTGACCCCCGCTGTGCATAGTGATCACTGTTTCAGAAACTGGAAACAAATTTACAAATTACAGAAACGCCCATGCCTCAAGCAGCACCATTCAGATAACGCCAGCAATTATTCATGTGTAATTCCAGAAATGAAATAATAATGTCGGCTTTGAGCAACAACATTTTTATTCCTATTAACATCTCTTCTACTGACAGTTTGTCCAACAAAACAAGTTCTTATTTTGTGCGTTTTGATCTGCTACCGCAGCAACTTTGTTCTTGGTTATTGTACATTTTCTGTAACAATTTCTACCTCATTTTTGCGGCATATTGTACATGAAAGTATTTATTTCATGTCTTTTTGATGTCTGTTTTAAAAATGACAATGTTCTTGAACTGTAATAGTCTACCTCAGAAAAGACTGTATTTTAAGAGAAGAGTATCACACAATATTAAACAGAATTTGTCAATATTGCATTGCGACTGTTTCTTTACTCCCAGCCCAACTCTGATTTAGGTTGTCAGTTCCAGAGTGCAGAAATTAGGATGGAGTCTCTGCATTTGTCATTTAATTCCGTTACGGTCAGCATAATTCCTTAAACTGATCTCATAACTTGTCATATGTGGACTCATCAGATTACATTATTAGGTTTTCATTTTATTTTAGCATCAGCTTGGACTGGCTTCACACAATCAGCAGAGGAAATCAGTCTGAAATGGAAACAGGTGCATTTTTCAAGGGTTCAGGTATGCTACTGTTTAACTTAAAACTAAAAAATTTTGCAGTTGTTCAGGCTGAACTTGTGTGCAATGAAGACAAAAACAAAGGCAGAGAATACTGCTGGGTTTTGTGCATCTGTGTGCAAATAATTTTGCTGGCTTATGTGTACATGTGTATCCCTGTGTGTTTAGTAGCTTTCAGACCAGCAACAGAAGCAGTGCTCACATACCCCTGAGGCTGCAAGCCCAGCACAAGAGCCCAGAGGTCCTTCATCCCTGTCACTGTCTGTAAACAACAGATTGTCCCAGCGGTCTTCCCAGTGCTATTTCTGGCCTTTCCTCACATCTTTCAAAGACCCAAAACTAACTGAGAATTGTAGAAGTAAATCTGAGTGATGAAGAACTGAAAGTTTACAAGACGCACAAAACAGGATCCATCTTTTGTAGAAAGCATAGTTCAAAACATCTGTGACTGAATCCCGGTAGAGAAGCAGTGCGGCTAGTGTTAATGACAAGAGTAATTAATTGTCTAATAATGATGCATAGCTCTGTTGTAAGCACAACCTTGTGCAGCAGCTGTCCTTCATCCTCTGGTGAAGGATAATCGTTTCTGCAGCTGTTTGAAAATTATTTCCTATCTTTTGCTGTCACCAACTAAATAACAGAATCAGCGGAACAACCCAACCTTGTTTAGAAAGAATAGACAACATGGTAATGTGACATTAGACTGGGACTGAAGGAATATAATCTCTAGATTGTGGTTATAAGAGTTACATTTCTTTAAAATAGTCAAATATAAACATCTTGTAATAATATAACAGATGGACTCTAAATAAAACGAGGTTATCGACTAGCAACTCTCACAAATAAAGTTGATAAGGCTTCCACTTTTGGATTGCGTTTGAGGAAGCTTCTGTGATGATCACTTCATACAATGAGAATGTTCCAAAAGTGACTGCTCTCTGTCTATATTCTAATTTCTGAGAGTCAATTTCCATTCAGTAAATGACAGAAAACCTCTTTGTCCTTTTTGTTCTAAAGTGAGTCCTGTCCTCCAGGAAGTCAATCATTTTCTTCTCTCTGTTGATTGGAGGTAATTAGGTGAGCAGAGTTTGTAATTGGATAGTAAAAGATGCTAATGAGTTGCTGTCCTATTTACTCATACTGTGGCAATGAATAGCGGGACAAGGCTCAGCCACATCACCCAAGCTTTGGTAAGAAAGGAAATTTCTCAAAAATAGAATAAAATGTATGTTGAAATAACTGCAGTTGATTAGCTGGGTTTAAAGAGATTATAAAGAAAGGTTTACAAAGAATTAATTAATTAATGGTGCCGTGACAGCTTTTATTCAACCTGATTAGGTCAAATCATTTGTGATTTTTTCTCGCCATAAGGTTAACTTAAGGTTGCTCACTTGGTTAAAACACGACTGATAAATATTCACAGTATGCTCTCTGATTAAATGTAAGATCTTCGTGGTGGATATAAAAAAGTGAGTGCTTCTTTATAGGTTTTGACGAAAAAAAAAAGAAACTCGAAAGTTATTTATGGTAACAACCTTCATAAAGAAAAAGGTCACTCTCTGAATCTCATTTCACAACGACACAGACCTCTCTACGTTTGGCCTTCCATTGTGTGGGCCTTGATACTGACAAGGTTGACATCAGAGGAGAGCTCTGACACTGGGTGAGTTAGGACTGCCAGCTGTTAGCAATCAAGTCTATTTTGAAGTCAGGGACACACAGACCCCCAGGGCCAAAGTAGCAACTAGCCCAGCCCCCTCACCCTCCCCTAACTCAGCCTACAACCTCCAAGCCCCCCCTGCTCCCACAGATAGCCGGCACATGTGTATTGGTTCCAGATGTTGGAAGCCTTTGGTGAGGGTTCCTTACCTAGGAGCACCCCAAAAATGGTGACAGACCTATACAAAAGTGCAGTAATGCAGCAAGAACAATTATATCAATACAGATCAAGAATATGCCCCAGTGCCAAACCTGCAACCGATAGACAGCTGAAAATAAATATGAAGATAAATTGGTATTGGAGTTCTACACAGACATCATATTATACCTTTAATAAGAGGTTCTACATATTCTTCTCAAACTCTTATCCTTGACAAAGGAGGAGCCGATTATTGTGGTAGAGAAAGCCACACCACTCATATCTGGCTTCAAGAATGAGTTCAGTTTAATTCAGTATTAAATATTGTCTCAATTGTCTCACAAATATTGACATGAATATGCGCTGTCCAACACGTGTGGCTGCATCAGGCTTGCAACATTTAGCAGTAAAGAAGGGAGCAGGATATTCTAAGTACAGATTGTGGAGAAAATGATTCATAATATAGATTCCAGCTTCATGCCAGTTGAATAAGCTAATGTAACATGTATGTGAGGAAAAAAATAACACAATGGAAATGGAATGCTTGAGAGGAAATGATCAAACCTTTGCAGCTGCATTGTTTCTGCACCAGTCCATCAAAACTCTCAGGAAATTGGATCTGACAGGTGGAATGTCCTTGTAGAATGCCTTGGTCTGCCCCTTCTCACATGACTTAAATGTGATCACAAAAAAAATAAACAGTAAACAGAGCATCAGGAGAATAAACAGATACATTCTCAGAGTAATTAAAAGAAACATGTTACTGGGCATGTAGCAGAGACAGTTGTTGACACATAAGAAAGTGTTTGCAAGAAATTCCTTTTTAAAGTTTCATTTTTTTTTTCTCACATTGGTAGCCTGTAGATTATCATATGTGGTGTTGCTATCAGGGCATCTAATTTCAAACAGATCCCTGAACATGTCGAAGACAGGCAGGTTTCACGCAGGTCTGTACTTCCCTCCTGTGGCCAGTCTAAGAAATGGCGAAGCCCCAAATTACAACATCGCCTTAAACAATACCAACACAATGCCAAAACCTCAGGTGCAGTATGTTAGTATGTCTTCGAGTGCACACGAGTCTTGAAGAGTATTAAGTATCAAAAATTAAACTGGGTGTGAAATATTTAAATAACTTCAGAATAGGCTGAGCATATGACACATTCAACACATCAGTGACCCTTGGTGTTACAGTTACAGTCATCAGTATTCTATAGGAATACCAGTGAATATGTGTGTAAATGGGAATTCATATAGTACGCAGCAGTATGTCATGAACAGTTATACTTCACATCAGTGGTGGCTGCTGACTTTTAAAACGGGGGAAGCCCATTTTACGCATTCAGGGTTGTAGTGGCTCGTGCCATCCCAAAGCAGAAGATAGCAAAGTTAAAAAGAATTAGTTATAACATAGCTGTGTCTAGTATGACAAGTACGCCCAGCAAATACACAGAAAGAAGGTATAGACTTTGAAAATTCACACAGCCAGGCCAAAATCAAGTATGATCGAATCTAAGGCCTGTAAATGGCTGGATCTGTGGCTGGATCAGAATCTGTGGAGCATTTTTCCCTGTCATAATGAATACTTAAGAGTTTGATGGAGCATAGCCGCCATTGTGACAAAACTACTAGCTAACACGACAAACAAATGCACAACAGGAATATGATTGACAAAACTTCTAAACAACAAAGATGTGTTTCTTATTTACAGTGTAATATTTACAAAAGTGTATGTGTGTAAGGATGGAAATGGAAACGATGGGAAATGAGTGAAACTCCGACAGCACTTTCACAGACAACCAGTCTCTTTCGTATCCGCTTTGGGACTGAAGTTCCAGCGTGCTTCTCCCCGCTTAAAAATTCGGCTGCCACAACATCTCTCATGATGGACAAACACTAACTCCAATTATCACGACACAGCCGCTCATATTGACATGCCCACGTTTAATCTACCCCCAGAGACGCCGAGCAGCCTCGGAAGTGATGAGTTTTTGTCGATTTAGCCAATGATGACCTAGAAATGTAGAAAAAAACTTGACTCTCCCGCCCCCTCCTCGAAGCCGGTCTGCCCTCGGCTCGGAAGCCTGGCTGTTAGTGGCGGCTTCATAACATGATTTCCTCAGTGAACGGCGGCGATTTCAGAACAAATCCCTTCATTAAGCTACAAAACAACATGTTGTAGTTATGAAAGTAAATGCAGTATTGGGCATATCTTGTGTTTTGTGAATAACTGTTTTATCGTCAATTTAACATTGAAGATGTAGCAATTTCGCCAGAGAATGGGAGAGGCTGCCCGGCTTCCCGTGTTGTCTCTGAATAGCCGCGGCTGCTTCACATGCATACGATGTAACAGTGAGCATTTTTTTGGGGTGGGGGGGACCAAACATGTCTGGAATATTTTTTGTGACTGTTACACAATATGTGTCGAACTACCTGGTTTTACAGGCAAATTATTTGAACGTACATCTGAATACAGCCCACAGGCCAATAAATGTTTTCTGCATGCAGTTGATAACCAGTATGAATGCCAACTTTTCAGAAGGATTAAGAATCAGAGAAACACACATGTGCAACTCTAGTTGATGCAGTACACACCACATGAAATCTATAATTGTCTTTGATTGAGGATGCAACAGATTGACGGAACTGTCCGATAAACATTTTAAGTCCAGCTATAAAATGATATGGTAAAAGTAAAATGTTGCAAAATGTAAATATACATTGCAATATTCATATATACAATTATATTTACAAAGAGTACAAACTTATAAAATCTAAGTAGTAATTATTAAAAAGCAAGTGTTAGCATGTATCCATCAAATCTCAGACCTAATATTTGGATAACCTGACATCAGCAACTGTGGGAAGAACTATCACAAAAATTTGTATCAGTTTGCTGAAGGTTACACTCTTAACTACAAGTGTCATGTGTTTTTTTTGTCTATGGTTTTCGGGTGATTTCTTTGAGCTTGTTTGGTGTCCATCTTTTGGATTTGTACCTTGTTTCTATCAAATTTCTTCTGGTAAAGTTAAAGTCTAGCTTTTGTTATGCTCCTTGTGTTTATTTAGTATTTGCTTTAGTTCTTGTCTAATATTAAGTAATCAATCTCAGTATGTCTTTTGCCCTTCTCATCCAATTAGTTGTAAGTGTGTATATATATTCTTATCTCTCTTGTAGTTTGTCACTGTGTTCTCCTGCTGTACCACCAATTATATTTTTTCCTGTTAGTCTAAATTTTTATTTAAGCTTCGGCAGTTATTTTTTCCTGAAATTTGCCTCAAATGGGAATTGCCACTTCCTTGACCCCCATTGCCTTCCAACAGCTTTCAAAACTTGCATTAATCGACTTTTGAGGTGGGATATTCACTTATTTAATGCATCCTATACTGAACTGTATACATAATGGCGTACACAATGCTTTGAAGAATAAATATGGAGATAAAACACAATTGCATTAAAGTTAATAGGGAAAAGTAATAAATTAAACAACCCCATGTTTAGCTGCTACAATAACTTCAACCTGCTGTCTATAAGAATAAAACCAAGGTCACAGAGAGTTAAAACTCGAAACACTGCTGCTTAACGTGAGCCTTGTGAGTCTCTGTTAGTTACCGTTAGGAAGAAGTCCGACTTGGAGACACTGTCTCTTGTAGATATGGTATCGTGTGTTTTACAGGAAGTTAGACCATGTGGTAAAATGACTCAACATTACTCCGCCTACGACTTTTTCTGTGGAAGTCAACCAAGCCCAGGACTCAGTTGTAGTTTCGGGGTATGCATTACACACTTATGCCCTGTTATGTTCTGTTTTACTTTGAAAACAGCGTCTTCAAGCCACATACCAAATATCACAACTTCTACGGTAAAACAAATAAAAAATAAAAAAATACTCGTTTTGAATCATCATACCGCCAGACAGCATACTGTGTTTATAAGGACTACACACAAGTCGTCTTTTGGTCATGTGTGGACTTGAACGTGAAAGACAGGAAATAAAGCGCGGCACCTCCATTTACTGGCACATTGTGCGTAACAGGGAAGTGGCCCTAACACATTTACTACGTCGTCAGAAGTTGTCAATGTCCCGTGCAAACCACCCAGTGACGGAAGCATTTTTTCTCCGGGGTTGAAACGACAGTAACTGACCAGCGTTGAGGAGACGACGTTAAGCGCAAAAGTATATGATGGAGACAGGAAATGTTCGGTAGGATGTTCGGGCTGAAGGCGAACTTATGAGACAGAAGAGGTGGAAGAAGCGACGGACCTCAGTGTTTTTCAATGTTTTGAAGCCTCTATTTCACTGCAGGTAAGAATAAATGTGGTTAGAAATGTCAAATTTAGGGGCCTGTGACTGATGAGGCCTCTCTCACTTATTAGGGTGAAGCGTAATGGATGCTGCCCTGCTTTCTGTCATGTATTGTTTAGAAAACATAACATTTGACTGTTGTAGGATTAATTTCGGTCTGTAACTATTACACGTTAAATTTGGCTTCTTTAGTTTCACTTTCGACACTTCACGCGAGGCTCCGCTAGTGCCTTTTAAAAAAAAATATATATTATTATGGATTACACGAAATGGGCAAGGCATTCCAATATAGTAAAGTCGAATATATGATATATAAAGCTACAGTACTGGCAGTTATCGCCCCTTTCGTGCGTTGTTCCCCTTTTAAAAGCAGTCTCGTTTTTTTTTCACTTTACTGTTCCGACGCTCTGAACAACCATGTGCAGTTTATATGGCATTTACTTTAAAATGAATGAAATAATCATTTTTATACACTTTATATGTAGCAGTATGGTAATCCCGGGTAAAAAAACAAAACAAAAAAAACTGTCGAATAGCAGAATTTGAGTTATGAAACTCGGGCTGTCATCTTATTCAAGACGACAGAAATCATTCTGGCCACTAGAGGCAGTGCCTGACAGTGCACGGACGTTTGTTTTCAAAGTAAAAACCAACCCACGCCTTAAAGAAATATGCAAGCACTTAAACATGTGGGAACATGGAGAAGACGCTCCTGGGAGGTTGATAACTCACCAGCAGCAGCTGTAGTGCAAAAATAATATCTCTTATTGAGCCGCCAAGACCCTGAGGAGTCCTAGTCCTCCCACAAGACCTGAAAGAGGAAGAAAGAAGTCTTTTGCTGATCGCAATAAATTAAATCACATCAATTAGTTTGATATTTGTGAATGATACCACTACTGAGGTTTGCAGTATACCTGCAGGAATGTATTGGTATTGGAAATAGGCAAAGAACTATGATGGCAATTCTACTCACAGGGGTATTTCTGTCTCATCGTTTCTCTCTTTTTCTAGCATAAATAATCAACAGTAGTTATAAGTTTTTGTGAATATTAATTAAAAAAACAAAAAAGTAGAAAAACAAGACATTGTACAGTTTTATTGCTGTGTGCAGGAATGACATGTACCATTCTCTGTTGAAGCAGAGCTGAAGGAATCTCTAACTGAACACATTTCAATCTTTGATCAGTATATTATTTAGAGGGTGTGCTGTGTTGTCCATTAGATTAGGCAGCTTTTAGCACCTCCTGGGATTCCCCGAGCAGTCCCAAGCACGGAGCCATCCTTCTTCATCAGTTTATTCCGTTTCTTTGAGTCACTGGCTGTTATACAGCCATCCAAACAAATGGCTGCAAACAGGTGGCACCAAATTATATCTAGCTACCTGTACAATGTTATTGCAGTATGTTTATTAATGTTTAATCTGTATAGCATCTAATGAATATTTGAATTAGATGCATAATCCCTCTACTGTCGGTTCTTGTAAGATTAATCCTTTTATAATCCAGCTATAATTAGGGCTTTGTTCCTTAAGCAGGGTAGAAAACAGTTCATTCGCAGGCTGTGCTCTAGACAAGACCGACACATCCGATCACTCAAATATTGGTGTTGGCGTATATGAAAACCGCCTTGTTTATTTGTTTCCTTTTTTTCTTTAAAACATTGTCTAATCTTCCATTGATTACAACCCAGATAGAAGACACATTTGGGCCCAATCAGGGCTACTTTCAGCAGCTACAGCTCAGTTATGGCACTGACAACTGCTGTGTGCCAGATATGGAACAAATGTTATAGGCTAACTTTGACATTGACACACACATCACAGCCGAACAGATGCGGGCTCAGAGTCAAGTGGTGTGTTCAGTGCAGGTTGAATGTGGAACACTTTTCTGTATGATTTGGTTGGGGTCTGTTTTAGACACTTTTTTTTTTGTTCTGCCTGATGAACACTTTCAACGATCTCAGCCAAAACATGGAGAAGTTTAGAATCCTATATCTGATAAGAGATGATTGAATGTTTAATTTCCCGGCGCAACTGTGTTTGTTTGGTCAGCAAACCGATGCCTTCGGTATGATAGTGAATTGCAGTAAGTTTAGTTTTGCTGTGCTGTGCTGTTGAGGCGAGAAAGGTTGCTAGGTAATTCAGCTGCTCCTTAGTAAGATTACTAGGCTTTGAATGTGTGTTTCTGAAGGGGGATAATTGGAACTTAACCTGTGAAATTCTCTGACATCATAGGTTTGTTATGTTTAGCCAACCCAATGACATAAGAACTAAACTATGCACTAAGAGAGAAATTAGTATCAATACTTTGTTTCTATTGCCATGCCAGAGGATTTTCCATTTCCATCACATAACAACCGTAGGACAGCCCTGCACTGATTTTTCAGAATGCCAGAGGGAAATTACCCGTTCTGGTTTTACTTCCCGTTATGCATTGACATTAACTTCTTATAGAGAAACATTGAGGGTATGTTATTTAATCATTTAGAGGTTTTCCCTCTTCATACAGTAATCTTCATTCAGAAATTTAGCCATAGTCTCCTCTCGTTTGAAAATGTTTAGCTCTGTATTTATTAATCAGCTGAAGCCTTCTGAGATCGAATTGGAAATACCGAATGAAGATGACTTGATTTCCCAATTTGCATAGGACCAGGAACCCAAGCATGTATTTGGTAAAGATCAACAATATGGAGCTGATCTTCAAGAAAACCGCTGCATGTGAACAAATAATATTGTCACTGTACCCAACTGCCTTGACTGTTTATGGTTTTAGCACTGTACATAAAAGAATAAATGGAGCAATACTGAATAATGTACAAGACACAAAGTAGAGATAATAATAGATTGTAAAGTTATTATGTAAAAAAACACTATGGCAAGACACTTTGAAATCTATATCTGCTTAATCCAACTCAGGGTCGTGGGGGGCTGTAGCTGGTCCATCACAAAGGCCACACAATAACAACAATCATGCACACACATTCTTAGGGACAATTTAGAATAACCAATTAACCCAACATGTGTGTTTTTGGATGGTGGGAGGAAGCTGGAGGACCTGGAGAGAGCCCCACGCATATATGCAAACTCCAAGCAGAAATGCCTAGCCGGGATTTGAACCAGTAACCTTCTTGCTGTAAGGTGACAGTGCTAACCACCACACCATTGCGCAGCCCTAAGTGTCAACACATTTGCTCAAAATTTGAAAGGATCTTTAGATATTTGAACATTACTTAGTTTTGATCGATAAAATCAAAGCTGTTTTTCTTGAAAATTATTTGACAAGTATTAGAGTGGATATCTTCAGCTACGACACGGAACAGTAAGAACAGATATCTGAAACCGATTGTTGTGTGGATTGATATCTATATGTATATCATGCATCAAGTATGTGTTTGTTTTTATAAAATTCCCCTTTAAAATGGCTTGCCATAGATACAACTTTTAAATTTCATGGAAAACTTGGTCTGTTTGAGTCTTGTGGTGAGATATTTTAACATCAAGGGATTCAGATTTTGCCACTTTTAAGCACTCGCATCTCCCATGTAAACAGATTCTTGAAGACTATTTGTTGTATATATTTACTTTGTTATTATTTACTTAATTATTATAGATGGATGTCCCATCATCTCCAATGACGGCCTGAATTGTGAAGTTTCCGATGTGCCAGGAAATTGATATCACTCGATATGCATTTGTTTGGCCAAACAGTGGAGAGGGAAGAAAGTTGAGAGGCTTATAAAGGCTCATTATTTGTCTGAGGCTGTTTGATGTGAGGATGTGTCTGTCTTTAATGTACGCCAGGGAGGTGCGTGTATATCCTGTTACTCATCCAGTATGAGAAAGAAGGTTTTGTTTTGTGTGTGGCTTACGTAATGGCTTATGTTGAGCACATAGTAAGACTCAGCGTCTTGTTTTATATAAACATCCATCCATCCATCCATCCATCCATCATCTGCCGCTTCTCCGGGGATTGCGGGGGCGGCAGCTTGAGCAGAGAAACCCAGGCGTCCCTGTCCCGGGGTCCCCCCTCCAGCTCTTCCGGGGGGACCCCGAGGCGTTCCCAGGCCAGCCGAGAGACTTGTTTATATTAACAAATAACAGAATATTGAGTCTCTCATTTGACAGGACATTTGATAATGTAAAAAATAGAAAAACAATCTTGTCTTTGCTATTTGGTTGGCAAATGTAGAATGTAGATACTATCACTTAGCGACCTGAAACCTATTTTTAGCAGTATGGCCCAAAAATCTTTTGGCTGAATTACGATACTCCGTAGGCCAAATATTCTTTGAAATATTCTGTTCTTTGAACAGTAATTTCTATCAACAGTTACTATCGTAACTGAATAGTCAAATAGTTATCGTTTTATTCTGCCTTTAACATCTGAATTTTCCTCTTGTTGTATGTGCTGTCATATATTGCACTTCAGTGTAGCTGAAATCCTGGTAAAGTTTTTTTTAAATTAAAATTTTCAATTTTTTTTGTTTCAATTGCCAGTCAGCACAGTGACTCTTGTCGGTGAAGATTTAGCGGACTCTTTTATCCAAAGTGACTTAATTGTGACGCTGAATGGCATTCGGCCTGTCAAGGAAAAAAGGAAAAAATCTGTGAATTCATACTTGCAGCTAATGGATATGTTCATGTTGTCATTAGTCATGCACACAATATGCAATTTCTATGTGTAATATAGCTGTGATTACAGTATGTTGTAAACTGTGTGTCTGACTTTCAGACCTCGTGGAACAAGAAGTGTGTCTGTGACCAATCAGTGGTTTGCATTGTTTTACATCACAGTATTTTATTGGCTTGGATGGCTTGGAACCTCAACTGAAATAGTTCCAAAAACACATTGTAGTGGAGAAACTTTGGCCCACTCTTCTTTACCAAGTTGCTTCAGTTCATTTCGGCTTGTAGGCATTTATCTATACACAGCTTCCGTAAAGTCCCAGCACAACAATTCATTTGGGTGGAAGTCTGGACTTCCCAGGTTGGAAACCTGGGCAGGACTCAGCGGGACAGTCCTAGAATGGTTCAGGTCCTACTTGGAGGAGCGGAGTTATTTTGTGACCATTGGAAGTAATCAATCTGATCGAGTGGCTATGACATGTGGAGTTCCTCAGGGGTCAGTTCTTGGACCCCTTCTGTTCACTCTATACATGCTGCCTCTGGGTCAAATTCTGAAGAACTCTAAAGTCAACTACCACAGCTATGCAGATGACACACAGATATATCTCGCACTGTCTCCAGATGACTGCAGTCCTATAGAGTCATTGGCCCTCATTTATCAAACTTGCGTAAGACGAAAAAAATGCGTAGGTCGTGTGTACGTTCTTTTCTGCGCAAAGGTTTGCATTTATCAAATCCATCGTGAGCGCAGGAAAGATTAAATCGCCACGACAGGTCTGAAGCAGTGGACGCACTTTTCCATTTTGACTTGCGGTGACTGCAATAGCAAACAGCAGCGTCACTAGTGCGTGCCTCATGAGTCGCAACAAATCCCTAGGTTAAAATTACAGACTTATCACTTCAAAGAAGGCCCATGTTTTATTTGACTTCAACATAAATATAAACATAAACGCAAATTAAATAAATAAAAAAATTAAACAAGGACAACTCCGTAATTGGAAGAGTGATGGCTCATTATTCAACCGCCTATTTAAGAGGTGATTCTAGTGGCGCGGTAATGGCGAAACGATGGCAGATCTGGCTTTGTTAGAGGACCTGAACGCGCGCATCAGGCGCGAGAGTGTTCCGGGACCGGCAGGATTTCTTTCGGGAAAATGATGAGTGGCTTATGAGCCGTACAGGAGAGGCGCTTTAACACTGCGCATAGTACGCTTGCCACTGTGGAGAGGTGTACAGGGCTCCTAAAGGGCAGGTGGATCTGTCTCTCGGCTGCGGGGGGAACCCTTCTATATACGCCCGATAAGGTATGCAATATTATTATTGCATGCGGAGTGCCATTTCCAGATGTACATCCAGAGGACCCCATACCCAGAGATCCCTACTACCAGCCTGCACAGCCAAGAGCGCTCAGGAGGAGAGAGGAACTTATTCAGCGATTCTGACTTTTGGTAAGAATTCTGTTATTCAAGGAAAAAAGACGTAGCTCCGATCAGGCCAGCCACCCTCTCCTCCAAGGCACTCAAATCCAAACCTGGATCGGAGCTCTCCCCCGTTTGTGACATGCTGCGTCGGAGAGCTGGAAATTTCATATCGGACCACTTCTTCCTGATCTTATTGGAGAAAAAGTAAAACATCGTTCAATTTTAGATTTCATTTAATCTGGAGTTTATCACATTTTATTGACCATCACAGTAGGGGAAAATACATAACTCGTCAGGTCTGCGATTTACATCGCCAACGCTGTTGACAGCTGTTGACAGCGTTTCTTTGCCGCCTTTCGTCTATCCATGTCGCAAATTCTAGAGGTGCGGCCTCTCAACCCCCTTTTGTAGAAGGCGTGGTTAGGATCATTACGATGGATTTCAGCCGCCGGATTTATCAACAGCCGCTCGGTCTTACGATGGGATTGGTGTGGTACGCATGTTCTGTAAATCTCACTTGAGCCTCTGCGTACGACGAGTTCTCCGCTCATATCTACGATGCTTTCTACGACGGCTTGATAAATGAGGGCCATTGTGCGACTGCTTAGAGCAAGTCAAAAAGTGGATGAACCAAAATTTCCTTCAGTTAAATCAAGAAAAAACTGAGGTCATTGTGTTTGGCAACAAAGAGAAGAGGTTTGCTGTCAGTAAACATCTTGAGTCACTGTCTCGAGAAACTAAAGACCAAGTCCGGAACCTCGGCGTGCTGATAGACTCAGACCTGACCTTCAACTATCATATCAAATCAGTCACCAAATCAGCCTTTTATCATCTTAAGAACATATCCAGAATTAAGGGTTTCATGTCCCAAACAGATCAGGAGAAGCTGATTCATGCTTTCATCTCCAGCAAACTTGACTACTGTAACGGTCTTCTGACTGGACTCCCCCAAAAGAGTCTCAAACAGCTGCAGCCCGAGTTTTAACCAGAACAAAGAGATCACATCACATCACCCCAGTTCTCAAGTCTTTACATTGGCTCCCGGTCAGATACAGAATAGAGTTTAAAGTTCTGCTACTCGTCTACAAATCACAGAATGGTTTAGGTCCAGAATACATGAATGACATGCTAGCAGAGTATAAACCCAGCAGAGCTCTGAGATCTGCTGACTCAGGTCAGATAGTGGAGCCCAGAGTTCAAACTAGACACGATGAAGCAGCTTTTAGCTGTTATGCTGCACACAACTGGAACAAACTACCAGCAGAACTGAAATCAGCCACAACTGTAAGCACTTTTAAATCCAGGTTAAAAACATTTCTCTTTCCTTGTGCTTATGGTTGAGTTTATATCTTTCTTTTCCCCCTCTTCTTTGATTGCTTTTAACTGTGTTTTTAATTTTTATTCTATTTTTTCTCTTTAAATTGCTGCTTTATGCTGTTCTTTTAAATGCCTTGTCTTTATGTAAAGCACATTGAGTTGCCTGTGGTATGAAATGCGCTATATAAATAAAGATGCCTTGCCTTGCCTTGCCTTAGACTCAACTGCTGGAATACTTCAATATTTTTCAGCCATTCTGTTGTAGATTTGCTGGTGTGTTAAGGATCTTTGTCCCGTTACATAAACTAATATTACCCAAGAGTTTGTGGTGGACTTTATTCAGTGTTAGCAGTCATAGTACAGACATGACACATGACATTCCCATGATGATAAACTGATGATTGATATATGGCTGTTGTTCTATGACAAGAGTTAGACATTCATTATTAAATTAACTACAACATATGGCTGCAACTAGAGCCACTTTTTAATATTTAGCCTTTGTTAAAGGGTTGTGTGACCAAGCAACTAATTTGGAAATTAAGAAAGTATAAACAGTGGCCGGAGGTGTGAGTGTGCTCAAACCCTGGTGACGAAATATTTCTTGCAGCTGAGGCCAGTCAACCCATTATGTGAAAAACAAAGCAGGCACTGTATTCCATTTATTTGTTCTTATTTATACTGAATTGCCGTGCCCATGGTTGTTTCAGAACTGATCCAGTCATAGCAAGAGTAAGGATCAGTTACAATTAAAAAAAAAAAAAATCATATAATTCTCTGCTGTATGTGGGCCTCATGAAATACGGTAATTTTATATTTCATTTTAGTGGATTATTAGTATTATAGTTCAGACTGAGGAGAGGTTTCATGGTGGCTTATTGACGTGCTACAATTTTAGTCTGATCGCTGAATATTAAAAAGTGGTTTTAGTTGTAATGCATAGAAAATTGCAATTTGCTTGACCAATTCGAATTTGGGCTTTTTTTTAAATCAAATCAAATCAAATTTATTTGTTTAGCACATTTCATGTACAAACAATTCAAAGTGCTTTACATAAAATAAAAGCATTGCAGCAGGGAGTGGACGAAGCATTAAAAATACATAAAAGAATATAAAGAGAAACAAATTAAATCATTTTGATTAATTTAAAAACAAGTAACAGTCTAGATAAGTTAAACAATACCGTGCAGATTTCATGCATAGACACATGAGAAAAGAAATGTTTTTAACCTGGATTTAAAAATGTCTACATTTGGTGAAAGTTTAATCTCCACTGGCAGTTTGTTCCACTTGTTTGCAGCATAACAGCTAAATGCTGCTTCTCCATGTTTAGTCTGGACTCTGGACTGGACCAGCTGACCTGAGTCCTTGGATCTAAGAGCTCTGCTAGGTTTATATTCTCTCAACATATCACAGATGTATTTTGGGCCTAAACTGTTCTGGGATTTGTAAACCATCAGCAGGCTTTTAAAGTCTATTCTGTGACTGACTGGAAGCCAGTGTAAAGATTTTAAAACTGGTGTGATGTGTTCAGATCTCTTAGTCCTGGTTAAAACTCTAGCAGCAGCGTTCTGGATGAGCTGCAGATGTTTAATGCTCTTTTTGGGAAGTCCAGTTAAAAGAGCATTACAGTAATCAAGTCTACTGGAGATGAATGCATGGATGAGTTTCTCCTGGTCTTTTTGGGAGAGGAAACCTTTAATTCTGTTGATGTTTCTGAGATGGTAAAAAGCTGCCTTGGTGACAGCTTTGATGTGGCTGCTGAAAGTCAGATCTGAGTCTATCAACACTCCGAGGTTACGAACTTGGTCAGTGATTGTAAGGTCCCGAGTCTCAAGATATTTACCAACGCTGACCCTCTTCTCTTTGCTACCAAACAGAATGATCTCAGTTTTGTCTTCATTTAGTTGTAGAAAATTCTCTCTCATCGAGGTGTTTACTTCCTCCAGACACTGACACAGTACGTCTGCTGGGCTGCAGTCGTCCGGTGACAGAGACACATAAAGTTGTGTATCGTCTGCATAACTGTGATAATTGATGTTAAAATTCTGCAATATCTGACCCAAAGGGAGCATATACAAGTTAAACAGAAGAGGTTCAAGAATTGACCCCTGGGGGACTCCACAAGTCATGGCCACTCGCTCAGATTCATAGCTGCCAATTGTAACAAAATAACTCCGGCCTTCTAAGTAGGACCTGAACCAGTTATGGACTGCTCCAGAAAGTCCAACCCAGTTTTCCAGCCTGTGCAACAGGATTCTGTGATCTACAGTATCAAACGCAGCGCTGAGGTCCAACAGAACCAGGACTGAAACATTACCAGAATCAGTATTCAACCTGATGTCGTTTAACACTTTGACCAGAGCTGTTTCAGTGCTGTGATGACGTCTGAAGCCTGATTGAAAGTTATCAAGACTTCCACTTTCATTCAGAAAGTCGTTGAGCTGGTTAAATACAACTTTCTCAATCTTAGATATAAAAGAGAGATTAGAGACAGGTGTATAGTTGTTCATCATAGAGGCGTCTAGAGTCCTCTTCTTTAGGAGTGGCTTAATGGCAGCTGTCTTTAGTGACTTGGGAAAAATGCCTGATGCCAGTGAGCTGTTAACTATTCGTAGGAGATCACTTTCTACTGAGGTAAAAACAGTTTTTAAAAAGTCGGATGGTATTATGTCCAGAGTACAAGTTGTTGATTTCAGATGCCGAACTGTTTTTCTCTGCTTTGACCTGCCTGACGGTTTTATTTAGTTTTTATTCTGATTTTCTCTCTGTAAACTATAATCAAGAACCTACAAAAATCATTTTCGTCATTTTTTTTTTTAGTTTAACATAAACAAGACATTTAAAAAAAAAAAAAAGAAACTTTTATGTCTTCAAAACTGCACTGGGTTGCAGGGCCTTCTTCAGTCCTCCAACTTCCTGAATGGAGGTTAAAATCTGAACAGAAAAGGAATTAAGATATATCCCTCTTTATTATTGTCAGGTAGGGGGTGGAGTGGTAGGACACGGATGCGGACTCAGAGATGTAAAAAAGCAAACTGGGTTTATTTCACAAAAACAGGGATTAACAAAAGGCGCGGCTGAGCCGGATAACAAAACAACCTAAACTGTGGAATAAATACTTGAGACAAAACTAAGAACTTGACATGAAATACTTAACTTGGCATGGCATGAGGGATATTGACGGGTAGGATCTATTATATATATTTCTCGATATATTTCTTACTAAAAAAGACCCTTGAACTTGAAATTAATCGCTGTAATTTGTACTTGTAGAAATTACAATTGATGTATTAGATCATTGAAACAAAATAATGGAGCAAAGTACCTTTTGGGTGTTGTCAACAAATGTAGCTATATACATGGTGTATTTACTGACCGAACGAAAGAATAAATGAATAAATAGATATATCGATAGATACAGAAAAAACCTGAAAAGTGTCCGATTCTTATAATTGGCCGATCATTTGGTTCATCCCTTGTAATGTCGTAGACATTCACTATTGTTAGCATCTCTTTATTACTGTGCTTATATGCTGTGTGCCTATGGTTGTGACAAAGTTTTTTTTAAACTTCAATATGACTTGTACCGTAAATGAAGTCATAAGAAAATGTCATTGAAGGAGATAAAGTTACCTTGATTGCAGAAGTTAGCGTGTCGTTGCTAGTGTTCTTTTTATGTCATATGCAACACATATTTTAAGTAATATATTCTTTAATATCTATTAATCCATAATAACCTACAAAATGCTATGTTTAAAAGACTGTAAAAGCTATAAAAGGAACGTATTAAGAGAAACGTTCTGGAAGAAATCTTTCAGTTTTGGTAACTGGGTGAAAAGTAAAGTGGAACATCGGGTGTGACTATTGACATTGTAGCTAATTTAATAATGAACTTTGCATTGTGGATGTTGGTCTATTTGTTGCATTTTAATTCCTTTTTCCCAGCTGAGACTCAGGAGGTGAAATGTTGGAGGAGTCGTAGGTGGAGGATATCCTGGCTTCTGCCGTCTTTGTTCTTCATCCTGTGATGAAACGATACGATAAAAAGGACTCTGATTGAGGCTTGTTGTGTGAATGGAAAAGTGCATTTGTTTCATAACGAGATAAATGTAGAGTAATTCAGTTTGATAGCACATTTAAAAACAACAGCTGTTGACCAGAGTGATTTACAGGCTTGGCCAGCGATTAAAAACGATAAAAAAAATTACAATTGGGCGGTATGACCAAAAATACATATCACGGTATTTTTTCACGGTTTCACGTTATATCACGGTATTTTTTTTTCATGCATAATTAGGTGTTCACTTACCTGACTCCCGCCCTCTGGTATTCGCATACCATCTGGGACAAGCCCACAACCGACATGATTTCAAATGGGGCTATTTTTTCTAAAACTCGTGCATGTGATTGGATGAAGAATCTGTCCGTCATCTTGACTGACACGCCACTTCAGCCACTCCCAATGACTCAACCCGTGACGTAGCTCAGAGCTTACCTGACTCCCGCCCTCTGGAGCATGAATGGGCGGCCATAACGCCGCCCATTCATCCAAAGTCCCACCCAGCGATTAATGATTGGCTCTGATTATTTTCTAATCGGACGAAACACATATGACTCCCAGGCTCCTCAGATGGTTGTGTGAGGAAAGGGAACGCCCCCGCGTGTAGTTGGTGAACGCAGCCAGATGACGTGAGTCAGGTTAGGTGTTCACAGCATTTTCTACAGATTGAGAACAGAATTACTGCAGTAGATTAACTTAGGATGGTCTATTTTACCGTCATAGAATAACGCCCCACAAAATGATGCTGTTTACAAAGAAGTGCTACTCATGATTCTAATGAAGTGAGGAATCGGAATGCAAACGCAATTCAGTGTTTCCCGCAGGAAATTGCTTAGTCAAGGTGGTGGTCGTTGGCCGGGGTGGTGTACTTGGAATGGGACGGGGGCTGTTAGAGCAATAATGAAGCTGTTTAAGAGCTGTAACACTTTTTTTATTTACATTATTAACTATTTACATTAACAACCAGTAGGTGTCGCAATTCAATGTTATCAATGCTGTCTTTTAATGTCTGAGCCTGGCAAAGCATTATTACTTCAGTTTATAAAAAAAAAAAAAAAAAAAAAATTATTTTTTTTTTTTTTTTTGCGAACGTTGGCAAGGCGGCAGTGCGAGTGTGCTAAGGCGGCCGCCTTGACTATAATGCGCTGCGGGAAACACTGCAATTGCACTCAAAATACAGAACTTTTACTGTGCAAATTTCAAACATCTTTTATGAAAATCAATACAAAAAAGTAGTGCAACTTGCAATAATTATATTTTTGCATCAATATGAGGTCGTAGGCAGTCCCTCTAGCAAACGCGTCTTGAAGTGACATTTGGCTCGACTTTTCTTTTGCTTTTCCCGTGTTACCTGCTGATGTGGCGGGTGCTGACCTTAACTTCATGCATTCTAGATATTCTAAGACCAGGGTTGGGGAGTAACGGATTACAAAATAAAAGTAACTGTAATCCGTTACAGTACAAGCAAAAACGATGTACTCAGATTACAGTTACATTCAGTGAGAGTGGGGGTTACTTAACAGGATTACAATTTGTGCGAGGTTATTGCAGTGACAGAAGTACAGAGCGGCAGGGTCGGACTGGGGAAAAAAATCGGCCCTGGCAATTTTCCCCGGGACCAGCCCCCCCTCAGTATTAATTAGTATCTCCAATCTAATTAAATAAAAATAAAAAAACGAGCACAGACCACTCATACAGTCAATGGCATGTACCCATAGAAAAAATACACACTCACACACACATCACACAACCTGACTATCGACTGACCATGATCAGTAACCTACACAAACCCAGACACATAATGGCTCGGCGGCCAGCAACCGGATAAACCAATGAAGTGAATCAATCCTGTGAAAGAATGAACACAAGTGAATGAAACCTGCACTCACCCATTATGAAGTTAACTCTGCCAGCCCCATAATCTTGCCCCTGCTCAGCCAACTCCTTGACGTCGGGTATGGTTGGTAACGTTACGGCGGCTAGCATTAGCAACGAGGCTGCTAGGCTTGCTAAATCGGTAAGCATTAAGCATCAATGCTACTGAAGAAAGCTAGTCTTTTTAGCTACGTTATATTATCATCTTTCTTCTCGGCTATAAGTTAACCTTTGTTTACGGCCACTGGCCCTAACCTGACGCGCTAGCTGTCAAATCACCGGAAGTTTTCACCGGAAGTACTGGCGCACACACACAAGCAAGGGTGTGCAAAGAAAAATAAAATGTGATGTAAAAGTCTTACTTTGCTTATTTATTACTAAAGTAGAGCACTTCATTGTCATTGCATATGTATTAATGAAATGCAGTTTGGCATCTTATCAAGTGTAACGCGTGCAGATTGTATAGCATGCAGTATTTAGAGATAAAATGCAGTTATTTACAGCTAGTGTAAGGAAAGATGGTTAATAGATATGTGCAGAATAGATCAATTACCTAGGGAAATGCATGTATGTGCAGAGAATGTATAATGTAGTTATGGCAGTACAATGAAAAGAAAAATAGCATGGTATAAATAAATGTGATAAATACAGATGGAATCATACATATAATATACAGATTATCCTATACCATAAATAGGTAAAAGTAATCCAAAAGTAATTAGTTACATTACTTTTTTTAAGTAATCCGAAAAGTTACACTACAATTACATTTTAAACAAGGTAACTTGTAACTGTAACGGATTACATTTTTAAAGTAACTTACCCAACACTGTCTAAGACATGCTTACGGATAAGGTGATGGAGCAAATTGCTCGTGTTGCCACCTCCAGCGACAACTGTAGCCCGACAACACTTGCATAAAATGGTTGTTTGGTCGACGTCGGATTTTTTGAAACCAAAAAACTTCCAAACTACAGACACTGCTCCTTTTTTTGGCACAAGTTCTTCTGTGTCAGCATGTTCTACTAGTTCTGCAGCTTCGATTTCGGAACTTTCCATGTCTATCCTATCCACCTTCAACTTCGCGTAACGCAAGTGCTTATTACCACCTCGCACCCATAGACAGTAAACATGCGTGTTTAGAAGCGCAACACTGAAAAGGGTCCCGTCTCAAACAATGTCGCGCGACGCAGCGTTCCCCCCATTGTGTAATCAAATACACCGGTATGGCGGTATATTAAAAATTCATATTATAACGAAATTATAAACCGGTATTCGGTGTGAACCGGTATACCGCCCAGCACTAATTACAATAGATACATGGAAAAGCCAAGATGTCTGGGCTCAACTCGAAATGAAAGCCAAAGAGAAGAGGTGGGTCTTGGGACTTGAAAGTAACAATGTCCTGGGCAGTTTTAATAATGTGTGGGAGGCTGTTCCACAACGTGGGGGCGGCAACTGAAAACACTCGGTCACCCTTATATCTGAGCTTGGATCTGGGAACATCTAGAATCTTCTAGTTTGACAAACTCAGGGCTCTAACTGGGGCATGGATATGTAACAGCTTAGATAAGTAAACAGGCCCCAGCCCATTTAAAACCTTGAAAACAAGCAATAAAATCTTAAAATCTATTCTAAAAAAAGGGACAGGGAGCCGGTGAAGTGAAGCTAAAACAGGAGGGATGTGCTCACGCTTTTTTGTGCCAGGAAGGAGTCGAGCAGCCGCATTCTGGACCACTTGTAAGCTCCGAACAGCTGTTCGGTCTCAACCCACATACAAAGAGTTACAGTAGGGGCGGTCGGTGGCGGGGTGGGTTGAGCGGGCGCCCCGTGTACGGAGGCTGCGGTCCTCGCTGCAGCTGGCCCCGGTTCGGGTCCCGCACCGGGTGGCCCTTTGCTGCATGTCTTCCCCCTCTCTCTGCCCCCTGCTTCCTGTCTCTCTCCAACTGTCCTATCATTAAAGGCATAAAAAGCCCCAAAAAATATATATATAAAAAAAAAGAGTTACAGTAGTCCAACCTAGTCGTCACAAAAGCATGAATAACTTTCTCAAAGTCTTTGCGATGGAGATATTTTTTGTGTCATTCTTCATTCTCTATTACTATCATTCTTATGATTTTTTTCTACCGACGCCAGTGTGTTAACGAAAAGATGCCCCGTTTTGTTGCACTGTAATTTGAAAAAGTCATGAAGATGACAAACGTGACTTTGTTTTCTGTTTATTTTGTAGCCCTGCTTGATCATGGCCCAGTGGAAGCACATGTCCCAGATTCTGCAGGACCTGTCGGGGGAAACAGTCACCCAGCTCTATCCCGCAGACACTTTCCCCATTGAAGTCAGACATTATATTGCTGACTGGATTGAGAGCCATAGATGGTATGATGCAAACAAAGGCATGCACGTACATACGCTCATATACAGTATTGAGTATTCTTGCTACACATTGCACATCTTCTTGAGTTGTATGGTAGTTCTGGATCTATAGATGTGTGGACACTTAAGTAAACACAGTGTATAAGCATGTGCTTTTTTTTTTTTCTTTTGCTCACAGGGAAGACTTTGCTTTGGAAAAGTTGGAGCAGAATAAACAAGCTCTGACTCTGTTGGAGCAGACCATCAGCCTGCTGGAAACGGTTGCTCATCAGAACATTGGTGTAGTGGACAGGATGAAGCTCATGCAGACCAGCAAGAACATGGTGGGCGAAAACTCTGGAGCTGCCAGAATTAGATTTAGGCTCTTACTTATCTCTTTTTCATTGTGCCTGATGTTTCCTGTCAAGCTTTAACGCGGCTTCTTTAAGTCATGACATGTAATGCGAAGCATCCTCCAGCAGTTGCAGCACATTTGACAGAAAAACATGGGGGTTTGTCCTGAGTAATGTGTTTTTCTGGACTGCAGGAGAAGCTGCTGCAAGTTTTTTTTTTTTTTTAAGTACTTCAGTAAAAGATGAGAGATTAGAATGAATGTCTTCACATGCATTTCCTTAAATATTTGTTTTATCTACCTGTGTGATTCAACAGTTCAACTGTAAATAAAGGATAGTGATGTATTGTTCGTGGCATCAGCTGAACAAATAATTCCATACTGGTAACTGCAAGATGGTATCATAGACTCTTTAAGATTTAAAGAGACTTGCGATTGCTTTGCAGGTAATGTTTCAGCAGCAGCCTCTGCGGTTTGCAGTAATGATCAGGGAGATCCTCAGGAAGGAGAGGGTTCTGATCAGTGGGGTAAGAATGTTTTTTTAACGTACCATTTGTTTTAACTAAAGCTTCCTGATCTTGTTATGTTACATGTCCTAATGAGGTTTTCAGTAGATATCATTAGAAATATGTTGACCAATGTTCTTGCAAGTAACACCAAAAGAGTGCAACACTGTTTGCAGTTCAAATGGTGCTCATTTGGCAGATACTTTTAAAGGGATTTGTTAAATTTACAAAGTGGATTTTACTACTTTTAGACAAGGTTCATTTAGGTAGCAGATTAGATAAATTAATTAGCCTGAAAGGGGGTACTTTTTGGTCAAAGTTAGCTGTTAACAGGTAAACAGGACTGGTTTTAAATTTTACTTTGGGCTGTATATCTTCAAGGATCAGAGATGTATGATGATAACATCCAAATAATTAGAGGATTCAGGGGCTTGGCATTTAAAAAGTGTGAATTGTGGAATCAGTGCTAATAGTTTGGCTGTATGTTTGTGGAACATCTTAAGTACTCCAGAATAAAGTTTAGTTTTCAACCTGACTCACATATTGCTGCAAAATAAAATGGGAAACAGAAATCAAAATCACCTGTAGATGCTTTAAAAAAGCATGACTAATCCTACGGTCGAAGGTATCTTTAATAATTCCGTGTTGAAGTTGCACTACCAATGGTAAAGCCACTTGCACAAAGTTATTACAAAGCTTTGTACTGCAGCTTAATGGAAGTCGTGTGTAAAGTAGTTTCAGATCTCAGAAATTCAATTGAGCTCCTGCAGTGAGTATGATTATGAATCATACTTTTTACCCGGTCATGTAATAGTAATTCAGCCTTGTAAGAACACGCAATACTCAGTTATATGTTATGATCTTCATAGAAATCCTTCACAATCATAAGTATGAAGTTGTCTAGGTCTAAAGGTGCAGTACAAACTGAAATCGAAGTGTTTTCCACCCAACTTATAGCTTGAATTAAAATTTTCTATCAATTTAATTTGTAATTGTAGTGAGACGTTATGTGTGGCACAGTTTTGACTCCTCCACTTATGCAAGTGTATTTAGGGCTGTTTTGTGTCTGTAGAGAAACCCTTCACTGTTGCAAAGTCCCTCAGGAGTCAACATGCAAGATGTCGACCACCTTGTTCTAAAGGTGCTTGAGGTCAAGGACATTCGAAAAAAGATGCACCACCTGCAAGAGGAGCTCAACTGGGAGAAACAAAACTACGAGAGTTTACAAGGTGAACATAGTTTTTCCTCAGTTGTATCTTTCGTGGCCGCATGCTCAAAATACGATGAACAGAATTATCCAGTATCCACTTGTGAGACGGCAACTCACATCAGTACTTTTAGTTCTTCCTATTCCAGATCAATCTTTTTTTTTTTATTTTGTTTTGTTTTCACTTTTCATATTCGATCCTTCCCTACGTTTTCCGGAGGAATTATCATCGATTTGTGTCACTCGTTTTTATTTTAAGTTAATACTAATACAACCTACAAGTGCAAGTACAGCACTACAACTCATTTAATCTGCACATTTCTAACTGCCAACTTTATTTGAGTGTTCTTTTTTTTTGTCGTTGTCTCTTTGAGTTGCTTAAGTATTTTCCTTTCCAAATTTTTCTTAAATGTAAAATAGTTCTCATTCGGTATCATCCTGCTCTTGCTTTGTCAAAAGACAATCTGATCCCACGACATGTCGTAAAATTCTGTACATTGGTCCACAGAAAAATAAGTAGCAATTTTACAGTAAAGCCTCAGAGGTTGTACAGCACCTGCGTTTTGCTTCCGCAGTTCTTTACAGTGATACAGTTCCCATCAGGCTTCGGATGACATCGCCGCACGTTCACATTTGCTACGTGATATGTTGATAGTTGCCACTCTTGACTCGGATAAAAAAATGTCCCAAAAGATTACTGGTCCAACTTCTGCAATTACCTACTTTTACTTCTGTCCCACGTGCTAATCGCTATAGTTAGGAGTTTAAAGTACACGGTTAGGTTTAGAGTTCATGTACATGGTTGGGTTGACATGTTAAAAAATACATGGTTAGGGTTAGAAAAAAACATTCTTATAGGTACCCAGCAACTGCTGCCCCAAATTTTGAAGCCAGGAAAGTGAAAATACTACATATTGGATGTGTGGAAAATGTTCATATTTGACCATATCTGGTGAGACGGGGCTGCAAACCAATAATCACTATTTCCCAAAGAGAAGTTGTCCTCCACATTGCCTGTTCTGTTATTACTTCCACAAACAGTAGAGATCTTTTCTTTTAATTGGAGACAAGGAAGTACTGCGCAGTCCTGCAGCATGTAGCATAATATCTGTTGCTTCCACAGTGCCATACCAACAGAATGGACTTGATTCAGCAAAGGCAGAAACTCAGAAGACCAAGAGCAAGATCCAGCAGCTGGAGTTCAACGTGCAGACGTTAGCCTCGGTGAGCAAATAGCTTATACTGCCAGCACCAACATTACAGGAATCGTGGAGGGAAGTTGTTTTTTCTTTTTCAAATTGATTCCTGAATAGATTGAAGCAATATAATATCGATGCTGTTTTTGGCTGTTTTTGGATTAATACTCACTATAACTGGTTAAAGAAAACATTTGAAATAAGCAGTTAACTGTTAAAGTTACTGTGGGGTTTTTATTTGGTCTACGTCTTTCCATATTTCATGACATGTGGCTTTGTAGTTTTTGTGCATGCTTGCTAAGGCACAGGCGAACGAGATTGATCACATATGATGACAGAAATGTTACTTTCATAATATGCTTTGGTGTTTGTAAAGCCTCTGCCTTTGTGTGCATATTGATATTTTTTACTTGTTTACCCATTAAGAGTTTGGTTATGTTTGTTGCTGTAACATATTTGGATGCTGGTTGTTGCAGAAGCGTTTGCAGGTGCTGCATGAGAGTGTGGACTGTCTTGAATGCTGCCAAGCCCGGTTCCTCAGCAGTCTGAAGGAGTGGAGGTGGGAGCAGCACAAGGCAGCCATAGGACATCCCTTTAGCGACAACCTGAGTCCCCTGCAGACCTGGTGAGCTCCTCCACTTAACAAGCCCATCCTGCATAATATGCACCTCTTCTAGAACCAACATGACAAATTTTGAAAAAGTTTTCAGGCAACCAGTTAAAAAGAAAAAAAAAAATCAAGCATATAAATCTCACCTGTTACACGATATAAGTATAATACAAACTGACAACTCAGTTTTTGTATTTGATTTATTCAGGAAACCTGGGGCTGTGATGCTTTAACAAATGATGTTCAAGATATTAATTATGTAACCAGTTTGATGTTTCTTTTGGTTACGTTAGTTATGTTACTGTGTGAGAACATTTCATTTTATTACATAAATCATTTTGTGTTCTGCTGAAGTAGGCCAGCACAGTAGCGTCGTGGGTTTGAAACCTGCTGGTCAGATGAGCTTTTTATGTGTGAACTTTGTCTCTGTGAGTGTTTACGAGATGATCCAGTTTCAGTCCAAAGATTGCATGTCAGTTAGTCATTTCAAACTGGCCCTGAGGGTGATGTTTCATGGTTGGGTGTTTGGGTTGGCTCTGTGATAGACTGGCAATCTGTGCAGGCTCTGCTTCCCCCAGTACGTAGCAGACACATAGCTTGGGTATTTGTGGGTTGATTTTATTATTTATATATATATACTTTATTAGGTGTGAGCAGATGCTTGGTATAAATGGGAACCTGAGACAGGAGTTGATGTTGATTGGGGAACATATCGCAGACCTCCAAGAAAAGCTGGGGAAACTTCTGCAGGCTCTTATTGAAAGGTAGTGCAGTCACACTGTCACTTATTAATGTATATTTATCCGCTTTCTTACATCATAAAACTGTGAAAATAAAACAAATTAATTTCACTCAAATTTTCACTCATCTTCGCTTCTTCCCTTGCCTCTTTTGTTCATTATTGTGTCCTCTGTCTCTTTCAGCTCTCTCCTTGTGGAAAAGCAGCCCCCTCAGGTCATTAAGACTCAGTCAAAGTTCTCAACAACTGTGAGATTTCTGCTTGGGGAGAAAGCCGCACCCGGGAAGCCTGTGATGCTGAAAGCACAAATTATTAATGAACTGCAGGCAAGGAACCTGGGCAGTGTACCCAGGTGAGTCACATACAGTTAACAACAGAAGCCCCTTTCACATATCAGTCACAAAAAACAGATGTTCTCACTGACCTGCTGCTGTTCCTCTTTGGTAATTCACACATGCCAGACAGAGCCCTGCATTGATACATGTGTACACACATCAAGCCAGCGTAACTGAATCAGCTAAGTGACAACAGTATTATTGGCTAGAGTGGAGTGCTCTGCGATTCTGGCTTGGCCTTACACACATATCCCTTTTCACCTCTGTTACTACCTGCCTTGCTGGTATCAGTACCAGATCAACTTCAAACCCCCCCCAGCATTGCCACTTCTGCACTTTCACAGATAACACTGATTTGGAACAAAGGTGCATTGACCCTTGAAAGACGTGTGAAAACACATTTTTTTATGGTGTATGGGATTTTCATTTTGTATATTTGTTGCATTTAATTTCATTACATCTTGTTCCATTTTTTTAGATGCATAACTTTTAAATTATTGCCCAGTGTATTACAACACAATAATTTAGGTACACAGCTCATCTCAGCTCAGCTCAAAACCATTTGCATTTAATCGGGTTAGGTGCAAGAAGACAAACCAGTGCCACTTAAATCTAGAAAGTTTATTATTTCATGTATTTTTCCGTGTTCAGGAACCTATGAGGGCTAATATTGAGCAATAAAGGATCCTATGTGGGATGCTGTGTAAAATGTTAATAAAACATAAAGCCATTAGCTGCAGCATATTTGAAATCTGTACTTAGTCGAATATATTATAAAAACAGATAAATGTTGAAGCTGAGGAAATTGTGTCTCATTTTGAACTTGAATATGTTTAAACTTAAGTGTACAGGGTGTAGCTGAGTGTGATCACCATATAGGTGTGATTCTATTTGTATTCCATGTATATAGAATGTTGGAGATTTACCTTCATCAATACATGACTGATTTTTGTTTTGACTTATAGAATATTTATAGACAAGCAAAGTCAGCACTTTGTAATCTTAAGCACACAACATTTTTGTTAAGTAATGTGAATCTTTTCTCATTTGGTAACAGACGTATTGTATGATTGTTTTCTATATTCTCGTTAAAAGTCACATAAACCCGTAAAACAATATTACAATAAAGGGTAACACTTTGAGTGGGTTCCATTAAACTATTCACTATGTACTTCTTTAAAGAGGGAATAACTGACACTGAAACTCAACTTGCAGTGAAAATGTTGGGGAACTGATAAACAATTCAGCCATCCTTGAGCACAACCCAGCCACCAAGAGCGCATGTGCCACCTTCAGAAACATGGTATGTCCTTATCCTCATTTAGCAACCAATTTGGTTATTATCAATCCTTGTTGACAGACTGAAACTTGTTTTTATTCAACAGTCCATCAAGAAAATAAAGAGAGCAGACAGAAAGGGATCTGAGTCTGTGACAGAAGAGAAATTTGCCCTCCTGTTCTACACAGAGATCACTATCACAGGCTGTGACACTCCTTACAGGATACAGGTTTGGTCCTATCCATTGTTCTATCTGACACAATTGTTCACTGGAATCAATCGCATGGACTTATTATCACATCCCTATTTAACTGTACACTTAGCACAGGTGAGAAACCCTATCATTGGTTAGCTTGCAACCTTTTTGAAATGCTTACTAAGCTAAGAACTATGTAGTCATGCAGAGTAGATTTCCCATGTGTGATATTAATGAAACATCTTCCTGTATATGTGGTTGGAAGAGCGCTGTTAGAAAACATAGACATGTCACTGATTGCAGATGATCTCTCACCCGGTGGTTGTGATTGTTCATGGCAGTCAAGACAACAACGCTCTGGCCACCATTATATGGGATGCTGCATTTTCTGAACCTGTAAGTATGAAATTTATTATTTTCTTTTACTTTTTTTTCTATTCTCGGTTGTTTTTATGTTTTGACATGTCAATTTGGCTTCCTGTCATAAATAATGTGGTGTTTCCTTTGGTGCCATTGTGAATCTTAATGAACCAGCGCATATGGATCAACAATATGTACATAGTTAATGTATCGTGGATCAGCACAGATGTTTTTTGGGCAGAAGTGGGGCTTATGGAGTACACAGTGGTAGAAATGGCAAGTAATAGCCTAACTCTTGGTGTAGAGGTGTGACAATCTTCAGTTTACTTCAAGCCTCAATTATAAAATGCAGGTCATGGCGAGGTTCACTCGGCAGAGACGTTGACCCACTTGGTTTTTGGATGATTTTTTTTTGTCGGATGGAAACAAAGAGAAGGCTAAATTGAAGACCTGGTGCAGTCTATATTTTCAGGTTTTAAACTGAGAACGACCTTGGAGAAAAGACCCAAACTATGTGAAGCATCCCAACAACCCAGTAAGACAATATTCCCTGGGGTAAAGATGCTCCTCGTGGAGCATTTTTAGCAATTTTAGTTTAGTCTTCAAAGTGATCATATTTTGGGAAAAGAAAGTGACAAAGGAAATTAAACAGGAGAAAACTGCACACAAGTTTTTTTTCCCACAGATTTACTAAAAATGTGATGTGTTTTGGTGATCATGAGATACTTTTGTTGTTGTTGCTTGACAGCAAAAAACAGGAAACACTGCAATGAGACAGAAGGTATCAGGGTGGGGTGGTAGATAGGATGCGGAACTTACAAAAGAAAACTTGGTTTATTTCATAAAACAAAAAAAACAAACAGAAGCCTGATTAAAAAAACTATGTGTGACAAAATAAACAAAGAACTTGGCATGGCATAGGATAAATAAATACTTAGCTTGGCAGGTGACGAAGATCATGGGAAAAAATAGGTATCATGGGAGGTAAGGTAGGTCAGGTAAGTATGGCAAAGATCCGGCAAACTGAGAGGGGAGACTGGAAACTAAATAGAGGGCTGGGAGTGATTGTGAATGAGTGCAGCTGATGGGGAAAACACAGGTGAAGTGAGTGAAGCTAATGAACTGAATGAAGGGAAGCTAAAACATGGCAAAACTAAAAACTAAGATGTGGACTAAAAAACAAAACCAAAACGTAACATAAAACTTAAAACATAAGTCCCGTGGCGTGACAGAGCCCCCTCCTCAAGGGGCGGATCCCAGACGACCCAAAAAGTCTGAGGGTGGGAGGGAGGGGCTCGAAGCCAGATGCGGTCCGACGGAAGGCCAGACATCTGGCGGCGTGGCTGCAGTGGCCGATCAGGCATGCAGCAAGAGATCAGGCTTCGAGTGGCAGGAGGGGGTCTGGCAGGCGACCAGACTTCCTGCGACGTGGTGGCAGGAGGCGGTGGTCTGGGGGCGGCCAGACTTCCGACGACGTGGCAGGAGGAGCCGGAGACCATCCGGCGGGCGCCCGGACATCCAACGACGTGGCAGGAGGGGGAGCCGGAGACCGTCCGGTGGGCGGCCGGACATCCGACGACGTGGCAGGAGGAGGAGCCAGAGACAGTCCGGCGGCCGGCCGGACATCCGATGAGGGGGGAGCCCCCCCCCTTAAGGGATGGATCCCAGACATCCCCAAAGTCTGGGGGTGGGAGGGAGGGTCTAAGGAACTGTGATTCCATGGGCCGGGGCCCCATGGGCTCTGAGGCTAAGTCAGCCTCTGCGGCTGTGGCATGATCAGGCCCTGTGGCCTCTGTGGCATGGTCAGGCCCTGTGGCCTCTGTGGCATGGTCAGGCCCTGTGGCCTCTGTGGCATGATCAGGCCCTGTGGCCTCTGTGGCATGGTCAGGCCCTGTGGCCTCTGTGGCATGGTCAGGCCCTGTGGCCTCTGTGGCATGGTCAGGCCCTGTGGCCTCTGTGGCATGGTCAGGCCCTGTGGCCTCTGTGGCATGGTCAGGACCTGTGGCCTCTGTGGCATGGTCAGGCCCTGTGGCCTCTGTGGCATAGTCAGGCCCTGTGGCCTCTGTGGCATGGTCAGGCCCTGTGGCTTCTGTGGCATGGTCAGGCCCTGTGGCCTCTGTTGCATGGTCAGGCCCTGTGGCCTCTGTGGCATGGTCAGGCCCTGTGGCCTCTGTTGCATGGTCAGGCCCTGTGGCCTCTGTGGCTGGGGCCAGCTCTTCGACTGCTGGGGCCGCTGGGTCCTGGGGCTGTGAATCTGAGGAAGAGGAGCGGTACAGCGCGATTACCTCTTCTGGCTCCAAACCGAAAACATCCAGCGAGGCAGCGCGCTGCACAGTCCACGGCACCGATCCACGCGTCCTCCAGGTTGGCAGTCCACCCCCGGAGCCCCCGCTTCTTTGATAGGAAAACCAGGAGCACACCAGCCACCCGCAGTCTCTCAAACGAGGAGGAGCCCCGCTCCAAACAGCGCCACAACTCGTCGTACAAGTCCCAGAACTGGTCAAAGTCCGCCGCGTCCATGGTTGGCCGGATCTTTCTATCAGGGTGGGGTGGTAGATAGGTAGGACACGGATGCGGAACTTACAAAAGAAAACTTGGTTTATTTCACAAAACAAAAAAAATATAAGTCCCATATAAGTCCCTTAAAACATAAGTCCCGTGGCGTGACAGAAGGATTTAATTAAATAGGAGTCTGGTACTTTTTTTTGTGTCTCTTCTTCTAACCATTTATGGTGAATAGGGAATTTTATTGATTGCTGGTTGTCTGGCAAAGATTAGAGTCATGTGTATCATTTCAGTCAGGCGGTATTTCATTGATCTCTGATCACAGATATTGCTGGATAGGGACTGGATAGTGTAGTGGTAAGATGGCCACCTTTCATGTAGGTGACCTGGATTCAAATCCCCTGCATGAAAGGTACTACCTCTAGTAGGGGTCCTTAGACAAGACCCCCTTACCCTACCTGTAAGTTGCTTTAAATAAAATCGTTGTCCAAATGCATAAACATAAACATTGCATGCAGAGAATACATTGGTTATATTAGGGGGAAAACAGCACCAAGCTTTTGTAATAGCGCAGCCAAATTGGTGTGATTTAAAACACTGTCAAAAAAATAGACACAAAAACTTTAGAATACTTACACCACATTTAAAATGTAGGTAAATAGATTTGTTTTGAAATTTAAAACATAGCACTTGCTGTTACTTCGGCAAAATGTTATCTAATCAGGCAAATAGAAGGCTTCAGATCATTATCTTACTGACTTCTTTTGTAAGTCACAGTTTCCTATGAAACAGTACTTCTCGACTGGTTTTTGAGCTCAGTTTTATCTGGTGAGATTGGATGTTTATTCAGATGATCAATTGAGCTGTTTCTCACCTGTTTCTGTAGTTGTGTTTGTAACTAAATTGTCAATGACATACAAAACAATGGAAAACAGTTTAGCAGCTCTCTTAGCAGTTATACTTAGTGTATAGGTAAACAAACATCAGTAAATTGTTCACTGCCTGTGGATATTTGGAAAGGTGAGTCTGCGTTAGCTTCCTGAGCTTTTCCCACCTGATATGATACGAGACTGAACCAGTTAAGATCGGCCGAGATAAATTCGTAAAGCTGTATCCCAGGACTGAGTGAGACACTGAGTCACTTATACGCCTCATTGGGATAAACAGCAAGAGACAAACAGCCATGCATGCTCACACGCACTCCTAGGGTCAGTTTAGAGACACCAGTTAACCTAATATGCATGATTTTGGGTGGTGGGAGGAAGATGGAGTACCTGGCGAGAACCCACACGTACATTGGGAGAACATGCAAACTCCACACAGAAAAGCCCCACCTGGGATATGAATCAGGAACCCTCTTGCTGTGAGGCGACGATGCTGAGCACTACACCACCGTGCAGCCTATATCTATATGTCTATATGTCTATGTATATAGATATACATAGACATATACTGTATATACATAGTGCGAATTACAGGGAGGTTTTGGGGTTTTGACCCACAGATTGGGGGGGTTGAAACATTTATCTTTCTTATCCGTAATCATAAATATTACAATACACAGTATATTCCATTGTTCATCAGTAATATCTACACAAGCTCTGTGTTTGTGATTTTTTTTTGGGCTGTCATTCAAACTATGTAAGTTCAGGCAACATAATTAACACTGTCTATAGCCAATATCATGATAGTACATTCATAATTTATTTCACTTTCCCCCTTTCATTAGTTTAAAGCGACGTCAGCGTTCTTGCCATGTAAGCTTTTTTGTTGTTGTCATCAGGACCGAGCACCCTTCGTGGTGCCGGATTGTGTACCCTGGAGGATGATGGGCAGCACTCTCAACAGTAAATTTACCTCTGAGGTCCAGACAAAACATTGTCTGGACCAATACAACCAACACTTCTTGGCCCAGAAGATATTTGGCAGGCCCGACCACAATGAAGACTTAAGCAACATGATGGTTTCCTGGGCCCAGTTTAATAAGGTATGCATCTGTGAGTATTCTCTGGCACAGACATAAACAGGCTGACATGCAAATCTCACAGTCCCTTTAACTTTGAAGGAAGTCCTCCCAGGTCGATCGTTTACTTTCTGGCAGTGGTTTGAGGGAGTGATGGAGCTGACTAAGAAACATCTGAAGACCTACTGGAGTGACGGGTGAGAGGGACCCCACAACTTTTTCAATAGGAAATCACAGCGACCTGTAGCTGTCAGTAAAACTGACATGTGTTTACAATGTTTGCTCCTCTAGGCTGATATTTGGTTTCATTGGGAAGCAACACCTACACCTGATTCTTAAAAACAGCCCCAATGGGACATTCCTGCTTCGCTTTAGTGACTCTGAGATTGGAGGCATCACCATCGCTTATATTGCTGCTGAAGGTAAGTGTTGGCGTGGCAGCAGTTTTGATGATCTGTAGTTTCAACCTTTTCCTCAAAGTTTTCTTTTTCCTGTTTGGACTGTAGTGATACAAAGATAAAGCCAGTACATTCAGCAATGGTCATTCAGTCCAACTTTTGCATCTTGTTTTTTTGTTGTTGTCAGACTTGTCTTCTTTGTGCTTTGTCAACCGTGGATTTCTTTCCTCCTAGGAGGGGTACAAAGAATCCAGAATATCCAACCTTTCACCAAGAGAGATCTTGAGATCCGTAGCCTCGGCGACCGCATCCGTGACATCCAAGAAATAACGTACTTGTATCCTGAAAAAACTAAACATGACGCTTTCCAAAAATTCTACTCAGGTATTGCTCTGCATAATGCCCCACGTGCATAGAGTCAGGATCATGTTCTTATATTCAGGATGATTATTTGTTAAGACATTTTTTAGACTGAGATTTTATCTTTTGACCCTGGTTTGAAACAGGACCTCAGCAGCCACCTGTGACGGGCTACATCCCTGTCACTCTCCAAACTAAAGTTGGCACGTAAGGAACTATTTCTTGTAAATGAACCATGTCTTTGGTGGAAGTTAAAGTAGTTTTAAGAAAAACTGAAACACTGGAACCACATGTGTTTGTGCTTCTGTGTTTGTAGGGATTCAACACCCCCAGCTGCCAGTGTAGAAGTTTCCACTAACGATACCTATGCAGACTTCCCCATGTAAGTGTAATTTTAATTCTCTTCACCCTTTACTAACCTATAGGTCAGGATCTGTATTGCTATTTTGCACCAACCAAGAGACCAGTCCTACAGCTGTGCAAACTGTGCAAGTTTAGATTTGATTGACATGATAATTCTATTTATGTGATTATTTAAGTCTTTATTCGATTTACACCAAACACTTCAGTGTTCTGAGTTCTCCTGAAGAAGCTCCATTACTAAATAACATATGTAGTCAAATGGCAATTTTTTCTTAAAGGCTTGGATAAATGTGGCTTCTAAGATATTTATCATAGCAATCCAATCTTTACATAGGAGACCTCCAACATGAGTAACGATTAATCTGAATGGTTGCTACTTTTTGTTTGTAGATTTAAACAAAACAAGGCTAAATGACAGCCTTGAAATTCTGTTTGTATGATTCAATCAGAAATGCTTCGATGTGATATTACCACCTCAAAGCCTCAAAACAAATACGTTCCATCAGAATGAATACTCTCCCTCGTCTATCACTGCCTGTAGCGTCCTACAATTTCGGGCGTGTTTAAGTCTGTTATTGGGTCATGTAGCCACTCTTACAAAGTCTGGAATTGGCCCCAGATTCTCTCTCACTGCATTCACATTGAATTTTACACTGTTGGAACACCAGTGTCACTGTGTCCTTCAAGCTCAAATCAAGTTTGGAACTGACTACATTTCCTCTGGAGGACATTTTATTGTCAGATGTTTCTTTGACAAAGATTTTGTTTTTAAGCCACAGTTAACAGGGGTATCAAGAATACCTGAAGAATTAAACTTGAGGCATTTAATATTGTAGATTTAAACCGGAAAAAAGTCAGATTAGTGTGATGCTGGTGGTGATTTTTCATTCAAGCAAAGTGGAAACTCATATCAGCTGCTGACTCGGCTCATCATTAGCACACTGAAACTTGTAACTTGGATGGTTAGGTTAGCAACCCACAGGACATCTCTGTGGCTTAACTGGTCATGTCTAGATTCGTATGGTGTAAATTGAATGTCTTTGTTTGTTTTTGAATGTCAAATATAATGAAATGGGCAGCGGTGTGCTGACATGAGAGGACTTTATTCTGAGATTTCCCTCTTTTTTTTAAAAAGAAAAAAAGTTTATGTAATAATCATGAACAGACTTTGTAAACCGCTAATTATTTAGTTTAATTAGTCTTAGTATCTTAGTCTTTAAATTAATGTCCCCTCTTTTAATATTGTTTGGTTCGTCGTTACTAGTCTGTGTGGCAGAGTTGAGCAAAATATCCGCTTCCACTTTACTGACGTCATACGCTCATTTTACAAGCGTGCAGAGGGGCCCCATCTCCGGCTAGCATGACAAAAGTGTTGGATTCCAAATATTAGTTTCAAATATCTGTGCAAGTCAAAAAATACCTCGTATTTCTTATTAGTATCAGTACAGCAAAAATATTTTTACACAGGATGATCTAGTATAGTGCGCTCCACTGCTTCCCCAGAAAAGTCCTTTGGAGATTCCTGACTGAAAAGCATTGATCTCTGATCACAGATATTGCTGGATAGGGACTGGATAGTGTAGTGGTAAGATGGCCACCTTTCATGTAGGTGACCTGGATTCAAATCCCCTGCATGAAAGGTACTACCTCTAGTAGGGGTCCTTAGACAAGACCCCCTTACCCTACCTGTAAGTTGCTTTAAATAAAATCGTCGTCCAAATGCATAAACATAAACATTGCATGCAGAGAATACATTGGTTATATTAGGGGGAAAACAGCACCAAGCTTTTGTAATAGCGCAGCCAAATTGGTGTGATTTAAAACACTGTCAAAAAAATAGACACAAAAACTTTAGAATACTTACACCACATTTAAAATGTAGGTAAATAGATTTGTTTTGAAATTTAAAACATAGCACTTGCTGTTACTTCGGCAAAATGTTATCTAATCAGGCAAATAGAAGGCTTCAGATCATTATCTTACTGACTTCTTTTGTAAGTCACAGTTTCCTATGAAACCTGTACTTCTCGACTGGTTTTTGAGCTCAGTTTTATCTGGTGAGATTGGATGTTTATTCAGATGATCAATTGAGCTGTTTCTCACCTGTTTCTGTAGTTGTGTTTGTAACTACATTGTCAATGACATACAAAACAATGGAAAACAGTTTAGCAGCTCTCTTAGCAGTTATACTTAGTGTATAGGTAAACAAACATCAGTAAATTGTTCACTGCCTGTGGATATTTGGAAAGGTGAGTCTGCGTTAGCAGCATGCTTATTCTGATACTTGACACTGAGCAGAAATAGCTTATTCAAATGGTTTAAAAAATAACAGTAAAACACCAAAAGCATAGACTGAGGCCCTTGATTTGGAATTAGAAAATTTCAAATTAGCTTATTTTAAGTAATTTGTTCAAGTGAGGGAGGAAGGCTGGTACTTGGTCATTTTACTGCTTTTTTTTTCAATCCCAGCCAGATGAACACTCTCAACATGGGCACAGTTGTACTCACTAGTCGCATCAAGTGTTAATGATCTCATGAATTAATGATTTCATTTATCTTTAGGGTACAGTTCCCACAGCAGCTCAACCCACTAGACGTTCAAAGAGACATGGAAAGTGAAGATGGCGTTAACGCCTTCAAGTAGGTTTTTCTCTTAATGTCTGTGCATAAAATTCACTGCCAAGTTGTTTGTTTTTTCCAAATGTGGTTTGAAAATGTCCCAGGTGGTCATCATTTACATGTGTTTGTCTTCTAGTTCAATTGACAACGAGATGGACTTTGGCTTTTTCGGAGAGATGACTTCTTAGAAAAATCTCCTCCGTGCTGTCTCCGGAGCACAAAAGCATAAATCGAGTCGAGACTGAAACCAAAGTCGTAACGTTTGGCTCAAGTGCTTTGTTGATACAATTGTTGCTCTTTTACTTTCGACATCTACAGTTTGATCTACTTTTGAATAAAAACTCTTCAGAGACTATTTGTCTTGGACTCATTGAGCTGGTGCTACACAAAAGGAGGGAGTTACTTCACAGCTGCTGTGGGTCACCAGCATGCGCCTCATTGGCCACTTCTTTAAGAAGCTTTTGTTTCTCTTGTCTGGTGGTAGGTTTGTTCATGTTGACTTATTTCGTTTGCTTAGCTTGCATTTAGTTCAATAAATACATTACTGTCCAGTGAAAGGATTAATGGGTTGTCATCTACCACAACCTATTGCATGTTATTCTCTGTGCTTACTGTATATTTCAGTGATATTAAGCCTTTATTTCAGTAGCGTTTTTCTTTTGTATATAATCTTTCATTGTTTCTGAAAAGCTTGGCCCAGCCTCAGTCATAGTACATTGTACATTTAGCCTTAATGTATTACACAGCATGCATGGTAAACAGTCAGCCAGGTAACACACAGGGAATGATAAGCTTTTTCCACATTGACTGATAATCTGTAGCACACTCCCACTGCAGCACGTAGCAGAACTGGTGATTGTTGTGGGCAAAGCATATATTTGATCTATATCAATAAAAGATATGTGTGTGTGTGCGACTATGTCTCTGTCATATTTTTGGTCCGTCCTCTAAACTCCTTTTAATAACATAAATGTCTCAAGGTTTTTTTTTTTTTTTTGGGGGGGGGGGGGGGGTTCTCATTTTAGTGAGAAAAAAGTGGGATTGATGTAAAACTAATAACTAATAAAACTAATATGTAAGTATATTAATTTCATGTTGATTTAGGTTTTGTACAACTTGTTCACTTACCACATGTTTTTTGTTCTGGTGTGCTTTAAAGGATTTAAATAGTATCTACAGATATGATACAAGATAAAAGTGTAGAGCGTATTTCTGCAGCAAGTATTGAAATGAAGAACAATTTCATTCTGAGAGTGCCTTTGCTTCACGGTGACTTGCAGTCTTGTTCTGATTTTAGCTGCTTTTATTTGCAGCTGAATACATATGCAGACCGGTTTTCTTTGTGAATACTGAAACCAAATCATTTCACTTTTTAATAGAAGCTTTTCACTACCTACTATCACTTTCAGTGTCATGTATGCAAGAGTATGACAGCGTTTTGAATGCTGCATGCTTCATAACCATTTATGTCTCGTGGACTAAATTCAGGATGAAAGCAATCCATGTAATATTTTACTGTGATAACAAATAAAATTTCAGTTTCTCAAAATTTGCAAATTACTTGTGTGAGTTTATTATATTGGTATTTTCCCTCAAGTCAAGTTTCACTGGTATATCACAGCTCTTTGCGCCAGCTTTTAAAACACTGCAGAGTCTTTACAGCAGCAAAAGCAGACAGATGAACTGCAACTTTTACTGCTTGTGTTTGTATCACAGGAAATTGGTTTAGGTGTCAGATTAAATATGTCACATGATATAACTGTTGAATATATTTAAGATTTGCCTGTTCAGCACATGCAAATGTCCTGTCTGGAAATGTTTAAATCCCAACTATATCTAAAAGAACACAGACAAAGAAGAAATTGCAAATTGAAGGTTTTTTTTTGTTTTGTTTGTTTTTGTTTTTTTGACATATAAAAATAGTAAATCATGAGTAATTTGATTTGGAAGGTATGCCTGTTACCATATTGGCTGTTCATTGACTGAAAGCATATTGGCATGATTGGCATCACTTCCATAATCCATCAGCCAAAGAGGAGACATTGGATAGCTAAATTCCTATCCATCCAGTTTCCATCCAATTTTAACAATCAACATCAAAAAATAAAAAGAAAGAAAGAAAACTTTACACTGTACATCACAAAGTTTTCCCATTAGAAAAAAAATTCTAATTTAAACGAGTCATTAAAATGTAAATTCTACTCAACCACTGCCTGGGAAACCACACTGAAAAAAAAAGGCTATGTTAAGAAAGCAGAAAGAGAATCAGCTTACATGTCTGGTTCAATAACTGCTTGGGTGAAATATGTAAACTGCTAATTAGTCTCAGTGCCCTGTCTTCTTTCCTCCATCCCAGCAGCTACCGATGTCCCCTCATTAGAGCAGAACAAGATGGCTGCTTCGCAATAAAGGTAGGAGGTAGGGTGAATGAAAGAGGGATGTAGGAGAGAGGAGACATGAGGCCAAATCACTTTCAAAGTTCATTCTCTCTTTTGTAGACTAAGAAAATAAAGGTGTACATCTAGCACTCTGTACAAACACACGAAAGATTTCAGCCGACTTGAGACAACCTTCTCTCTTCTCCCAAAGTTTCGCTCTCGAAGAGCCTCTCAGTCAAGAGCAGAACAGAGAAGGCACCAGGTGTTCACCAACACCAGCAAGAAGCCACCACATCTCGTGCACGCTTTCATTTCTAACCTTGAGTTGAAGTACAGGGACTCTTCAGTCTTGTCAAACACAGATCAACCATAAAACGCTTGTTCTTAGTGACAGCTTGTCAGGTTTGCTCTCATAGTTTTTCCATGGCAGGCAAGCAGAAGTAAAAGCAAACCAGCTGTTACACACCTGTACATGAATCATAAGTGCTGCTCTAAAGCTGTAAAGACAAAATTTTGTCAGGTCATTCAGAATGTAACTCAACAAAAATACTGAATAAGATATCAAAATTTAGGTAAAACCTACAGATTTCCCACCTATAAAGTAATGTGCAACACAATTGGAAGCAACATTATATATATATACATCATATATATGTATATATGTATATATATATATATATATATATATGTATATATACATATACATATCTGTGTGTGTGTGTGTGTAATGTGTGTGGGCTTCGTTGGATAAGGCTTGAAATGGATTTAAGCATTTAAGCCATGACTCGAATGCAAATTTATTTTCCCCTGATATAAAAATTGGGTTCACTATAGACATGATATTTGTTGAACTGTGATTTTTGCAGTTTCGGTGAGGGCAAGAAAATGGCGGCATGTTTTCCTAAAATAAGCTTGCATAGTAACTCAAAAATGAAAAAGGAAAAAAAAATGAAATACAGACAAAGGATTGTAGCAATGAAATGTGGAAAAAATTAAGATGAAATAAAACAATCTCACAAGAATACACATGCAGTCCGACATGCAGGCACACAGTTGCTGTCTTTCTCGCTCTCACTCTTTATCACACACACACACACACACACACACACACACACACCCGCATGCAGACATACAACTAAAAAAAAGAATATAAGGCAAATAAATACTGGTAAAATACAATACCAACATGTGATTTACCCAAAGTTCATGAAACAAAACAAACACAATGCGAGATCACACTGGATCAAAGTGGAAAAGCATGCAGAAGTCCACTGCTCTAATGTAGCTTCACTCCTAGCAGACTACAACAAAGGGAGAAAAACAGAAAGAAATAGAAAGGCAGGGAAAGATAGAAATAGCAGCCCCTGTCCTGAGCACTTATAGCCACCTGGTCAGCCTGGAGTGATTGACTCCCCACACCAAAAGGCACAGGGTGCTTCCTTCAGTGGCAGGTTTCTTCTAACCCTCCATTTTCATCCTGCATTCCAAGAGGGGAATAGGAAAATGAAGGATGGTAGGGATGAAATCAGGAAAGATGGTCAGGACTGTGGGTGCCTCTTCACTGTTATTAAGTAGGTCCGGTTCTTGATGTGGAACAAGGATATTAAAGGGGTATGGGATCTGTGTTAGCATGTGTTGAGAAGAGGGGAGGAGGTATGTGTGCAAAAACTGTGTGGGACGAGGATGGACCAGGAACTGAGGATGCAGAATGAGGCATGACAGATGCAAGATGGGGGTCAGAAAGCTGATCTTCTTATCCAGGCTTATAGGGCCTGTGTCTTGAGCTCAATGGGCTCTCCCCTGGTCTCCTGCTGGCCCTCAGCCTCTGTGGGCCGGGTGCCTTTCAGTGTGGCGAGCCTCTCAGAGAGACCACGCATACGTGGGAAAAGCACGAAGTCATACAGCAGGGCACCCATGGCACCGCCAATCATAGGTCCCACCCAGTACACCTGGAAAAGACAGAGCATTGAAGTGTTTAGACTGAGGATGCCGTATTACTATGGCACTGATTAGGAGTGCAAAAGTTTCTACAGAGCTTACCCAGTGGTTGACAAAATTCCTGACCAAGACAGCTGGCGCAAAGGACCTTGCAGGGTTCATACCTGCTCCAGTGAAGTACATCTAAGCAGAGAGACAGAGAAGAGAGAGTCATTCAAGGATAAAACTATAAATCTGAAGCGATACGGAGAGCCTTGTTTAAACCACAAGAGCAGTTTCAAATTTCTACACCCTGGGTTTGGCCTTACCCCAAGAAGATGCCCAATAAGCACAGAGAAGCCTATGGCCAAAGCAGCAGAGCCCAGGCGTCCATTGCGTCTCTCATCTGTCACAGCAAAGACGCAAACAACAAGCTGGAGGGTGAGGAAGACCTCCACTGTTGTAGCCATTCCCAGGCTGATGCCTGGCTGCAGCTGTGATAGAAAGAGTGATGAAATGAAAAATGTGAGAGAACAAATTCCAAATCCATTTGACCATAAATCAAAGTGGAAACATTTTTATAATCTAGATGCAGTGTTATTTTAGTATAAGCAGTCAGTGAATTTGTAAGATATAAATTAACATTCGAATGTAGCAGTAGAAGCCAACATGCCTATTTGTAATAATAGCCGGTCAGGTAATCTTACTGTGTTCAATGCCAGGTTTCCCCTAATGTTGCTGGGTGTAACCCCATACAGTACAGCAGCACCAGCCAACGCTCCAAGACACTGAGCAATGATGTAGAAGAAAGCGCGGAACAGGGACATCTGAGATCCGATCAGGTAGGCAAAGGTAACAGCAGGGTTGATGTGTCCTCCACTGATGTGACCAATGGACTGGATGAAGGTGGCAGCTGCCAGCCCAAAGCAAAAGGCAACATGAAGAACATTATGGGGCCCAGTGGTCCAGCGGAGGGCGGCCCCCAGCCCAAAGAATACAAAGAACATGGTGCCATAGAACTCGGCAAACACTGCCCGCCAGAACGACATTGACCTGAACTCCCACATTGTGGCTCAAGTTCAAAAAGCAACTTCTAAACAGTGGAGGGATGAAAAGTCAACAGAAAAACTAACTAAGCAACTGAAGGGAGAAGATGCTTCTCCACAATGATAACTCTACTTGAGACCAAAAATACTGAGGAAATAACAAAAATTTGGCCTCAAACAACTCCTCAAAGTTAAATGTAACAACACACAAACTACTCAACATGTAACTGAGTTATCTGCTGAGCTTCCTTTTGAAATGCTGATATCTGTCATAAAGGGCTCCTGTGTGGAGCAGTACGCCAGTCTCTATGCATCTATGAGCCAGCCCCGATGGTTGTTAGCAAAGGAACATGAATGGACAAACGTTAAGCATGTCCTGCAGACATTCAGCCTTTTTATCAGAGCAGGGGGAGCTCAGAGGCCTTTTTATAACACCCCTGGGCCACTGGAGAGCCACAGAGCCCAGGGGAGGGGTCAGTGCACAATACTACAAATCAAAGTCTTTTAACCCTTCAGCTGCCTTCGTCTTTCTTTGGTCTGTCCAAAAAAATATATATTTTTTTTTTAAATGCAAAAATCTAGAGTTGTAGGTTGCAAGTTTAAAAAAGTGGAGAAAAAAATCAAAGTGAATCTGAGAAAAAATTACTTCTGCATGAAAGTTCTTAACAAATTGCTTTTAGTTTTGCAGTTACCTGTGGTTAAACTCATGCTCAGTGGAAGCAGGAAAGTAAACAAAAACTGGGGTCAGCAATACTTCTCAGCCAAACGTGAGTGGATGATTTGGGGGATCTTATGTTTCCACAGGGGTTTTCAAAGCTTTCTGTGGTTTCAGTAAACCTCCGATTTTCTGGAGGATGTCAAGCTCTTGCAGGTAAGAGGTAACTGAAATAACATCACTATCTGTGAAACCTCGTCTCTTGGGTAAAATGATCATTTCTTTCTGAAACAGCGGACATGCAGTTGGCAGAACTGCGTGCCTGCTGTGGAAGGAGTGTTGTGAGCAATGCAAACTTTTGCTTGCTTTCCAATCATGTGTTTTTTTTCACATGCACAAAAGTTATATACGCACATCTTTCATGTCTCAATGATTCTCCTTAATTTTCTCCCATTTATTCATGCATAATCTACATTTATTCTAAGCAATGTTGTGGTCCATGATACTCGAGTAAATTCTCAATTTCTCCACTTGGTACAATTAATTTTGAGGCAGCAGAACTGATTAGACAGAGTTTTACATTGTGTGTGGTAGATTGGTTTGGAGGCTCAGGTCGGATAAAGCGGTGGAAAATACACGGTTGCAAAGCAAGAGGGGACAGCAGGCCTGGCATTGAGCATCTGCACTGGAGCATCATGCTGACCAGGGCAGCTACAGGGATGGCCGCAGCACTCTGAAAGGTTTATGCTGAGCTCACTGCTTTTGTCCTTTCAAGCATGGGAACAAAACGCTTGCACTAACACTTTTCTACTAGTTTCTGATATGTTTGTATTGCTGTTGCTGTTGAATGTGCAAGTTCCCCTTTTGGTTGGCCAGATTAGCCATATCATTTCGGTTTGTTTCGTTTTGTTTTGCTGTTTGTTTTTTTTGTTTTTTACCTCTGTGCTGTAGATGTTCCAGAGTTCTGTTGAAGTGAAATCAAGATAATATACAAACACAATCAGAAGACCTTTTCAAATGTTTTAAAAGAGTAGTTTGATTGGGAAATTTTTCCTTTTAATATGATTAACGGCTGTGATGGTGGATGAAAACAAAAAATAAACATGAGAAAAAAAGTTTTAAAGTGTTAGTCTGAAACTAACAGTTTGTTAGTTTGCCAGTTAGGGCATCTCTATTGTGATGAGCATTATGCCCTCCTCATGACTCCCTAAGCCATCTATTGTATGTATGAGCCCTGAGTTTAGTTTTACAGTGGAGGGTCTTGAAAAGATGCTTGCATTGTGTTTTCCTGCTCCCTTGGTCCAGACTGCTGACGCAAACACAACACGTGGCCCCTAAACGTCTCACGCTGGATTAGACCCTCTTTCCTACACTGACCATTCAATGATGAAAACGTGTGCTGCAGAACACAGGGGAAGGCAAATTAGGAATTTACATAAGCATCTTTCAATTTTAAAATGTAGCAAATGGAAAATCTAATCTATTTACCTAAATCCAACCAACATGTACAAGTGTCCTTGGGTACGAAACCAAACGTATTTATCAGTGCGTGTAGATATGAGAATGAAATGTGCGAGTCGCATAAGAATTGCATGAGAAGTTTGAAATGGAAAAATCTCACAGGAAAGTCACAACTAATTTGCACTTTCTATATCAAGCTAAAGGGAATTTCAGGGTTTGGTTTTGTTTCCCTTGCAAGGAAATGGAAAGCCACTGAAAACCCAGTGCAAGATTAGAGAGAAGTCATTAGCACAACACAGTGGTCATATAGAGACATTTCATGTGAAGTAGCTGAAGTGCTTAAAACACATTATTCCTCTCACCTCCCCATATGTACATTTAATAAAATTGCTAAAGCAGGCACTACCACTAACATTTTTACATTCCTAACATGATTCCACAGTTAACAATGGAGGGAATATTTCAAAGTCATCTCTCTATGGTAATATCTTTGTGAAGCACAATTGGAAGTGATTCAAGGTTTAACCAAATATGATTTAGAAAAAGAATGTGATTTCAGTATGAAATACCCGTTTCTGATGTTATTATTCACAAAGGAAACTTATGACGAGTGAGAGAATTTATTTGGAAATATAGCACCATGTAGCTCATACTGCAAAAGCATCATATTGTCACCTGAGTTCTGGTAAGTATTTTTTTGCAGAGAACAAGCTCCACTTGCTTTACAACCGAATGTTAGGAAATCATCTGTCCATGGCCGACAGAGAACAATAACTGCGACCAGTAGTCCTTTCAGTGTTTCAATTTATTAGAAATGTACCGTTAAAGTCTCACTGTGTTTGAAAAATGTTGAATCAAACACACACCCATATTTCTGGGGTCCGTTTCACGTAGCAGGTTCAACCAACTCTGAGTCTATTCCTGATCTCTGAGTTGATCTACTCTGAGATAGAAAACCCTGAGTTTTCGGTTCCAGAAACGCTGATTTGAGTGAGGTTAATCAACTCTGAGTAAGTTCACCTTGAGTTTAGCGCGTGCACCACAACTTTAAAAAGCCAGCATCAATGGAGCCCTGATTCGACGAGTCACCTTGGCAACGGGGAAGAGGAGGGGCTACGTTTTTCAACAACCTCGAATTGGAAATCTTAATGCGCTCATACGGTGAGTTTCAATACGTTTTTAGAAATAAGTGCAACACCGTTGCAGCAGCAAAAGTGTAAGTTTAAATGTAGTCCTTTGCAATCACAATAATATTACAGGGAAACTGCTTGAATGGTAGCCCATTCATTTATTTCATTTAGGTGCAATCCCGCAGGGGAGAAGCGCTCTTGGCAGCAGTTTAAGATGAAATATAAAAACATTGTTCAAACTGGTGAGACCTCGGCATGGAGGTACCTCATTTTGATCATGTTTTACACTGTAAAATAAATATTAAGTGGCTATTTGACTGTGCAGTTATTTTATTCCCAACATAATGCTGTTTTCACACACATAAACTATGTCTTCTCATCTATACCATCCATCCATCCATTATGTATACACCGCTGAATCCGTCAGTCGGGTCGCGGGGGGGCTGGAGCCTATCCCAGCGGTCAATGGGCAAGAGGCGGGGTACACCCTGGACAGGCCGCCAGTCCATCACAGGGCCACATAGAGACAAACGAGACAAACAACCATGCACACTCACAGTCACTCCGAAGGACAATTTAGAGTCATCATCTATATCATGTTCTGTTAAATAATTAAGCCTATTTAAACTAACACAGACTTCTACTGAGCCAACAGAAAGAAGGCAGATGCCCGTAAAACGGGTGGTGCCCAGCACCACCACCTCTAACGGGAGGCCAGTGGCTGAGGGAATCCACCCCCAAGACACGAGTGCCTTTATAAAATATAATAGGCCTATATATGTCTTTTTTAAGCCTATTCATACAAATATTTATTTGTCTTTTATGTCTTTTTTTTCTTTTGTCCCAACACATTCTGATGGTGCCGCTCAAAAAGATAATTGTCTGTAAATGCAAAAATCTATGCGCGGTCTGATAACCATCTCCGACGAATATTTATTTCTCTGCGCAGTAGGCCTAATGCTGCACCTTCATCCACGGGATCGTTGTCAAAAGGACATGTTCGTGAAAAAAGTCGTCTCCTACTGTGCCTAATGGACTTATAGAAGTAGAAGAACTCGCTCTGCTGACTGAATGAATGAGGAAATCAAATGGCGTGTGTGGCTGAAAGAGGGCGGAGACAGAAAGAAACTCAAGGTTTCTTGAATAAAACCTGGTCCCGACCAGGTTAGGTTCAGAGAGTCTGTTACTACGGTAACTGACCGAGAGGTTAAGTTACCTCTCTTTGTGAAACAGGCTAGAGTTACCCCTCTTTCTCGGGGATGAGTTACCTCCCTTTGTGAAACGGAAAACTCAGGGTTTCCCTCATTTCAGGGTTAACCTACTCAGAGTTTTCACTAAACCTGCTACGTGAAACGGACCTCTGGTGTATGTGACAAGCACTTCTAACCTATGCGGATAGCTCCTGTTAGTATAAAAACCATCTCAGTTCTCGGTTCCCTGGGCAACACTTTCACCTGCTGCGATGTTTTGTATGGCGGCAACTCCACTACCAAAGTCTCGACACAGACTGTATGTTGTACAAGCATATGTGTTTATTTTTTAAATGCTGGAACAGGTTTAAAAAATGAAATGGTTGTTAAATATTTGCAGATGTTTGGATACATTGGAAAACTCATTTAAAGCAAAAACTCTTGCCTTTTAAATTAACAAACATAAGTGCAATTTACAATACAAACATTAACGGGGGAAAGAAAATGTCGTTAAAAAAATCTACTATTTTTTTTAAAATAGGCATTTTGAGTTGTTTGTTTTTTTTCCTTCTATTAGAAATTACAACATTGAATACATCTTCTGACATCGCAAAAAACAGAGAGAGAGAGAGAGAGACAAGGTTTAAGACATCAGCACATCCCATTACAGTCATTTAAGTCAAGGAACAATAACATTTTCATTTGAACAGAATTGTCCATGCAGAACAAAACAGCAAATCACAGCACTGTATGTTGCTATGGATGTCTGTGCACGTCTGTATCCAACAGTCACTCCCTGTCACTCCCTTGAGGAGATTTCACTTTGGAAACTGCGTGGAGGAGATTCTTCTCAAACGTGGCTGCCAACTCATGTCTCGTCTCTCTTTTCAACGGACTTGTAACTCACTTCGATAACTACTGAGGTGGCAACCATGTTCGTCTACTCAAGGTCTGGGATTTCTGGAAGAGAAGAAGTTCAGCACATAACGTGTGTTGCTAGGATCTGAATGGCTAACAACAGTAGAAACCAATAAGGCAAAAATAAATTGCTGATGGCAAATAAGACAGCAGTAAGGTCACTAAAGATTAAGAATGAAATAAAGTGATAGTATACTTAGAGATGATCATTTGTAAAGCAGTTGCTTACTTAAGAGGGCTGAATTCAGTGAAATCAAGAGGCAAAAGTTTAATATTACAATTCACTAAGCATCATCCACCTGATCGCGCCACAAAGCTACAGTGCCCACTCACAATGCAAAACACATAAAACGACTCTTTTCCTGGGCTTCTGTGGGAAGTGACATCACAGAATTAAGATGGTTCAGATTTTTGGCAATTTAGCCTCTATAAAAATGTCTTCCAGACTAGCGGAAAGAAAAATGTCACCATGCTGATGGTTTTAATGAAGAGGTTTGTTAAAAAGTGGAAATTGATATCGTGCGTGTGCATCTGGTAGTACTTTCAAATTCTTTGGCCCGGAATACCTCATTTGCATACTTAAAGCAGAACCTAGTTGGAAAGAAGTGCAAGTTTCTTACAATTTCTTCTAGAAGTAGTCATGGTTACTAGCTGCCTTTACGTGAGAGCCTCCTATGTAGGGAGTGGCTTTGGCTTCTGAGCTCAAGCACAGCAGAGAGGGAGGGGGGTGGAGCTGAAAGTTGAACTAATTCAAATTTTCAAGATTGGTTCACATTCATCTCAAAGTTACCAAGTTCTGCTGTAAACACAGGATTTCAGAAAGCCTGTAATACAAAATATATTTGTCTTAATGTGAGTTAATCAGCTGGAGGGGCTTTACTTCGATGTTTATCAGAATAATGTTACACTTCCAGTGTCTCCTTAATGGAAGAGTTTCTGTGGAGCACTCAGTATCTGCAGACTTCTGTTCACTTAAACAATGGGGATAAAGGACTAAACAATGACAAATTACCAAAGAGCTCTTTTAAAACAATACTTACTTTCATCATCGCTGTCTGCAGAATCGTGCTAGAAAACAAAGCAAAGACAATCATGATTCATCACCCACTGCTTTCACCTGGAAAATTCGGTTTTATCAAGAATCCTCCAAACATGACATTCTTTGGTGAACATTATGAACTGAACACGAGAAGTACTGTATGCACCATAAAAAATGTGTTAATCAATAAAATAAATTAGAAAAAAATAATCATACCTCTTCTTCTGCACCATCTAAATCTGGTAGATCATCCCCACCCATGCTGTTCATCATCTGGGGAATAACACAGGGGACAATCAACACGTCGGTATACCTGAACATAATCGCACCGTAGCTCTGCGATAGGGCTGCATCATATAAAATAAAAATGCATTGTTATCGCAATATCAATATTGCAAAGGCATTGTAAAATTCAACAGTGAAAACGTGTATCGCATGTTTTCCGGAAACCATGCAGGCTTACTCCGGTAGTGTAACACGCGTACCTCTGAAAATTTGTCAAAACTTGACAAGTCTTCATCTGAATCATCTTCCCAGTCTTTCCAGTTATTGAAATCCACACTCAGCCAGTTGCACTGAAAACACAACAGATTTCAGCGTTTCAGTGGGGCAATTTGACATGGAAATCTAAGTATATTTACTAAAAACATATACTAGATAATATCAAGTTAGGGAAACATGTTACATAATTAGTTTTACGAAAACTAAAAATTCCCACAGACTTAGTCACCGAGTTATACTGTTAACAGGACTCACAGACTGACTTGAAATTGGCAGTATACTTTCTAACTTTTGTCAACTTATTTGTGCCTGTAAATGTCAAACCCCACATACCTGAAGACTGATCAGTTGGTTTAAGAGTTAGTTACCTTTGTCTTGTCTTTGGTGAGTCGTGGCCATGACTTCCCAGCCTCTGCTTTTCGTAAACAACACAACACAGACCTGTCAGTACGTCTGTGCCTCGATGCCTGTGTGTTAACAGAGAGAATTTGGTTATTTTTTTGTTGCTAAAGTAATAAAAACACATCCTTAAACTGCAACTACGCTTGCAGATTATCACAAACTTACTTTGGTGTCAATCTCCCCAAAAAGTTCCACCGTGTTCTGGTGTTTGATGTCATCTGTTCCAATGACACAACTATAAAATGAGATTTAAAAAGAAGCTAATTTTATTGGCCTTATAGCTATTAAATGTTTTCAACAATTCTCACAAACATTACTGGACGTGCATGCATCCAGGGGACAATACTGCAGTTAGCAATCACAAGATTTTAAAAGGTTTCTTTGATAAATGTCCAATTCCTCAAGTTTGCAAATTCTTGTTGACTCAATATTGAAATACCCGCACCATAAAATGCTATTTCATAGTGCAGAGTTTTGATACAGGCTTGTGGAAAATGTAATGCAACAATAGATCTTTATCAGGATCTTGATTTTTTTTTAATCAGTTGTGCATTACTGCTGTCATTATCATTGTCATTTTTGCTCCTAAGTTGCACACACCTATTTGATGACATTGCACCAAAATCAGCCTATTTCCACAGGGGTCATGGGCCCCTTTTACAAAATGTACTTTAAGGTTGATGTTTTATTTCAATGGGACTTACCTAAAAACAAATTTTGACTTGTCAAATTTTACTTGCACATCTTTACTGTCCTCCACGCAGAAATCTACAAAAACAGAATCTCTTCTGTCATACCACTTAGCTGTTGCAGGCTGCCTGATGACAAGGAGTAGAGAAAGAGATCAATCACAGTGGGCCAACATAGCATACAGTAATTCATGTTTCATTCAGTGTCAGATAGTATTTATAGTTTTGCAGGTGTTAATACTGTGGATAATCTGCTCTGATGGTCCACGTGTGGTGCAGTCCACCTGAGTCATTATAAAGAGAGGGTAGCTTATGTTTATAGAGTAACTTGAAAGCATCCATTTTCCTAAAAGCTACAACAGTTATTAAAGAAAATCCTTAGATTAAAGATTAAACGGGTGCTACTGCCATCAGTATATTACCAAGCAGACATATTGGAGTAACATTTGTGTTATCATACAAGGAGGGAGTAGTGTAGTACTACAATAATTGTTGTCTTTACGATTACTTCAATGCAACTCTGTAGAAAAATACATTTTGACATGGACATGGGCGGCTTGTGTTACGAATGTCGCTAACAAATGTGTGATGCTTCGTGTTGCCGAACGTCAACATAAAATTAGGTCTTATGAGCATGACACCATGCCTTTTTAATGCTAACTTTGCCCTAGTCATGTCAGTTGACATTAGCCTTCTAGCTAACGATAACTGAACTGGTTTAAGATGCACAGAAAAAACAAGCCAACATTTTGAGACGAGGATTCGTAGGGCCATGGTGTATCAAGCTGGCTGAAGCAATTTGTAGGTGGATTTGAAGGCGCTCGCTCAATTTCAGTCCTGTAACGTTGGGCACAGCTGCACTACTGAGGCTAACTCGTGTGCTCGTTGAGTTAGCTTATGTTAGCTAGATGATCCGCTTTATAGCACTTCCAGGACTTGTAGCTAGTAATCTACGATAGTAGCTACACAGTAAAATAAAGACTTACATCTTCAGTGTTTTAGAAATAAAACTCCCTCGTCGGATCTCGATACAAGTAAGTATGTTATCTAGCAATGAAGCCCGGCAAAGATGATCACTGTGTGTGAGTCTGAGACCTAAACAGTTAACTCAAAGATTTACAACAGAAGCACTTGTGGTTCTCCAAATATCGCGTGTTTTCCATGCTCTCTCGTGACGCCGCGTTTACCCGCCAGCTTGGAGCATGGGCACCGCGTGAGATCATTCTGGAACGACTTGCGTGTCAGAGCAGTGCAACAGCTCCACCAGCAGTACAGTAAACACAATGAAAGTGTATCTGATTATATTATATAAACGACCACCGTACGAATACAATCATTACTTTCTGAAATATGGTACATTTTTAGGTCTGTGTAGTCGATTTTTGTAATTATGATTTTAATCATGGAAAGAATGTAAAAAAAAAAAAAGATGCTCATTGCTCGACTATGAACGCATGCTTGGAGAGCACACTGGTTAAGGGAAAAGAAACAACCCTAAACTACCGATATACATATTTTATTTTTGATGTTTTTTTGCTTTTTCTTTCTTTCTTTTTTTTCTGTCTACAAGTGTGCTAATTTTCAGTCTCTTTATTGTAATATTTTGTTCCATTTTGGTAATTTTGCATCTCACTGCAGTCCCTCTATATCCCTGAGGACATTTTGCTTCTCTGTATGGTTGCTTTCATTTACATTAGGCCAAGGGCAAGGTCACATTTATTCGAAAAATCAAAATTGACCAAATGCTTTTTGGGCAAATACAATATGAATTGTTGATGTTTTGTATTTCTTTGTGAATGTTTTGTCTTCTTGGCGTATGATAACGGGACTTTGGGTTATGTTGGTTTTATGTCACTTTTTTTTTTCAATATATCTTTTTGTAGTTGATTTGAGTCACATTTTGGTTGTCTGGTATAAAATAAGTTAGTTTTCCCTGACATTTTACTATACAATACACTCAGTAATTCATACCCTGACAATACTATAAACTGCATACTATACACATAAACTACTGCATATTGTTACAATCATTGACATTGCTCATTTTACACCTGCCGATTTATGTTGCCTCGCTGTTTAATGTTGATTTTTCTGGTGTCTGATGAATTTATTATAAATCTGGGAAAAGACAAGGGTCCCTGATTCTTTGGCCTGCTCAGTTCAGTCCGTTTTCTATACCCGCCTAATCCAGTTCAGGGTCGCAGGGGGTGGGTGCTCATCCACACTAAACCACCACACCACTTTGCAGCCCTCAGTCACTGTTCATGGTAGTCATTTTTGCTAAAACTAACAATGCTGGTTTTATATCATCATTCATCAGCTATTAAATCTCCAGTTTAGTTTACATGTTGGCCAGTCACCAGTAATGATATATGGTTTTAAAATGTTTGTTGAAGTTACTTTTAATGCAGGGAGTATCATGAAAGGGTATGATAGATTGAAGTTATGCACGAAGATACATGACACTGCTTGTTTGTTTTTTTCTGTTGGAAAAACAGCTTGCCTCTCAGCCTGCTCATTAGCAGTTACTGCTCTATGTGGCCAATCAGCAGCAAAAATCATCGGTCACTTTAATAGCTACTGGGGTTAAGTCCTAGCCGATGTCCCCTTTCGGGGACTCCTTGAAGCAGTTGGACTTGGACAAGTGAGTGTCAGTATTTGGCTCGGCAGCTGATGAAAGCAAACCAGAACAAATGCCAACACAGGCGAAGAGAACAACACAATCAGATGAGTGGGAAATGTTCCCCGCTGAATGTGCCACAGATGACATGGATAACAAAGCCACACAGCCTGTTGTCGCAAAGCATCCCATCCGTACCTTAAAAACACTGAAATCAGTAGTTTAACAATCAACAAATCTCACAATTAGCCATTTTTAAAGAAAACAAAAACATTAGTGAAATCTTAACCACCTTAAAGAGCCGCATTGTATCAGAACAGTGAATTTACAACTACTTGCTGTGCTGCAGAGTCTCTTCTATAAGTCACTTTGCCATGGAAGAAGCCATAATTTGGCTGTGTTGTTGTGACCTAATTTGCTTTTCTGTGACTAATTTTTACCTACAGGTCCAGTTATATTGATGCCATTGATAGAACGCGTAGTACTTTGCTGAAAATCTGTATGTGGTTCAGATGGCATAAACGTAAACAGAAACAAACAGAAAAGAGGATTTAACTCTTTTGCATGAAGAGTTTGGGGGGTCTGCTCAATATGAGAAGCTATGTTTTGAGCCAAAATGTTGGCTAAAACTGCTCCATCAGGTTCACCCAAAGTCTGTGGCCCATAACAACTAGAGCCTTGTCACTAAATCCTGGATTAAAACAGGCACGACAGGCACACTGTAGTTATTTTTGACAAGCCATGGTGACGTCTGAATCAGCTCCAGGCATACAAGGTGATTTCCATGACACTGGGTTCTCAGGGATTTTGATTGAAAGAGAAAAGCCTGAATTACCCTTTTGGTACTTCTTTTAAATGAGTTCTAAATATGGATATAAAGAAGTTGTTGATTTCTACAGACCTGATAACATCCACAGAAAAGTTGACGTTAGTTGAATTTTTTAAAATGCCACCACGATCAAGTTATCATTATCACCCAAGCCAAAAAACAAGATGTAGTCATGCTGTAGATTTTTGTATTAGTTTATATCAGGAAATGATCTCCTGTATTTCAAATCAGGTCACTTTGATCACAAAGCCATTTTTTTTATTTACTGAAACTCTGGCCTGAAGGAGGGAGACTGTGTTGATGTGGGGCCAATCTCTGTGTTTTCACATATTTGCTCCCATCTGACTTTTTGCAGATCTTTGTTTCTGTAAATACTGTATTCATGCCACATTTAAAAGAAACTTTCCAAGTTCACAAAGATTGTTCTGTTTTTTAACAGTCAATTAAGTATTTACCTGCATTACAAAAGACAGCAATTTCACAGCTGAACTGCCAAATGTTTGTTGATTACAGCTTCCTAAATTATTGATGATTAATAATTAAGATAGATTTATAGTTTACAATAGTCCTAGTCAAACAACAAAGGAATTCTTAGACATAAACTAATACCTGGGATAAGAAATGTGGTATGGTTTACTAAATGATATTTAGTAAACAGTTTATTGATGAATTAGTAATTATTACATTTGGATAGTAATAAAGAAGTAGATTAAATTCGACCAGATAAAACAAAAAGTAGCTATAATTAGTCCATATTATATTAAAAAAAACAAAATTTTGATTAATTTCCAACTTAAATAACTTGTATGTGGGTCCCATTAAAGACATGGTAGGTAATCCTGTTCAGAAACACATTTTGTAATACTGGGTGAAATGGTCCGTCTATCCTGAGAGAAATCTATACAAGATGTATTTAGAAAAAGGGACGAAAATAATCAGACCTCTGTGGCAGCTGCAGGACTGAGAAAAAGCTGACCAATCCGAGATCAGCGTCCCGCTGATCTCGGATTGGTCGCCTACAAAAAACCAATCAGATGCCTCTGCTTTCTGCCTACGCCCCCCTCTGCCGGCTCCCTGCTCCATGTGCGCATGCGGTTCCACCGGCTTTGGATGAAGCACTGACGGAATGGGGAGGGGGGGGTGGAGCTTAGAGGAGTGGACACTTTCGAATCTTGCTAGCTCTCTTGCTAGCTCTCTAGGATTACCTACCATAGCTTTAAAGGACTAAATCTTGAATTTTGTTCATTTTGTCATACAACCTTTGGTTACACAGTGTTAACTAAATGAATGTTGAATGTTTCTTTGGGTCATTTGATTGAACTCCATTCTAAAAACTACGCCGAAGTTGGCTTCCGATTAGCGAATTAAAGGGACATGCATAAAGGGTCTTTTCACAGCTTTTTTGGCATGCAGATCACACTAGATAAGGTCCTGTATGAAATCCACAATAGTAGGACTGGTCAAAGAGAGGGTATAGATACATTCAAACTCACTTGGGAGTTTGTGAAACCTTTATTTATCCCAAAATTCACAGAAGTCATTGTCTCTCCTTGTCAGTCTTTATTTGCATGAAGATCTATTGCTTCTTACTACATAAGAAAAATGAAAAATTTACTTTGGAATTACTTAGAAGATTCTTCATGTTCTTTTATCTAAAAACAATGACTGTCTCATCTTTCTTCTATCTGGTCAACCTCTGCCACTGCTTCAGTACATGTCTTTTTTTCGCTAGTTCTAGAGCCTAATATGCCCTATTGTAAGATTTTTTTTATAAAAATCTCTCTGTTAAAACTCAAACTGCATGTTGATACATTTTTTAATCTATGTCATGTCAATAATCTCTCTACTAACGTGTGCCATCATTTCAGACCTGCTCCTCCTTTCCTGTTCCTACCTACCACAGTCACCTGACCTCCCGTCTGCGTGCAAACAGGACCTTGCTTTATTAAATGTTTCTTCTGTACAAATGTGCATTAGCTTGGACGCACAATTGTTTCCCCTTGTCTTAGCATTGCAGCCGTTTAGACTTGTCTTTGAATGTGATCACCTGTAATTGCCATAATAAGATAGAAATGGCCTTTTTTTTGTCCAAGTTTCTATAAAGAATAGAATCTATACCCTCTGTAGCATAATTCAATCCAGATTTGACCATTCTTAGAAATGTGGTTTTCATACAGGGCCTAATCTAGGGTGCGCTACATGCGAAAAATGTAGGGAAATGACCCTTTATGCATGTCACTTTAATCCACTAAAGGAAGCCTGTGAATTAGAAGCTCCTATTCTAAGGTTGCTAGTTATGTTAAAGGTAGGGTAGGAGATCCTGGATTTTGAGTCCAGCGAAGCTGCATTTTGAAAATACACAGGTCAAAAGTCCCAACCCTTTTCTTCACTTTTCCCCCGAAGGCACGCCTCTAGAGTACATGAACGCGCACGAGCACGAAGGTGCACGAGCGCTGTTCTGACAGCAAGCATCGATCGTTGCCGTATTTAGTATTTAGTTTATGCTAACTATACGTTTAATAATGCTAGGTGCTAGCCAAGCTGGCTCTAGTTTAGCTTCCTGCCAAGCTTCTGGACGTTCACGGAGCAGGGTACGCGCACAGGGAGAAGGAGGGGAAGGGAGGAGCAGATTGCAGTTTGATAGACGGCATCAGTATCCAATCATTGTGAACGGACCGTTCACAATGATTGGATACTGTTTTTCCTAGATTGTACGTTCTAGAGGCCACTAAAACTTTTCATATTAATGTCAAAACTTTTAATTAATTGGTTGCAATGGGGGTGTGAAGAGTATTTCAAGCAATATGTATAAAAATGTTACAGAAAAAGATCCCCTACCCCGCCTTTAAGGATGATATTACTAATATGTGCGTTTGATTTTTAATGATATTTCAGGAGTAATGTGGTTTTGATATATTTGTTTGCCTTTGAAATGGAAAATTGGCATTTTGAAGAAGTGCTTTTGCTCTGCTACAAAACAAAAGCCCTTCATGGTGCCTTGAAAGGGACTCACATAGATGTCCAGCAGCCACAAAAACTTTCAGTAAAAAGAACAGCATCCATTCAGTTGTAATACACACACAGCTCATAAGTATTGGCTTTTACAAAATGAAAAACATGATGAAAATGGAAAGCATCATTTAAAGGGGTGTTTAAACAAGAGGCCTAAAGAGAGAGAAAAAAAGACTATTTGTGGAAGTGAACATTTTGTGGCCGCATCCCTTTTCTTTTTGTTAGTATATAGTTTGATATCAACACAGACCCGCTCATACTCTTGTTGTGAGCTTTTTCAAAACTTCTCAGGTTAGATTACATTTTAGACACCTTATTATTGTGGCTTTGAAATGATAAAAAAAGAAAATAAAGAAATCTGTGTGCCCACATGAAAAGCACTCCAATAGGAGTGGGTATTCCCTGGATGGCATGTAGGCTGGACTCTTGTGTGTACTTGTGTGCGCTAGATACCTTTTTATAATGGTGATAATAACGACAAAAAAATAAAAATATGTATTTAAATATATATACGATTCAGCATCTGACAACCCCATAAACCATCTCGCCACCATTTGTCAGTCAATCATGTCAGCTCGTGACGAACTTCCTGGTCACATTCCCCTCTCGCATGTCCCAGTCCCCACATACATTTACTTCGTAACAGAAATGACGTGTTTACAAGTCGAAGACAAAGGGCTGAAATGAAAAGGAAGAGAACATTATCTGACTGTACAAGGCTGTCGCACAGCTAAGCGTGGTCGTGTCAGATAAGAGGAAGAGTCACCACACACGCTATTTACTTCGGGCAACGCTTTCAGCTCAAGGACGCACGACGAAGGCGAACGCAGGCGAGACTGAGGAGGAGGAGGTGGAGGGTTTCGATGGCGTTAGCTGGAGCCAGGGAAAGGAAGGGCTTCTGAAAACACACAACAACGTGAGCCGGGAGCACGCTCGGATATCATGCCTTGACCGCAAAAGACTCATTATCCGCCGATAAACTGCAGCAGAGCGTTAGAGATAAAGGCCTCTGCATATGGAGCTCAGTCCTCTTTAATCCAGTCAGAGAGCTCCCTGACAGGCAGCGGCGAGCTTACAAAGAAGGGTGAGGTATTGAAGTAATCAGTCAAGGAAATGTGTCCATGCTAAATGTTGATAGAAAGGCCAAGCTAATGTTGCGAAATCGCCCCAATTCCCTTCGCTGCTGCTGCTGCGGAGAACGGCCGTGTGTAAATATCGGTGAGCAACCGTGATAACGTTTGCTCTGCTCCTTTAGTTTGTTTTCGTCTCTTTTTCTGCTCAACAGGGCGCCTCATTCGCAATTGAAGGAATTTATGGGATCACAAGGTAACCTTTCCGCTAGAACAACTGTCACCTTTGTGTTTGTGTGTGTCTGTGAGTGCTTTGGTGTTTTTTTCGCCTGTCAGGGGGTTTACTTTCCTTTGTTTACAGTCTGAAAATCTCAACAGCTGATTCGTCCTCATCCTGTGGTATATTTCCCTGGTTCGCCGTAGATACTGCAAATAGCACCCCCCCCCCCCCCCACACACACACACACAGTTTTTTGTCATGACAAAGCTGACTGAATTCATTCTGTTTTTTATTTGCATTTCACTCAGCTGATGAACTCAAGACACTAAATTGAACACAAACTGTATTGCAGCCATGTCTGAGTAAAAGCTAGCATCATCCTCCGTAATGCATAAGAAAAAGCCCAAATGGGCTAATGCATCACCATGGTTAGCAATTTATTTAAGAGGATTTACATCCATGCAAAACGATTCATGTGCAAATGATTGTGGGAAAACCTCTTTTCAAATTGAGATGACTTTTATGTGTCTCTCTCTGTGCAGTTTCCTCTGATGAGATGAGTGTGCGTGCTGGCCAGGGCAGTGATGAGGTACTGGTTTCTCAGGCGGTTTGGGATTACCTGGCTGCAGCTGGGCGGCCCTGGCTCGTTGACTTCCAGCACAAGCAGGGGATGAGCGCCGGTATCATTAGGCGAGGAGAGAGGGGGGGCTGCTGTGCTGTGCGGCTGCAGCCAGTGGAAGGCTCGAGGTGCGCTGGAGCTGGCGTGATGGATGGACCCATCTCTAGCGAGACACGAAAAGCCTTCATTGACTTGTGCCGCTGTGCCCGCAAAGAAATGAGCAAGCAGGAGGGGGGACCCAAGAGGAAGAGGGCTCTGCTGCCTTGTGTGGGAGCCCTGGAGCAGAATGGAGAGGGGAGCCTGCTTCCGCCTCCACCTCCACAGCCGCGGCGTTCCCAGAGACAGCAGCAGAGGTTTAGGAAGACCGCTGATGAGGAGGCATGTGCCATGCTCCACGAGGCAGCCCAGAGGAAGGACATGGACTCCAGCATGGCTTCCCACAGTGAAGCAGAGGACAGTAATACTTGTTCAATCTGCATGGGGGACATAGTGGAGAAGAACACCCTGGAGAAATGTGGCCATTCGTTCTGTCGCTCTTGCCTCGATCAAGCCTTCAAGGTGAAGAAAGCGTGTCCTGTGTGCCGACTAGTGTATGGCCAGCTGATTGGGAACCAGCCCGCAAATGGTTCGATGATCGTAGAGAGAGATCCTGATCTGGAGCTTCCTGGCCATGAAGGTTATGGGTGCATCTGCATCATCTACAGCTTCCCTCCTGGTCTACAGGCAGTGAGTAAAATAAGAGACCGCTACAAATGCAGACTGTCATTAGAGTTCAGTAATGATCTGTGTGTATAATGAAGCTCAGCACTTCTTTTTTGGATGAACAGTATCGTTTATTGAATGCTGTCTAATATGTATAAGTTTAGATGCAAATCTCTATCGTTGAGGACAGTGACGGTTCTCTGCATACTCTCTTCTCAAAACAAGCGTCCATGTTGTTCCTCTGGTCTCCGTCTTCTTAGTCTATTATGTTATTTTTCTGAACAGAGATCTCAACAGAGGGACCTGTTGGATCCTCACAGACTGGTGAGGATGACAAAATTTACATCATACAGGCCCTACTGCAAGAGCAGAGGGTGGAGACCATGATTTGCATTAAGGGTCTCGGCATGGTCCTGCATCCCTTTTGCACTGATGTTTCTCAAAGCTTTGAAAATGCACGTCTTCTTGTTACGGCGCGTTACTGCCCAATGGGGGCTCTAAAAAAAAAATAAAGAATGGAATGGAAAGAATTCAAACATAAATAAGCCCTAAGATGCTAAGTTGTAGCTCCTGTATCTGATCACTAGGCAGGCATTTTGTAAAACTGTGTTACTGTGTGCTGTTGAGTAAGGAAAGAAAAGCCCTGAGTGCCACAGAAGACGGCTCAGAATCACCGTTTTCTGTGGGAAAAGTTTACTCCCATGTTACTGTCATGTTCCCATGACTTCAGCCTTTAGAACTCTGCAGACCTTTTACATGCACACAAGAGCTAGATAAGACACTGAAAGAAGCTTTGAAGAAAACTCCAAATAACATAATTTGACCTCTTTAAAACCCATGTTACCAACAGCTAGAACACCCAAACCCGGGTGTTCGATACCCAGGAACAGACCGTGTGGCCTACCTCCCTGACAGCCCTGAGGGGAACCGTGTGCTGGGGCTGCTGCGCCGGGCCTTTGAACAGCGCCTTATTTTCACCATCGGTACCTCCATGACCACGGGCATGCAAAACGTCATCACCTGGAATGACATTCACCACAAGACCTCAATATGGGGCGGGCCACGCTGGTATGTATTGGGTTTCAGCTAGAGGTGAAAAGCTCGTAAGATTTGATTTAGTGACATCTTCATCAACTCTTTGAAGTGTGGCAGCTACGAAATTGGCTCCATAAATACTGGCACGTCCAACATGCGTCCCTGTTAAAGACGTGTCGTCAGTTGATGTCCTTGACCGGGTGGCACGATTGCTGTCTGAGCTCAAACGCATGCCTGGTGTTTTTTCTTCCAGCTTTGGCTACCCAGACCCCACTTACTTGGTACGAGTGACAGAGGAACTCAGAGAGAAAGGCATCACGGCGGACTGACGGCATGAAAATAACAGATTCTTCCAGGACTTTGTTGGACTTTGCGAATGTCCTTGCTACGGACAAGACTCTGCTCCAGGTTGTGCTCTGTGACTGCCCGTCACTTAAAAGATGGCTGAAGACAAAGACCTCATCAGACAGATGTCTAATGCTGCAGCAGAGCCCATATCTCCCACAACAGTTGTTCTGCTTGTTTATGTTCCTGCAGAGTTGACCCTACTCAAGTTCTACATGTGGAAGAGATACTTTTGAGTGCAGTGCATTCTTGTATAAGAAATCCTCAAGCTGTCACTGCTGGCGATTGGCCTGATATCTGATGCACTTATCAAGAGCATTTTGGAATTCATGGTACTTATATATTATTTAGGGAATTTAAGTTTAATGTTAGGAAGTTTCTGTTCTATTAATGTTCATATCCTCCTCTGGGGGTTACTTTAATTCTTATAAGCACATATCCTTGGTTGTATCCCCTCAGCAACGTTTGTTGAACAATTTTGATTGTTATTCCCTGTTTTAAGGATTGTACTTGGCTCATATGGCAGAGTAGCTCTGCCGCTAGAAATAGAATAAATGTTCTGAAGTTATTGCAATCTAAAGCACTCACAGGCACTTTGGTATGATAGTTTGTTTTTCAGTAAAGCAAGAGCGAGGGGTTTGCTCCCTCTTTGTGAAGGTTTGTCCGGCCATCAGCTATTGGCTGACTGCAGGTTAATGTCAGCGAATTAGACGGCTTGATTTTTGCGCGAGTCTCACCCCCAACCATGAGAAGGATAAATGATGTCTCATTGCAGCACATGTTAGCATGCATTAGGACTTTCCACTGTTTTTTTTTTCCATTTGTCACGACTGTAATTTCAAGATGTCTCCCAGGCATTGAGCACATTACCTCACTTGTTAGTGATGTGCTCCTCTTATTACCAGATTTCTGACGATGTCAACCACGAAGGGCATATAGACCACTGAAACCAAATCCAAGGCACAAAAGCTCTTTAGATATCTATGCCTCAGTCCCTGTCAAGCTGGGAGATTTGCCTTTTAGTCTTCTCATTTAAAATGAGCTAACAGCTGTAAATTTGTTCATCTAAATAGATTACCCACAAAAGTTTAAAAAAAAAAAACATTAAGAAAAAGAATTGCGGGAACAATTAGATTTAGGGTGGGATATTGATCTCATTTTGTTGTGCCTTTCTTCTAATTCATTTTTGATAAAGAAAAAAAAAATTCAAGCTTGATGGTTCTGATGAAAGGTAAGGTGTTTAGGCATATTTTGGTGTTATTTGATAGATAAACACCACTACGTTTCTAGCTATACTGGCTTTTAGTACAAATACTACACGATTCCTAAAAATGTATAAATGACCCTGTCCTTCATGAACATTCTTATTCTTGTAATGCTGAAAAAGACCCTCAGAACTGAAACCTGTATGTGTGGAAGTGCAGTAAATTGACTAAATTGATCATTGATTCGAATGGTTATATCCATGGATCAAAAACTTCTATTATGTTTCCCCCCCTATGTATTTTAGTTCAGGGACAAACAGGTGTTTCTGGGACACAGGATTGTAATTTACTAAAGCTACTGTGCAAACATCTCTATGCATTACATGAGTGAGGAGGAGCCAGGAGAATTGGTCGTTGGAGGGATTCCACATGTCACAAATTGATTGTTAAGATAAACTGAGTTTTGCTTTTCTAATTGTGTTGATTCGTACTTTGTTAATATTCAAAATAATGTGCTTTACATTTTAATACTTGAATAAAAAGTTATGTTTGGGTTTGTGTTGGATGATCAATGTGGCCCCCTGATTGAACAAGAAGTTCATATTATGCAGCTAAATCTCAAACAACTGATGATTCACTTGGAATAAGTTGGCTATTTTTAACTGCACTGTTCCTACTCGCATCCAAATTCATTGCTACAGTGTCTTCCTGTATTTTATAATAATTGTTAGTCACCAGTTTTCATCCTATGCATCTAAATGTATGCCTTCAGTTCAGAAAAACCGTTGAAACCTCTAATTCATCAAGATAAAACAGTACTTTTCTGACAGACCCCACCTACTCTCACTGACACCAATGAGAGTGGGTGGTGTGTATGAGCACCAGTCATACACAAACTGGTATGACTGGTGGTGTATTCTCATGGGAATAAAGAGGAGAAACAGAAATAACCCACTGACCAAACTTCATTCGTGGTACACTTATCTATCACCCCCACTGTAAGTCATACAGTAATGTGTGCAATGATGTTAGAATGACTGCTTATCTTTTAATGTGATAATTAAAATAAAATAAAAAAAAAAATCTTAATGTATGACTTTTTACAAATAAACAGTATAAACAGAAACTGTAAAAGTACTCAAAAGCTGTCATAAACTGCAATCTAGAGGACAGCCCTTTACCGTTAAAGGTGGAAAGCACCGACAGTTACATTACGTTCAGAAATTTTTAATAATACTGTATTAATCTCCCAAAGGGAAATTATACACGACAGTAAAAATAAAAAAAAACACCAATTGACAATCTTTTCTAAAGTTGACGTGCAGTAGAGAGAGAGAGAGTGGCGAAGCTGAACAGCTTCACAGATCGCCATAAATGGATTGAGGTGTTGTTTTTGTAGCTTGGCAACAACTTAGCTGATGTCACACGTAGCGTTGGCCGATAACGCAAGTGAACTGCCTGAGTAGACAACAATGACAAACGCTTACAGCCAACAGTTCAACACCTGTTTTTGCCTGTATAGTCTGAGAGCTGTGAAGAGAGGTGTAAGTCATTCCTGCAGACAAATAACGTTGCCTTCCAGATGTGGTGGCTGCATCCTCTCCAGGGCTCCAAGCTCGTCTATTTTATCTGCCAGTGATCTCACATTTTCCATGACAATACAGGAAGAAATGGTGCACATTTCCTCCTCCCTTGTCGCAGTTTTGATCCTGCTCTGCATCTTAGTCGTCTCCTCTTCAACTCATCTGGATGAGTCTCATTTCAGTTATTTCTTGGGCCTGCTGCTGAAGTGTCAGAATAACCAGCAGAGACCATTACAGCTGGACAGCATCTGAACCAGCGTCAAATTTTTTTTTGACAAAAATCAATATTTTTCACAGGAACAAGCACATCAGAGAATCACAAGACAAAGACACAAAGAAAGACACTATGTCCAGAGCTACTGCAGCAGGCTGTTACTAGTGCGACACCATACTGTATTGACAAGCCCACTGCGAGAATATAATTGTAATTTTACACAGAGATTCAGCACATGATACTGATGTATCTTATGGAAAACAGAATGGCTTGAAATTAACTTAAATACACATCATCCTCTTTTGTATAAAGGGTTAAATAAAGGCAGTGATGTAGCTGAACTGAACAATACTTTAATAATCACAAAAAAATCACAAAAAAAGTGAATTTATTTACTGTCTTCGGGAATGTTTGGAAAACGGTACAGATGGTGTGATAAACAATGAAAATCAACTGGGGGAAAAAAGAAAGAATACTTAGTTCTCAGGAGTAAAGTTTAAAAGGTATAGTAAGTTTCAGAATTGAAATGGCAGTGAAACAGTTTTGAAGCAAATAAAAAAATACTGCAGTCTTATAAAAGTAGGCTATCTCAGAGTTGGACCTTTGCGATCACTTCTAACATCCTTCCTGGTTTCAAACAATACACCTTTAATGTTCACAGCATGCAGTCTGACAGAATAAAGTGGGTTTGATTTGAGGTCTGACCAATGAGAGAACAGCTTTTCCACCACTTCCTCACACATGAGCTCTGCATCACCCGGCTGAGATGAACTGAACGCCCTTTCCTTTCCCTTTTTTTTATTTTTCTTCTCTGACGTCATTTATCTCACTCGCAAGTCAGCATCCATACACGGAAAAGGCAGGCCAGGCCACGCACTCCTCGCGTACCGGGAAGTCATGGAAAGAAGCCCAAACGACTCCTCGCGGGCTGAAAACACGGTAGACTGCGCCATCTGCTTGGACAAAATTCAGAAGAAGAAAACGCTTAAGTGCCTTCATTCCTTCTGCTCTGAGTGTATTGACTCTGTTTTCAGCCTGAAGCCCGCCTGCCCGATATGCAACACATTCCACGGAGTGTACACTGGGACCCAGCCAAAGGGCACCATGACGGTGACTCGCAGCTGGCTCAGGCTGCCTGGCTTCGAGCACTGCGGGTCCATTGTCATTCAGTACAGTTTTCCAGCAGGGACACAAGGGGTGAGGCTGTCAGTTTCACTACACATCACAATCTGCGTCAGCATGCTTCCGCCACCTTAAAGCTCGCGTTTGTCCACCAGGGGGCAGCGATGTGACCTTGAATCACAAGTTTATAACCCTGCATGCGCACTTTTGAGGCACCGGGATCAGGTGTGTTTAAAATGGTCGCTTCCCTGTATTATTTGTAGACAAAAGTAGATGGCAATAATTAAGGTATGATCTAAACCCTGCGTTTGGTTAAATTACACAAATCAAACGTTTAACACATTGTTTAAAATAAACATTACAAGTAATTGATGAAAATAAAAAAATGTGAATTTCGATATTATGTCTCAGAAGGTTAATTGGCAACAGGTCCATAAATGGTTGTTTTGATAAAGGACATCAGGGAGTCTTTCAGAAGACGGAAATACTTGCTGTCTATAATCTTTCAAGGATTCAGAGAATCCTGAGAAATCCTTGTCCCTTAGGGACAAGGCTAAAAACTGACTGTGATCCCAGGGCAATGTGGCCGCATTGAATTACAAACAGAATTACAGACATCATTCTGTAGTGCAGCCAATGGGGGACTGTCGTCAGTGAACTCAGTTGGTCACTGCAATCCAAAAATCTAAGTTAAACTCTACTATTTAAATGAAAATAACATCTAAACAGGGTTCAGAAATGCAGCCTCCTCCCTGTGCCTGAGTTTTTTTTTTTTTGTTTGTTTTAAACTTCAAAGTAATGAAGTAATGAATCACACTGCATCCTCTAGAGTCTAGACTAAAGAGGAAAGGGATCATCAGTGTGTCAGCACACACGTGTGTAACTTACATGTTTGTGAGGGCACTATTAAATGCTTAGCCATATATGTATGCCTTACAGCAACAAATACTCTCAGACAGTGTCTTTTTTACTTTTTAGGGGAGGTCTTCTGTCGGCAAGACGATCACAAACCACTTTCTGCAGATATCATAACAACTTGGCTCCATTCTAAAAGCTAGACCTCAGACCTGACACCCACTGAAAACTTTATTATGGTGCATTAAGAATCAAAAAGTCCAATTAAGTATTTCAGTTAAGAATAGAAACTGGTGTCCTCAGCTCCTAAGTCCTTACAGGATGTTGTTGAAAGAGGAAGTAATTCAGCATAATGTAAAGATTTCCATTTCCGCCATCCGGAACTCCGATACACTCCCCTCATTTAAAAGCCAGCTCAAAACCCACCTGTTCAAAATCACCTACAACGCCTGATAAAATGTTCCTCTCCCCCGCCACCCCCCCACCCTATGTGCCTAAAGTCTGTAACAGTGTTTTTCTCTTGTCTTTTTGTTTATAATGTCTTGTTTTTGTCTCTGCTTTCTGTTTGTTCCTTATATAAAGCATCTTTGAGCATTTGGAAAAGCGCTATATAAAACTTATATATTATTATTATTATTTCCTAACTTTTTAGACACATGTTGCTAACACTGATTTCCAAATTAACAGATGTATTTCAAGAACAATCCGATGCGTTGTAGTTGTTATATTACAGGAATAAATTGTTGCATCCTGTTTTCCGTTTACAGTTTACACTGCCGCCCAACTTTTCGGAAGCGTGTGTGTCTAGAGTATTTAGTTTTTTTTTTTTTTTTGTCATTAAAGTTTTTTTGAGTGTTTTGAGTATTTAGTTGTTTATCGTATTACAGACTGAGCACCCAAACCCTGGGGTGAGGTACAGCAGCACCTCTCGTACTGCCTACTTGCCTGACTGTGGAGAGGGAGAAAAAGTCCTGAGGCTGCTGAGGAAAGCTTTTGACAGGAGACTCACGTTTACCATCGGACGATCTACCACCACAGGCCTCAACAACGTCATCACATGGAATGACATTCACCACAAGACCAACATAGACGGTGGACCAGAGTGGTATGCGCCCTTCATTTCAGCTCCACACATGCAGCTTTTTAACATTCCAGTGAGCAGTTGTGACCCTCTTAACATAAGAATGTGTAAAAAGTACTGGCATCTAGTCATCAAGTTGGCGAAAGCCACCTCAAATGCCATCCATGCCTTACAGAGCAACATATTGCATCTATCGTTACATCACGTGGGTAAAAAAAAAAAAAAAACCTGCCTTCAAATAGACACGCGACCTTGGCGTGTGTCCCTCTGAAAAAACCTTTGTTCTTCACTACTTTACATCTGGAAAAAGTCACATTAATGTTTATTACTGCTTTCTCCTTCGCCTGTCTTCAATTCACTTTTCCCCTTCATGTTTTCACTTTGTCGAAGAGGTCGATTTGCAAGCAGTTGGCTGTTCTTTCATTACATAAGAAACATCACCCACCGTTTCTCAAATGTGTACTTCTGACAAAACTGTATTTACAACCACTAATTCCTCCAATTTCTTCTTTTTCATCGGCTTGTTTCAACAGTTCGCTTCCAAGTTTTTCTGCTGTAATGTGGCCATTCTTCAGTGTAGGAGGAACCAACCTACCTTTATTTAGAAAAGGGATTAGATGCTCATGCAAACATACATCTCAATAGTATATTTCATTTTTGTCAGTGCTCTCCGTTTGTGTTACAGACTGCCACTTTAAATTGAAAGAGAGTTGTTTTCTTTTTAAAAAAAAAAAAAAAAAATTTGCAGTGTACTCATTTTCACTGAAAAGCATCAATATTAAGTACAGATAAGAGGACTAATAATATATATGAATAATCGGTGCCAAGAGTCAACAGCTATGCCTGCATGCATGCTAATGTGTAACCATGTTTATCAGTGTTTGATGTTAAACACCTTAATTCACTGCATCTCCATTTGCTGAATAGCACTAAACACAAAGTACGACTGGGACTGACAGGATTTGTAGGTACATGTTGTCAAACAAACAGGATCACCAGAATTAATGGGACCAGTTCTTGGGGCACCATGGATATCGAAGCAAAACAGCATGACATATACATTGAGAATAGTAGCTAAAAATGTTAGCAAGTGGTCGACTGACGACAGAGCGATAGAGATTTAAAGACGGACATTCCCATCACTGAAACTACTGATTCTACTGGTGAGGCTGAAAAGAATTCTGGGGCGAGTTTGGAAAACTGGAAAGATGACTGCACTGAGAAAATATGATATATATAAGCTGGTTTTGCTTTCCCAGAATGTTGATAATGACATCTTGTTTCATCTTGTTCATCCCTTTCCAACACAGTTTTGGATATCCAGATCCAGCTTACTTGACCAGAGTTCAAGAGGAGCTTCGTCTCAAAGGGGTGACAGAGGAGGACTGATGGGTGGAGACTTCCTTCGGACAGGTTTAATACTGTGTATTTAAAAAAATATCCCTATTGCATGTCAGCACTTTCTGCAGTCCCACATGCAGGGATGTTTATCACTGACATTTGAAGTTTTGTTTTGTTTTGTTTTTTCTCAGCGAGCTGGTTGAATGGAACAGGAAATTTAGGTTCCTCAAAAATGTTTCCAAACGTAATCTGGCTATGTAAAGATCGTTCTTGAAACGGTCCAAACCAAGGACAGAGAGGGGAGCTTTGATGCTGATAATCAGATTTCATTAATGATACTGTGTTATATTTCATTGTTTTGCTGTAGCACATTTCTGGATTGATGCTTGATGCCTTTTTCACAGTTAATTTCAAGCACTAGTTGACAATGAGTGAAGAAAATAAAAGTAAAGTTTTGCAGGGAAATGTCAAAGATAATGTATTTTGAAATTGTTATTCTGAATATATTATGTATTTCATTTGAAAATATTCCATTACAAATCAACAGCAAATTGATTCTGTTCAGTAATGCTTGTGTAGCCAAAGCCTATGTAATATGTAACTGATTAAAAATGTCCATGAATAGGCACATTGCTTGTTTTGAGTTGATCCCATAAATACTGCCACATTGGGCCGAAAGTACACCTTGTGTACTTTGTGTATGTTCAGCGATTCCTTACAATGTTTCATATTAATTCATTTTGTGCCTTTCTGTGATATTGATCAACTTAGTGCCTTAAAAAATTTAAAATAAAAGGAGTATCATTTGTGCTTCAATCCGTCAAGCTCTGTCAAGACATGTTTCTTTCCAGCCTTTTACCATCCTGGTCCACTAGAGGGCGACGTTCTCTTGGCGTGCAGTTAAATACTCCACAAATGCCTACAGTCCTGCAGCGCCTCCCAAATCTCATCGCCTGAAGTTGGTGAGTGGAGCAGAGCATCTGCTTCAGACGATGACTCATGTGCTTCTATGGTGTTTGGGTCAGCTCTGCCTACAGCACCAGTTTGCACTGTATACATGACAGAGAGAGGATGTCACCTTGTGTTCAACCCCGCTACCCAGATTATGTTTGGATGACGGCAGTGGGAATAGTGCTAAAGCTGAGTGGCAATGGTTATATGAGAAGAAGACACAGACTCAGCTGGGAGGATAAAGAGACTCGCTAGACTCGATGTATTACTGTTAGTCTTCCACAACTGAGCATAAGTTAAATGTGTAACAAGTGTGTGAACCATCAATGGCACAATAAACCTAAAGCTACTGAAATGCATTCTATTGACTCAGATCTGTGTTCATGTCGTAGTGAAGGTTTATGCCTCTGACTAGTTTCTCCAACAAGCACATTAAGTTCCAGTGGAATATGTATAATATTCATATAATATAAGGTAAAATAGCCAAGTTATTGGGTTGGGAGATGCATTTAATCCATATTCCGATCAGAAGAGTGCACATGTGATAGAGTGGAGTTCCCAGACTTGGCCTCTTTAGCACCCTGGTGTTTGCGTCAGGGAGCCTAGGATCTCAGGGCATCTGCTGCTCTCACAAATCAGACCAGGACCCATCTGCTCAAACTTATCACCGTCCCCCAACCCAGTTCTCACCCCTTTCTGTCATCATTCATCAGAGAAATATATCCACTTATCATCATCATCCATCCATCTTTAGTTTCTTAATATCTTTCCTTTATGGTTTCTTTCATTTTCATTTTTTTTCAGAGTGTTACCCTTTTGGCTGTGTAGTGTAACCACATACAGCATCTTGTCTTAAAGTAACTTACTGGACAGGATTAATTGATTAGGATTTAGCTTTTTTTCTTTACATATATTTCAATATACAAACTGGGAAATGAGCAGATTGTGAGACAGGCAGAGGCTACGTAAAATAAAAATGGAGCAGGAAACAAATATTATTTAGTTATAGGAACATGGAGTGGAAATTAAACATACTAATACAACATTTACTTAAGGTTCAATGGATGTAACCTACATTTAAGATGGAACGTTCCATATGGATACTTCTGAGCTGTTTCCATGAGAACACATCTTCCAGACAGTATGTCCTCAAGCATTATTGCTTAAATGCAAGTTCTTGATTAATCTCCACATGGACATGGATTGTGTTTGCTCCCACATTTCTTAATATTTTTGGAGGAATTTTGAACTGAAAATAAACAATTCTTTGCCCCCTCTCTGCAGGTATTTTTCCCTCCCTGTCAGTCCATCTGGTCCATCTGGAAACAGGCACAGAATTACAGAAATGCAACCAAAGCTATGAATATGTATAAATGATTATGCAGAGCAATATTGTGGGTGGATGAAACGTGCAGCAATGTAATTTTCAGTGACAAACCCCCCTTAGAAAATCGATTAATGACCCAGTGCTCTCAGTGTATGTTTTAAAATGGGCGTATCCATTGTTATTTCCATTTTTTTTCCCATCATATGTTGCTCCATGCTGCTGCAGCAGAGCGACTTGAACGTTCTGCAAATCCAAAGCACTGAAAATAGCTTTTAAGACTGATCCCATGTTTCTGGGTGTGACTAGACAGCTGCTCAGGAAAGGCTCCCAAAAAAACAAAGAAACACAAATACGCCATCAGATGGCAGATGTGCAGGGTTTCCTGTACTGGAGATGATAAGAAAATCACTACTGTATGTGACAATGCAGAGCTGTTGGTCTTGCCCTCTCCCCCCACAGTGCTCCTTAATTAGTGTATTTGGCTGTGGAGAGAACCCTGGCACATTGCCTCCCTGCCTGCCTACTCATCCTCTCATCTTTTAGTGTTAAAGCCACCCAACCACAGATATAGTACCTGTGTATGCTACGCCGCTCTTCTCTCCTCGTCACTCTAATAAGGATCAACTCCTCCAGACGTAACCTACTTTTGCATACCACCGAAGGTGTCTTTATGTCTTCACCCAGTTTCTTCTTTAAATGCCAAGGTTGTCAGAGATAAAGACGTTCTGGCTTCCATTAATTTAAAATGTCTATTTCTGAATCCTAAAGGACAAGCAATGACACACGGGCTGGTGTTTGTATGTTAGACAAATGTATAGGGCGCTGTAGAGGCATCTGTCTCCATACTCTCTCTTTGTGTGACAGTATGTCAGCCCACACCACTGACATGCTCATTCACTGTGCCTGAGGCTGTTTGGATAAGAACAGTAAAGTGAAGGTGGGTGTGTGGGTGCTTCTGATTTTGTGGCTTTTGTCTGTGTGCCATTGCCTGCATCAGTGCATACAGTATATTCGGAAATGCAAAAGTGAATACACGGGTGTGTGCGTGTGTGTGTGTGTGTGTGTGTGTGTATGTGGCAACCAAGGCTTTGTCTCACATTCTGTTCTCTGATTCATTGCTGGGATCACATGGCTTTTTGTCCGCTTGATTTAGCAGAACAGACCCTCTGCTTTTCTTAGTAATGCGGACAGATTTACTGACTTACTTCACTGACAGGACACAACAGCAGAACTGGCATGTATTGGGGACTTTGGCGTGCTTGTCAGCATCACAGATTGAAGGCTGTGCTCAAGCTGTTCTTCATTAGCAACAGCCGAGTTTCTCCATGATATGAGAATAGCAGCTCTGATCATCTGTCCCTCTACGAGGAAGATTTCAGCAGTCTTGTAAATTTTCTCTCAGAACCTTAATCAGGAACAACGTTGTTGTTCATTCTTTGCATTACTGTTTGTAACACACACAATCCTCAACCTCACGGTCAAATGTATGCAAAACTATGTTCAATAAGTGTACAGCAAAATTAACAATATTCAAAAAAGGACCAAAACACCAAAAGCTTATTTTATCATAGATCAAAGAATACCAAACTCACTTGTCTTTCCTGTCTAAATAATCAGCCTTATCCATCCATTCTCAAACTGCATCACGTAAGAGCAATTAGCTCGGGCTGCCATGACAACTGGCATGACCTTTCTGTCATTTTACAAACAAAAATCTTTTTCAAGGCCTTTCTTTCTTTTGAACAACTGCAACAGCTGTCTGGAACACATTAGTGAAAAACAGGCTTTGTTGATAACAAAAGCTGGCAGAGGCAGGCTGAAATGTGCCTTTGTATAGAAACACTCAGCACATCAAATTTCCACGTGTGCTAAACGACTGTGCTAGTTTAGTGATAAATAATTAATGTAGTGATTATTGTAGCCACGTACGTGAGCCCCGCTGAGACATTAAAGAAATCAGTTATTGTATTGCTTGTTCTACACTTACTTCCCTTTTCTTTAAATTGAAAAAAAATTCCACATGCTCAAACATACTTAAAAATAACCCAACAGTACAGCTGATAATTGGTACAATGTAACCGTAGAAACTTGCAACTTGACCATGCTTGTCCTGGCTGACAATAATCTTCCAGAAGAGTTCTCGTGGGATGTTTGATAGTTCGTGTATCGGTCTGGACTTTGCAAAAAGCTATTTCAAAAGTTTGAATGATTCAACAACCGCCGTTGGTGTTTTTGCTTTCTTTGTGCTTTTACACCAAAACTACGTCCAAGTTTCAACTGTTTAACTGAAGTTCTCCTTCCTCACTATTTAAGGTCATTTGAGATTTTTGCCTTAAAGCATGATACTACAGCCACCATGCTTAATAAGGGGTTACTAGATACAGCATTACCGGGGTCAGCATTTGCCCGTCCAAACATACCTTTTGGTTATTATGCTTTAATTAATAATAATTAAGTCAAATCATTGTTTCATCTTACCATTAAACTTTCTTCCCTATAGTTTTTTTTCCTGGTCCATGTCGTCTGCACCAACCATAAGTCGAGCTTGAAGGTGTTGGTTTTGATGCAGAGGTTTCTCTCTGAGACAACAGTGTTCCAGGAGGTTCCAGTTCAGAGCTGTGTCCTCATTATTCAAACCAATTTCCTCTCAACTTAGGACAGCAGCTGGTCCACTCACCTTAGCAAAGTGGCTGCACCTACCAATAACTTGTACTAATAAATGATGATCTCGGTTTTTAGAAATGGCTCCAAGAAACATTCCTGATATGTGTAAATATTAATTCATTTTCTTCTACTACGAGTGCTTCATACAGTCAATTATGATCACTAACCGGAAGTTAAGAGGCTTTGGCAAATTTGAAATAATTTTGGAACTTTGGAAAAAGTAAAACAAAACTTGTGTGCACAATTACTGAATAATATCTTGAGATTACCATCCAGGATGAGAGTGTTTAAAACTCTGACTGGAAAAGTAAGGCACTCATTCACATTCTGTAGGCATTTATTTTGATTACCGCAAGTGTAGATGAATGAAATGTACAGTTTATTTTGTGAATGTAAAATTTGGAATAAAAATGACATACGGTTATGGATTTCTTCTCATTTGTGGGCTGCTGTTAAAGGATTAAAGACATTAGTGTTAACCTGTTGTTTTTAGTTGACTGCCAGATTGCAACATCATGGCCATAAGACAGAAAGATGTGGGCTTTGGCACGATCCTGTGCACAAGCTGTTCAGGCTTCACAAATTAAATTTAAACTGTAAATATAAATATAGACTCGCTCAAGGAAAGCTTTGTGTTTGCACAACTGGGTATTTTATATTGCTGTGCCAAAAGTGTGGGCTGCTGCAGCTAGGGCTTCTTTCAGGCAGATTCTGTGGGCCACACAAAGATTTGATATAAGGATAAGTGATGTAACACCTTCTTGTACATAAATCATAGGTTTGCATCCATTCATTGACCAGATATGATCAAAAGTAGATCCACATAAACCGGCAGGACTGTCAGACAGTAACAAGTGGTTTTCAAATGTCTCAAGGTTAAGTTTGTGGCAATAATAAGATCCTTTTGGTTATGAAATTGTCACCTTACTTCACCTGTGGTTTGCTGGTATGGAGCTGTGACATGTCCCAGAGGCTCAGCAGGAGCTCTTACAATTAGCAAATGGAACAGCTGCATCTCATATCACCAAATGGCTCACTCAGCAGTGCGTACGTGAATCATGTTGGATAATTATAGCAAGACTGTTATGTGAGTGGTTATACAGTATGTGTTCCTGTGATACATAAATCAGTGTGAGTCATAAAATACATTTTCCTAATGACAACAGCTTATTTGTTCAGAATAACATGGGATACATGGCAAAATTAAAGTGGCCTTTAAAGTATCAAAAATATAGCACATCTACTCTCAAACCCCCATAGAAAAGTACTTTCATCAGACTGTACACATGTGAATCAACAGCAGACACAATTTAAACTCCAGGCAAATCTGCAAAAGTGGAAATATTAGTTTTAAAATGAACACAGCTTTTTTTTTGTAAAATGAAAGAACTGCTACAATGTAGCCTATAAGCTTAAAAGATAAAGATATTGTAGATCTATGAATGTTTTGTCTCCCGTTAAGAGTTCCTTTGAACATCAGAGACCATGCCAGGAACTAGAGAGGGATGGAGAAGTGTGACGGAGTCTGCGTGGCACACTGATTCCTGTCGCAAAGGTGCCTCCAAGTCTTTTACAGTCAATATTAAGGTAGAAAGGATAGCAACTGGGAGAAAAAGCATATTAACTTTCCAAAGAAACCTCTCAAGCAGCTGCGAATCAAAAACCCAGGAATATGTGACTCGGAGAGGAGGAAGAAGAAAGAGAGGAAAAAAAGGGTTGGCTTTTATAGAGAGGATGTAGACAGATGGTGGATGAAAATCCTCTGTGGGACCATTTGAGCTGATGTGTTGCATAGTAACAGACTGCATTCCAGTATCTAGACAGTGCATTGATTTAAAACTTGTCTTTTATCTTTTTACAATTATTCACTTTCAAACAGAGAACCTGGCTTGTTTATAATGGACATCAAGACTGATGTGATTGCATAATGAGGAGAGAGGGTAAAGCTTAGGCAGCAGAGAACAGTGCAAGACATCCACTGTCCTTATCATCTGAAATATTGAATCAACCTTCCACTTGTTTTCAGCTCCACACATCCACAACTGTGTTAGACTGATAACAACATCAGAAAAACAAAGGGCTTTAAATTAATCACATTTTCATTTATTGTTACCCTCATCAAATTATCTGTGGATGGACACAGGCTAACAGTTCTAGCAAGAATTTAGAATTCGAAATATAGAATATTCAAAATATTCTAATATTCAAAATATGAAACCATGCATGGCACAACTTTTCAATGTATATGAATATTTGCACATGGAAAATATTATTGTTGAGGGGCATATTTGCATAGTTCTAAGATAATTTAGGAATAAGGATAGGGAAGTGTTCCACACACAGTCAAATTAACAGCTATTATTAGCAAACATAACGCTTGCCGGTGTTCTTCCAAGTCTGTCCCTTCAAGTTTGAAGAGTTGACAGAAATTACATGAATGCTCAGCTTGGCAGTAGGGTAGAGGTCATAGCTACCCAGATAATGGCATGCAAAATTCATTAACTGGCTTATATTTATTACTGTGTTGCCCAAGTATATCATATTGCATGTGCGGAAGTAAATAACACTGTCAAATGTCACGAATAGTCATCTTCATCCTGTAAACCTGATACCTATTTTGCCAGATAGAGAGACCCTCTGCTGTTTAGAAGGAAAAAAAAGACTGATGTGTTTTCTCTGAGAAAGCACCTGTCACCGCATCTAGGATGTATTTTCTCAAAGATATGCTCATGACCCCTCATCTCTGATGATTCATAGCTGAACAGCACATCACATGGCAGTTAGATAATTACACTGATGAAGTGATTCAACAGATTTCTTGCTTTGAAAGATTCAGTGGCCATCTCTGCTTCTTTGGTTTTCTTGTATGTCCTCTGTTTGATCATCTTCTCTCCACTGCAGCTTGGCCCATTTCAATTTCCTGTGTACGCTGCCAGACAGTAAACACCTCTTCCCAGTGCAGTACTTATGTAATCTGCATTGGCATGCTTTGCTTCCCCCTTTCAGTATGTACAAGCAAGAGCATCCCCCTGGTGTGTGTGTATTTGTGGTGATTTTACAGCTCACTCGTCACTAAGAATCAATGTCATTGCCCCCCTCCGTGTTTCTCTTAGACCCACCCCTCCTTCTTTAACTCTCACATGTTCATATCTGTTGCAGCAGGACATGTATACATCAGTTCTCCCTTCAGTCTTGAGGAAGCAAAATTATGATGAGACTTGAGGATATTGAGCTAGTGGCGATATCCTCTCATCTCTGCACCCACTCTCCCTGTTGGACTTTGCACAAACCCCCTCTGCTCACCCCCCCCCCCCTCCCTACACTAAATAAGAGCATGAGACTTATTGCTCAGTGGGAGGGCCCTATGATCCCGTGTGCATCCCAGACAAAGCTGCACACACATCTCACTCTCCCTCAGACAACTAAAAGCACATACTCGCGCCTGTAGCCATGGTTCCTTAAAATGGAGTAGAGAGCTTTGGTAGAGACAAAAATGAGCAGAGTGCTGCCTGCAGCAGGCTCGGCCATCCCTTTGTCTGCTTACCATCTTTCACCCACACTAATACTTATCTGATAGCTGCAGGGACCTCAAGGATAACACTTGCATACATGCATGTATACTGATCCCTGATGCGCTCTTTGCTATCTTCAGTGGTTGTGGATGCTTTGTCAGAGTGAAGGAGGATGACCCAGTTCGAGACTTTTGCAAATAAATCAGTATATAAGAGCATTGACTAAAAAGTAAAAGGATTGGCAGTGAAAAACAGCAGACACAATACGGTGAAATTATGGAGTAATTATTACAGTTGTCTGCCACAGCTGACCTAATCTAACATTTTAATCAGCATGAAGGACAAAGCACTGGTATCTGCTTATTTCTCCACTGGTGCAGCTGAGGGGACGGTGCTTACGGGCACTGCATGGGATCTCTACATGTTATTTTGGCTTGTGCAGACACATGCAGGATGTGGCCTGTAGCCAAATCCAGTGTGTGTGTGTTTCTGGGTGTGTGTCTGAGAGTTAAGTGTACAGCTCAGTGCTCCTCCTCACACGTTTGTGCACAGTCAGTGTCACATTGTGTGCAGCAAAGCACGCATTGGCCATTGTGTGTGGTTGCACCAGTGACCACAAAAAAGGGCAAAGAGCATGTTCCTGTTGTGTTTGTGTGTTTGTTCTCTCCATTTTTCAGATGCAAGGTTTGGAATTTGTATAAAACTGCTTTACATACGTATAGATTTTAGTGTATGAATTAAACATGACCATTTCAATTCTATACTTTGCACCAGAGTTTTAATCTGCTGTGCAGTCTGGTCAAACTGAAAATAATTAAACAGAAGAGAAATACAAAAGAATCGGGCACCCAGCTCATACTAACCATAACCTTTGTCACCTATGGTCACTGCAGTACAAATATCTTTATTTTCTACTTTTGAAAACAATTTCAAGTTGACGAAAGGATTGTCACAACAGTCATATACAAGATGCAATGCCTGCACACACACATAGTCTATAAGGAGTAAAATGAACCAAGGAATACTAGTCTGCGTCTTTTCTGACACAAGTTTCTTTGTTTGTCCAACGAACAACATAATCTCTCAACTCTGCCTTCCTTTAAAAACGACCTAGGTCAAAAGACAGTTCTGTTTCAGAAGTGCAACTTTGTGTTCCCATTGTGACCACAGGGAACATAAGCAATTGCTCATGTTTGACTTAGCTCATTGCTCTTGGTAGTGAAACACACAGTCATGTGGGAGCTCTAGGGAAACCACAGAGAGGATTTTAGTGTCAGGGGTCACACATAAAAGAGGGGCTTGTGGAGGAGCTGCGACGTAGTGTTTATCCCCTGCTTTAGATAAACTTTGGTGATCTCCTTCAGATTGACAGTGGTGTGTATATTAACCATGCACAGGACATGTTAATGAGGATTAGATCGCAGTTACAGCTATGTAATTTGGTACAGCTGTGTGAGTGGCATTAAGAGTCTGTGTTCTGTGCATTGCTGAATAGATGTAAATGGCATTAGTAGGCAAACATGTTTATAGTAACGATGCCAACATGATGATGTTAATCCATCCATCCATCCATCCACTTTCTATACCTGCTTAATTAACCTTCGTCTTGTGTTAGGGTCGGCACTGACCCGTTTTTAGGTTTTAAATGCATAACATAACCATATAAATTTGTTTATTACATCAAGGCTTTATGACTTTGTCAGGAACCTCTATTTCAACAAAATAAAACTTGTAAAAATTGTTTTCATTAAATTATAAAATGCTCTAGTTGAAATTAAGACTTTTGTGTTGTTAGGGTCGGTTTCGACCCTGTTTTAAAAATAAGATTATAAAGCAATAATTAGAGCCAAAACTGAAATCACACGTTCACTGTCAGCCAACACATTGCTTTTCATTTTGTGTTTGTACTAAAGTTCTATTGCTGAAAAAAAGAGACCTTTTTTTGCCTTTTTCTTGAGTAAATATATGGGTTGAAACTGACCCGTAACACCATCGATGTTTCTATAGTTAATAATATTAAAATGAAAAAAAAAAATAAAACTAATTTATTTAAGAGATGTGTTCTAAATCCCCTCAGTAATAGTCAGGTGACATAACAACCTTTTATTTATTGATTCTCTTGAGGTTCATTTTACATTCTTTTTTTTTTATTGAAATCGAGGGGTATACTGACAAAAACAAGGCCCAGGGGCCCACACCAAAAATATTAAAACCAATATTTTTATGGATAAAGAAGCCTAACAAGGTAACCAAGAGATGAGAAAACAAATTGGATGATAGATGATTGTTTTTAGTGTATTTTACAACTAAATTAAAACACGGGTCAAAACCGACCCGTTAACATAAGAGATGGTAACAGGGAACTAACACAAGACGAAGGTTAATCTGTCTGAAAATCCAATTTAGGGTGGCGGGGGGGTACAGCCTGGACAGGTCGCCAGTCCATCACAGGGCCACATAGAAACAAACGAGACAAACAGCCATCCACACTCACACTCACTCCTAGGGTCAATTTAGAGTCACCTATTAACCTGACATGCATATTTTTTTTTTAACAGTAGGAGGATGCCTCCATATCTGGAGAGAACCCATGCATACATGTAAACTCCACCCATAAAGGCCCCAGTCAGGATTTGAATCAAGAACCCTCTTGTTGTGATGTGACGGTGCTAACCACCACCAAGAAGAAACTAAATGATTGGATAAAGAGTTGCTTTTGGGTTTTTTTCTTATTTTTTTTAAGTTATTAGGATTCATCTTCCACTACTGATGGATGCCTGACCAAAACTGCAAGATAATATGTCAAATTCCATAATAAGGGTGATATGTTTCACATGAAGTTGGATATGAAAAAGAATGTGAGGAATTCAACATAGTAACCCTTGTGAACTTCTGTGCAAAATTACATGGCAAACAAGTTTTCAATATTTTCCAGTTCAGCTGAAAGACGTGAACAGACTGGCTGCTCTACAGTAATACAAATAAAGTTTAAAAAAGCAACAAGTAAATAATCATTTTTCTACTCCTCCTGAATGTAGAAAGAAGATTAAGACTATGCATTTAGAAAACTGTGTTTTACTCTCAGAAGTTTTAGGCTAAAATGATCATGTCCTGTTACATCTTGCTCGTGATTTTTTTGAGAGCAAAATTGTGAGCAGGAAGTTGATGGGTTTGGATATTCTGGCCTTTCCCTGCACTGCGGCAGAGGCAGATGATCTGGTATCAGTGTGTCTGTTAGCAAGCAAGAGAGAGAGAGAGAAAGAGACGGAGCACACACTGCAGGACTCGACACCTCATCGCACCTCATCGCACCTCATCACTAATCAAAGATTAGCACATATCTAAACAGATAGTTGTAGATGGATACATGCAGGTTTTTTTTTTGATGTGCAACGATTTCATCCAAAGTGTTTCAGATTGGAATATGCATGCCTACAAACAGGAAACACAAATCCACAGGTTACATCTGGAATGCGTTCTTATGTCGTTGTAGAGACACATTTGGGGACATCAACATTATGTTGATGGTTCACAACATCACTGAAGGCTGTCCACTCAGTACTGCATAATCCCTTGCAGATCACCCTTTACAACCTCCTCCAGACCTGCAGCAAAGCTGGCCAGCCCAGCAGTAACTCTACTCATTGTAATAAACCATCAGTTATTAATCATTTCTATTTCAACTTACTGGCTTAACTGGTAACTTACTCAACTTTTTAAATGTGAGCGCAGCCACTAAATGCTTGTTGCTGCATCATTTAACCTTTAATCAAGATTTTAATTTATTGAGTTAAATGTCATTTGGATAAGGGATGGTATTGCCTCTTTTGTGAATTAAATCGTAATGTGGATTTATACTTTGATAAGCGGAAACAAAGTGGGAATCAGAATTAATACAGGGTGTTACAAATCCTAGTAAATTTGCTTTGTATGTTAAAAATATGCTCCTTCCCCAGCTTTTGGGCTTTTGTTCATGACATAGCGGTAATCCTTGGTCAAAGTGAGCTACTGTCTTTGCCGGAGACATAGAACTTCTCTAAGGTGGCTGTGGATGGCAAAGTTTAAATGAATTGGCAGGGTTGATCCCAGAAGTGTACTGGAATGGGCCTTCATGCCACTTCTCCTTAACCAAGCCCTCGAGGTACAAACTACAGCTGAGTGGGCAATTGAACTCTCAGTGCCTGTCCAGATGTTGGCCTAATTTAGTACGACTAGCAGCGTATGTGGCCCATTTACATGCCCTCACACCCTGTGTGTGTGTGTGTCTGCATGTCTACAATGTCAGCCTCTGCCTCAGGTGTTTCGGCATTAAACCCACTGATAACCCATAATTCTTTAACTAATAACTTTGTTTTTATCAGCAGTGTTTTTAGCAAGCAGCGAGAGGTTTGCTAACTTCAAGACAACTCAGAGTCCACATCATTACACCAGTTTTGTAACGTTTCAAAGCATTTTGTGTGAGTTCAGTCATGATATTCAATTCTGTATTATGCAGTCACATAATTTTGTCATGTAATTCTGTAGCAGCTTATCCCAAGTCCATCTGAGATTATATTTGTGGGCTGGTCATTTCGGGGTGGATGCTTATGTCCTTTCTAATCCAGGATTAGTGACTGCATTATTAAATACTAAAAGTATATTAAAATATTAAAAAAGAACAGATAGTTGTGAAAATTAGCACTCATTGAGTGTTTTGATGTGATTTACTCACCATTCTGGTTTTCCAGCCCACGTTTTTGGTGGTTTTCTTTTCATCAACAGTGGATAGTGGAGCACTTTACTGAATTTCACTGGCATTTTACAAAGGGAGTTGGTGAAAAACCAGCAGATGCTGAAATCATACCCAAAAGTTAAATATTTGCACTTTTGACTAATATGCCATTAGTGTCAGCTATAACCAGGTTTTACATGTATTAAACTGGCCCCTATACATACTGATACGCTTACCTTTAAAGCACACGTGTAACATGACCATTTGGACATTAACCAGTGACACTCCAACTTTGTGGATGCTGTGGCTCAGGCAGTAGAGCATAAAATCTCCCCTAATGTATCATTGCTATGTGAGTGTCGGTGCAGCAGAAAAACACCTTATGCCAAGAGTGAAACTCTGTTTGAATGTGTGTGTGTATGTGCGAACAGGTGAATGTGATTTGTAGAGCCCTCTGAGTCATCAACAAGACTGTAAAAGTGCTACATAACTGCCGTACATTTTTCATTTACCATTCCACTGCAGCCACTTCTGACCCTGTTGTACTAATCTACCTTGCAGATGTCACACCACGGCGCATACTCATTAGAGCTGATTAGCACTAGTTATAGTCTGTGGCACACAAAGGAAGGCAGTGTGAGGGCACATGTGCCGGTTGGCCTGCTGGCATCACAGCAGCATTCATGTGGCATCAGGCCAGTCTTAGACACATCTGCAGCTGGCAGCAACCAGATGTGGTGTGTTTGATGACAGATGAGAGCTGCAGTCCTTAGAAGTAAGTCTTTATCTATCTATCTATCTATCTATCTATGTCTTTCTGTCTATTTTATTATTATCAATTCATTCTTTTTTTTACAAGTTGTGAATATCTTTTCATCTCATCTTTATTGCGCCTGATATGTTGTAGAAAAGAAAATCAATTACACTTCTGACATTTTTTTTCTGAGTCTGATTATAATTCCCTGAACAGTGACTATGATTTAAGATCAGGGTTGAAGTAATGGAAAATGACACTAATCCCTGATCCATCCTGATTTACATTTGCTATATCCTTGATGAAGCCAGCTCTTCAGGCGTACAATCACACAGAGCCCATTTGAGGAATTATAAGCTCTAATAGAGTGAATAAGATAAGTACCCTACTTCCTGCAAAGATGACTGACTACTGTGTGATACCTGAGAGAGAAAAAAAAACAGTAACAAAAAATGTTGAGGGCAAACTTTATTCAACACAGCAATAAACATAAAACAAAACGGAACAAAAGAGAAAAAAAAAACTTATTTCCAAAATAGATTTTAAACAAATGTTGATGTCACTCAAAAAAAAAGGCAAAGATAGCAACCAAATAAATATTCACATCAGCAACAATATTCTCTTGTGACATCCTTGGTGATGTCTTACACTGACTATAAAACAAGAGACAGTATGTAGTACAATCATACAAGTTTAATAGGACATGCTTAGGAGTTTGACTGCACCATTTTACCACAAACTGACTACAACACAAAGGCTGCATATTAACTGACATGGTCACTGAGCTGCCCGTGCAAACCCAGAAAGGTTGGCATCAAAGGTTTTTTGTAACAGGCAATTAATGCATAAATGATGCAGTAGTAACGGATGTGGAGATGTCTGCTTGTGTGCTCAACCTATCTGTCCACAAAACCAACCCAAGTGCTGGTGTCTGTGTTTTCTGCACAGAATCGTTGCTAGGCAATGCTGAGGAATTTTGGTGTGTTACCATGAACTGGAAGCCTTTGTGCAAATCACCACTTTAAGTTCCTCCATCTACCAGGGGCAGCCCACAGCTCCATTAAGATGCAATAGCCATGTCAGGAAGATATTTTGAAAATAACATGGGAACTCAGGTCATACCATTAAATGCACAAACACACACACACACACAAAAGAAGAATGGAAAAATAGCTTTCTTTGGACAGGGCCAGCCTGTGCAATTTGATTACTTGTTCTACGTAGTCCCACATTGTTTTCTTTTTTCACACACTAGCCCTTAATTGATAATTGTTTGACTTTTGAAATGTATTTCCAATTTTAAAAGAATGCCATTGCCAACTTAGTCAAACAAGTCAATTGAGTCCTACAGCCACAATATCTTTTATTATCATAAAGTACAACTGGCAGCAAAGTGTAGCATTTTCAGCTTAAAGAGGCATGTTCCCTTTTATTCTTATACTCTGATCTGTTTCAGAGCACAATATTGTCACTGGTCATTGTACAAACCAGTGGCTACTTAACACAGAAGAGAGAGGGGGCAGGGCGTGGGGGGGCAAACAGAGATCAGCAGCCATTTTGTAAAGCAGAGATGGTTTCAATCTATAGCGTGTCAGTTCATGGAGCACTTATAGCATGACGGTTATCACAAAGCTGCGTCTTTATTGCCACACGGGTCACCTTGCATCACAAGAACTTAAATAATTATTGCTTTATGGTTAGAAGCGCAGACAGCAAAGCTGCATACAAACATAACCATGAAGCCGAAGATTTAAGCTGAGATAAGCATCCGTTCATCTTTTTATGTATTTTTTTTTCTACCGTAGTCATTGTAACCTACAATAAGTACTGCTTATTGGAGGTCAATAGTTTGACAAGTGTGTGCAAAACAAAATTAGAGTCATCTTGGGAGTGCTACATTCGATTAATGCAAATGTGAGAAATCCACAGGCATGTTACAATAATACAGGAGTCCAGAACCTCAATGACTTTAGGGAACATGATATGAAAGGCATTTTTTTCAAAACTGCATTCAATTTGACAACTGTTGAAAAATTGTCAACAATGCATTGCTACAAATCTTTTGAAAAGAATATTCCAAAATGTAAACCAGATTTTTCACATTACTGGTCAGTCTAGTTAGTTCTTTTAACCCTTTAAATATGCCTCCTATCACCTTAACTGGCCTCAGTAACCCGCTACAACTTCAGAAATAACATTCAACAGCTTAACAGCTTGAGCAGTTTGTGTTTATGTTGCTGGTCACAATAAAATGATCTTCTCCTTTTTACTGAAATGTGTCTGTTTCATTACCAGAAATGAGACTCAAGAAATGACAGCAGAAACACTGTCAGCCTTGCTAAACCAACATTTAGTTTTTATGTCCCCTTTTCGTTTAATCTTATCACTTAATTTTTCTGCATTTTGAATACACAGAATCGCCTCAGCCTTCTCCACTTGGTCCTATGAAAGCCTGCGGAGCAGTGCAGTCCAGAGCTGCACAACCCTACATCAACCATACATGCAGGCTGATGTAGTCTAGACTGCTGCCTGCGCAGCAGCCTCAGGTCTTATATCTGCTCTCATCACCACTGAGACAGTAAGAAAGACTTCCTATGTAATAGCGTTCTTGGTGGTTTGCCCTGTCGTCCCTGTACATCTCTGTACTTTCATCAAAGGGGTAAAACAGTAAACAGTGACACGCTATTTCACACCTCACCTGTACTAAGAGGGATGTACAGGATTTAGCTAATTCCTGACAGTCTCATGCTTTATTTATTTATGTATTTAGAAAAATATCCATTGATTCTTCTGAGAGGCATTTACATCACAAGATTAAACGTCACACGTTGCACATTTCCTTATTGGACAAAATCAACATGTGCCTATAGATAGTAAAATCAGACAGATGTAACACCGTGGTAGTTGCATACTGTTTACAGGTGAAAAAATGATAGCTCGATGATCAAACCTAGACTGATACGGTTTTGTTTAAAAGCAAGATAAACAGTGGAAAAAATGGATGTGCGCTAAAAGGTCCAGGAGCAAGTGGACAGCAAAGTGTCCACCTGTTTGATTTCCGGGGGGGTGAGGGAAGGATTCAGCAGGAGACCCTGATAAAACCATCATGCCCACCACCCCTTCCCCGAGACCAAAGAGGTTGGGGCTGGGAGTCGCATGTGAGGACTGTAACGCAAGGGGTCCCCACTCACATGACTGAGCAGCTCTTGGCCTTCTCCTTCTTGAAGGTGGAGGAGATCAAATCTGACTTGCTAGGAAGGTGGAGAAGTCTTTTGGAGAGGCGGCGGGTGGGGCTGGGCTTCGGGAGAGGTTGAAGCTTGTTGATGCAAGCCATCGCTGCGGTGCGAAATACACTGTGAATACTTTTCTCTGAGGTGAATGCAGAGCACTCTAGGTAAGCTTCTGCACCCAGCTGCTTGGCCATAGCAGAACCCTGCAAGGAATTAGTTGATAAAGTATATTGTTTATAACATCTTTCACCAAAATTTTCCTTTTAAACTTTATCCTAGGATGGCAATTATATTAATGACACATTTGTAAAATAAAGGCATTTAATGACTCAAATCTCCAAATTTCTTTGGAAATACATTAAAATAATGTTTTTATTTGTAAACATGTGCTATAAAATTATAAAAGAAAACTTTAGATATTCAATTCAGCAATAAACTATATTCGTGACAAGCAAGTTTATTCATCATCTCACCTGCTCATAGGTGATTGGAGTCTGTTTCTGATTGGACAGCTCCATCAGTGTGCAGACATCTGTGCGGAGGTCAGTCTTACAGCCAATGAGCAGAATGCGTGTGCTTGGACAAAAGTCCAGGATTTCAGTTTTCCACTGTGAATGCAAATGGATAATTAGTCTATCTATTTAAAAAGAAAAAACTCAGCAAGTATAAAAATGTTCACCGACAAAGGGATATGCTTTCATTACAAGGAATCACAGTTGGCTAGAAGAAAGAGTTCTGAAAGTACAAGAGCCATTACCTTTTTGAGACTGCTGTCCACAGTGTCTGGGCGGCTGATGTCAAAACATAACAAGACCGCATCTGAGTCACTGTAGCACAGGGGTCTCACATTATCATAGTAGGGGGAACCTTACAGGGGAAAGAGGAGAGCAGTGTTAAAGTGACTGAAAAACACATCTCCCATTTCAAATAGTTCCACATGCCACAATATTTAGATGCCCATGAACATGTTATTTGACTTTTCGAAAGCAAGCTTTCCAATTCTACAAATCTTCAAGTAAGGTTGTGTTTTTGGCTAACAGATGTCTTCAAAGTGAGATAGTGGCACACTTTAAAAGTCTCTTTGAAGTTTTTTTTTGTTAAGTGACGAATGGCACAGATGGTTCTTATACATCTTATAAACATTACTGGTATATTTTCTTTTTTAAAAAGGTAAATTGGCACTTTCTAGAGTGTAAAAGTTTGTGTACAGAGCCAATAATTCTTTTAAGATTGTAGGAAGTTGTCACGGCAAAAAGAAGCGTGAATGAGCTGCAGAGATAGAGCAGGTGGATACGGCGGTAGAGATTTTGTGCAGTTCCTCCCGCTGTACTTCATTTTGCTGTTCCTCAAACTGCTCTTTTCCCTGCTTCTACATTCTTTGTTGGCATTTCAGAGGAGGAGAAGATGACAATCGAACACTAAATCCTCATTGATCTTTTCTTGCAGTAGATTACGCAAGTGGAAATGGTGGGGCTTGGGGCAGGCAGACGCTCCCACTCATGCTCAGAATCCTTAAGTAAGCCACCCACCCCCCAAAAATCCTATGCTCGGCGAGCAATACCTCTAGTCCCTCTGTTACCACAGCAACAAGCCTTGGAATCCACCATCTACATCAGCCATTCCTCCCACTTCTCTATAAAGGCTTGCCTTAACTGCCAGTCAATCATTTCACACCACAAACTGCCCACCCACCTACTATTGAAGACAATCCTTCTCCACAACAGAGTTGGTGAAATTCAGTATACCCAGCACACAAAAAGACACGCATTTACACATGCAAACAGCACACCTGATAACACACAGACTTGCTTTCTAAATTTGGCTGCAGCCAGAGGTGCGCTCGGTCTGTTATCAGATGAAACAGGGACCCTCTCAATTGGATTAACATGTTTACTTACTTCAGTCTATGAATGAATGTTCCTTTTTTAGTTCCAGATAACAAAAGCAGTCAGTCTAATCACTCATTAGATATTACACAACCATCAAAATTGATTTATACCATAACATAAAAAACATAAAAAAGTACATACAAAACATGTATGTGGGCATATTGAACAGTTTCATGAATACTTAATGATCTGGCACATTATCAAAGGGTAAAACTGAATTTGCCAGCTGCTGGTGTGAGTGGAATTATGACAAGCTGTGATGAAATTCCTCAGGACTCAATGTCCTGAAGAAAGTAAACACTGCCATGAGGGAACAAAGGGATGTGTGTGTTGTATCATAACTGATTCTGTGCCTGACTTTAGTCTACTCTTAAACAGAAATTAACAGAAACATTTTGATTTAAGTAAATTACTTTACAAAGAGCATGTTCTCCCTGTGTATGCATGGGTTCTCTTCGGGTACTCCGGCTTCCTCCCAATGTCCAAAGACATGCATGTTAGGCTAATTGGTGTCTCTTAAAATTTGTCCCTAGGAGTGAGTGTGAGCGTGCGTGATTGTTTGTCTCGTTTGTCTCTATGTGGCCCTGTGATGGACTGGCGACCTGTCCAGGGTTTACAAAGACAACGGGCATCACTAATATAAGAATGCAAATCATATTAGTGTCTCATGACACTAGTTACATAACACCACAGCAACAAAGCAAGAGCTGGAAAGAATTTGCTGACAGTGAAAATTGACACACATTAGAATGAGAACAATTAGCACCACAGGGAGGATGAGGATGAGTTTTATGAGTATGTGTCGTCTCTTACAGGACAGTCTGTTTGGTGTTTGGAAAAAAAATAAAAATAATCGACTCAATCTTCTGGCAAAGGGTTATCACACAGTCGGGAGACAAGGTGTGATTCTGCATTAAATAGCTCCTGATCTCAATGCAGCAATCAATGGAAAGCTGCACTGGGGGCCCAAGAGTCTTTGCAATTAAATCTGACAAATAAATTATACTGCAAAGAAAGAGGGGACGTGAAGACGTTTTTTCTTTTTGTCCCCCCTCGTAAAATCATCGTATCCATTCTTTTGGATGAGGGATGCATGATTTTCTATTCTTACTTATCCAGTTTATGGAAAAGTTTAAAATGACTGTATGTAAGTCTTTGTACATTAGTATTTGAAAACTCTCAACATGCCATTTGTATACAGCAGCAGGCTTAGCGGCACTTTCATGATACTTGAAGATCTAGTTTATCTTTGGAGATACAGCTGTTTGTTAAAATAAAAATAGGCGCAAAAGCAGCGGTGTACTATACTGTGGCGTATCATAAAGAGCCCTCCAGTGCCATGAATCCTTCCCCCTCTGCAGTCTGAGATCTTAGGGTACCAGTCTCTTTCACACTCTCTCTTTTCTCTTCATTGCAACAAACATGAGAATAGTTTGGACAAACAGATCATGATCCATGCAGAGATAAGCATGGCACAAATGTTTCCTCTCCTCCCTTTCTCAACAGCCTGCCTCTACAGCAGATGGAGAGTTTCTGAGGCATGTAACATGGAGAGAGAGGCCGACTGACTGGGTAATCTCAACAAAAGACAAGAGCACGCTCCATATCTTGTGGCCGACATCAACTTCATCCGTCTTGATGATGCAGAGCCCAGAGATGAAGCAGAATATTGGCCTGAACAGAAGTATAGATTTCATGGGTGTAGAGGCTGGGCCGTGTGTTGGGAGCATACAGGTGGGGGAAGGGAGTATCAGCTATTCTGTGTGTAAATGAGTGAGTGTGTGAGTGCACTTGTGTGCTGTGCATGTGTGCTAAATCAAGTGAGCGACAAAGCTTGTTTTCATCATTAGCGCTCCTCCTCTCACTATGAGAATGCAGAGGTCAGACAGACTAATGATCCAGTGATGGGATGACTCACAGTTTTGGGGATGAGAGCAGCCCTGCTACTCCACCCACACTCAGCCGACTGGAAGCTGTGGTGCTGCTGCAACAGATAACCACCGACTCCACAGCCCAACCAAAAAACACACTACATTGCGTCAGACAGTTGTTCCATAGTTTCACATCAGACAGGCAGAATCACTGCTGAAAGCCCCTGCAGGCAGAGAGAGGACGGCTCTTTGGTTCTGAGCATCGCCGCATCAGAAGTGTTAACAAGCTGAACGTTGAAACTGTCAAAGAAGACGACACTCCAGATGTCTTATTATAAAGTCTTATTATATTCTAAAACTTGATAAAGGATTTAACAGGTAAGGAATCAGTTAAAGAGAAAAAATAAGCTTTGATAATCAGTAAATCATCTTTCAATTGTCAATCTTTTCATTCATTCATTGGGAGTGGAAACCTATCTCATCAGGCAAGACGCAGGATACACCCTGGACAGGTTGCCAGTTAATCACAGACAATCAGCCATGCACGCTCACTCCTCAGGTCAATTTAGAACCACCAATACACCTAACATGCATGTTTTTTGGACGGTGGGAGGAAGCCAGAGTTTCCAGGGAAAAATGCAAACTCCTGAAAGAAAGGCCCCAGTCATGATTGGAACAGGGAACCTTCTTGCTGTGCAGTGAGGCAACAGTGCTAATCATGAGTCTCTAATAACAGATAAGCACCAAACATCCCAGATTCCGAAATGCTTTCTTTTTTTCATTTTTTTTTTTCATGTGTTTAAAGATTTTTTTTAACACGTTGTTGTAGTCAAATGACATTAAAATCATTGACTGGTGGTGGAAATAAAATCATAAGCCACAAAAGAGGACAATTTACACTTTATGGGTTTTCCATTGTCTGGTAGTGTGTTAGCCTATGTTTGTTTTGTTTGTTTCTTGTTTGGTTTTGGTCGTCATCTATGCAAAAAAGATCTGAAACATTTTAAACCCCAGAGCCAGGAGCAGTTTCTTCTCTCCCACAGAGAGGCTTTTCTAACATTATTGTTTGTCTCATTTTTTTGTGGCATCCAGCATGACTTTCAAAGTAATGCATTTCAATAGGTTCATGTGCTCAGTGCATTTTGTGTTTAGCTGTAGGGGCTCAGAAGCAAGGAATCCAAGTAATCCAAGATGAAAATACTTTGATGCAATATGATATTACAGGTTCAGTTTTAATGCAAGCCAAGATGTTTACCTTATGTTAACCATCTTGTTTTTAATACCTGACCTAAACCAAGTGTTTTTTAATATCTAACCCGAACGACTTCTTAATACCTATCCTTGATCATGTCGGTTGTAATACCTAAACTCAAATATGTAGTTTGTAATGTGTAAAACAACAATTTAACGCATGGTGCAAGGAAACATTGATTGAATGCAAAAGGACATTTCAAAGTAAAGATACTTTAAGATACTAGTGGTCAGGACAGGACTCAATCTTAAGTCTCCCACTTGTCTGTCAGGTGTGTAGCGCCATCCTCCAAACCCCTTGTCCTCCAAATGAAGGCTTAAACGTATCAAATATGAAGAAACATTTGAAAAGTGTCTATTTGACAAAATGCTGTGACGTTATGTGCCTCTATGGAACTATTTCTGTGTGCTGTCAAGTCTGTGCACACACATCAAATTTACATGACTTTTTCATGTTTTACCATGAGACTGGATTCATGTAACACAGTTGCATCATTCCTGGTTTGACGAGTTTGGTACACCTCCAACAAAGAATAAGGAGATGCCCCAGAGTTAATCTTTGACTAATCAGATAACCAATCAGCACAAACTGGACTTTACAGGAAGGGACAAGAGCTAAAATGGAGCCTTGTAGGGATAAAAACAACAACAATAACATGAACTGATAAATAGGTAAAATGTTGTCTCTTTAAATCAACTTTTCGTTAAGGCTGAGTCCTACAGAATTTAATATTACTATAAGCTGAGTGGTCTTTAGAAATGACAGATATATTCCAATTCGGATACTTATTGTCTATTAACAATGCCTCTCTTTTCCAATTCAACAGATTGTTTCATCGGCCCAAATGGATATTGGGTTCACTCCAAATCAATCTAATTTATATATCATACAATAAATGATTACATATACAACATCCTCTCATACTCAAAGGCCTTATCAGCAAGATTGCTGAACCTGAAATAAATTACTCGCTAACACCATAATGAGATTCATTACTAACTATTCATGAGTTATAGCTACAGGACAGTGTTCGCCTTCCCATCTTCCTCTCTCCTCCCTGCACGTTCGATCAGATCAAGCTGATTAAAACCAGAGGATTGATTTTAGTCTGTAAATCCATGGTGGAGCTGGGAGAAGGAGCTGCCTGCCATGTGGAGCCAGTGATGAGGTCAGTCCAATCAATGAAGAGGAACTGGGATATTGAGGAAACCCTCTCAGTATGGAGGGGCCACAATGGCAGCACTTTACACAATTATGGCAAATTACAGCAAGAAGCGGAAACTGTAAGGTGTGATCAACAAATGGCCTCTCTGCCCATCATCCATCACCACGACCCTGATGGGACAGGAGTCATCTATATGAGATGACATAATTTCTCCTCTCGGTGAAACACAAGATATGTGGACCATAATGAGTTGTAGCAGTAACATGTGTACTGTTTAGTATATGTTGTATAGATTTGTATTGCAATGTGCATCATGCATTATGGTATTGGATTTGTCCATTGTTTCTTGTTTAAAGGGGTGGCCTATGCAAATGAGTTATTAAAAGAACTGATACAAAACAAAAAAGAAAGAAAGGAAATGTAAGACAACTCATTGGGTCAGTAAGAAGGAACGGCCCAGTGGTCCCATTCAGAGTCTTAATCCCTTGGCTCATGCTGTTCCAGTGGGTGACCCAGAGCAGCATATGGAGGAGAATGCAGGTCACCACAGTTTCTGTACTCCCTCCTATCTGTCTGTTCCAGAAAAACCTTCCTGCTCAACAGGATGTCTTTCTGTATGCCCATCATCCCTGGGCACAAGGCCCACTCCTGCTGGCCAGACCAAAGGTCCCCAGTCTGGGATTAAAAAAAACAGGATTTGGTCTGGGGAGGGAATTACATTTATTCATTCTTATTTATTTATTTATTTATTTCTTTGTCCTCAAGTTGCCACTTTGTGACAATGAGGGGAAAAAAATATGAGGACACACTAAATATTCCATCATCTCACAGAAGTGAGTCTGTTACATAAAGGCTGTGTTTTACACTGATGGACATGAAACGCAAAGACAAATACATGCAATTTCCTCTGCCAAATGAGGCTGCAGATGCATGCAGGGTGAGTCTGGATGAAGAGGATTTTGTACTGGGCAGAGATACAATCCAGCAATAAGCATGAAGGGAATCAAACAGGTGCCACAGACCCGTGCTTGGACGATTCAGGTCAACACACTAAATAGCAGATCTAAAATGACATTGACCCTTTTTTTCATGATTAGCGTAAATTAACATATGATGCGCACAGTCTCCATTAACCGCAAGTGAACTGGAATAATCACTGTCTCTCTGCCTAGTTTCTTCTAAAAAAAAAAACACTTGGCAGATAGAAAAGTGTCTTTAGATCCGCTAAAACCTTTTTCATGCCACATGGAAAAGCACCACGTGTCAAAAAGATAATCAGTTACCTGAGGTGTCCCACAGACTGAGCTCCACTCGCTGCTCCTCCAGCTCCAAACAGGCAGTGTAGTTTTCAAAAACCGTGGGCACATAGGTCTGAGGAGCAATTAGCAACATGGTGCCATTAGTGGGGAGGTGTCAGTCAGTCAGTCAGCTACACAGACAACAAAGTTATCTAGCTCTTTAGAGCAACACTGACTGATGGGTAAATGAATAGGAAAGAGATATTGTGATGCACACTATTTATAAGCATTGTGAGATTCAATCAATCACTGGAATTACTGCATAGGAAGCACCAACACTAATTAATATGAAACACTTAGAAAATAGGATGCATCTTAACTGCTCATAAGATGAAAAGATTATACAATCATCAATATTGATATAATATTACAGCAAACACTAAACAAACACGGACACACACAAAAATAATTTATGGAAATGCGCATGCAAACCGTCAAAGTCTGCAACAGACGCACCGTTTTTTCTTGCCATTTCCTCTCATTTTACGAGATCTTAAAACACTCTGATTGTCATCAAAATACTGGAAAACTTCAACTGCATCTATCTTAGTTCAATTTTCACACGTATGAGTCATATTAAAGTACACCTACCTCTGGGTAACAATCCTTCGCAAGGACTTGCAACATCGCCGTTTTTCCGCATTGAACGTCTCCAACAAGAACCAGTTTACATCTCACCACCAGCGGCTGTGTGTTTCTCCTCTCCTTCATGGTGCAAATCACGGTCCAGTGTTTTTCAGCAGAAAATATATAATTTTAACAAAACAAACAAACAGCAGAACAGCCAATTGTCCCAGTATGATGAAAGCTTCGCGTGCCTGTTTGCCGGATGATGCCAGCAGTTGATCTGATTGCATTTGCCACTGCGTCTCTTTATACTGGCGGACAGCAGCCAATAGGAGCTTACCATTCCACAGGCTTTCTAACATCCCTTTGCAGCACTCAGTGACGCTTTCAGAGAGCAGAAATACAAGTATTACAACTGTTAAAAGTTATTCTATCAAGGACGACAGGTCACTGGCAGTAATATGAATTCATTTGGAATATTTTCTCAAGACTTTTGGGCAAGATTATACTCGTAAGAATTCGATATATCTAGACAATTTACCCACGTGCACGTTCAAAGCATTAAATCTGAATGAATCTAAGCGCCTTCTCTATTTGAAAACTTTTAAAAATCTTATTCTAGAATTGATCAAATACAGTAACCAGGAGGGAGCCCTTGCAGACACATCTGCGGGTTCTGTCACTTTGACAGATTGATTTAATTGACCTGACTGGCTGGATCAATGGCAGACCACAATCTACTGACAGTGGGGGCAATCAGACCAATCCACGGTGGACTAATTAGTTTAATTTGCAATCCAAGTCAATTTAAACGTCTCAAGGTCTTCTGTTTGAAATTGTCCCCTTTCCTCCACAATAGAGAAGGAGCTTAAAAAGGGAGCTTAGATTCTTTCCGATTTAATACTTTGCACTTGAACATGGATAGGTTGGCTGAATGTATCAAATTAGTGTGGGTGTAATCTGGCACAAAACTCTTGACAAAATATTGTAATTGTATTGCTAACAAGTCCTCCAACTACATTTTTTTCCCCCTAAATCCTTTTTACTATCACATCCCACTGATACATTTGAGAGGTTTTGTGACTGTTTGCTTCCCAAGGGACTGACCTGTGTGAGCCCCTGATAACCAGCTATTAGCTACCCACAGGGTCATGTTAGGGGTCTGTTCCCCCACGTGAGCAGCTCAAACCTTGGAGATTTTCACACCTTAAAGGTTGTTACTGTCACTGTATGGAAACAGTGTCTTTGTCTAGACGGGGGGGGGTTCCTATCTTTTAACCCCCCCCCCCCCCCGTCTGGCAGCCTCCAAAATAATTTGCTTGTTGTTGTCAATTCCAGCACTTGAAGTTTTTGTCTTTGTGGGTGAAAGTAATTAGCTTTCATTCACAGCTCATATCATTTAACCTCCCCATGCTAAGGCCTGTCTATCTTCTACAGCCCAGTATCTCATGTTGCCTCTAAACACTGCTCCGGGGGAAATTTTCCCTGCTGCTAGCGCTTTATTTCCATCAAAACTAATATTTGACCTATTCCATTTGTTGCCTTTACTCATGGTCTTTGGTAAGAGTGTTGCGGTTTTAAGTCAAATTCCTCACAATAAGCAGCTATTGGGTTTGAATAAACTTTGGATGAAAATAGATTTTTTATTTGTTTATTCATTCATGTATTTCGAGAATTGGGGGTGGTTGATGGTGGCACCAAAGAGAAAAGGTGAAGTTATGCTATAGAAAGAATGTTAATAGTGGTTATCATGTATAATACCACTTCAGTTGTCTTTTTAAGTTTTTGTGCCAGAGTTAGATGGTTTTCAACCTTTGTCTTGTGTTTTAGGGTAATATTAACAGTGACAGAAATGTGACAGAAACAATATACTAAACACCTCAAAGCTTCAAGCTGTGATGAATGTATAGTTGGAGGGAGGGTGCAAGGTTGGGATTTAAGTTGTTTAATTTATAAAAACGCTATGTTTCATCTATAAACATCCACTAGTACAGTTAGTAATAAATTAGCGCATACATTGAGGCAGACACAGTTCAGGAGAAAACTTGCAAACATAAAACTTTCTCCAGCAATTCTAAACTAAGCCCAGCATGTACGTGATTGCCTCTGGAAGAAGCACAGAGCCCCACTGTTGGGACAGTAACAGGTGGCTGTGAATAATCATCAGGCATAGAGCGACACCTTACAATATGGCTGGTGTTACAGGATGAGAAGGAGGTGGCTGCAGAGGAAAGAATCCAAGGGAGGCTAACAGGCAAGAGCAACCATCACACCTCAATATATTTGGCCACAGGGCTGGTAATTAACATCAACACAATGAGAGAGTGATAGCAAGTCAACACATGGCTTCGGGAAAACAAATAAAAGCTGAGTCAAGATTCTCAGCAGGTAATCAATGTGGACTGGAATGTTAACTTTATACTACTTTATCAGTAGGTGGTGTGTTGCAGCCCATGATTTCTGGCATCAGTTTCACAAATGATTTTTTTAAATTTTCCTTGTGTGTGTCATGAAAGATCTGTGAAGTCAGTTGCTGGATACAAACAATGCGGCATTTTGTCATGAGTAATGTCATCCATCAGCTAACATAAAAATTGGATTATATCAAATTCAAATGCTGAAATTATTGCACCTCATTCTTAAATCATGGACACAGAAAGAGCTTTTTTGTATTCTACAAATATTCCCCACTTAAACTTCTCAGAACTTATCAAAACCGTAAAATACTTTCCAATTGCACATTTACAGCGGCTCACTTCATATTAACCTTACAAAGACTGCAGCAGTACAAACTGCAGGTGTACTGTATTATTTCTTTTGTTCAAGTTTTTTATTGCCATATTGTTAAGATGTTATCAAATGTTGATCGAGCCATCATTAACATCATGTCTTTGATTAATTTACAGATAATAAAAATCTGTTGCTAGAAGCTAGAACCACATTTTTGTGCCAAATTTGTTAGCTTGAGATGAGGTCGAAATCAAGATGTTCTCTGACAAACGAGGAAACCTTTTGTATGAATCTGGATGCTGATTAGCCGAAGCCTGAAAAGCTTGATGCCCACAATCATCTACAAAATCAGTATGACTGACCACTTCTATAACTTGATTGAAAAATGTTCGTATTTGAGGTTTATCCATCTTTTTAATTCAACGTTGCATTTATTATTTCAGGGTTTCACACAACAAGAAAACACTCCTCTTCTGCCACCTGTGGGTGGTATTATAAAATCACAGATGAGAAATGAACACAACCCACCGGTAATATTACTTAAATGTTTTTATTCACCCCTTCCTTCATGTGTGCCATTAACAAAGATGCACCCTGTACATATAATCCTCAGACAGTGCTGGACATCATTTGTGTTGTTGAATTGTCAGAAATCAGGAGAAATGTTGACACCATCAGTTGGCCGCGCAGCTTGTTCACAATAGAGGGTGCATACAGCATAAACTTAGTGCATTTATTGCATCTGTAAGCATACATATAAATGATAGTAGTGCAATTATACCCCATCACAACTGAGGTGATACCTTGATAGTCTCAGCTAGTGCCTTGTCAATGCTCAACTTTGTATTGCATCCAGAATTTTGACGAGTGAAACAAAATAGGAAACAATAAAAAACAAACAAGCAAACCCCCCCTCCCCCCCCGCTCCCAAAAAAAACCCTGTGCTTTGGACATCAAAATTATTATCTATTCTTTCTATAAATGTTTTGCAACAAAACTTAGGCAAAGGAGATGCTGATATATTGAAGGCTGAAGGTTTTACCCAAAGAAAGTACTGTGCTCTCCGTGTTTCATTTAGAAGTTACGAGTCTCAAACCTAATCCTTCAGAAGTGAACGTGTCAGTGGAAGCAAGCTTTACAGTGGTCCTAAGCAGTGCATCATTCTAAAATAAGAGGATATTACATATAAATACATGCTTTCTGAGGCATTGGATATAGAACTGTGTATGGTGGCAAAAAACCCTCCAGTTTTCATCAGCTTTTGCATCATTTCTGTGCAATTTGATATTATTCATATACAGTATTTACAGCTAAGCCTTGATAATGCATATGTAAGTGGTTATGTAGGTCATGTTGACAAGAGAACAGCTCATTTGAGGATGATCCTAAAAAGCCCTTCTGATGCAACAGGCGTACAACGTGTCATGCACATACATTAGATTATTTACACGGGTGGTATGTCAGCTGAATTCTGCATTTGAACAAGCAGTTGTACTTATGTGAGAATTTCAGTGCTTATTGAGGTGTATTCATTTACGTGAGAACTAGAGACAGATGGTGGCTATGCAGACTGCAGTCCTGCATAATCTGCAGTTTTAACAGTGGAGACCTCTACTAACATAATGCATCAACAGAGGTCTCCCTCCACAAGCACATGCTGATTTTATCCAGTCATGTCAAAAGATGATAAAACAATCTCATTCAGAAGTAACCCTTTACGGTGCGTTGATGTAATTTGAGACCTTAATGCCTTTTTTTGGAGAGATGAAGTCTTCAGTCAGTGGTGTAGTGAAAGGTGGGTGGACATTTCTTCACTCAAAGTCTTCACATACTTCTTTAGCTACCACCACACCACCAAGTAGTAATGAAGACTTATAGATGATAATAATAACAAAAAACTAGACTATAGAGTCCTGTTCCTGACTTTGTGGTCTGTTTACTTTTAGTTTAGTGATAACATACATTATCACAGTCAGCTGTGTTTTATTAATCTGTTTTCTTGTTAAAAATCATATGATAAATCTACTTAAAGTAGATTTTTTTTCTTTGTCTTTTCCAGCCAGGTTTAAACTGAGGATCAAGACATCTTTTGTTCTTTTAATCTCTCAACAATTGCATTGTTTTATTCTCCTCCTGAACAGGGAAAATAAAGTTGTAAAAAAAAAAGAAAGATGTACTTTCCTTTGCAAATGACCAAAATCATCATCATTTTTAACAAGTTCTGAAAGCACAAAAATGATTCAGTATTACTCAGAGATCCCTTTTGTTCATTGATTTACTATTGCATTTGTTGGTAGAATTAGATTTTGATAGACAGTAAAACAGAAGGTCTACTTATACCTGATTGTCATGCGACAGAAATTTGTGACTGTGACTTAAGATTCAAATTAAGAGCTGATTCTAGCTGTTCGCATACTTTTGCCACTCATTTAAATGTAACATTTGATGATTGATTTATTTTTCTAATAAATAAACAATCAAGTACGTTGTTTTTTTTTCTTCTTTTTTTTTATCTAACTCAGTCAATTAGACTTGATCCAATTTGAAGACTTCTGTGAAATGAAAATGCGATGATGTCTTAAGGTCATGATTATGCAGAAATGTTGAGAATTCACAGCGTTTCTCTTGCAACAGTATAGCAAATTTTGATTCAGTTTTCAGTTTGATTCAGTGTTCAGTTTTTAGAGGAAAAGGCATCTTCGAAAGTTTTACTGGAAAATTGGCATTGCGAGCACTCTGACGCTATTCTTACAGTATTTCTTTTTTTAGGGTATTCACAACAATTTTCAAATATGAATTAACCTTCAGATAACAGGTTATGCTACAAAATATGTTTGTAAATGTGTATGTTCGAATAACTTTTTTGTTGATTTCTTTGGAATACAAAAGTAAAAATGGACATAAAGTGTGATCCTTGGAAATGATTGGATGTGATAAATTACATATGAAGCCAAATGGGACTTCTTGATTTGCCTTGCATTTGCGTATTATTTCTAAGGAGAAACAGAGAACCCTAACAGAATTGGTTCCAAACATCTGCAAACAATTATTGTAAATAATACTTCCCCAGCCAGCATTAATTTACATTCACAGCTCTGACAAAGATGCATATAAACTGTGTGCATGTCTGTGCTTGTTATACATGGTATTTGTGAGACTGCTACATACAGACTTGCAATCTGTTATGAGAGCAAATAAATAAATTATAGATTGTAGTTTAGATTCTTATAGTAAAAAGCTAGACACAAAGATCAATTTAAGAGTGTTTCTGCATAAGTAATAAATAAAGTAAGTAATAAAGAAAGAAGAAATTGTTATTTTGCTTGCATCTCCCATGACCGGTGACACAGGAATGACTCTGACAGTAGGAATTGTGCCTCAAGAAACATTTGGTTAAATATTTGGAACCACAGCTCACTTAAAGCTGGAGACATGGAAGACATAAAGAACTGATAATCTGCCACCCTCTGCACCTGATAGCCAACGAGTGAGACGAGCTGTATCAGAGTTGAGACCCCTGCTCTAGAAAAATATGTGTTTTACTGTCAGCTTTGCTATGCTACAGTACAGAGAACTGACAGACTAGCAGACTGGAATCTAACAGGCGTGTAACTTGAATCAGCCTGTGTGTGTTTTGGACAGCCTCCTGTCAGTGTCTGAGCACACACTGACCCATCAGGGATCTGGGCTCAATCTTAAGGTCAGAGCGAGGCGAGGGGGGGGGGGGGGGGGGGGTCAGGTGGTGAACGGTGACTGTGCTGCTTCACCGGTTGTTGTTACCAGTGTGTGCAGCTGTAGAAAGCGGCCCTGAGTTGTCAAGTGACAGTGGGAGCAGGGAGCTCTGGCCGAGGGGGCAGCAGTGAGGCGGAGGCTCCTTTGTCTGTTGCAGCCTCCTTCAGCTCCTCCCTCAGCATTTGTGTCTTCTTCTCCTCCAGCTCACCAGCCTCCTGCTCCTGCTTTCCTTGCCCCAGGTGTGGCCGGAGAAGGTGGTGGCTGGCTTTGGAGAGATGAGGGCTGCTGCTGCCCCCTGGTGGCGCCCTGGTCCCTGTGCTCTAAGACTTGACTGGTCTGTCTCCAGCTCACAGCACAAGCTGCTCCTGCAGGGGAGTAAGCGGCATTAATCAAGAGGTTATACTTGAAACCAGTAGCAAAATTGTTATTTTTTTTTAAAAAAGAAAGGAAATTGTGAGAATGAGAGAATGAGGAAAAGAAAAATGTATTCATACTCACTTATATCTGTGGTAGTGATCATTCTATCAACTCTTGAGTCTCAGAAAACTAGTTAGGACACCGCAGAAAGAGAAGATGCACTTTAATACTGGAGAAAAATGTTATGAATCAGAGGTGAGTGTTTGTGTTTGTGTAATTACCTGTTGGCTGGAGTTAGCTGAAGGTGGGGTGACCACGCTTTGGTCTAGTAAGGGGTTAACTGGGGCAGAACAGGGGAGATGTGTAGCACGCCAGTAAATTTCAAGGTACTCTGCAAGGTGATCACAAGCGTCCTCCAGTTGGTTCTCATCAAGGATTACATCAAACATCTCCTGATGACCAAAAGATAAGGTAAATAAAGTTACACCAACAAAGAAAAACTCCACTGCTTTTCATTTCTTTTTCTCAAGTATCTTCAAACAGAGTGACATACAGGTGGACACTGAGCCAGCTTGTCCCCGGCCATCATCTGGACATTGAGGTGTTTGCTTTGTGACTTCCCTCGAGACTTAATTAGCCTCTGAAGAACCTGTGAGATGAGCCAGAGACAAGCATATTCAAGCACATAAAAATAAATCCATCCATTCATCCACATTTCTATACCTGCTAAATCCTAGGGGGGGGCTGGAGCCTAAAGCAGCTGTCATTGGGCGAGAGGCAGGACAGATCGCCAGTCCTTCACAGGTAAAAATAAATCCCCATACTTAACTAAGGTTTTAACTAACATGGTTCTAAGTTATTTGATTTATTTATATAAATAATGAATATAATTTATTTTAAATTATTTAAAAAATTACTTTATTATATCGTTGTTATGGGCCAAAAAATTATTTTCTTCATGGTTACTTTGTCCAAAAAGTGATAAACAAAGAAAAACAAAAATGATCACAAAGTCAAATAGTGAAACTTAACATGTTCTGTCTGAGCAAAAGTCTAAAACAGAAAAAAAACAGGAAAAAATAATCCCCCAGGAGAAGATGGAAATATCGAATGGTTGACTTTCCCATCTTGTTATAATTATCAATCACTAATCAAAACAGTAGCCCAATAATTTCCGGTCCATAAGCAAACGGATCTTTCATCTGCTTCAGCTTTAATTGAGAAAAAAAGAACTACATGAGCAAAAACACATCTTGAATGGGCGTCTTTGTGAATTTTATGCAAGGTGTCACTCTACCTTGGGCGAGGACACTTTGACGTAGACGATGATGGGAGCCAGAGACGTTTTGAGCAGCTGTGCTGGGTGGTTGATGGTGTCTGCATCCAGGACGACCAGTTGAAGAGACTTGGCCAGCTCAAAGATCCTTTCTATCTCACTCTGAACTTCAGCTGGGAACAAACCAAACAGACAGGGAATCTTGGGGATGAGCCATTTTACACGCAGCAGTATCACCCACTTAAGTTTAGATTGGCCCAGACATTAAAGACATAGAAGCATCTATTCTTAGAACTCTGTAATCTTTATTTAGCAAGAAACGATCAAAGACAACTCTTTTCATTTCTCACCCAGACTGGAGCGAGTGTTGGATCTCTCCATTATGGCCTTCTTGTTCAGCACTGAACGCTTTGCCAGTGACAGATCAGCAGTCACCCGTGTAATAGAGATCCTGAGGAAGAAGTGTCTCATCACATCACATCCACAGCTGTTCCATTTCAAAGGACAACATGAACGTGTACACTCTCCCATCCAAAAATAAATCTTCATCATCATGTATCCTATCGACCATGAAACGTTACAGGCAGAATCCCGCAAACAGTGTAACTGGACTCTATAGAGAGCAGCACAGACAGGCAAACCTACCTGCCATCAAATCTGTGCTTTAGGAAGTCAAACAAGGCTTTCTGCATCATGTCAGTTACCTAAAAGACAGACAGTTGAGAGAGAGGTTAGACGAGACTAGTGTTACGAAAACTTACAGCCGTGCCTTGTTAGGACATATTTAGTTATGTTTCAAGTTTGTAATGTAGGGACCATACAGTATAAAAGAGAACTGAGTACACCCTTGTGCACCATCATAGATTGAATTGAAGCACTTCAACATTTATAATTGGATTATTTACTTTTATGACAAATCATATGCAAATTCTTCAGAAAGACTTTTTGGGTATTCAGAGCAGAAATAAAACTGAATAGAGCTTTGATCACATACACACAGGTTTTAAATGCTCTAATCACAGCAATAAATGTGGACTTATTAGTTTTGGATATATGGAAAACACAAAAATGACATCACAGTTTATGACAATCTTTGAAAAATGGATGGGCAAGTGATTTAGAGTCTATCAGGTCTTGTCAATGGAATTCTGTGGCAGCTCAGGCAGTTTGATGGACATTGAATAACATCATACATGGCATTTAAGACCAAAAATAGGTGTGTTTGATATGAACCATGTGAAACACAGAGGTGGGAGTGAGATGATACAAGACTGCATGAGTTCTAAGATGGTTGGAGAGATGGCATTTACAGTCATGACTGCCGGTGATTTAACCAATACAGCAAATGACAAGAGTACTCCCTGTAGAGGAAGAATCTTCCTGCATGTTGAGTATCCAGTATCACTGCCAAATTTAAGCAAAAAGTGTAAAGAAGAAAAGTGGCCCAACTAATCTGACTTGGATCCAAAAACACCCTTTGGGGTATAAGAAAAGTGACAACACAACCCCCGCGTAATAAGCAGCTGAAAAACAATAAGCTCAGAAGAATGCTGGAACATTTGTCCATACATCTGTGCAACACTGGTATTATCCATACTGAGGTGGTTTGAAAAGAAAAAAAATGCATGCGAGAAATGGAAGTTCTTAGTTTCATCAATTGTGATGAAAAAACAGCAACAATCACATGCTTCAGCTTTGGCTTCTACAATGGCTGTGGAATGAGTGCAGTTTGATGTTCCCTTCCATGTTTTTCTAATTGCTTCTTTACTGGATGTCTGCGTCTCACCTTGGTGAGTTTCACACCATAGGGCTGATTTTAAATCCATTTTCTGAGCTGAAGCTCTGCGTTACCCTTAAATCTCAGTTCAATGCCCCCAGCAGAACTTGGAACAACAGGTTTGGAAGAAATCATTTTTTACAAGGATGTAGTCACTTGATGCTATCTTGGCATTTGCACTAAGGATTGGGCTTTTTACCACTTCCCCAGTGGTTGATGCATTCATTTATTCAGTATTTTTTAATTTCAATCTGTTAGTTTCCCTCAGCTAAGATCATTTTATAAATTGACATATGAATGCAATTATTTTGAATAAGACTGAACTCTAAATAGTTGAATTATAATCAGTCGTATTGTTTTTGTTCACTTTCTTTGTATACTGTTCTAAAAAGACTTTTGTTAGGAACTGTCACTACATAAATCAACTGAATTGAAATGAATTGAAATGAAAAATCCGAATGTGTAGCTTTCAAGCAGGGCTTTTTCTTCAATTATATGTGAAGTAGATCTTTAAGGGTGACATGGGCAGAGATAGTGTGTGTTTGTGCTGTTTTCAAACATTCCTGGAAAAATGAATAGCGTTTGATTAGAGGGATGAGGCACACAGCTCATCCACAATGTTATAGAAAGATGGAGTAACAGTGTGAGTGGGGGCAGAACAGGAGAACGAAGAGGCAGTGTTGAGGAACACCAGGGCACGGCTGTTTTTAACATGTACGAGAGAAACAAAAAAGAGAGAAAGGGGAATGCGAGGGAAAGAGAGATGGAGGCAAGATGGTGATCACCACTGGAGCATCCCCAAAGCACATCACCAGAGCGATGCATAAATATTTCACACACACATTACAAACAGCTTGGCACACTGCCTGTGCAGTCACAGAGACGAGAGCAGAGAGAAAAGCTGAAGCACAAACAAACGCTGTGCAATTACATGCCTCAAATTTCTACATATTCCACCACACACTCATTCAAAGTTGAAGCAATCTGCAGTGGCTGCAGTGCATTTTCATATATCTCATTCACGGTATATGTGTGTGCGCGGAAGGATAGGAGAATACTGCGCACATTAGCTGATATGAAGTGGCATACAGGCTTTTCTGTCTCACTCATCTGGATCTAAGATGCTCTTGTTTGTGCAATAGTTTCAGATAAATGCGAATGCAGTGTTTACTGTGAGTGTTAATGGGGTAATGGAGGCAAACCACAGAAATCCTAATGGATCAGAAAATACAGTCTAGATTTAACCGGAAGCAACAAAGGTAGTCCAGAGAAGAATATCCCAGAGACTACACTCAAACAAACACATGGAAATATGTTTAATCCATGGGTACGATATATACTGATGCTTTACTGATTGATTTACTCATCGACCATATTTCAATTATTCAAATGAAATTGTATCAAATGTTGTGCCAAAGTTTATCAAAATCTTTCCATTTCACAATTAATGCAGCATTATTTGATGTGAAAAATAGTAAATTTTCTTTCAAATTAAAAAAAGATCTACAGTTTCCCTAAATAACAGCTCTGTAGTTTTCACTGTGGATGCTCCCACCAGTAATGGTGAACTGTATCAAAGGGTCTTACGGACCACTAAAAGCATTTTACAGTACAAGTATCCATTTACATACATTCCTACAATGCCTCTTTATACTTTATTTCTTTATACTGTGCAGCTTCAGCTAGAGCTCAGTATCTCAGTCACAGTCATTTGTTTTGTAAGGTTAGGACTCTACATGGTCACTGTACTGTTCAAAGTGACAGAAACAAGGAAAAAGGTTTTGTCTCACATTCACTGAACATAAATAGTATGTATGTGAACAATATTTTGGCACAAATGGAACGCCATCATTTTGCACGCTAATGTTTGTCAACTGAATTGAGTATTAAAGGTTAGAATTTGCAGACTGAAAAATCCCTTGAGGCAAATCTTGATTTCTTGTTTAAAGGATGTGGGATATATAGAGAGAAGTTACTTGAATTAGGCTTTTCTGCTTTTGTTTATCTATATATCTACAATATTAGTGTGTGCACTAAGAAACAAACTACAGAAAAGAGACAGTCAGATACCTTAAATCTGTTTAGCTCCTTGGTCAATCAAGCAGGCTGTTGTAGATTGCAAATTTTTCACCATGATAGAAGTTTGTTTCAGATATGGGTGAAGCTAAGAGCTAAGAATCCATAGTAGGAGATGACACAGAGTTAACTTTAGTGCTAACTCCACAAAGACAAGAAGAAGCGATCAGGACCCTTTATCTTGCATGCACAGAGTTTACAACAAAGACTGGACCTGAACTGAGCACAGGACCATCCCCAGACCCCTTTTTTTTTTGCAAACTAACTGTCCTCCTTTTTTTTATAGGACATACACTAACATTGAAGTTTACCAGGGCTGGACACACAGACATTCCACTCTGCATGGTCTCATGTTCACCGTTCTATTTCACATGCTGGTTAACATGCTTAAGCAGACAAAGAGCCCAGAGATCTCCAGTTAGCATGTGGGCATCCATTGTTGTAGCCTCTCTGGAAAACATATAACTTTCCGAGCACATGATCACGGCCGCATTTTGTCTCATGGTTCCTCCCTCTTCTTCCTTACACATGCACACAGACTAATGGTCTGCTTCCCATTGCTTGTTTATTTTGTACACAGTGCCAGGTTCGATAATAGCATTTATTGATGAAAGTGCCATCGATTTAATCATTGTGCCAACTTTAATGTATCCTATTGCACTATTTTAGGAGAGAAGTTATTTGTGGTTATTGTGTACGGTCACTGTGATAACTGCTGGTTGCAAAGGCCAGTGTTCGGATTCTTAGCCTTCAATTCGTATCTGTCCCAGATTGGCATGTACAGACCAACATATTTTGGGACTGATACTGGGTTTTAGTAATTAGCTTCTGACTTTTGTCAGCAGTGCGTCTTAGGTTTCATTAGTTTCAATGATAATTTTACTGAATACTAATAACTGTCCTTGGACACACTAATATTTGTTAATTATTTAGCCATTTCCTGCTCGATCCCCAAAAACACGGTACATTCAACATTGCTGTCAGCAAATCAGTATCCTTTCACAAATAAAATATGGTCGCAACTCTGTCTTCTCTACATGAGTTGTGACACTGAAAAATGGCCAAATAAAGTATTTTCCAGAACACTATGATGGCAAAGTGAAGCTGACCTTTGTCCTTGAATCCATGATCATTATGATGAAATAAAGAATAGATGAATAACCCCCATAAAAGGAATATTAGGGTGAGGACATAGATATCTTGATTGTAAGTCAATTAAAAAACTGCTCTAATTTTCAAAGACATTGGTAACATTCCAGAAAAATTCCATCTTCAAACATTTGATTCATCAACTAAATCAAAGAAATTCACAGGTTGAGTTTTTTCATGCTTGACTACCTGCTTAAAACCTCAGAATTGATTTCTGCACATGCTCCACATCTGACAACATCCAGACAAATTGACATGAAACAAGACATGAACGAGAAACCAGAACCACACTGGACTAGCTGCAGAGCAGTACTGATGATTGGTTCACCTCATAGCCTTTCAGTGAAGGGCCCACCAGCACCACCGGCCTCATGGAGGGAACCACGTCATAAGGAGGAACGTGTTCAGTCTGCACAGGCCACAAATACAGACAGACAGTAGGAACTGAGAGAATGCAGATAAGTTTAAGTAAATGCAATAACAAATACTATAACCCAGTTCAGTAAACATATAAGTGCTCACTATCAGTATTCAAACAATACAAATGCACTGCAGGGCTCATAGTTTGGTAGAATACTTGGCTGTAGTCATATAATTTAAAGTGGGACCCAGAGAGAAATGAAAACATACCTGTTTCTGCTTCTGTTTGGCTTTTAGAATAAACAGAATTAAGATTAAACAAGAAAGATACGAAGGCTGTATGATTATAAATCGTGAGTTTTTAAAACAAACTACAATTCAATTTAAATAAAAAAACATTCAGGACAAGAATTTGTGTTCAGGCCATGCTGGGTTTAGGAAACGTACATTTACACTTCGCAACCTTCAGTTATAAAGTAAGTTTCCAAACACAAATACCCACTAAATGGAGCATTTAAGGCCAGGAATAGTCCCAACTGTCTACACAAAAGTGACCTTGTGATATCATGCAAATCCAGCAGATAGAGAAAGCAGCAGGACTCCTTCAGTCCTACTTACCTGCAGATGGAGGGGTGGATCTCCAGCCTCCGGATGACGCGTTCCCTCCTTTCCTGTGGAGCAACATAATGCAAAGCTTCATTATGCGTGAATCCCCAATGGAGGAAAGTTGGAGAGAAGGACCTTCAAAATAGTGCAACACATGAGCAAGAACTACATGTCTAAAATAAGTTTCCATAGAGTTTGCTATAGAAAAAACCAGTGGAATCAGTGCAATGAAAGACATAAAAACGAGACAACTCCAGAGGAGTGATAACAAAGACGTATTTCATCTCTGACCTTGCTGCTGCTTTCTGCTCCTGTTTTATCCTCATGGCCTCCAGTTTTACTGGGCTCGGGATGAAAGTGATGTCAGCCCCTTCCTTCACCAGCCGACCAATCCACCAGTCATTGTTATATTTCTGCATAACAGTGAAACAAATCTTTTTCTGACTCAGGAGTTATGCTTCAAAATGAGTTCACACTCATTAAGTTTGATAAATATTTATTGATATGTCTTCATATTTATTGTTAATACTGTTGAATTGTTACCTAAAGTATTCATCTTTATCTCTGCTGAATCCTGCTCACCTCTTTTATGTGCAGAAAGTCTTTGGTTTCAAAGTTAATAGCGGCACCTTGGACTGGACAATCGTCATCAAGGGCCCCACAATAACTTACATTGGTTTTCACTGTAAATGCTACTGGTTTAGACTGTTAGAAGACAAAGACAGTGAAAAATGTAAATGACATGTGAGAATTTTCATGATAATTTTACAACCATAGACCTACAAGCTAGGTTAAACCTAACTGGTGCTTTGGATTGCCAGTTTCATGTGTCACTGCTTCTCAGGGACAAAAGGGGATTTTAAAGACCGACATTAACCTTTGACTTCTGTCGCTCTTACCTTGGCTCTCTCCAGCTGTAGCTGAGCCTGGCGCTCGGCTTCACGCCGAGACGCCTCCTGGTCCTCCTCCAGGGACAGGTCGGAATCAGAGGGTCGACTAGTGTAGGAATCGGCTGAACCCTGAAAGAAAGGGGAGAGAAGAGAGAAGGAAAAGACATAAATAACCCTTACAGCTTAGGCAGAGAGAAGATAAATCCACCACAATACAGAACCTCGTAGCAGCTGTTCTGAATTATCTAAGATAACCGTCTACGTATGACAAGTAGTGAAGTTGCTGCTGCAAACATATCCTTTAGTTCTCCCTCTGCATAAACCATGTATTTCCTGTTGTTCACCTGTCTCTGCCCCTGCCTGTCTTGTCCTGCAGCTTTCCAAAGCAGCTCTCTCTGGGGAACATATGCATCAGTACTGCAACACTAACAACCAGCGGTACCTTGTTGTTTGTTTAGACACTCAGCCAGAGACACCACATGACGGCAGAAGTCCAGTCTGCAACCAAACACTATGGAGCTGAGTATAATGAGAATAAGAAAGATTGCAACAATATTCCACTTTTTATCCATTTTCTAAACTTCAGATTGGTCTGCACAGCTTGTTCAACCCAGGCTGATCATTGTGTGAAGTTTGTTTTATTTTTGTAAATGAGAAAAATATTATCAGCACAACACTTAAATGTCAGTCTTTAGATAACCATTTTCTGAACAATACACATACGAAAACATACATTTTTTTGGATAATGGACACAATACAACCTCACATACATACATTAAAAACCATCCATTTTTTTTTTACTCTGTTCTCTGGATGCTCTCTGGATGAACAGAATTAAATAAAACCCACAAAGCTCTTATAGATTCCACACTTGCCTTCTCACTTTATCCCTTTTTTGATGGCTGCAAACTGGTGTGTGAAAGTGGAGGACTCCTTAAATACCAGACAGGAGCAACCACATAAGAAAGCCAAATATAGCCTAAATTGACATAATGCTTCTTTTAATCCCTTTTCTCCTCCCCACCAGCTCCATACTGTCTTTGCTTTCCAATGTCCCCAAAAAAAAACTGTTTCAGCTGAATCCAGAGCAGATATTGCAGGCATCATTTGAATATCAAAGCCTGCCAGAGGTGGCACAGAGTCTACCAGCAGAGAAAACAAAACCTAATTAAAGCATATAATGTTTTTGCAGATGGATAATGAGGAGCCTCATTAGCAGACATTAACTTTACATCGTTGTCCCCTATACTGACCGCAATCATTGAATGACAATCTTTTCTTTTGTTTTGACTTGATGAAAGACTATTTGAAGTAACAGTCCTTGTGTCTTTGTCGTGGTCCATGGTAAGATTCCATGGATTCCAGGTAAGTGTCAACCAGAAAAAGAGTCTCAAAGTAGCCTCAACAGCTCACACGATTGTGCCAGTAAGCATCATAGACTGTGAGATGACTGTTGTATAGATAATCCAAGTAATAACTTGATAAGTAGAATATCATCGATCAGCAGTTGCAGACAGGCCAGCCATCATTATTACTGATATTACATCCCACTGTGACCATTTCATTTCCTGCTGTATAATTTAGAAGAGCACATATTTAAGTGACTATACTGTATCTTATTAAAAATATGGGGAAATAAATGGTTCTTAGCTATTTCTACCACTTGGTTTAGATATGTGATGCTAAAAGTGAGCGTATATTATGCCATTACTTTTTCAAATTTAGATTCCTTTACCATGAAGTGATATGTCAACCATTTGTACCGTTTTATTTAATGAAACGGTATAGATCATTATCATTAGCTTTAGTGAAACGAAGATTCCATTCCCCCTGTGACCCTGAATTGGATTAAGCATGTATAGAAAAAAGATGGATAGATGAATGTATGGATGTGTCAGGTTGAGGGTGTGGAAGGGTGGACACGGATGCGGACTTTCAAAAAAAAAAAAAAAAAAAAAAAAAAAAAAAAAAAAAAAAGTGTAACGGGTTTATTCACAAAAACAAAGTAAAAACAAAAAGCGCGGCAGAGCCGGATTCAAAATACTTGGAAAAACAAAACAAAATTACTTGACATGGCAAGGATAATAAATACTTAACTTAGTCGTGGCAACGTGGCATGAGAACTAACAGCAACAACAACAAAGATCCGGCAAAACTGAAAGGGGAGGCAGGAAACTAAATAGGGAGTGAGAGTGATTGGGGAGTGAGTGCAGCTGAGGGAAAAAACACAGGTGAAGTGAGTGAACTAATAAACAGAGTGCAGGGAAACTAAAGCATGACAAAAAGACCTAAACCTGGACTGAAAAACAAACATAACCTAAACATGAAAACTAAAAACAAGAGTCTCTGGGCGTGACAGAGCCCCCCCCTCAAGGGGTGGATCCCAGACAACCCCTAAGAAATCCGAGGGTGGGAGGGAGGGGCTCGAAGCCGGTCAGGCCGGGGACCAGAAACGGGTGTGTGGTACCGGCTTCGGGCAGCAGGAGGCAGTGGTCTGGCGGACGCCCAGACCGCAGACGGCATAGCAGGAACAGGCGGTGATCCGGCGGACGCCCGGACCCCCGATGACGTGGCAGCAGGCGGTGGTCTGGTTGGCACCCAGACTTCCGTCGGCGTGGCGGGAGGAGGAGCCGGGGACCGTCCCACGGTCGGACGGACCTCCGACGGGGGGGGAGCCCCCCCTTCAAGGGATGGATCCCAGACATCCCCAAAGTCTGGGGGTGGGAGGGAGGGGCTCGGACCGGTGAGTCCATGGGCCCCATGGGCTCTGAGGCCTTGTGGGGGGCTGCCGCCTCGTGGTCAGGCCCTGTGGCCTCTTGGTCAGGCTCTGGGACGGCTGGGGCAGGGGCCAGCTCTGGGACGGCTGGGGCTGGGGCCAGCTCTGGGACGGCTGGGGCCGGGGCCAGCTCTGGGACGGCTGGGGCCCTGGTGACTGTGGCTGAGGAAAAGCTGTACAGCATGGTTACCTGGTGTGGCTCCAAGCCGAAAATGTCCTGGGTTGCTGAGCGCTGCACGCTCATGACCTCCGCCCAGATGTCTGCCACATCCTTCAAGTGCTGGAGGACCTGTTTTTTTAAAAAGAAGTCCACCAGGTCATCAGCCACGTTCAGTTGTTGCCAGGCGGTGTCGTCCCGTGCCAAGCAGCACCAGAACTTCTCGTCCGCCGCGTCCATTTCTGGCCAGATCTTTCTGTCAGGTTGAGGGTGTGGAAGGGTGGACACGGATGCGGACTTTCAAAAAAAGGTAACGGGTTTATTCACAAAAACAAAGTAAAAACAAAAAGCGCGGCAGAGCCGGATTCAAAATACTTGATAAATACTTGGAAAAACAAAACAAAACAAAACAAAATTACTTGACATGGAATAAATACTTAACTTAGTCGTGGCAACGTGGCATGAGAACTAACAGCAACAACAACAAAGATCCGGCAAAACTGAAAGGGGAGGCAGGAAACTAAATAGGGAGTGAGAGTGATTGGGGAGTGAGTGCAGCTGAGGGAAAAAACACAGGTGAATTGAATGAACTAATAAACAGAGTGCAGGGAAACTAAAGCATGACAAAAAACCTAAACCTGGACTGAAAAACAAACATAACCTAAACATGAAAACTAAAAACAAGAGTCTCTGGGCGTGACAGGATGTTGAATGGGACAGAATAAAAATCTGGAAGGTCTCAAATGAGCTAAATGTCTGTCAACTTAGAAGTAACCAAAGGCATCAGTTCACAGTCAGGTGCTATTATCAGAAATACCAGACTTAAGCCCACTAAATTTCTGTAAGGTAATTCACTATACTGGAGACAGCAATTGTAGCCTTCAGCACTCACATTAAACTAGTAAAAGTAAAAGGGGGAAAACAAGCTACGGTGTCAGCATAGTAATGATATTGGCCACAGAGTGTTCAGTGCAGACTGACTCTAAAATAACACCTCACCATACACCACACAATACTTGGATCAATAGAAGAATCTAATATAATCCCAGAAACAAGAGCCTGGATGCTAGAACAGCACTAATGTGTCTGGCAAACTTACAGCCCATTGAGTTTTTCTGACTGTCCGACTTTTATAACAACAGACTCACACTCAAAATGCCGTTGTCTTCCTCAGTTAAAGAAATCAAGATATAAGATGGTAATGAGAAATCTCTCACATGCTGGAAGTCCCATTAGAGACTGAAACATGATATAACAACAATGATACAGTTGTAGATTTTCACCAGCAGAGGGGAGCCCTTCCACATCACAGAGAACTTGCCGCTTATACTTAACCTAAGTATTTGAGTTAGACTGTTCAAAATCAACGAGTGTGAAGCAGTTATATGCTGCATGTGTTTACGGGTAATTATCTATTTGAATGTCATTGTATATTCGTAAATTTTGTCAAAATTTTTCATTGATTGTAGTCTTTGAATATTTAAGATTTTGAAATAAACTGAACCCAGTTGCTGTTGCACAGCTACAGTAACATCATGAAAATCATAAAAAAAACAAAAAAAAAAACAAAGCAAACAGAACAACAGGTATGGGCTTGGTGGCAATAAATGTGAATGGTTCATAGTGAAAAAAGAGCAAGGACCCTGGGCACAGATCCATAAACATGAAATAAAACATAAATTTACAATGACAAGACCAGAACACATTCACAAAAGGCAAAATATCAAAGCGACAAAACAATGAAGAGATACAAAATTGGGGATGTAAAATACAAAGTCCTCAAATTGAAACAAAACAATCAAATTTGATGCAAACTGAACATTGTTTGACCAAATGGCCAAAAAAGAGAAACAAAATGATTTAAGGATGGAACCAAGTAAGATACAAAATGACCCAAATTATACAGAAACAACCAAAAAAAGTCACAGAGTCACCAAAGTATGATTCAAAATAGGCACAAACAAAAAAAGATTGTAAAAATAAGGTTGAATAAGATACAGAGTAACCACAGAAAGGCACAAAGTTCTACATAAATGATCAAATGAGATGCAAAACAAGCATAAAGAAACAGCTAAAGGTGTAAAAGATTTGCACGAAGCACAGCTGGAAACTTTAAATAATCACAAATGATATCAGTATTTTTTGTTGTTGTTCAGCGTTTCTTTCAGTCTGGATGTCTTGGTCCTCGTTTGGACATTTGCAGGCTGTTGACACATCTGCACCCGGGGGCATGGATGTTCATTTATAACATATCCATAAACAGAGAATACGATTCTTAGACAAATTAATGTTTAGAATTCATGATATTCAACAGATGGGTGATCCAATGGGCAACTAACTCAATGCAGAGCTGCTATGTAACCTGGTCAGGGTTGAACTAAATAGGCAAACTGCATGTGTACAGTACAGTATGTCCAAAGAAGGAGGAGGAAGAAGGAGGAAGGGAAGGGAAGACAAGTGGAGAGATGCTGGTAAAGTGAGTGAACCAGAATAGACTTCTGCTGAAACAACAGCGAGGAGGAGGCGAGGGTGGGCACAAAGAAGATGTCTCAGAGCAGACAGATAGGGGATTCATAGATGAAGAGGCTGAGTTTGCATGCAGAGCGATTATAAAAAAAGAGGCAGCATCAACAGCATACCTTGTTACAGATGAGTCCTGTAGCACTCGAGTCGGAGGCAGACATGATCCTGCTGCCAGTACTCTCTTCCCCCCATGGCACAGAAACAGCGGAACCCTCCTCCCCTCAGCCCGTAGTTACAGAGGGTAGAGAGAGAGGGAGGCGCGCTCAGCCTAAGTGCTTCACAGCCATTGCTGCGCTACCTCAACAGTCATTTCCTATACAAAATTGATGCCCTGACTGCAGTACTGTTGTGTACACGCCCGCATACTGGTGGTGTATGGTGGATTTCTTTTGCTTCCAGCCAGCCCTCGTGTAAAAAAAGGAGCTTTCCTCTGCTGGTCTCCTCTTCCTCCCCTCTACTCTCTTCTGAGTTGCAGAACCATGCCACAGATCTCGCATCAGCATAACAACACTGTAAGGTTTTTCATTCCCCTCTCATGTCAGTTTCAGCTTTAATAGATCCTGTAACAGTTCCATAAAATCAATTGGTTGTTGTGTTTGCACTCTCACTGAGTAATATTTTTCAGTGGAAATCAAAAGAACTTCCATAAATAAAACAGAACAAAGACTGAGCATGCATACCAAATGAGGCCAATATTACAAGGATCAAACAAGGAAAACGTTGGAAAAGACTGAAAACATGTAGCATGAACATAGTAGAAATAGTGTCACAACCCATAGTTAGGAGTTGTGAGATAGCAACACATCTCTAATCCTGTGGGGCTTTTTGTAGGGCAGCATCCATGTTACAGGCCAGATATTACAACCTATGAAAGGTAAAATGTGTAACCCTGATAATACTTATATCAACTGTATCCCTACCATGTATGTAAACTCCTGCTCCTAAACATTTGTGAGTGAAAGTGAAATAGAAAAGTTAGGAATTGTTAGTTAGAGCTTACTCAAAAAGTTAAAATGTGAAAGATGTGAAAACTATTGTGCAGAATGGATCTCAAACTCAGCTCCCAGAAGAGGACAAGTGGACTAACGTCTTCAATCACCCTTATCCCTAACCCTTACAAGAAATGAAAGGCCAGATCAACTGTATCGAACATCTGAATAGTGCATATCATACAGCGAGACAACAAACATAACATCATGATGGATTTCGTGAGATGTATAACATTGATATCATCACGTAAGGAGGAATATGGAAACATTGACGATTCACGCCGTGAGGAAGTAAGATGAAAGCAGCATCTCTGTAGGGAAATTAGTGAGGCAAATGTAGTTATTATTCCCAGTATTCTATGAGAACAAAAAGGGGGTGTAAAGTGTTGGATGACAGAGCGGTAGACATGAATAAAGAGGCACAAAAAGGGATAGTGGGAGAGCAGAGGAGGGTAGGGTCGTGCCCGTCTGCTTGTCTGACTGCCCTGCACTCTCCCCCTGACAGCAAGGTAATGCATGAACTGAAATGCAGCAGTGAGTCAGCAAGCAGCCATGTAGAGTCCATCAAAAATCTTAATAAGACAGCAGAGCGGTCTTAGTTGTTGCAAACCGCATCACTGTTCCTGGCAAGCCAGGCCGTGTGCCTGCTCATCAGGTCGCCCTGGGCACTGAGGACCCTACTTGGGGGTCCATTAATGCTGGCAGCATGCACGCACCCTCACCCTCAATCCACTTTGGCTGCTCAGCAATTAAGTGCACTCCACCAAGGCTTTTAGAAGAAAATCTCTCAGGGCAAAATTTCTGCATGGCTTTTTGAAATTAAAGGGAAGAAAGCACACACACACGCACACACACACACACACACACACACACACACACACACACACACAGAAACATGCATTATGATTGCAACAACTCTCAGATGCCTCTGATACGGAGGGAAGATGGCGGCCATATTCTTATCATTAGTGCCATGCATGTAGCAAAAAAAAATATTCTGCTTTTACTTTTAAATTCATATATCTGCTTTGCTATTGTTAGTTTTTTAAGCTCTCTATTTTGGAGAGAGACATGATGATAAAGAGAGAAAAAGATAATAAACAGGATGAAAGAACACAGTCAAACCACTGAAACAACAGGACAAGAGATTAACCGGAAAATATTTTTCTTTTTTATTTCTTTGCCTTTAAGTTGCTCTAAATATAACTCTCCTCTCCTTTCCTCACACGCCTCCCATCACAGACTGGGACTGGCAGTGTGGGGCGGATAGCAGAGGATTGTCAAAGTTCACTGAGTTTCGTTGAATTCCCCCAAGAAGGAGCAAAGCAGATTTGAGACCGGCTCAGCTACATTCACTGACGCCAGATTGCCCATCTGAATGTGAACTCAGTGCTTCTATGGAAAACAAGACCAGACAGCCAGCTAGACTTGTTTCTCATCAGCCAACAACATTTATACTGTCATGGCAGTAAAGGTGTTCCTTGGAAAAAATAAAATAAGTCACTGTTCACACAATCAGTACAAAGAGACATGTGTTTTGGTGACATTTACAAAACTTTGATCAAGGCGCATTTTTATTTTTAAGATAACGCTGATGAGATAGCAAATAATCTGATACAGATTATTTATTTGTTTTGTTTTGACCTTTTTTGATGGCAGAATAGTTTCTCACGTTTTCCTAATGAAAAGTCCTTGACATGCTTTGTTCACAATAGCACAGATTTACAGAACCATAACCATGTCTTTATAGTTTTATTCACAGAAGCTGGCGTTAGGGTTTTAGAGCCACAGCTCCACTCATTCTACTCTTTTCCATGAAGTGTGCCTGTTTAAAATTGGTTTTGAACTACAATGCAAATATTATTTTGGACACACATTGTATGAGAGAGCATAATGTACTTAGTCTGAGAGCTCACACACTACACTGATTTCTCTCATCTGAAGTTCAGCCACAGATAGTTGTTACTGATCACTCTTATGGGCACAATCTTGTTAAGAGTCATTCTCTGAACTGGCCCACGTTGAAAAAACAATGCACGATTAAAGAATGTGACCTTGAGCCAACTGTCTTAATAAAAGCAATTTAATTTAAACTGCATTTCTGGCTAAATCTATTGCAACTTTGAACCAATTCTTGGAAAATTGCCAAAATAAAATGTGATTTGTGCACACTTTATTACACTATTGTTCTGTGATCATTAAAGTTGTGTTGCAAAGATAAGTGGCTGGACAGAAGAAGAGGCTACAGCAAGGTGATATAATGTAAAAAGCACCATTCAAACATCAAATGAAAGAACCTCTGATTAAATTTTTATGCAAATCCCCTCCCACCCCTCTGTTTTATTTTTTTCTTACATAATCCCGCTGACAAACAAACAATCAAACTGTCAAGCCGTAAATAACCTCCTTGGTGGAAGTAACCAATCATTATGATGGAAAGCCTGGTGATAGAGAGCACAGTTTAGAATATAATTTAATGTAAGCACCATGATTAATACTCTGTTTTATATCATGCTAATCAGATTGAATAAAAACATCAACTCACTAAATATGGGTACAAATTTGATCAAGGATTCAGTGCCAACTTTCAACACTACAAGCACATGTTCAAAAAAGAAAAGGTTTTTTTTGCCTGAATCAAACCTGACACTTTTTTTTTTTTTTTGCTGAGGGCAACCAAATTTTTGCTCAGTAAGCAACTGATCTCTGCAGCAGCTGGGAAGAAATGATGAGCATATGAGGGAAAACAGACCTCCAGATCGTCTCAACAAACCTGGAGCTTTAAGCACATAAACTTTGCAGTCAGTATCCCACGTCAAGCATTTTGACTCGGGAAGAGGCATTTTACAGTAACAGAGTGCAGCAGGAGCTGAGGCAGCATCGCAAGGAGAGGTGGATAATTCAGAGCCGGGGAGAAGTGCAACCAGAGTAGGGCAGAGTGGATCAATATGAGAGCCACCTAGATTGATACTTCATTCTGTCCTTAGCAGCTACACCCTTCTCTAATGCTACTTCAGGATACTTTCTCCCTGTCCATAAACAACCCTTGATAGACCCTGCAGCCCTTCTACTTCCATTTTATTTCAGTACTCAGTTTTCAAACATCCGATTTCTCACCAAAAACATACGTTTTTCTGCACTAACTAGTTGTTTGTCATTCAGCAGCATTACAGAACTGCTATTAATGTAAAGATGTGACTCGTTTCAGAAGGGCTGACAGTGAATGTGGCATACATCTGAGGATGAGGAGCAAGACACAGACAGCCTGGCCAGGACCTCTATCTTTCATCCGCGCTGCCAACTTGGCCTTGCTGGCTACTCTGCGCATACTTATGCTCTCATCCCCCCCAAGGGATCCCTCAACCTGACTTCACCAAACAGTTTCAAGGTATAGAGAGGCTGGAGCTAACCCACATAAAGCTGTGTACCTTGAACGGAATGTGGAATTGCACAGTGCTGCATCCCTCATTAAATCAGATGTGTTTGTTCCAAGCTGACTTGATTTAGGCTCTAGGTTTGATTTAGTCCTAATTGGTGGGTCTTCACAAGTGGGATGAACTAACTTTAGGAATGTCAGAATTATCAATATGTAATGACGCCCTACATATTCACACATTCCGGCTTTACATTAAAATTTTTACTTCTAGGCATTGATTAAATGTGTTCTGTGTGTTGGTACAACGAGATAAAGGTCATTTATGAATGAAGATAACAGATGTGACAACCAGGATGAAGAAAACTGGAGAAACTGGTACGGTTGCAATTTTAGTTGTCCAGCCCTTTGCATAAATGAAAGAATATAGCTCGACTGTTCTGTTGACTTTTAATGTAACACTGAAGCACTGTTTCTAAACAGGAACTCAAAGCTGGAACTGGGATCTTGGGTCCTTTCAACATTGCTGGTTCATCAAATTTAATCAAAGCATGCACACTGATGCACTAACACACACACACGCAGAAATGCATCTACATACACACAAACACAGAAAGCACTTCACTCCTCATGGGACAGGCTTTTAGTGCTCTGTCTCATGCAGTATTTAATTGACCCCACACAGGAAGCCCAGCGGTCCCAAATGCACTCCTTCCCCCTACCAATAGAAAAAGCATGAGCGAGTGTGCCCACAGCTTCCCACCACTGCTCCTCTGTCACACAACTGCTCTAAATGCCATTTTCTGCTTTAGTGAAACTTAGACTCCTCACAGAAATGTCAGTGGCGAGGGTGAGAAATTTAGATATACATAACATTTCCTCAAAACAGTCAAATGTACCTGAAAAATCACGACACCCCCCCCCCCCCCCCCCCCGACAGTGATAACAGTCAAACTTTCAGACATAATTTTTAAAAAACATCAGAGTTAAAAGATCCTCCTATTTCTACAAACTACACCTACATCTGCAAACGCCATCTAATCAGGTATGGTACAGAAAAACCAGCACGGATCTCTTTATGGATGGGGGTCTCTGCATTTTACAGTCGAGAGATTAGATGTAGAGGAGATAGCAGTGTACTTACTCAGATGGAGGTAGGAGAGCACACTCCCCGTCTCTCAACTCTCTCTGCTAGTCAGTCATGGTGTTCGCTCTCTCTTGGGTAACACTGAAGTGTACTGTAGCGTGCTTGTAAGTAGTCTATCCCTCTCTCTGCCTTTACACCCCCCTCCTCTCCTATTCTCCACCACTCTCAGAACACAACCCCTTGCTACGTCACTGAAGCTCACTCTGCTCCGCATATCATCCTTCCCACCCTCTCTCTTCTTCCCTTTCATCTCTACCTACCCTGTCCGATGGGACTAAGCGTCACAGGCGCATGCTGAGTTCATTCAAGACTCTCATCGTGACTGACCACGGCACAGTTTAAAATGACCATGTGGTATTTGGCTAGATGCTTCTACATCTTACAGTAAAAACTTACACTTTAATGAGTTAGGTGCGACAAAGGCAAAAAATGAATCTTTTGGCACCAAACTGAAAAAACATAACTGAAAATAGATGTCACTTTCTCTATAGGGTCATTTATGTTGAAACTAATTATTTTAAGCACAGCATGTAAAGGCCCCATATTTACACATACACATACACAGACACACACGCACAGCTGTGTGAACAGGGGTGTGCACATACAACCATAGAGTACTCACAAATACAAAGGCAACATCTCAACAATGGAAATAGACCGTGTCTGCAGTCCAGTCGTAGACTTTTCAGTCACTATGGATTTCAACATGTCAAAATCCAAAAGTTTAGAGACATGAGTCAAAGTCTGTGTGCTGGATGAAGGGGTACGAGGGCTTTGTTCAACATGTGGGAGCGTCCCCTGTGTAGCCTCATGTTCATAGAGTGTGCTCTGCAGAAGTCATGGCTGGATGTGCTCTCTGACAGCTCAGCTGAGTGTGTGCGTTATGCATGTGTAATAATGAGGATGTGGGAGTTTTTTCTTGTTTTTACTGCACAAGTCAACCAAACATCTAAAGAGATGAAGGATGCTCTTATGAAAGCCTTTAAAAAGATGCCAGTGCAAAGCTTAACAACGTGCGTCTAAAAAAAAAAACAACCAGTCAGTATAAATAAAATAAAACCATGAGTTTTGGGCTGATGAGAAAATTTCCAGCACAGCTGAGATTCATAATTCATACATTAAGCTTGCAGGAAACAGAGGCAAAGGCAGAGAAGAAAAAATAAAAAAATAGAGCAAGATGGAGGAGGCACCAAATTCTGCATGAGCAGAAGATGTGAATAAAATATGAATGAATGAATAAATGGAAAGTTAAACTCCATGGTGCTTTGCACTGAGCAGGAGAAAGACAGAAGGAGGAGAGAGCAGCTTTAGGAGCTGCACTGAAGCATTGAGTGCAGATGTCTGCCAGTCTGTCCCATATGAAGAGCCTCTGTGGGCAGAGCTGCTGCAGGTGCATTATGGATGAGGGCCTATTTTAAGGCACGAGGGATGCTGCATTTTGATTTTTGAGGGGAGGGGGAAAACACCTGGCTGCTGCTAAACACTTTTGTGAAGTTTATGCAGCACTTGATGGGTTCAGACGTGCAGGTACAGAATATGTTCCAGAACAGACCTGATTTCTGTGTGACTGTACACATCAAGAGGAAGGAGGAGGTAAGCAGACTGAGATGCCACTGAAGTGACTGAAGGTGTCACTAAGCAGCCATTCTTGCACTTCATGCAATAATAAAGCACACACTCATATATCTTACATAATCTCTGGTGAGGTTGCTCACTGGAAAGATTGTTCAAGCTGCAAACACAAGTTTTAACAACATGTATTTTTTTCTTTTAAAAGTGTGAGATATTTCTCAATTGTCACAGAAATGTTTTTGTTTTGTCATTATAATGTGACAAATGATTCAATTAGCAAGAGCTGGTTGAATTATAAGGGAGGAGTGTAATATCGGATGAGCTTGCATACCATTGCATGCATGTTTTAAATCTTTTTTTTTTTTCAACCTTTAGTACTTTACTTATATCAATTATAGATAGGTATTACAGTAAACAAAAGCGCTACTAAAATGGAAATGGATAAAATACCTATAACAACAAATTCATGTTTGCTATCTGTCTCACAAAGATTTTTGCACATTATTTTTATCTGTCTAACCTCTTGATCACAACAAAAACCCTGCCTAGGTGAGATATTCAGGAGACTTTTAGCACCTCGGCATGGATCTAGTGTACAATCTGGCTCAACCACCTGCAGTTTTCCTACCAGACCCACACTGAAGCAAATGATGCACATTTTGCCAGTTGGCTGGCAGCACAGTCAAAATCGTCATTCTTGACTTTTTAAACACCTTTAACGCAGTCCAGACCCTCCAGGAGGGAAACAAGCTCATAGAGATGCAGATGGATACCCTGATGGCATCTGTGGTGGTGGATTATCTCACCAGAAAGCTGCAGTTCTTAAACCTGCTGCATCTGTGTTCTCTACAAAATATATTATATAGCTTGCTCTCTATGTGCTGGAGTATGTGCAGAAATGAAAGAAGACATGTTAAACTTTTCAGGCGCAAGCAAGTCAACAAAAACGCTGGTCTCAAAGGAAACACAAGAAGAAACAGGGTATTAAAGCTTAAGATAATAGGCTTTGTGATTCCTGAATTATTGCATTGTTGTTTCATCAGACTTTTCCTCATAATGACACAGTTCTCTACTTTTAATTCAAAAGCTAAGAGTGGATTTAATGACCAGGAAATAATTCATAAATCTGTAAAACACAAGCTTATGCCAGTTGGATTAATTTTGTTCCACTGTGCACATGCATATTACTGCATCATCTGCAGCTTTTGCATCATCAATTGCAACAGATACAATTTTACTGTAACAGAGATAACTTTAAGGTTTTCAATCTGACAGAGGTAATGTTTTTGCTTTAGACTGTTTTTAATCTTAATTGGAAACATCCTTTTGTGGATTGTCTGGTGTAATTTCATGGCAAAGTGGAATAAGAGGATTAGCTAAAGTCACAATCAGAAGTAGATAGATAGATAGATAGATAGATAGATAGATAGATAGATAGATAGATAGATAGATAGATAGATAGATAGATAGATAGATAGATAGATAGATAGATAGATGGATGGGTGGGTGGGTGGGTGGACAGACAGACAGACAGACAGACAGACAGACAGATAGATAGATAGATAGATAGATAGATAGATAGATACTTTATTAATCCCAAGGGAAAAAATCAAAGGTGGAGGGAGGATCTCTTTATCCACTGTAAGTAAAAGTACTCATACAATGTTGTGAAAGTAGTTTATTATAAAAAAATAATAAAGCATAACTTGTAAAAAAATATCTTAATATCTAATATGATAATAAATAGCATTAGATTAATCAATGTAGTTGGATGAGGTGGGGCTAATCTTGCAGTATTTTATCCAAGTCCAACTAATAATGATTTCCATTATTATTAGTGATCTTTTGATTACATCTGTTATAAACTTGTTGTTTGGCGTGAAAAGCTCCAAATTCAGTGAGAAATGTTTCCTCAAGAGCTCTGGACAATGAACAAAGTAGTGGCCTCAATTCTTTCTACTGACTGAAATAATTAACAAACCATCACTGTTGTGTCATCAATGTGGTTATAAAACTGTCCAGACGTTTGACTCTACAGAAGAATAAATAAATAGATAAACAAATGAATAAAATCACTTTATGAGCTCTTGGTACATAATAAAAAATCTTAATTTGTGAGGAGAGTTGTTGACTATGCTGTTATATCAATGTGACTCAGTCAAAACTACAATATTTTCCACTTTAGTAGAGTAAAAAAGAGAAGCTTAAGTAAAGCACAGAATTCGACCTCAAGCAGCATTTGGGTAAATGCAATTAGTTTCTTCCCACTCCTGGTCCCAGCGTCACACAACGTTGAGCCCCGCCCCCTCAACGTTGATCTCCGCCCCGATCTGCGGTCTGCAGTCAGGGGTACTTGCCCTCAGACTCTCTTGGACGGATCACCGATCTGCTATCTTGCGTAAATGCTCATAACTGATTCGTCTGTTTTAGTCAAAGCTGTTCACGTGAACATTTAAACGCCCAGCTCGTCTGCCCCTAATTTCAGCTGGCATGCTGACAGTGACAATGCGTGTCGAGGCTCTTCCGCTCCCAAGTGAAAGATTCCCAGTGAGGTCAGGCTGTCTAATTTAATCACCATCCATCCAAACAGCGACGTATAATGTCGCCGCTTGGTTCCGTCTACAACGGCACAGTGACAAAGCACAACGCGTGTGTGGCTTCAGTGAAGCTCAGCAACATCTCGACCAGGAGAAACTGAGAATATAGCCCACCTCGTTAAGCAGGAAGACGCTTGAATTGGTCAGGGACATCCGCCGTTAACGGGAATCCCGCTCACCACAGCTCAATTTGGGACGAAAAAAAACTTTCTTTTTTTCTTTTCTTTTCTTTTTTTTTTTTTTTTTTTTTACAGTTACCTAAAATGGATCAACTAATGTCAGAGCACCGAGCCTCGTCCAAACATTTTCCACGAGATAACGGCTCGGCCGCTCCTCAACGCTGAAGCTCTGGCAGCATGTGCGCGGTAAAATGTCTCATTTCTGACACATGGCATGACCAGTGTCTGTACACAAAGGATGGATGGATTACGACTTTTGTAATAAATTATGCAAAACCTGCACTTTTTTCACAGTCCAGTCCCACCCGGGGGATTTCAGCAGTGTCATGCCAGATTTCTATTTTTGAATCTGAATATGTGGTTTTCGATTACGAGTTTGGTGTCTGTCGCCTTAAATTGGTGCCTCACTCAAACTCAGAATGGATTCTTCTTTTTTTTTTTTTTTTTTACCTTCCGGAGTGAATCAGTATTAGACTCAGCTCATCTTCCAAAAACGTGTACAAAGTAAATGTGGCCATTCAAGCTGCTTATCACGAATCGTGAAATGAATTAAACTGGGTGAGAAGTTCCGAGACTACATCCTGCTGATTATAGTGATAGGCTACACCGGGAGGGAAATAAATCGTGTCCTCAATATTGTCTCGTGTGCATATGCGAGTGTGAAACTCAAACAGTGTGTTGAATTACCACAGTTTAGGGTGTTTCTCTTTGCATCATTTTACATAAGGCGTTGTTTGATCGGGATGCTGTTTTGGGCGTTTTGTGGTCGCTGGCCGAAGCTTTCAAGGCAGATAGGATAAGATGCAGGTATGCTCGTTTTTCACTGATCCAGCACTTGGCTCCCCCTCGCATCCTGTTAGCGTCCTCCATTTACACAGGACCAATCGACCGCTTCTCTCATGTAGCATATCCTGCCAATGTCAAAAACACCGGAGAAAGTCACAGTTCCAGTACAGGACCACAGAGAGGACCCATGTTTTAACTGAACTACCTTTTGTGGTTAGTTTAGATTTTAATTAGCTTTGGAACACAATCAGGCTTTAATACTTTGGCATAATCCAGAGCAAATACAGATGCCCCTCAGAGATGTTTAATGTTTGAAAATACTGTTCTTGGAGTAATAGTGTGTAGAATTCATTCCAAACAGGCTCAGTTGATCTGTTTTTGTGCTTGCGATAAACAGGAAAGTGAACTTCTGAATATCCTAAGACAAAGGGACGCTTGATCACTTCAGGTAGACCAAATACATTTATATTGACTGAAGCTTGAAAAAGAGAAACAGTGTTTAAGCAGTTAAAGTTTTGTAGAATAAACGTGTTGGATCAAGGTTTATTGCAAACTGTTTCATTCATTTTTGTCTCACACTGGCTTGTAGATTGGACAGGATCTGTAGCGTCGGCACACAGTCATGTTCTACAGATAAATCATATTCAGATGTTAATGGTAATGAAGATTTCCATTTACTAAACTTATTCAGACACAAATAGTTAATAAATTGTTTAGATGTAATACTGTATACTTTTAAGATGTTGCAAGCCTTTCTTGCACTGGAATTGGTTACAATTAGCAGAAATGTCTTCAATAAAAAGATCGCTCCTTAGTGTAGTTGCACCAGAGGTGTCAGGTTTCCACACTGTAGAAAATGCACAGTGGACCACAGCTAAACTTGGCCTAAAAAAATTGTAAAATGTGTGCTTGTATTGGTCTAAAATCTTTGATTCGGTGTGAGAACAAACTTTCTCTCCACAGCAGATGAACATCAAACTCTTTGCAGACGTATTTCTTCACATTAGAGGTCAAGCCTCTAACACTAGTCTCTAGCTTCAAAGATTTTTCTTTACAAGGGACCTTTGAATCGGGAACAGTTGTGAGAAACAGTTAATGACTAACGGCGCCCACTGCTGGACACACCAGCATGATACTACTACAACAGCATAACAAGTGGGTAAATTGTTACACTGTTCATTTCACCACCACAAGAGGTGCTATCTCAAAGTCAAATGGCCAATTTGTGGAACAACGTGTTCTTTGGTCATTTTCCTGTTCTAAAAGGTCGAAGCAGCAATATTCTTGTTTCTGTTTCAATGAAAAAAATGTTTTAAATGTCTCAACTTCAATAAGGAAACTTTGTCAGGTGGGCTACCAATGCTGAAAGTAATATTTTGGCAAAGGAATGCAAATGGTGGGGTCAAAAACTAGGTGTGTAGAGAAGAACTGTAAGGACTTTAAAAAATCATTAATCTGAAACAATCTGTTGTCTGATTGAGAGGAGGATTTCTATCTTTCTCAATGCAAGGCCTTCCCAAACACCTGTATGAAGGAGACGCAGGTGCTGATCCAACAACTGGACAAACGGATGCTCTATTGTCTGACCAGGCACTTATGTGTGCTACAATGGCAACTCCACATATTATTTTGAAAGGCTAATGATGTTGTTTGATGTTACTGAAGACCTGCTATTCAATTCATTTGGTTTCAAATTTAAAATAAAAACACAAATCAATTTTCACGATGTAGTTGATGATCCAGTGTGGAAACTTACCCCCTTTGGTGCACGGGGCATGTTTCCCTAGTGCGAATACTGTACTTGACTGTCAACAATTCTGTCCTGAGATCAGATTATTGAACATGTAATGAATGAAAAAATGTGTATCCAAAATATATTCATTTAATTTGGTCAGCGCCATTGTGATATATTGTACTCAATCGATATGAAAAAAAAAAAAACAGTGAAAATGTGACAGCATTTGCTCTCCTCTGCTCTTATGTTTGTAACCATGAGCAATATCACTGAAATGTTGACTGGTTCGAAAATGTATCACCCTGCTAAATTGTGCCTTATTAAGGTGATATGTACGGTGTTTGATTTGATCTATAATTAAAAACAAAGGACAACTGAATGGACAACTTTCAAAATATAGACACAAATCTAAATTTAATTAATCAAAAGTGATGTGTAATTTCACACAAATGGTTGACTAAACAAGGCTATAAAAGCACCCATCAGTGTCACAGCTTTGACAGTTTTGGTTGTGTTTACTTGAGTATGACTCCACATGTTAGAAGATTGCCTGAAAAAAAAAGGAAACTACCGTATATATGCAGTTTGAAACTGTAGAATGGAGGTTACCTTTATAAATTATGCTAAGAGCTCATGTTCGTTTACCAAAATGCAGAGTGAAAAGGTTTCTCAATTTGTCAAGAGAGTTGAAAGGAGAGGTATTTCCAATGGGATGATAATCTCAAACAAACGCTGCAGCAATTAGAAAGTGAAAACTGGATGAGTGGGCACTGAAACCCTCCAGAAATTCATCAGAACACCTTATGAGTAACAGCTGAAAAAGATCCACCTGTGCAAATTGAACATCTCGCCACAGATCCGCGGATCTGTAAAAAGATGACAGACACTTTAGAAACTAAGAAATCTCAACAACAAACCAGCTATACTCTTTTATTCAGGTTAAATAACCAGTTTTGGTTGCTGTGGCTCTAACATGGAGGCTTTCTATCCTAATGCCATGAGTAAAATACTTTATATTTTCAAACTAATTGGCTTATAAATCTTTGTTATAAAAACAAATAATGTTGCATTTAAATGTCTCATACAAGTATGACCAAACATTTTAGAAACAACAATCAGGGATCCGCTCTATGTGACATATTCACTAAACTCACTAAAAGTTCGTAATTGTGTAAACTGCTAACATGTATCCGGAGAAACTTTGCATCAGTGCTCAAGTTAATTCCATCAAGTACCAATTTTGCATGTGTAAATTCCTTTTCTCCTCATTTGTGACTGCTTTATCTTTTCCTTTAACTTTCCGAGATTAAGATTTCAAAGTTTTGAGGTCTTCATTTTCCAGTTACTGTAGTACTGCTGGCAGTTTTTGGAGGTTTGTCATAGATGAAACTCTTCTGCTGCTTTTGCTCTTGTGACATTTGACGGTACCTTTCTGTGATCACTGGAGTTCGCCTAGTCTTAGTTTTGAGCAGGTCCGCTGCAGAACTATTATGCTTTTAAGGCTTGTATAGCACTGGGGTCCCTGTAGATATATGAACAAGCGTCTACTTCCATATGGGCCTGGGCTTAGCCTGAGAAAATGGACACTTGGTCCCTATTGGAGATGAGACTCCAAGATCTACATTGAAAGCTGGAGGTGACCCGGCATTTTCAGTCAGGGATCTTTCACTCTGGAACTATTTGCCGGATCTATGTCCTCTTTTAAATATCTTTTGAAAAATTACTTTTTTTTTTTTTTACCCCTGATGGAATGTAATTTTATCATATTTTTCCTGCATCTGCACAAGTAACTGTATATGTATGTGTGTGCGTGTGTGTGTGTATCTATAAATATACATGTGCACATTTGTATTGTAATTTTCCTACCACACTGCCAATTTACTGTCATCTGCTTCTGTAAATGACTTTAGAAGTTTTGTTTAGAAATGTACAATATAAATAGAATTGTATTCATCTTTTACTCATCATAGCCTGCTAAACTAATAGGCTATACTTTATGTCATTACATCGTGCCTTTTTTATTGTGTATTCCATAGCTGTAGCCAAATATTTAATGTTCCCAATGGGATCTGGCAGGGCGTGTTGTTGTTTTAAACAGTGAGAAGTCAACAGTCCGTGTCAACACTAGTTGCCTTACTGGTTTACAGATTAAATATAATCATGAGATCTCAACATACTGGCTGCTTGCACGGCCATCACACCTGACTCTGCTTTTATCCATTGTTTTGCTGTCAAAAACGTGAACGTCAACACTTCAAGGAAAACACTTTGGAGCAGTTTCAGTTGTATTACCTTTGGGCTGATTTTACTAATCATCGCCACTAGATGGTGCTGTGACAGTTTCATAACTCAGAACGGTCTCAGTTTCGTATTACTCCCCTGTACTTGCCTGCTTTTATCTGCATGTTGTGTCATAACCAGGCGGGGTTCTGTACATTTATGAAGTGAGATAAAAGTAAAGGAGCAGATAACAACACGGCAGGAATAAGGTTGTTAAATCCCACACGTGCAGGCAGGGATATACTCGTGCCACCTCTAGGGGGACTCCTGTGCTCACGAATGGAAATGCAGGTCGCGTGAGTGTACGCGCGCGTGTGTGTGTGATAAGAAACAGAGAGAGAGGGAGAAAGGCGTTGGGACCGTAGTGTCGGGCTCTGGCTTACAAGAGCGAAGGTTGCCCTACTAATTTCGCAGTTTCCCCTGCTTTCCCAAAGTCCTCTCCAGTCGGACAAATCCGCATCAAGCGTGTCGCGGCGGCGGCTGCATGAGGACTGAACACTGGGCTAAACTAGGGCTCCACTGCGGTGTTAAGAGTTACTCCTATTGGGTATATCTGGCATACATGGATATCCGATGGTAAGTACTGTCTTCCCCAAATGCTTTCGCGCGGCTCCACCGGGTAGCTGCTCTGCACATTGTTCATTTGTTGTAGGTCGGCGGAACTGTAATGCAGTCAGATGATACAGCAGTCGGAAAAAATGCCAACAGCTGACTTGTACTACGGTGTTGTGCTGTTGTGATTGCGGCGGGGTTGAGCAGCCAGAACAATTCTGCAGGACTGAACACAATAACATATGCCGGCGTGTGTATATACCATTAATTTACACTTTTTTTAGGGGGATTTTAAACCAGTCAGCTGTTTGACAGTTCGCGTTTTGGCCACCGGCGTTTCACTATATGTTTCTCTTCTTGTGACCTGTTTGGAGTCTAAACATGAGACGTTTTTGTTGCGAGAGACAGGCCCATGTAACCTAATTTTACCCTTGTAGATTAGACCCTTTCATCGATATCTACAATGGTCCTGCAAACTGCACTACACATCCCTGTGATTTCTTGGGATTCGGTGCCAAGACTGAAGTTCCCCGACGGAATGTTTCACTCCTGATAAGTTGGTAAAGGCGGTGATGTGTGTCGAGCTGCACAGACTCCGGGCTGTTCAGGCTGCCCGGGTCCCACACTGGCTCCATGTGAATTGTGCTTAAAGAGGCTACATGTGAACACGGAGAGCTGTCGACTTTCCCTGTAGGCTACTTGGTGCGTCCTGTTATGTAATGCGCTTCGGCCGACTGCCCGCAACCAGACAGTCAGGCCTACACGTGTAATTTGCCCAAAAAAAAAAATGTTTTCTAACGTCACGCTTTACAATGAAGGCAGCAAGACGAACGGTCCGTGTCCAACCCTAATAACATCTTAAAGATGGCATGGTCTTTGACCATTCAACAAAAAGCCAGCGTGAGCATCACAATCTCAGTGTGTAATGCATGCAGGACGGCTGACTCAACTCAGCCTATGTGATACAGATTCGATTCATGATAGATAGCAGATGCCTGCATGCACAGATTGTATTACATAAGAGCTGTACGACCTGTGGTTAATGTATCAAAGGTAAGTAGAGGTAAAAGGTTATTTGTGCATGAACAAGAGGCCACGTCATTACAGAGTGGGTCACATGCGTAACTGATGCTCATAACGTTTCAATAACACGTTGATTATTGCACTTGTTAGCGATTGTTCTGATTGGCTATTGATAGATAGATAATTTGTTTGAGGGATACACCCGTCCAACTTGATTTTGATTGAGAATGGAGATGTTTAGAACACAATCTATCAACCCTGCTGTGTGTTTGAAACCAGATTTTTACAACTCACATTACAAGCTGGTGATTCTAACCATGTCCATGAGTGCACTTCATGTGTGCTCTTCCCACCATTAGTCTCAGCTCATTCAGCCTGGCAGAGATTTGCTTATTAAGTTTAGAGGTTAGCAGTGTCCTTGACATGTGCAGCCAGAAGCCAGCTATAGTGAGTCATCAAAGCTAATGGAGGAAGCATGGACAATTTAATCTGGACTGGAGAGCTCTTGATCTCTGATGGTGCCCACTCATTGGACCTTTGTTGTCAAATAGAGCACACCCTTCCCTGGCCACTCAAGATGTTAAGGGCAGATTGCAGTGATAGAGCGTAGCTGAGTGCTATTTCCACCAAGAATAGTTGTTCTTGGAGTTCCAAAAGCTCCCAGTGGTAAAGCCAGCAATCAGTGGACAATTTCTTGAAATAAGAATGCTTTCAGCATTAGAGTTTGATGACAGAATGACCAGTGGAATCTGCTGCGTGAGGCAGTATAATTGAATGAATTGTTGCTATCACAATTCAATGTTTTGCAAACAAAACAAAAAATCGAGGAAAGCATGGAAATGCTCTCCCAGGCTGTTGGTAGCATGTGGTGAAGGAGAGTGTAATGTTCAAGCCACATATTAGATGTCATGTATTGGCTTAGTGATCGATTCTAACATTTTCAGGCAAAAAGTCACATGTAAATATGCATATGCAAGCACAAAGATGTCCGTAATAACAACCAGAACACGTTATATGAAAAATCCATGTTTTCCTGCGTGTTTATGCATATATCATGATCCTGATCCTCAGGGAGTTTTATCCTCAGGCCTTGTTTGTTCAACAACATCACATGCTTTGTTTGATTATGTGTGTCTTCTGTTTTTTCTTTATTTAGGAAAACAGGTGGTTTGTAGAGCTACAAGGTGGTGTATAGGGTTGAAACAGAATGAACAGCGGCTCAAACACAGACTCACCTCTGATGCCTCTGGCCAGTCTGAGCTCATGGTGTGTGCTCGCTGGGATAATCTAGTGGCCTGGCCAAGGAGCGGAGTTTCTACATACAATAAAGCCCACACAGGTGAGAGGATCCTCAAATCCCTACATCCTTAAAGCTAATATATTACTGGCAGCATGTTCAGTTAAAATGCGCTCATTTTGGGACTGTTTGTGTGAAGTTTTACATTACTTTGTTTTGCTAGGATGTCGTGGGCCAGAAGCCTCTTCGTAGGCAGAGAGGATGAGCGAAAAACGGCATGGGGAGAGCGAAACGGCAAAAAGAGGAAGGACAGCTCGTCACTATGCAACCCACGTTACATGAGCTGCCTGAAAGACTCAGAGGACTTAGAGACCCCTAATGTGGCCCCTCAGCATTACCACTGCGGAGCAGGTACCAGTGGTAGCAACTTTAGCCAGCGTTGTGGCTGGCAGGAGGACCACTATGGGAAAAGGATGGTTGGCGGTGTCGATCTAGGTTTAAAAGCTGTGGACCTGGGCTTTGACGATGGTGAGCTTAAAGGCAGAAAAGAGGAAGAATTAGGGGAATTAGCAGAGGGCACCTGCAAGATGATGACTGCCACAGACTGCTGGATGCGAGTTTTGTGGGTTTTCCAATCCAAAAAATTTCAGTCCGCTAAGCTGGAACGTTTGTACCAGCGCTACTTCTTCAGACTCAACCAGAGCTCTCTGACAATGCTGATGGGGGTGCTGGTGGTAGTGTGTGGAGTCATGCTTACCTTCCACTGCATCCACACAACTCTCAATGTGGCCTACATGTCAGTACTTTCTGTAGCCATGGCTCTCTTCCTGGCCATGATGGTGGTGTGCAACCGTAATGGCTTCCACCAGGACTACATGTGGATTGTGAGTTACCTGGTGATCGGTGTGCTGATTGTAGTGCAGGTTTTTGGGGTACTGATGGTGTCCCCCCGCAGTGCTTCAGAGGGCATCTGGTGGACGGTCTTCTTCATCTACATTATCTACACTCTGCTGCCGGTCAGAATGAGAGCTGCTGTGCTTAGTGGAGTGGTGCTGTCCACCATACACATTGTCACTGCCTGGCAGATCAACCAAGAGGACAAGTTCATTTTTAAACAGGTAAGTCAAGGCAGAACAACTGGAGTAAATCCAATCCAGTCTGTAAAGAAATGGATGGATATTTACACTAACATCTGAAAGTTTCTGTTGAGTGAATGATATGCTTATGCTTCTGTTAGTGTACGTTTGAGCTTTGATTCTGTTTTCCACATCAGAAATCAGAGTGGAAGCAATCTGGCCATTAATTAGTGGGCAGAAAATAATCAGCAACAATTTGTTTATCAGTTTCCGATTTGAGTCACTTTGTGCCAACTTTCAATCTTGCATTTTCTCCATTTTATATAATTCTGAAAAAAGAATACCATTTTTTTAGACTGTTAGTAAAACAAAATGATGTGTCACATTTAGCTTTGAAAACTTTCCAGCTTGGATCGTGATATCGGATGCTGTGCATTTGCAGATAATTGTTTCCAGCAAAGATCAGTACATGAAGAGAAGTCTTTGCACGTTATAAAAAAATCAAGTTACTTCATTGCGGAAAATCCAATACTGTCACAAAGCATGCGCTTACATTGATTTCATATACCCAAAGGTATTCATTGGATGGTTATGTCACTTTGAATAGTTTGTCTCAGACCTCGTCACAATTTTTATTGAATACACACATATATATATATATATATATGTATAGCATATTAAATATATATGTATAGCATATTAAATATATATGTGTATATATATATATGCTGTAATTGTCTCTCATTTGTGATAATTAGCTATAGTTTTGCTCAGAGCAGAAATGTTCACCCAAACTTTGTCCACACTCGGATGAGTCTTCAGCAGTGTGAAATGGACAAATCAAGAGAGTGTCGTCTTGTGTCTTCTAAGTGCTGAGGCCTCATGTCAGTTGTCCTCACAATGCATTATTGAACAAAGCCACAACTGTGAATGTAGTTCTCCGTGACAGTGAAGACACGTTAGGCTTCATGGCTCACAAAAAGATCATTAACAGTAACGGCGATGGTTACTCTGTTTCAATGCATTTGGACATAGAGTATTGTCTTCTTTTTCCTTATTTTTTAAATGCCACTTTAGTTTTGTGAGAATAGTATCCATGCCTTTATATGAAAGCCTTTTAGTTAACAATTGTCTCTTTGTTTGAAGATGCCTGTCCTGATGCATATTGTAGAATCCTGCTTGCTCATGAACACGCAACAATTAACAAATAATTTATGAGAATACAAAAAATATCCCATACGTCCTTGCCACCATGTAACTGAGTACAATGTTGTTACTGTATTCACCAGTGGAAGTGGCCTACTTTCTCCTCCCATCAATATAGGACAAACATGGTACAGACTCCTCAGCCGCATTTCCATGTCAAAGGTGCTGTACTAAAAGTAGATGGTGCAGTAGATCTTGGCAGCTATTCAAATGAGCTTTTTAATGAGCCTATGTTTTGTGCTGTAGGGCAGTGACTGGCAACTCTTTGGGGGTTTGTCGAAGGTCATCTGGCTTGAATGAGCCCGTTTAGCTGTATTGTGGAGGAATATCATGATAACGTAGCATGGTGCCATTCAGGCCGCAATCCTCTAAAACAAGGAGGCTATTGTATTTAAATGAAACAGGGTGGGGTGCAATACTCAGATTGTGCAATGAATTTGATGGAAAACAGGATGATTACTTCTTCATATTGGAAGCAGTTTGTAATTGCTTCAGCTTGGAGCTCATTGTAAATATTTCTTCTTTGCTTTTGCGTGTGTGTATTTTTTTGTATGTGCTGCCTGTTTCTCATTGTACTAGTTAGATGTACAGTACAGTACACTGTACCTTTAAATTGCCCTAGAGTTTAAAAAAACTATGCACATGTTTGGGGCCCCAGTTAACAATTATTTTCATAAACATCAATCTTTTTATTATTACTTCATCATACAAGTGTATAATATGGCAAAACAAGTACATAATGCACACCATATATACTTTTATACTTTGTCAATTAACGGTCCAAAACATTTAATTGTTACATTTATTGTTAGATATATATTAAAAAGTAAAATGTAGACAGTCTATGTTCATCTATTTAAATGATTGCCTATAGTTGAACTGTAAGGATGCTTTTGGTATTGTACACACTGCCTTAGCATAGATCAGAGACAGACTTTGATATGATATTTATGACACCACCACTTTTCAAACTATGAAACCAAACTGACACGTTCAGTTTACTAGTTCTATAGTGATGTATGTATTTTCCCCACTTTTTTCTTGCCTTGTAATGGTGCTAAAGGTTACTTTTCCATTTATAGCCGTGCAGTGAAATAGTTAATTAGCCTAAGAATTCCATTTATGCATGTTTCTGTGGGGATTTTCCCACGTGCTCATGATGGTCCATGTGCTTTTACTGAGATTTTTTTTAACACTCGGAAACATGTTTTTCCCATATGAAAGTAAAATTTTAAGAAAAAATGTTGTGGCTGTCTAACAGGAACTGAAATAACCCCCTGATGATACTAAGCTAGCATATGAATGTGCAGCCACTAAGAATAAGGCAATATTGACATAACTACTGGTACAGTGAGTTTATGTATTAAATGCCCATGCACTTGACTAGACAGGGTGACAACAGGCACATTGGTCTGATGGCTCAATGTGCTCTAGCCCTGGCTGGTTGCATGACCCTGTCTGAGGGTCTGGACTCTCATCACAGTACATTCCAGTTCTGTGAACAATTAATGATGGGACATGGACCTCACATTGGTCTGAGGATGACTCTCTCAGGCTCACAGATCTTTAGTAGGGATGTATTTACAGACAGGAGGTTTGCATGGTTTCATGTAATGTTGATATTTTAATAAAAGTGGTGTGTAACTTTTTCATCTAAACAAGCATCCCTCAGTTCCGCTTCAAGCTACAGACAGTTGTATGATTACTGAGGGACTCCATTCAGTGTGGCTCACAAATTTAAGCCAGCAAAAACTCTGGGGGTCCTGTCGTCACTCCTCTTTTGGGACCTCAATGTCCTCCAGCCCTCTGTGCGTCCCAGCCCTTTCACTTATTTTTATTTTCCCTGTGGACATATTCATGTAGAATGAGATCTGAGAAGATGTGAAACCGTTGACAGAAAGAACAAAAGCGGCCTTTGTGATGGACCTCCACGATGGGGTAGGGAAGGTGGGGGTATCTGGGGTTTTACAGTGGTGACAAGCAGACAACCGCGTATGGAGGGCATGAAATAATGCAAGGCAAGGCTGACTCACCCCGCTGTAAAAGACCCGCCAGTCTCTTCTCTCTTTTTTTTTTCTACCTCCTCTCTTTTTCTCTGAGTCATAATTCCATTCTCACAAATTCCCTCTCAAATGGAGTGGCCTTTTATTTCACAACAGGCGGAGACTGAGCTCCTGCTACTCATGGGGATTGCCTCCGCAGATCCCGATGTTTCACCGCTCTGCTCTGCTGTGAAAGGTTTCCTCAGATGACTACAAATAAATAAAGGTGTAATGGCTCTCTGGAATAGGGATGAAACACTACTGCCATTCACTTGATGTCCCTCCACTATCCTATAGACGGAGGAAGAACCTCAGTCAGTCTTACAGGTGGTTCCTTCTGTCACGATTTTTGGGTTTTTGAAACTCCATCTATCGAAGTGGCTGTATAATTTCAGCTTTGTCCATTTATAACAGATATCTGGATATCCAGTAAATGTATATTCTGACCAAGACCTCCGATTCCACGCAACACTGATTGATTAAATGCTGGTAGATGTGATTGATTAATGCTACATAGATTATAAATAAACCATAGATAGAAACCAAAAAAACCTCCAGTTCCAACATCTTATTCTTTGTTTGCACATTCTGCATGTCTGCCTGCAGATACGTGTGGATTGAGATTATTTTGGCCGAGGCTTAAAAGGTATTGGCTTGGAGCGTTACAATTGGAAGTGTTCTCACCATTCACTGGCTTGTCATTTGCTTGTTTCCAGTTTGCAAAGTGGAAACAAGCATGATAACTCTCCTTTAAAAACATTTACTCTTGATAGGGTTTCTGGTTTCAGTGCTGTGCAGGTTTTAGTCATTCACAACAGACATCCTAACTTTTTTTTTTTCAATTTCATTGTCTATAATTACTTGTTTTCATCTCATTTCTGTGAAGTGGAGGACTTGTTATGACTGGGAACTGAGTGACACTCATGAAGTTGGAAACTTTGCGTGGACATTTTGATGGGCTAAAATCCCTCCAGTGTGCGACTTTGCCACAGAAGGTTCAATTTAATATTTCCTCATCTTCAGTTTTGCTTATGGTAGGACATCCCTTTCGCTGCATTTCGAATAAAAAGACCATGACGGATATTGTGGGAGCAATTTCACAAGTTTTTGCAGTTAGATGATGAAAAAAATAGTAGCTACTATTTTTTTAAATTTGTCCAGCATTTCCTCTTGTATAATGAACTCTGACCATCCTTAAATCAGATCTATGCAACAACAGAACCAGACGTTTGTTGATTTAGATGTACGATTACGATAATTCATTGTATCCAAGTTTTATTACCTCCTTTTATCATCATGTTGGTTCAGATGATTTAAGCTCATGGTGCCGTGCACTTACACTGTGACTGGAAGTCAGACACACACATCACATGGTACATAACAGATACATTTGGGCCTCAGAGTGCTTCCTTTTGAGAGACAACCTGTTCTAAGTGTTTGCGGTATGTTGCTCTCTCCCGTGGGTCGATAAAGCAACTTTTACATGATTGGCATCTTGGATATATCCATTTCCATCCTTGAAATATTAACAGCTGTGCATCCAGATACCTTTATGGCCTAAATGGGATTACTGGACTTACCATACCATTGTTTACCAACCAGCATGCATCATGATGTCATACATGGATTAACATGGAGCTATACAGAAGTTATTCTTTTGTGACCTGAGGGATAAATTTGGATTTCCAAATCCTAAATGAAATCCTCCAAAGAGGACCTTCTGACAGGGAGGTTAAAAGGAGAGTAAAATCTCAAAGGGACATCCAATCTTTGCTGTGGTTATTGTGTGCTGATCCAGTGCCAGAGGAAAAACCCGTTCCTTTTGCAGATTGTTATGGGGTCAACGAATATGGGACTTGTGGAAATCTACCGATCCCACAGCTTAACACTAGTGTGAAAGATACCGATCAATGAAACGCCACAAGAACGACTGAGGCTTGCATAATTTATCTAGGCAGGAGAACAACTCGAAAACAGCTACACAGGCTACTGTAACCTTTAAGCAGTAATTTATGATGATTGCCTGGAAAGTAAGATGACCTCTGTCTGAGACATGTTTGTAGGAAAATAACCTCTGGTCTCTGATTTGCAATTTATACTAAAATAAGCTGAAAACATTGACTGCCCATTCTCTATTTCATCACAGTGGGTGCACAAGATATATTTTGATGTTTATTTGTAGTGTGTCAGAGGTTACTTGACTAATTATATATATATTTTTTACAATTCAAACTGACTTCTTAAAGTATCAGCAGTAATAAAGGTCAGATTAAACTAGATTCAGAATCATGTGGAATCAGAATATATGGGTTTATGCATCTGATGCAAACATTGCTGTAATACATGACTTTCATACATGTTGCTGTGAACATCCTATATTTTGATATGAACTAGACGTATATTATTATTTTGACCTCCTTACATAGAACAAATCTGATGTGCGGTATGCAGACGTGTACAGCATTTTACAATTTTACACACACATACCATGTGAAGAGTGACAGATCCATGTCTGAGCGTAAGCTGCATGGATCAGACTGGCTTTTTTAGGCATTATCAAATGGTGAGAATCCATCGTCATGTTCTTTAAATCCCAAAGAGTGCAGTAGCTCAAATAATAGACCCCCCACCCCCTCTACACAAGGGAGAAAGAGCTGGTGACTCATCCTGTCATTGTATTACAACCACAGGCGGCAATGATACAAACCCGGATAAATTCCATCAGCATGAGTGGGAGAAATTAGGATTAGCGATAAGCGAAACCTTGCTCCTAAAATAAAGCCAATGATAAGAGAGAAAATAATGGCCGGGCTAATAATAACTATGTGAGTCAAGGATGAGGAAGCGCAGGTTTCTAATAACAGCTCAGGGTTTACAAACAATTTTACTGTTTGCCAAAGTAAATATAGGTATTTAAGGCTGAATTGTCGTTATAATCAGCCAAGACATATATATTTATATATGTATATATATATATATATGTATATATATATATATATATATATATATATATATATATATATATACATATGCATATATACATATGCATATATGTATATATATACTGTATATATGTGTGTGTGCGTGTGTGTGTAGGAAGGTGAATGGCTTTCTGTCAAACATCACACCAGCCAACTGTCTTGTTATCCCCATTCTTCTAGTTCCAGATAGACTGTGGAAGCAGTGACGACATATGTCAGGCTGGCATGAGAACGTGCTACAGGCATGAAACTCTTAGGACATGTTCACTATCAGTGTACAAATAGACACCACCTTCCTCCCACTGAAATGTACACCACTCTGCCTAACCCATTTCTTTATTGTCGTGGATATTTCAGACCTTCTTCAACTTGCTCTGACTCCTTTACTTGTATTTGACTACCTTATTAAATGGAAGAAGCAAATCATTCTCATGGTTTTGTGAAGTTTTTGTGGAGTTGTTTTTATTTTGTTTTATTGCTAATAAGTTTTAATAGGGCTAAACTTCAGTGTCTCACAGTATGGCTTTTTGACATTTTTAGTGAATGTTGTCATGTACAGTAACATGACCCTGGTCCCATGATTAGAATTTCACACACTCATGGTAAATCCAAAGGAGGTTGCGCTCTTGAATGTTCCTCCTCAACAAGATCCTCCCACTGAAATATGCAAAATCCTCGAGAGCTGTATTGCTTATACATACTGTTTGCACTGAGAAGTCAAACTTCCTGCATTTTAGATTTTTTTTTTTTTACATTCAATCTGTCTGAATCACATTTACATGAGTCCTTGTTTTGGTACAGCACACTGGCCTTAAATGAAAGTTCAGAACACTTAAACATATGGAGTAGCCCTTTTTGCTTTAGTTCTCTCAGGAAGTTTTGAAACCCCACTCTGGTGCTTTTATTCTCATGAAACACTGCTTATGCATCAGGCTTCATAAACATGTCATGCGACTTATCCTGAAGTTGGCCCAGGAGGCGGATACTGTACGTCACATGTATGACTTCAGTATCAGCTCATCCTTGACTAAACAACTCATAGAGGACATGTATTTTGTGCTGTTTCAACTATAACTGGTTCTTGTATTGATCTGTAAGCTTTGTAGTAAAAGCCATGGTCGAGAGACAGAACAAGGAAGGACAAAAGTTAAAAACGATGCTGTGATTGTTAACAGACATTCATGTAGCTGTATAGTCAGAGAGTAGTGTAGTTTAATGTTCCCTTCCTAAATTGTGCTCAGAAGAATACAGGACACGTTTTAGAGCTATGTCTTCACACTCATGTCACATTGATCCCAAGTATAAAGTGCAATGGGGGCCTTGGGTTGATGTTGTACATAGTGCTTAAAAGGAGATGTAATAGCTGCTGAACTGGGAATTCCTGGATGTTTAGCTCACTCTCTCACTGTTCAAGGTCTGGACTCTCTCACATAGTTCAAATCAGCCAGAGAAGCCAACAGAGGACTTAATGTGGCTGGTCGCCTGGTTGGTTAGGCTAATTGAGGAGATTTTGTGTTCCATCGGCTGCCGTGCTAAATTTGCAGCTGTGCCTGTTAGGGTGTCAGTGGGCAGGAAGTGGAGGGTTAGTGAGGACACAGCTGGGAGGAGAGAGTTATGTCCAGTCCTGCCTGCTCCCTCCCTCCCTCCCTCCTTCCCGCTGTCTGTCCAACTAAACACTGACGCTAGACCACTAAGCAGCTAAGACCATTGACTAAAACAAGCAGTGTTCTCTGAATCTCTGAGTAATGTTAGACTATATTACTTAATGAGTGATAATTGAAAAAGAACATGGAGAGGACAGAGGCAAGTACTGTGCCTGCTAGTCTTAATCTTCTTAATATCAGTATGTTTAATATGTCTGACTGGGTTAAGGGGTCAGGTAAAGATATCAAATATGATTTCTACTTCCCAAAAGTGTGATTTTGCCAATTTTCTGTCTGATGATTTTTTATTGTCAGTTCAGTACCTCTGCATTCTGAGCAAAATAAGTTCAAACAAGACCTGTTTTTTCTTTTTCAGTCTGAGCAGCTCAGCTCAGCAGTAAACAGAAACAACCATTATTTCAACCATTTAATAAAAACAAGAATGGGCATTGGTCAAAGCTGGAGCAGTACATCAAGCAAAGCGCATAAATCTCCTCAAAACCTGAGGCTGCGCATTCATTTCATGTGGTTCAGACAGGAAATCATGGGAAAGAGAGGGCCGAAGGTCAAATGTTTAATGTCCCTACAGCAGACCTAGGCCTGAGATACTGCTGAATATTTTGCAGTAAGTGAAGCCAGCTGCACGATTTCAGTGAGGAAAAGTAATGCAGCCCTCTCACTATTTTTTAGGTAACAGTGTAATTCAAGGCTTCAAATAACAATGCAAAAGTAACAACAAGAAATCCTTCAGTCTCTTGTGAGTTTTGCCAAAGTAGTTTCCTTCTTGCCAGTGTTATTTTTTAAGTCAGTGAGTCCTCTGTTGTTTCATTAGTTCTTAGGACATAACATAACAGAGGAAAAGTCACAAAAATCATGGGCGAATAATTGCACACTGTCAATAAGGCAAGGCAAGTTTATTTGTAGCGCACAATTCGTACATAAGGGAATTCAAAGTGCTTTACAGCTACATAAAATCACAAGAAGGCAAATTAAATCATTAAAACAAAAAAATAATCATTAGTTAATTAAATTAAAAGCGAAGAGTGCAGATAAAATACTTTCAGTTGCCATGTGCACAGCCAAATAAAACTGTTTTCAGCCTGGATTTAAACATTGTCAGAGTTGAGGTCTGTCTCACATCTTCTGGAAGACTGTTCCAGGTTCTAGGAGCATAAAACTTAAACGCAGCCTCACCTTGGTCCTGACTCTGGAGACCCCTCTCTGAGGTTCTCAGAGTCGGAGTTGGTTCTTATGGCTCTAACATGTTAGAGATGTACTTTGGCGCTAGACCATGAAGAGACTTGTACACAAGGAATAACAAGGAATTTAATAAGTTGGGGTTGAGATTTCAAAGTATAAGGGCAAATGAGCATTCTAAATGTTTTGACTTGAGGAAAAAAGAAAATGTTTGTCAGTTTAGAGGGATTGAGTGGGTAGCTTAAACTGGTGGTTACAGTTTATTTTGTCAGTGATTCTGGGAGATGTGGAAGATATTACTCGTTTGATTTTCCTCATGCTAGCATTAATTGAGGATCTTGTTTTCTGACAGATGTGTAGTCTGTTTCCTACTCTGTTCAGCTTCACGGAATTAGCTCCAGCCCTTCACAAAGACTGCTTCGAGGTCTTTCAAGTCGCCTGAGACCAATTTTGGTTTGGCCCAAGTCATGACAAAAACAGAACTTCGATTCCAGATGGCAGGGACCCAAACTGGCAAAGACAGGCACCCACACCCCTCTGTAGCATTTATCTTTATAAGGAAAAGCTTCTTTCTCTGTCAGTAATTATACATCATAGTAACCCCCAATTAGATTGCAGCTAGTGCAACAAAGTTTCAAACTATTTTTACCAATCTTGTTTCACATGTTATCTTTTCAGACTGTGACCCATAGTGGGTGACTGTGCTTTGACGTTCGTTTCTGTTAGACATTTTAGAAGCTCCAGATGCCTATCAAAGGTCATTTGCTTGAGAGAAGCCCCCATGTCAACAGCAGTCAGTGTCCCGAGAGCCTGTGTGTTGACTTATGGGATGTAGCACTCTGCCCTTTTAAAGTTTAAACTCCAGCTTTTCTGGAGCTCGGTGTTTGTGAAGTATTTGAACTTATATCTCATTGCAAGTCTCTTCAAAAACACTCCTGGATCAATCCAAACATTGATTACGTGGACAATGCATTTTCAGTAGTGACACAATATATTTTTTTCAGCTCTTAGTTTTTATATCCCCTCATTTTTTTTTTATTATTAGTTTCAAAATCATAAACATGTGACCTCCTAAACCTACGTAAGAGCAAAACAATAGGCGTGTGTGATGAAATCAAATGAAATTAGCTTTAATGTATCAATATATCAGGAATGGCATTGCTTTCTTATCTTTGATTGAATGGTTGGCAATCGACCTGTGCACATGAACATTCCACCTTTTTGGTTGTGCTTTAGGGGATCGTCCGTTGGGATATTGTTGAAGGCAATGCGGATTTGCTGTGTGTTTGCCAAGGAGAAATCTTTTCCATCCCCTTCCTACATTTCTTCTTTAACATTCTATCCCTCTACTTTACTTTATGACGGACCTTGCCATGAGCCGCACCTTATAAGCCAATGTTTGGACTCCTTTTAACTTTGCCGCCAAGAAGTCCCGGCAAAAGTAAATGTTGTGGTAGACTTACATTGAGAGCCAAAAATCTGTTAGACGAATGGTCTGCAAACAACAGTGGAAGATAGTCTCAAGTCCAGATTAGTGGTTATAAAAGTAAGTATTTAAAGAGAGAAAAGTGACAAGCTCCCTCTGCTCTCTTTGCACCATATCACTGTTTAGGGAACGGAGTATCAGCCACTTGTCTCTGTTGGATTTGTAGGCCGGGTGATATAAGCGCAGCAACAGACAGAACAAGTGTCAGGATCAAAGAGCTGCCAGTGCAAAAGGACTCTCACACGTGCAGATGCATAGCTCACGCACAAGATTTATTCAAAATCCTTTGTGAATGGTGCTGCCTCTAATCTCTTGACCGTGTGGTGACTAAGCATAACGTGGCACTAACACAAGCTTTGTTTCATCATGTTTCCCTACACTTTAGTTTCATTTATTCATAGCTACAGGGAAACCAACTTTAGGTGTCTCAGTAAGGTGTTTCAGCACCATATGCTGCCAGAAAAGCTTCCCTAGTGTTTTGGAACATTACTGTAAAGATGGAACACAATTCTTTAAAAAAAAGTTTATGGTGGTGGAGATTGCTGTCTAACAGATTGGTACAAAACCTCTTACAGGTGTTCAGTTAGACTGAGAGACCCATACTCTTTAGTGACACCTCTTACTCACTGGATGGGGTCATTGTCATCCTGGAACGTATTTAGTTTTTGGTATTATACCTTCATGGAGGCATCAGTCTGTGTCGCTCTCCGCCCCTGCAGGAGTCCTTTTTTTTCAATTCGGACGGACAGGCATGCAGTTTTATTCATATAGCGCCAAGTAACAACATATGTCGCCCCAAGGCACTTGAAAGAAACAGTCCAATTCGAGTCAATTATAATCCAATTCATTGTAATATTTTCTTAATCCAATCAAATCTTATCAATTAAAATCCAAATTAGGAAGGCTGATTGGTTGAAAGCCGGTTATTAGTTATTTCAAAGCTAAGGACAAAAACCATAATAAGAAAAAAATGGAACAAGTGAATAAGCCTATCAGCCTATCAGAGCCACTGGATTCTGTTCTTTTAATTCGTGTTTATGATGATGATACTGAGCAACCCTTCAATATCTATTTAGTTGTTGCAGTTCCTGTGATGCTCAAACTGTCACAGTTTAGTCCTCCCTGTCTCCCCTCCTATCCTGCCTCTGCTCCACTCTACCTGCCAGCCACTCCTTCCTAATCAGCCGAAATACACTCAACGAGCTCAGGTGCAGCTCATTGCCAGTCAGCCCTGCATATAAGCCTCTCCAGCACTCTCACCCTTGCCAGATTGTTCTACTGCATCAATGCAAGACTTTCCAGCGTTCATTACCTACCTGATCTTTTGTTGCCTGCCTCTGACCTGCCCCTGACCTGCCCTCGACTTGCCCTTCTCGCCTCCTCACCTCGCCTGTTCCCAGCTCTGGAGAAGGAAGCCTCCTGCCCTTCCACTGAGGGTGGAGACCAAGAAGTTCGCCCCCAAGTTCATCAGGCCGTTAGACTCAAGCTGCCCCGCACCATGCTGATCCACCCAACCTTCCACGCCTCAAAGGTCAAGCTGTTTTCGAGAGAGCCCGTTGATGCCCGTTTGTCAGCCAGCACCACCTCCTCAGTTCATTGGGGGGGGGGGTCTCCATCCCCTGGTCGACTGGGAGGTATATGGTCCTGTGGAGAGATCATGGGTCCCAGCTCGTTACATCCTGGATGCGCGGCTCATCTGGGAGTTGCATCACCGGCACCCGATCAGCCTTCCAGCGGGGCGCCAATGCAGAGCCTATGTCTTCCCCGTCATCCAAGGTGTATGACGACGAGGAAGAAGAGGAGGGGTCATCCTCTGGGGGAGACAACTCACCCTCCGAGGAGGCTGAGATGGAGTTCTCGGAGGAGAACTCGCCTCAGCTAAGTTGTCTCCCATAAGGCCCTTCCATGTACTCCGGGCTGCTAAAGAACTGAACTGTACGGGTCCGAGGGCTCATGCCCCCCCCCCGGCAGGGTTAACCCCTTCCTCTATTCTGAGACCCAGAGATGGTGTGTGGGCTGTTCACCTGAAGATTGAACTGTTTGCTGAGTTTCCTCATCTGCTCATGTTCCTGTTTTGCTGGTGTAAAACTAAAGGTCATTACCAACTGTTCCTGATTTCCAGAGTGCTGCTTTTGGGTCTTAAATACACCGGTTGCACAGACTGAACGTACCCTACTTCTCGATGTCATAGGGCTTGAGCAATTATAAATAAATGCTAACTTTGCATGTGTAATTAATTACACAAAATTAGTTGCAACATATTCCTTTAACTGTTTATTTTTATAACAACTTAATTGTCCACCTCTTGTTGCTTCTGACCATCCCAATTGTCAAATTCGTCAAATTCGAGACAAATATTTTTCATGAAATGGTAAAATGTCTCAGTTTTAACATTAAATATCTTTCTGTGTTCCATTCTGAATAAGGTATTTGTTTATTGTACATGTTTTTATTTACATATTATATAGACTCCCAACTTTTTTGGAATTGGGGTGGTAGTTTAGCTACTCGTTTTCAGGTAGAATAGATCGTCCTACCTATTGAGAATGAGGAGTCACGTGACTCCGGTCGGCCATGTTGGCAGAAGAATCTATTGGTTGCCAGGGGCAACGCCATTAACTTAACGGAAATCTTCCCGTATTTGTCATTTCGGCAGGGCAGAGACTAATACAAAAGAAAGAAAGAAAGCAAAGCAATACAGAGAGATAAGGCGAAAGAAAAGGGACCTTACAGGGACAAGCTTATTACAAGCGCAAAGCAGCGGTATTTGGAGAAACTGTCCAGCATCCAAAATATTGATCCTTACGAGTTCCCTGCAGCAGGTCAGACACCTGCTCTCCCTGATGCTGCATCCATTTAGGAAACCTAAAATAACGTATTTCATTGTTCCTATGTTTCCCAAACGTATTGTGTGAGGTACTGGAACTTCACACAGCATTGATTTCCAGGTATGTTCTTGCAATTCCGTACTGTTTACACTTACTGATTTAAAAACACACGCGTACAATGTAAACGAACGGAGAGAACGGCGTTTTCTCGCTAGCATTCTGCCAACATGGCGGATAGGGGCGGGGCTCTGTACTATGACGACAACTCCTCATTCTCAATACTCGGAGCGGAATTTGCTACCCTCTATCCTGTGCAATGGTGTTTTGTTTCAAGCACAGGTTGGCTCTATCTTGTTGTGGCAACAAATGCTAAGTTCTTGTGTATACAGTGTAAACCTTGTACCAGGACAGCGTGAGGAGAGCTGCTCTCACTACTTATTTAAGACAGTGCTTTCATCTTCTAATTTAAGCAGTGTGTTAATGCTATTGCAGCGGCTTAACACTTCTCTTCGATATCATTTCTACTTTACATTTCTTAAAAGGCCAATGACACATCCCTGAAAATATGCAGCATATGCATGTGTACAGATAACATGTCCTTTATCTCTAGCTCTGCATCTCTCTTCCGCCATCCTTTTTTCATGAACACAAATTACAAGCATGCACACAGACACACACTGGTTTGGCCACTTACCAGGTCTTGCTCAGACATACTGGTGCTGGTGTTTAGATTTTTCACCTTGTCGTGTTCAAGACAGATTGAAATTCACCCTCTGTGTGTGTATTGGGTATGTCCGGTGCATGTCTTTTTCTCATTATTGATGATATCATCTTTAGAGGAAACACTGGTGCTCTGGTCATAGGTCAAGTGACTTTCCCAGGCTGGAGTGAGTATCTGAACATGAGGAGGACGTGTGTGTGCGCATGCCCATATGTTTCCAGGCAGAGGGGAAGTCCAGAGCTCAATGTTCAGTCTTGGCTGTGGCTGAGTGAGAGGAGAAATCACTAACAGACCTGGCTTACCACAAGGGTCCAAAAACACACAGACACACACAAAAATTAACTGCTGCAGCACAGATGAGTGCCTTTAAGGTCAATGACCTCACAAATCTAACCATACTAATACCATAGCTAAATTTAATTTACTCAAGGCACAGATAATGTTATACAGATTGTGTACTGCTTTCTCAGATCTCACGCCACTGTTTATTCACAAAGAAGTGTGTATTAATGGTTGCTTTTGTTTTTGTCTAAAGCTGCACATTTACCAGCTGTATGACATGTGCTGTCTGTCTGCTTTGCACTTCGGTAAATCACAGTTTTCCTGGGTCATATCATCTTTTTGTTTGAACAAAAACATAATTTCTCATGAATCTGGCAGTTTTTATAATTTTCATTTTGTGTTCATTTTTACATACTGTAAAGCCAAAGTAAATGTTCATTTCACTTACAATGAAATCTGTGGCCACACAGTCTTTGTATGTTTTTACGAGGCCGTGCTCGTCATGTCAAACCAGATCGCATCTAATGGCTGGCTCCTCAGACGTGTGAGGAATTTTTCGTCTTGTAGTCATTCCTATGACATAGAATGTTATCAATTTCACTAAATGAACTCACCCAGGTCAGGCAGAGGTTACTGTGCTCCTATGATGCAACCTGTGCATACTTTTTTTCCCTTTTCTTTTCACCCTCTCTGTCTTGTTTGTGTGTGTGTTGTCAGATCAGCGCCAACGTGCTTATCTTCCTGTGCACTAACATGATCGGCATCTGTACCCACTACCCTGCTGAGGTCTCCCAGAGACAAGCCTTCCAGGAGACGAGAGGATACATTCAGGCCCGACTTCACCTGCAGAGGGAAAACCAGCAGCAGGTACACAAACACAGACACCTGCAAGTTTAAGCGAAGGAAGGCAGCCGTGCTATTGCCCTGTAGGAAAGCACGTCACGAATGCAAATGAGCAACACATGGGCGTCTCCATTTTCTCGTCTAATTTGTTTGTCTCAGTTTTCGAGGTCAACAATATGTTCGGGAGAGTAACACATATCTCCACTTCTCTCTATCTGACTAACACATTCCCACGCATATGCCAGCAAGGCAGAGTGACTCATTGGGCATGTTAACTGTGGAAAAGAATGAATCTTTCTCTCTCATTCTGTCTTTCTTTCCTTTTTTTTAATTCCTTTCTCTGTCTTTATCTCTCTCTCAGGAACGCTTACTGCTGTCAGTGCTGCCAAGGCACGTTGCCATGGAGATGAAGGAAGATATCAATGCCAAGAAGGAAGATATGATGTTTCACAAGATCTACATCCAGAAACACGACAATGTTAGGTAAACCCAGAAAGAGCAGAACGCATATGTGCTTCCACACAAACATATTTGCCTAAGAAGATGTTGTTGGGCTTGTCTGCTGAGCAGTCACAGCTAGCATCAGTGGCTTTGACCTCACTCCACTGACTGATGTGTCAGTTACAGTGTGACTCCAGCAGATATTTTCCCAACAGCATGTATTATGCATGTTGTTGTTTATTGACACTGACAGCACTGGCTGCAGCAATGATATTGACTTAAGCACACTGCTGTGCCTTCTGCAGCAAATTATACGAGGCAGACCTCAAGTTTGCTGGCTCGTTGTCTCAGCTCTCACCGCTGGATTTCACCCCGAGTGGGAATAACTCAGGTCATTGAAACTCTCCATTATGATGGAGACATTGGTGGGGGGGGGTTAAATGAGGTTCCAGCAGAGATCTTCTGTCACAGATGACCAACATAAGAACAGGTATTGTGCTTAGGGTTAGGGTTGGACTAATCTGTTGCAGCATCACTGCCCTGTCAAGGTGTAAACTTACAGGAGCGATCCATTATAGAAATGTAATCCAAAATTACAAACCGCTGTCTTTGCCCTAAATTGATGTTCAGGTAATTTTGTAAAAGCACTAACACTATACAACAAATTAATCACATAAAATGACGCAGGTTTTTGTGAAGCTGAAAATGTGTTTAATATCTCTAGTTTTTACCAAAAAGCCTATATTTCAAATGACTGTATGGTCAATAAGAAATTTTTATTTTTATGCATCTCAACCTAGACCTTTGTTTTTAGTACCTAGAACTAAACGGTAAGAAGTTTTTTTGATTTGGCAACATCGATTGGGGTCAGTCTCTTTTTCACATTTTCTTTTTTTTATTTTTTAAACGAGTATCGATCCCTCACATTAAGTGGGATCGTGCAGGGTATAAACATGTATACAGAACACATGATAAGATAGTTATTTGTCTGTGTGCAATTAGGACAGACACTTCTGAATTTCTAAATCATGAGCATCACATTATCACATATTAGTGTGTGCGAGTCAGATTGTTTTCCAGTGATAGGGAAGGCATGACTAACCCTTATCTGCTTGTGGCTGAAAAGTAGTCATTGTCTTTACTTGATGGGTTGGTGAGGTCTAGACATGAGGCATGAGGATCACTTTAAGATTTACGGTAAGTCAGTCACAGGCAGAGAATACAATCTGTAAAACCATTTGTAAGACAAAATTAATAAAAACAAATGTGTGCAAAATTTGAATGAATTTTATATGCTGTATAATTATGAATGAAAAAAATCAAATAGAAAATGAAACAACAGTTTCAAACAGTTTGTACAGCATTAATGTTGAAGAGTAGAAATCTCAAATTACAAGCTTAAAATACATAATATAGTATAGATTTTTATAATTTGGATTAATCTTCCTGTAGGAGATGAAGTAGCGCATCATTACTCACAATGTTGTTCACAGTGGTGGGCACAGATACTCAGTACTGTTGTAATTTACGTCCAGGTCACCTGCTACCCCTCAGTGCTTGGCTTCACGAGACCATCAGCGCCATCTTCCAAATTAAACTGGAACATTTATCTGTGATGTTTTTTATCCCTGCTTGTTATTACCATTAAAAGTTAGCAATAAAAGGCATGCAGACAAGGGGCCAGGAGTTGGTGTTCTCAGAGGGAAGGGCTGGATGTGGTGACCTACATCGGCTAAGATGATTAGAGCCAGAGCTGAACGAATGTCTGTGTGTCTGCGTCTCTCTGCTCATGACAGTGAGGAGAGAGGGAGATGCTACGCCATGTTAGCTCACTTTATACTTAACTTACTGATCTAATTCTCCGACTCCCTCTGCTTCTCCTTTCCTCTGTGCCTGTTTCGGGTTATCTTTGCCCTCTCTCCCTCCCTCGCCTGCCCTGCAGTATTCTGTTTGCCGACATTGAGGGTTTCACCAGCCTGGCGTCTCAGTGCACGGCCCAGGAGTTGGTCATGACGCTTAACGAGCTGTTTGCCCGCTTTGACAAGCTGGCCTCGGTGAGACACCTGTAACACCCTCAGCTGCCATTTTCATGGCGAAACTCTGAAAAGCTGCTTCTTATGTAACTCTACAGTCTGCAGTCCCACTTTGTATATGACAAAGCCAGCATGATATAGCATTGTAGTTTGTGTCTGCGTGTGTAGGTTATATTGGGAAACACACTAATTAAACTATGCAGAAACTGACGAGTCATTTAAATTATAAATCTACTTGACCAGGGCACGCTGTGTATTAGCTCTAATTAGGGCTCAAATATTGTAGGTGATATGTGTGTTGTGTGTCTTTGCTGTACAGGAGAATCACTGCCTGCGTATCAAAATCCTCGGGGACTGTTACTACTGTGTTTCAGGGCTGCCTGAGCCCCGGGCTGACCACGCCCACTGCTGTGTAGAGATGGGAGTAGACATGATTGAAGCCATCTCGTGAGTGATTCGCACACCAATATACTGAAACCCCTCACAGCATTTCACTGAAAGTTAAGTTAAAATTCCTTGTGTTGTGATTGAAAAAATTGATTTTTTGAATTTCCCCCATTAGGGGATGAATAAAGTATTTTTCTATTCTATTCTATTCTATTGTCACACTGAGCCCTGAAGAGGCAGAGCGAAGAGACAGTTTTTCTGACAACGGTGTGTGTATTTTTACGTGTTTGCTTCTGCAGGCTGGTGAGAGAAGTGACAGGTGTTAATGTGAACATGCGGGTGGGCATCCACAGCGGGCGTGTTCACTGTGGGGTGCTGGGCCTGCGCAAGTGGCAGTTTGACGTGTGGTCCAATGATGTGACGCTTGCAAACCAAATGGAGGCCGGAGGGAAGGCGGGGTAAGAACCTCCTATCCCACCTGCTTCTCCACTGAAGTAAAGTCCTGTAGGTTCTGCAACGTCTGACACCCTTTAACTTTTATGTGTGTGTTCAGACGTATCCACATCACCAAAGCCACATTACAGTATCTAAATGGCGACTATGAGGTGGAGCCAGGATTTGGAGGAGAGAGGAACGCTTACCTGAAAGAGCACAACATCGAAACCTTCTTGGTGCTGGGCTGCAGCCAGAAAAGGGTAAGTGCATAGTCAAATGCACACATGTTCACACATCTGCGTGACCCCTTTTTAAATGTCGCACTAGTGCCATATTTCACACAAACAGTATAATAGCTTGTCACCTGGCTTAGAGGGCCTTATTTGTCAAAATGAGTACCCTGTGGGGATTTTATTTTTTTCTAGAAAGAAGAGAAAGCCATGATGGCCAAGATACAGCGAACACGTGCAAATTCTGCAGAGGGACTGATGCCACGTTGGGTGCCTGACAGATCTTTTTCCAGGAGCAAGGAGTCCAAAGTCTACAAGAAGATGGTAACATACACACTAAAACTTGCACCCAACTGCAGAGTAGCTCCCCTGCTTTTTCTGTATCTGATTTTCAGTGTTATTCTCTAATCTCTTTGAAGTCAAGTCTAAGCATGGTTTTTATTTGAATCCCTAATAGCAGTTCTTGATAAAATAATTTTGTATCCATTGTCAGTCAAGTGGTGGCCTCCTTTCCTCAGTGAAAACAGAAAAATAAAACCTTGCGCTGGAATTATGGGAACGGCCAATGGACTAATATTACACTGTGCTCGGGACTTGGAGCAAAAAGACAAACCATGGAGCTTTTATCAAAGCCCTGCTGGCATTAAGTAGAGAGGAACGGACTGATAAGTTGATAAGGGAAGGCATAATCTGAAGATGAGCCAGCAGTTTAGGTACATGGACACACGTAAACATTAATACATAAGGAACAAAACATAAAGAGAGCTGTCGAAAAGTTATTAGTACCCACACTGACCTGAGGTAAAACAACAGCACACAGATAATTTGAGCCTTCCGCTTAACTACATTAGCAAATAGCTAACTTTAGACAAACCTTGGTGCTAATCACCAGCTCTGAAATGATATCCCTTTCCAAGAAGTTGACGACAGTGGTTTCTTTGGTTTGTTAAAACCCTGAAAACTTGTATCTATGATTTTGTTCGTACACTGCAGTGCCATGAATGAAATGTTAGCTGTTTCTTCCGTATCTTCCAATAGATTAGGAAAACAAAGACATACTATCTAACATGTTAAAAGGGTTTTCACTAGAGGAGGTCGAGTTGAGCATTCCAGAGGGTGGGCTTCAGAGATTTGATTTTTTTACCACCCACTTTTTACCTACTTTTAGACGTTTTGATGCTGTTTAGAATTGTACAGACTGTACAATAAAGATGGATGGAGCCATAAGGATATTACCCCTGGCTTCAGCAGTACCTGTTTTGAGTTCTCACAATCTTCGTTGTTTAGAGCTAGAGGGGACAATATTTGGACAAGATGGTAACGCTATAGAGTGATATTTACTAAACTATAGACATTATTTTCAAAATGGCCACCAACACCATGATCAGACATAGCGAATTTAGATAATGACACCGTAATGGTTGTCGAATAAACATATAAACACGTGTTAGCGTGACAAGATTGCTAAACTATGATGGTGAGCCTTGTAAACAGCCCGCTATTCCATGTTAGCTTATAAGTATAGCATGTCGCGTGCTTGCAAATTGGGCTGGATACAGCTAGGACCATATCTATGTTTGCAGGGTCTGTGTTAGCACGGTTCAGTGTGTGGTAACCCTCCCATTGTGAATGGGTAGTAAGTAAGAATAGCTGAAAAATATTTATTTATTCTCTGTTCATTTTTTGTTTTTATTTTGCAAACCCTCATACCTAAACCCTTCTGGTGCTGGGAACCAGAGAACCCATGTAAAAAGTTTCCACAGTTACTTTTATCATGTTAAGGACATAGAAAGCTAAAGTATATGTTTTCTAAGTTCTTCTTCAGTGCTTCATAGAACTGGTGAACATAGGATTTTGGGAAAGCAAAGACTTAACCAGTAATGCAAAAATGCAATATTGGTTCTCTCAAAATTTAGAAAACACTTGGTAAATAAGAGTTTGAGTGGGGTAATGTGACTATTTACAGAACTTCCAGTGCAGGCCTAGAAAACACAATTACAATGTGAGAAAGATTGATCTCCATCAAACAAACAGGAGACACAATAAGACCCCTGGGAAATCCTTATCATAAGCAACCCCAGTTAACCTGATGAGGCTGCAGATGCAGATAGTTTCCTGGACCTTCACTTTCTGTCACTTCCCTCTTCTTTGTGTTTAAAGTCTCATTTCCTTTTCTTTCCTACATTCTTTTCCTCTTCTCCTCCTCTGTCCTCTCTATCTCTCAGTGTTTGAGCCCTAGGGGCAAAGAGGGTGTAATTTGAAGCCTTCGAGCATTAATTAAAACATCAGTCTGGCTCACAGGGATTAACTGTGCAGATGTCTGAGTCTCTTGTCTATTTTTCAGTTTTAATGTAACTACACAATTCAATATCCCTTTTCTTTCTTTTTTTCTCTCCTGCTTTTTACACTTCTTGCATTTATTTTCACCTTGTGTTTGTGTTGCTCTCAGGGCATCGACGCGGCATCCAGCAAAGAAAAGTGAGTATTATGGCGCCGGTTTTTGTTATCAGGGCGACTTTTGTAATTAGAGCTTGACTGGCAGACACTGTCACTGTAGCACTTTCACGGTAGAGCTCACTGTTGGTTTAATTTAGTCGGATCCAACACAGCACTAATACCGTATTAGCTCTGAGCGTCTTCCTGCCTGTCACAACACATGACAATTCTCTCAAATACACATTCACACAGATACAAAGACACAAAACACTGTGACCTATTGTTCCATATACCTTATAGTCGCTGTGCTCAGGAGGCCCTGAACCCTGAGGATGAGGTGGATGAGTTTCTTGGAAGGGCCATCGATGCGCGCAGCATTGACCAGCTGAGGAAGGATCACGTGAAGAAGTTTCTGCTCACCTTTCAAACGGCCGACCTCGAGAAAAGGGTTTGTTTTTGATGGGAGACTGTATGAAATTCACTAAAAGCTCTCTATAGGACAAAACTGAACTGTGTTGCAAATAAACTTTCATTGATTCTTTTGTTCTCAGTACTCCAAAAAGATTGATGGTCGTTTTGGAGGATATGTTGCCTGCACGGCACTTGTCTTCTGTTTCATCTGTTTTATTCAGATGATCATTTTCCCAAAGTAAGTCGTCTCGCTGACAAGTTGCCTTTCCGAGTTCTACTAAATCACTAACAGGAAATGTGATCTTGATTAGTTTATGAGGAGTTAATGAGAGCTGTACATCCTAATGAACTTGCTTTCTTCTCTTCCACAGAACAACACTTATGCTTGGTCTTTACATCAGCATCTTCATCATCCTCGCTAATGTCCTCTTCATCTCTGCCATCTATTCTTGCATTAAAGTAGGAAACAAAGCCCCTTCACCACTTACGTGGTTCCTCGTTCAGATATCTTTAGATAAGAGTGCTTATTATATGTCTTGAGCTAGCATCACTCATGGTATTAACTCTCGCTTATCTGATCTTCTCCTCTCCTTGCTGTCTGTATTAAAGCTCTTTCCAGCTGCCTTGCAGACGCTTACCAAGAAAATTGTCCAGTCTCGAACAAACAGCACATTGGTGGGCGTCCTCTCCATCCTCCTCCTCTTCATCTCTTCTTTTGCTAACATGGTAGGCACTGGCGGTCTTCATTTAGTAGTTTTCGAATCATGAAAACTGTTCTTTCATGTGAAGATGCTGTTTCAAGATGTCCCACAACATGAGTTACAAAAGAGGCTTTGTATGTTTCTTGTTCATCTGTTCTGCCATTAATCCATCATACATTTTCTCATAGTTGTTGGCAAGCAAATTTTTTAGACATTTGAAAAAAATTAGGCACGGTTCAGGCTTTAAGATTCGACCATTTTGCCTCAGGAGGTGCTATAATTAGAGGCAAAGCTGTATTCAATCTTAATCTGTTACTGTGACAGATGGGGTTGTAGAAATCTATCTGTTTTTAATCATCGTATGTATTCTATGTTTATCAGCATTAAATAAAACCATTTAGCTTTGTGTTCGCACATGTGTGGAATATGATATGCTTAAAGCCAGTATGGATATATACTACAGAAGGCTGACATCATATAGAATATTCACTACTTGATTGACCGTTTGAAAGTAATTCATGATTACAATGTAATTGCCATTACTATTACATTACATTACATTGGGAAGCTCGAGCCTATCCCAGCTGCCATTGAGTGAGAAGCCAGTCAATTGCAGTTTGCAATATTTTTATATGTTTATTGATAACACAGTACTGTATTGATATTTGATCTTTTTATTTTATGGTAATAAATTTGTATGGTGACACTCCTACTGCCATATTATAAATGCCATGGGGAAGAAAAGTGCACAAAGCAGAGGGAAGCTTGACAGTTATTTATACTGAAGCATCATCACCATTAAATGCTGCCACGTTAACCCCACTTTAGCCAACTGATTTTATTACCTGCATATCCTTTGCGTTTGACATGTCATTTTTGACTAGAACTGTTGTAACTTATTCACAGACTCAGCTTAACAGACCTGTTGTTGGAAGATACAGCAGAATTGATATAATTCAAAAGCATCTCTATAAACATAGCTGGTTCAACAGAGAGGGTTAAAGATTTTTTCAATCATTTTGTTTATTTATTCATTTTTTTTGGTTAAATGTATTGGTCTGAATTCTTTTACAATCCAGTAGTTATGAGGTCTTTCAGAAACAATGAACATACAGCACATTTATCTCCATGCTGCACTCTTTAACGGCTGATCGTTTTTCCTTTTTTCTTGCCAGTTTACCTGCAGCAGAGATAAGCTGCAGGACTGTGTAGCCAATGAGCTGAACGCATCAGTACATGAGCTGACTCTCTGCCTGCTTCACAACCTGACCAAGACAGCAGAAGACGGTTTGACGCTGTGTTCTAGTCAGGCCGTGCCCTGCCATTTCCCTGAGGTTGGTCTCATAACATTTCAACTTGTGTGTGCGTCGGTGTATGCTGACAGAATGTTCATGTTTGTTTTTCAGTGTGCTGCGTGAGAAGTATGTTTGAATATTCACCTTAAATCTTCCTCCTCCCTCGCTGCCTCCCCTCTGCTGCAGTATTTCAGCTACAGTGTACTGCTGACCCTGCTGGCCTGCTCTGTGTTCCTGCACATCAGCAGCATCGGGAAGCTGGCTCTAATGCTGCTCATCCAGCTCACTTTCATCGTTCTGATGGAGTGGCCTCAGGTGGCCCTATTTGACAACGCAGACCTGCTGGTCATTGCCAATACCCTGTGAGTCCCCTGCCAGGAACACACAGGCTCGTACAAATACCAACACTCACTCTTTTCTCAATTTCAACCTGAATCTTTGAGATTATGTGTCCAAATACTGTGGTTTAGGTTGGAATTGACCTACTTTTTCTGATAAGGTTTAGACTGTAGAAGGCCTACTTTCTTATGTTAAGTTCTATTTTTTAATATGTACCCATTTTTCCTCAGGCAACTACCACCTGTTAACGATTCTTTGCAACTGTAAGTTCTATTTTGTGATATTTTTTTCTAGCTGTTTTAAGTGGCTTGTGTGCTTTCTAGGCATGACATTCTCTTTTCTTTGTTCCAGACTTAGTTTCAATGAAACTGCAGAACAGTGGTGAGAAGTTTTCACTTATTCTGTACTTTTTTAAAATGTCTTTGAAGTACATTTTTACTTCAAAGCAAGGCTCTCAGTCATAACTCCTCTTTCCCTCTCCAGCTTGGAGAGTGTGACCAAGGTATCCCTAAAGGTCATGACCCCTGTAGTCCTGATGGTTTTTGTTCTGGCACTCTACTTGCATGGCCAACAGGTGGAGTCCACTGCACGCCTTGACTTCCTCTGGAAGCTGCAGGTAAATGAAGGATTTTGATTTTTAAACCAGAAACAACTGTAGATTAACCACTTTTTTAACTCTTATATAGTCTTAGTAAAGTCTTGCAATAGCATGAATACCTATGAGTTTAGCAATAACAATGGCTCTAGTCTGCGGCAAAAAAGCCTTGCCTGTGTGCCAGTAAGTCAGTAAGCATGACACCAGGATAAAAATGAAGAAGCTGAAGGGGAATTCAGCCATCATAAATTTCGTTGTTCGCACCTGTGCTCCTGTGACATGTCACAGCAACAGCTGTGAGTACTTCAGGAATCTAGTCACCTGACAGAGACTGTGAGATTCTGACTGAGCAACCCTATGTCTTTCTGTTCCTCCCAAGGCCACTGAAGAGAAGGAGGAGATGGAGGAGCTACAGGCATACAACCGCCGCCTGCTCCACAACATCCTGCCCAAGGACGTGGCTGCCCACTTTCTTGCCCGGGAGCGTCGAAATGATGAGTTGTACTACCAGTCCTGCGAGTGCGTAGCTGTCATGTTTGCCTCCATCAGCAACTTTTCAGAGTTTTATGTCGAGCTGGAAGCGAACAACGAGGGGGTCGAGTGTCTTAGGCTGCTTAATGAGATCATCGCTGACTTTGATGAGGTAAAACAATGAGCGCTTAATTAAAAATAAAAATAAAATCAAAAGCATTGATTGAATAAGGTGTGTTATGTATAGTTAGATGGGAAAATGAAATATTTTTATTTGTTTTATGCAGCTAATAATCAATCCTGGATGGGTGTATGTTGCACCACCACTTGACATGCTGTTGACCTGTAACTAAGGTACTGCATTTAATTCTCTTGTTTCCTCTCCTTATGCATGGCTGATTTTTTGGTCTCTAGATCATCAGTGAGGAGAGGTTCCGTCAGCTGGAGAAAATCAAAACCATTGGCTCCACCTACATGGCAGCCTCTGGCCTCAATGACTCCACATACGATAAAGAGGGCCGCTCACACATCCTGGCTTTGGCAGACTATGCCATGAGGCTTAGAGAACAGATGAAATACATCAATGAGCACTCCTTCAACAACTTCCAGATGAAGATAGGTAAGCCTGGAAGGCAAAGGAAATTGATCTTGAAACATAATCTGATAAATCTTCTTTGGAAAGACTTTATTGGGTCAGTCCAAGGAGAACTATATTAATCCGCTTCTCTAGCAACAGCATCAATATTTCCATTAAATGGTGTAACTAAAATGATGGCTCACAGCTATATTGTGTGTTCTCAGGGTTGAACATGGGGCATGTTGTAGCAGGAGTGATTGGAGCCAGGAAACCCCAGTATGATATCTGGGGTAACACGGTCAATGTGGCCAGTCGAATGGACAGCACAGGAGTGCCAGACTGCATCCAGGTACCTCCCACGTTCTGGACTCCTTTCAGTTGAAATTTTATATCACAGGAGGCATTTTGCAATTTGAATTATTGGTAAAAGAGTCTACCGACTTTGAATATCAAAGCAGAGTCTTGTGAAATTAGTCATTAAACCTTTGTCAGTGGTCACCTCACATGCAAAACATTATAAAAACGCAGCAGACATATGTCCTCGAACAGACTCCAAATCATATGAAGTTTTTGGAGTTCTGTATTAAAAGATCAGAGTGGTGACCTTTACTTGCAGAAATATTTTGATTCAAATATCTACTCTGCAGAGCTGCCCTTGAGCAAGAATCCTCATTACTGCCACACATGCTGTTCTCTAGCAAAAAAAATGTTGCTGTAACTCTGGGGCAAAGGGAGTCTCTGAAAGATCAGAGAATAACAATGCTGCCATCTGTAGTACAACATGTGTTACTGCAAATATTGGTCTCTTTCATTCTCTCCTAACATTTCAGAAATATAGTTTCCCAGGACAGTTTTTCTGACAGTCTCATTGCATCAAAATAGCACATCATGTCCGATGAATTGTTTGGCAAACATAGGTTGTAGGCAGATGCAGATGAGGAGCACCCACTTGGGAAATTTGAGTTTTTAACCCCCCCTTTTTTTTCCCCAATAATTTAATTACCAAAACTGGTGACTTTGATTCTATACCAAATAAGGGTTTTTTAGCACGAATAAAAATAAAAGTGCAATAAAACTGTCATTTGGATCATTTTACTCAAACTCTATTGCTCGTGTTACTCGTCCATATGAAAGGGATTTTGGAAAATTACTCACCGTGGAATTGGGACTGACACCATTTTTCTCTCTGGAAGGGTTGAATGTCTCTTGTCCTGAGTGTCAAATGTCTGTCTTCTCCAAGGTGACCACAGACTTGTACCACGTGCTGGTCAACAATGGATACCAGCTGGACTGCCGAGGCGTTGTCAAGGTGAAGGGAAAGGGGGAGATGACCACTTACTTCCTCACCAGCGGTCCTTCGGGCAGTTAACGACAAACCAGCCGACAAAAGAGTGACTCCCACTGCGTTGGTACGGCAGAGTGCAGAGACACTGAGTGGTCAGCTCGGCGATGAGCACAGCAGCACGGTGCAGAGACACTGGGGACAGGAGATGGCCATCAGAGACGAGTCTGTCTCTTGTCACATACTCAGATGCACACATGTAGGGTGGTTTTCACATTTGAAGGCTTTTTTTTTTTTTTTTCAAGCTGCCAGAGAGATAATGAAGCCCAGTTGCCTTAGGAGGGAAGTGGCGATGCTTGTATGTCATAAGCAATAGTACAAGTATTTCATCTGGAGTCATTATTTATTTTTGTGGAAAACAAAACAATATTTCTTAAGAGGAAATATGCAAGGACAACATGAAGGAGGAGAATAACCAAAGAGCAAATGTTTGATATGAAACATGTGTTGACGATTCTGTTAAAATGTAAAATAACCTTAGGTATATTATTCCTCTTTTGAGAGCAAAGGCCACGGTAGCATCTCTGTCGTTGATAGGGATGAACTCTTATTTTGTTGTTGACTTATTATTGAAGGAAAACGCACATGCATAGATATGCAAACATATTCAGATGGAATACACAATAACCCTGGTTTGGACTTCTGAGTACCTTATCAGGGCCTTTTATGTTCCCTCCAGCCAGTGATTATTCAGTCTGGATACAAGGCTGTTAGCAGTTCATTCAAGAGTATGTCTGAACACTTGGTCCCTGCAATGTATTTTTGGTCGAGCCAAAAACAAGAAGTACGAAATGAAGGAAGAACAGTTAGGTTAATACCACAGAACTGAAGAGAGATTGTTAAACTGCTATGAAACGTTTTATACAAGTGTGTGTGAGTTCAGTATGTGTGGGTGTGTGGGCGTGAGTAACTGAATGCTGACTGTAAAGGGGCATACTGTAACTTGTCACTGTGAGATTTTTACGATACTGTATGACAATGCTTTCTTGCCAAATTGGTTGCTGCGAGGCATGTTTTATATTAGTCTTCAAAATTGCGTGTCCATTCCTAATTTGTTGTGTCAAAATGATCAATTGAAGAGGATCACGTCTCCTGCGACTTTTACTGGGCTATGATTTTGACTGATTTCATTCCACATGGAATAAGCAATGTTTTTTGGAGTGTGTCACAACATGTGAGAGTAAACTGGTTTTCCTGACAGCTTCAGGATTAAGTTAATGCACAAATTCTCCGTCTGCTTTCTATTGCCTTGATAATATGCGGTACAAACGTTTGCATACTTCATGGACTAATATTTACAACTTTACACTGCAGTATTTGATCCAAATTTGTGTGCGAGCACAAGCCCTCTTTCTACAAAGATTTGCTATTTGAGACAAAAATTTAATTTTTGTTTAAATGAACACTTCTGTCCACAAGGATTTGAGGAAAATTCCTGAAGAAGAAGCTGAAGAACCCGACAGTTTGGACTACACATTATATGAAGGAATATTCTATTTTTAAATAAGCTTTACACTTGGTGTTTATATGGTCATGGTTCTGTATGAGCCCCAAAATGCTCCCTTAATAGGCAGCAAAATAGATCATCACACTGGCTGGTCTTCATCTGTCCTTACAGAGGAAAGGTTTAGTAAACACTGTTGCATCTTCCTTTAAAATATGTCAGAGTTTAATAGCTGCAGTAGTGCAGTGATCAATTTCGTTAGATTTCTCAATGATTGGAAAATCAATAAATGTTTTTGCATTGCTGTGTTTAGTTTGTTTTCTGATCCAACTTTTATTCTGCAACAAATAAAAAGAATGAGCAGTTTTTCTTTTTCTTTTCCACAAAACAACTTTAGCCCACTTAGTGGTGCTCTGTTTGTTAGCTTCCATTTAGCTCTCATGTCAATCAGCAGCCTGCAATCAAGATTGCACTGCGTGACAGTAACCTGAGAGAGGTGCCCATCTCCTTTTCTGAAAAACACAGTCTACAGTTTCAAGACGGTGATACAAGAGAGAGTATTTAATTGCTTGCACATGAATAATGCATTCCTGTTGCGGTTATTGCAATGTTCACTTACACGGCTATGCTGATCATTAATTAAGTGACATAAATTCCTCCTAATCCCTGATGAAAAAGCACTAATGTTGCCATAAAGGATACACGATACATGGACATGTGTTGTATTGAACTGCATTTTATTCACTGGTGTTTTCTGACATCTAGTTGTATATTAGTAAGAAAGCAGTATGACCTCTTATAATTATACTGTCCACTGACAAACCACCTTTAGACATGACATCGGTAACAAGACAACAATTAAATGAATCCAATATTTCAATGTTACCAATGACCGAAAATGATAAATTTAGTAAAACAAGTCAAAGCTGTCATAATTAACTACATGTTCCTTATAAAGTGAGCACTGAAGATATACATTTTCTTTTTTTTAAATCCCTCCTATCCAAGCTTAGGTCCCAACTGGGATCTCTTTGCAGTATCTTAGCTTTAAGAACAGAAAAGAAGTCATTTAAAGGAAGAAAGAGAACTTTTTGACCTCCACTGTGAAGTGTTCCAGTCACTTTGTCTTGTTGAAGGGGCCACATTTCCTCTCTGTTTAGGTACATTTGTCCCCTTGGTGGGGGAAATCTTCACAAGTCAACACAAATGTCTGAATAATCGTCTTTATCCTATGATGAGACAATCATATATCATATCCAAACAATGGTCTCATCCAGGAAGGCAGCGCCCTCATCCATTGGCTATGAGGGGTCACTGAACTGTTTGATGACTATAAAATGTAGATCATATGCAGATAAAAAAAAAAGATTGAAGGATCCCTATGAGACTAATGGGAGAAGAAAGAAAAAAATAAAGTTGTGTTACGCAAATCAGTTTTTAAGTTTTTCACTGGTGATGAGATATCAGAAAGTTGGAGGATGTATTTAAACCGAACCATTAATCCTGACAACGTTTAATTATATCACATGTATCTATGTATTTGTTCATCAAAATGTGTACAGTATTTCAAAACAGGAACTGCTCAACAGAAAGCAGCCTTCCACGTGATACGCGGAATTTACTTCACTTTAGGACGCACGCGACCAGCAGGGGACTCACTTTAACTAATTATTAGAACAAATGGCACCTGTTCGGTTGAGAGGAAATAGTTCGGTGTACTCTCAGTTCCACTTTGGCTCCTTCAAAAAGCCCGAAGACCATAAACGTGCTGGTTTGGCCACTTAACACTCAAAAAGAGGATTATCTTTTCAGTCGGGCCAGGTTTAGACGACAACGACGACTCCTCTTTAGTTTTAGGTAAGTGGCGGCATCTCAGGGAGTTCATATGTGCTCTGATCTCCTGTTTGCAAGCGTCTCCTGGTGATTTGTCACATTGTATGTCTGCTTGTCTTCCGCTACTGTCAGATGTGTTGTTTCAGATCAACCCAAACAAGGTATGTGATTTATTGTGATATTGAAAACCCGTAACAACTTCACAGAGTCAACGAAAACGGGATGTGTGCCGCCAACTCTTCCTTTTTTCATTTTTTTTTGTTGCAGTGCGTTCAGCTTAAGGCCTATGCCGCATCTAATCGATCGCAGATTATCACCCTATACTTCAGATTGTGTGTGTGTGGGTAATTTCTAAAATGAGGATCCTCGTGGCTTTCAGTAAAACTAAGTGCGCATGGTGGCACACACTGGCACACACTGGCACCTTTGCAGTCAGCCCAGATGTTCTGACGTACTGACTGAATTCTGACAGTCATGTGTCAAGAGCCCAGAGTGCCCTGTTGTTTATCTATTCTAGAACACCAAGAGTGTTCTCTTGAATCAATTATGAAGGCAGCTGGCTTGAAAATGAAGTAAATTAATTATGACCAAGTAAGAGTGACTGTCTTACTGAACAGTGATCACCTAAGGACTTGCATATGTCCTCCATTGCAACAATATCCAGTTTCACACAGCAGGAAACAGTCTCCTATTGTGCCTAGGGTGGTTTCAGTTATGTCATGCTCCACGTTGCAAACTAGTTCCTGTTGTGGATGACAACTGATCATTAATGATGAGATGTGTTCAGTGCATATGATGGAAGGGATTGCGTGTCACTTATTAACTGGCACGGGAGCTGCAGGTTGAGCCTGCCGTGCCACGGCTCACCTGCTGCCACGTGGGTCCTGGTGGACTGTGGCCAGAGCAGGTGAATTCAGATGTTTGCTGAGGTGTGGTGTGTTTGTTCCCGCTCACCACCTCCCTGTTCTCTCCACTTGTCCTGTGGGACAGTTTCCTAAAGAGACGGCAAGGGAGGAGGAGCTGGTTTGGCCACATCACCAGCTGCTATGACACTCGTAGAGACGCACACACCGGTTTGAGAGATTTGTCTCGTCTCTCACTTGTCATTTGCTGTTTACTGAAGGAAAAACTTAGTGAATGTATATCTAGTAAAAGCTGATGAGAGCATTCTTTGATTTAAGTATTTTCCAAAGCAAGGCTTTACTGTAACCATAAAGCAGTCAACCTCAAGAGTTTCTTTGCTCTTTTTTTTTGTCTTACAGAGGTGAGCGCATAACCCGTCTTGAAACATGCGTCTGTTTTTCCGCCGCCGTATGTCTCCTCTAAAGCTGGTCCTCCTAGGAGGGACTCTCTTCATGGTGGTCCTCGTGGTTCTCCAGAGGGATGTTGGGTCATCACCTGACGGGGAACTCTGGCTGCAGGAGCTAGTGGACAAAAGGAACAAGGTGATCGTTATGGTCCGTGATGCTGTGAACAACATTGGTTTCCAGATTGGAGCGCCACAGCCGCCACCGCTGCAGGAGCGGCCCACAGAGGATGTAAACTGCCCCACTGGATTTTACACTCGGGCTGAACTCAAACCTCAGTTGGAGAGACCGCCCCAGGACCCGCAAAGCCCTGGAGCTGATGCAAAGCCGTTTCAAAAAGACCACATGACCCCTGAGGAGGAGAAGGAGAAAGAGGAGGGCATGACGCGGCATTGTTTCAACCAGTTTGCCAGTGACCGGATCTCGCTTAGCCGTAGTCTTGGGGATGACACAAGGCCTCCTGAGTAAGCTCATTTTCTCAGAATAATCTTTTGTAGTCTGGACTAAGCTCTGATTTACCAACCAGTGTGCTGACACATACACAAGCCAGATAATGCTCTGTTGGGGTCATAAGGTCAATTATTTACTCACCATTTCACTTTGTTAAATAAAACTAATGCGAGTGTAACAATTATGTAACTAAATTAGGTCATCTTGGCCAGCTTTGTCCTGGATAATTAAAAATACTCCCACTCACTGGAAAAATATTTGTCCAACATCATACTCAGACAATCTGATACTGCGAGCCTTTACATCTCTCCTTCCAGAGTTTTCAATTGGCTTTTAAAATGAGCCATTTGTATTTTGAAAGTGTTACTGACCTTGAATAACTACAAACAATGGTCTATTATGCTTGGCTGTGTAAGACCTTGTGTGAGTTTCATTTCATCAGATATGCCGCCTATCTTTTTCTCTCTTGGTCTTTGACGTGGCTCACCTGACCCAGGTGTGTGGACAGAAAGTTTCCCCGCTGCCCTCCTCTGCCTACCACCAGCGTCATCATAGTCTTCCACAACGAGGCTTGGTCCACGCTCCTCAGGACGGTCTACAGCGTCCTGCATACATCTCCTGCCATCCTGCTTAAGGAGGTCATCTTGGTAGATGACGCCAGTACTGCAGGTACATACACTGACGACAAAACGCACACAGACGACTTGCTGACAGGCTGCAACAAGTGGTTTGGGACAATAAGAGTTTAATACAGTTTTGATGGCTTTTTTCTTCTGTATTTCAGTGCTGAGTCAGGCAGTGAGTGAGGAACACATTTGAACTAAATAATAAATATCAAGCAACAAGCCTTTTTGTCTCGCACAATGCCAATATCTAACTCAACTGGGAGTGTATTAAATTACCTTTGAGTTTTCATGTGCTATAGAAACTGAAGACCGCTTTACCCTCAGCTCCATTATTCTCATACGATCTTCCATGTTTGGAGTTAAACTCTCAATACCTGAATCATAGAAAAAGGTACTCTGTACCTGTCAGCCAAGTGACAAAGTTGTCAGATTGTGTGCCACTGTTGATGGGTCTGGAGTTTGAGCCCAAGAGTCGGAATTAAAGGTGGGGTCTGAGATCTTGGAAAAACGGTTCCTGCAAGCTATATTTTTGAAAATACACAACCTTGCCTCCCTTCAGCACACCCCTCGAAACCACGCCTTCAAAACACATGAACGAGTCACGAGTCTGTGAACGCGCAGGGGGAAGGGGGGAGGGGGGCTGACGGTTGATTGGCGTGTCAGAATCCAATAGAAGTAACTCTCATCATTACTTCTATTGGTCAGACATTTCCTCTTGCTACACCCTCTACAATGGACTAAAAGATTTAGTTTTTTTCCCAAACATTCTATTTTAGTGGGTGCAATGGGGTTGTGAGGACCCCAATTTAGGACCACCTTTAATATTGGATTTAACCGTCTCTTTTTCATAAGACCACATGGCTCACACAGCTGTGTCCCGCTGTTCTTAACAAATACCTGCCTAAAGTGCTTTGTTTTATTGGTCTGATCTTTCATGTAACTCGTTGTCACTTCAGATCTTAAGCTAACACAGAAGCGCCCTGGTAGCTGAATGGTAACAGCACATGGCTTTAAATCCAAATAGTACAGTTCAGTTCCAACCAAAGGACATGTATTGCACATGTTTTTTTTCATTTCAGCTGTCTACTTCACTGGTGTCAGTTGTCCATTTAAAAAAAATCTTAAAGCAAATCAGCTGTGAGACAGTCTTGTGGCACCTTGTTTCTTACAGTTTCTTTGATTCAAAATGTATTAGTATCCTGGACTCTATCGCTCCTATTAGGAACAAATCCGCCAAGGCCCCCTCTGAACCATGGATAAATGACTCTATCCGAGCTCTCAGGTGCTCCTGTAGGCGTGCTGAAAGGAGGTGGAAGAAGGACGAGCTACAAGTTTCTTTTGGAACAATGCGGGACGGCCTATTGGAGTATCAGAATGCTGTAAAAGCTGCCAAAGCTGACTACCTCTTAAACCTTGTCTCAAACAACATCAACAGGAAAGGTTTTGTTCAATGTTCTGGACTCTCTTTTAAACCCATGCGTCACTGATCCCATTGTACCATCGCTTGCTCTATGTAGCGACTTTCTGGACTTCTTTGTTGACAAAATGTCTGCTCTGCGGTCAGTACCACCTCTTGTTGCTTCTGACCCCTCTGGCCCCCCGATGTGCCATGCGGTCTTTGACTAGTTTACACCCGTATCGCTGTCTGAGCTGTTGGAGGTAGTGCAGAAACTACGCCCCACAATTTCCCCATCAGATAGCATTCCCCCGCGCCTCTTTAAAAAAGTTTTTAATTTGGTGGGCTCATTCATTTTATTATTGTTTCATGCTTGTTTTAGCTCAGCCTGTTTTCCAGCTTCTTTTAAACATGCCATAGTGCTGCCACTAATCAAAAAGCCTAGCCATGACCCATCTATCCTCACTAACTTTGGGCCTATCTTCTGTCGAAGGTGTTGGAGAAAGTAATGGCCACCCAGCTGCTATCATTTCTGGAGAAAAATTACATTCTTGAAAAATTCCAATTGGGTTTTACACCACAGCATAGGACAGAATCTGCCCTTTTAAGAGTGTTCAATGATCTTATTTGAACTGTTGACTCTGGGTGTGCTGCCATCATGGTAACATTGGATTTAACAGCTGCGTTTGACACGGTAGATCACAGGACCCTGCTGTCACGCCTGGAACGTTGGTATTAAAGGTGCTGCCCTCATGCTGCCCCAGTCCTACCTGACTGACTGGAGTATCTCAGTTCATTTGGGAGATTTTTCCTCTAACTTCCGGGGTGCCTCAAGGATCTATTTTAGGCCCTTTATTATTCTCACTGTACATGTTGCCCCTTGGATCCATTCTCCGCAAACATAATGCGTCTTTTCATTGTTACGCTGATGTTCAGATTTATCTCCCCTGACAAATGAACTGTAAAAACTCTGTTCAAACCCGACTCGCCTGTATAACCGACATCAAGACTTGGATGAGCCTCAGCTTCCTAAACCTAAATGACAGTAAGACAGAAGTCACACTGTTTGGGTGCCATGGACGTTACAGTGACTGTTGATGCTCTGCCCCCTTCCCTTGGTTCAAAAAACTGCTCTGTCATGAAGAGCCTTGGTGTCACTCTTGACAGTGATTTTAAATTTGACAGGCAAGTTGGATCTGTAGTCATAAGTGCCTTTTTCCAGCTGCGACTTCTGGCCAGGGTAAAACCTTACCTCTCTCTTAGTGACCTGGAGAAGGTGATTCATGCTTTTATTTTTTCGAGACTGGATTATTGCAACTCGTTGTATGTAGGTTTAGACCAGCGCTCTCTGCGACGCCTACAGCTTGTGCAAAATGCTGCTGCTTTGCTTTTAACAGGTACAAAGAAACGGAAACTTATAACCCTAGTTCTGGCCTCTACACTGGCTTCCTGTCCGCTTCAGAATTGATGTTAAGATCCGGATGTTTGTTTTTAAAATTTTGAGCGGTCTGGCCCCTGAGTCTTGAGTTGAACTCATACATGTTCACAGACCAATCAGAGCTCTGAGGTCTGCTAACAAACTTTACCTGGATGTGTCTAAATGCAGGCTAAAAGCTAAAGGCCATCGCGCTTTTGCTGTGGTTGCCCCTAAACTGTGGAATGGGTTACCGCTGCATATTCGTTCATCAGAAACTCTGAACATTTTTAAAACTTCTCTTAAAACCCACCTTTTCTCCCAGGCCTTCGGACCTGGGTGAAACGAATGTTGTCTGTGTGTGTAAATAGTTTTTCTTTTACTGAATTTATTTGTTAAATGTATATGTTGGAATTTATTGTTATTTATTATATATGTAAAGCACTTTGGTCAACCCAGGTTGTTATAAGGTGCTATATAAATAAACGTGACCTTGACAGTTAAGACTATTAAGGAAGGGGGAAAATTTCATATAGTGCTATTTCACATCGCATGTCCGTATCTACCAGCACTTCCAGAGATCAAGATCAGGTTATTTGCAGTCCTGAAGAACACTTTACTGGTACTTCAACTTGACACCACAGTTCCTCCAAAACTGGCAAATTCTCGTTTGCTCTGGTTAGTTAATGTGGATTTGGGTACTTTACTTCTCGGTATGTCTTAACACTGGCACTTACCACCAGTTTCGTTTGCACACAGCAGCTTCTAGGCCAAAACTGTGAAAAATATTGACAGAACGTCAACTAGGGCTCCAGTTAAAATGGAAAAAAAAAAAAACTCGCATTCAGGTTCAATGGGTCAAGGGTTCAATTCACCGCATGGACTTTGATAATCTTTGAAGATTACTTAGAATTGCATGTGTTTTAGCATTTTTGCATCCTTCTCACACAATAGCAAGTACAATAGGTTGGGTTTGACATGACTAAAAAGACCTGCAGTGACGGCTGCATGCACAGAGACAACCGTGTCAAAAAACTGCCGCCATAGCTAAAGAGAAGCCCAATGTAAATTTACTGAAGGCATTTCCACTGCTCGCTGACATGGAAAAAAAAAAAAGGCTTTGACTTGCAAATCGTGAACCAAATGACTCAGTTTTTTTTTTTTTCTTTCTTTAATCTTCACTGCCACTAATGCCACCCGACTATTATGGTCTATTGATTTGCACATGTACACTTCTCTGGTTCGATGCATGAACTGCGTTTTCTGTGAAATATTGTGAGGAAACAATGGAAAGCTGATGGTTAATGCGTTAGGTGTGAGTCGCTCAGTCATTTATTAACTGAATTTCTTTTTAACTTCTTGAGGTGAAATTAACTGATAACATTTTCTGATAGAGGGAGAACTGCATGTATTAATTTTATTTTTTGAGATTATTCATTTATATATATATATTTTGTCTCTGTTTGGATAACAAACCAGGCCATGGCAACCCTAAGTGCTTAAATGGAACACAACTGGACTTCTTTTATAGGTTCTTAAAGACATTGCATCTCTCATCTCATCCAAAACATTCATCAACTTTTAGGGAGCCTTTTATAGTTGATTCTGTCTCTTGATTCAGACGGTATTTCTCCCTACCAGGAGGCTGTTAGAGTATAGGGGTGCATGATGTTTAGATATGAATGTATGTTTTCATTGTTCAAGTTTTTCCTCATGAAGATCCAAGCTGGATCAAGACTTTTTCAGTTGATATGTCGTACATATGTATTTAAGTGTGTGGGTAAGCACTTCTCTCTTTCTTACTAGCTGTAGCTCTGCATTTCCGTGAATGTGACGTTTACATAACTACCTTCTCCTCTTACCGTAAAATTTCAGGTGTTGATCCCTTAAATGCACTCTTGAATGTTAATGATTTAATGCCTGGCAAACACTCATGAGTAAAGCGGGTGTAAAAATGTGAGGATAAACATACACCCTGTTAAAATTAGAAGCCATTTCAAGATTAGGCAATTATTAACATTTTTAGTGGCTTATTGCCTCAGCCTGAAATATCCTGTCCGGTTATCTCTGTTAACGTGCTGCCACCCTCAATTGTCTGTATGTTTCCTAATGCACCCAAACTTCTTTTTTTACTATGAGATTGGCAGCTTTCTGTGTCGTGGTCGGTGGTTTAGCTCATGCTGAAACTGAAAAGAAATGCCGAATGTTGCATTCACTGTGGTCACGAAAACTTTTAGAGGGGAAGTTGTGACCCAGTTTTACAAGCAGCGTTTCCACTTCATTGCTACTTCTCCTGGCAGAGGTCTCATGGGTACAAAAATGATGAATGTTTGACGTTTTCGTCTCTGGTGCTGACGGGTGCCTTATGAAATGCCAGGCTGAGTTGTTTCGCAGATTATTTTTGTGTTGTTTGTACAAGTATGTTACACATGTGACCAGAGTGATATCCAGAGTGTACCCTCAGCACATTTAGTCAGAGACAAGGCAGATACAAAAGTGTGCTTTTTATTTTTATTTCTGCAGAGCACCTCCAGAGTCAACTGGAGGTGTTTGTGCAGCAGCTGAAGATCGTCCGTGTGGTCAGGCAGCCGGAGAGAAAGGGCCTCATCACAGCCAGGCTGCTGGGTGCCAGCATCGCTCAGGCAGAGGTGCTCACCTTCCTTGATGCACATTGTAAGGAAAGCCACACACAAAACATAAAACAACAATATGCAATTTACAGCAGGTATTATGAGCCACTGTGTGTTGCTCAGGTTCAAGTTTAATTAGATATTATACCTGTGTTAATAATCTCCAGCTGTTGTTGAATAATTTTTTTTGTGACTCAGCATTAATGGATTTCTTTGCCTGACGTAGTAATAATAAGATCCATCCATCCGTAATTAAAGTCTTGAGATATTTAAAATGGTTTTCTCTTTGACAAGATACTCAATAAACCTGTCAGTAAAACTTGCTTCAAAGGGACAAAACATCTAAATATCTTTTATAGCCAGAGAATAATGGAAGAAAATGGCATGCTTGGAATAGAAAATGCTTGTAGTGTCCTAATTTTAGAGTCCTATTTGATTTCTCTTGTGGAAGCAAAACTTCTACTGAACTTTTTTTTTGATGTAACAGTCATATAAGTCCTTTCTTTCCTGCTTAGGTGAGTGTTTTCATGGTTGGCTGGAGCCCCTCTTAGCTCGCATTGTTGAGGAACCCACTGCTGTTGTTAGTCCCGAAATCACCACCATTGACCTAAACTCCTTTCAGTTCAACAAGCCTATGGCCACTAATCGCGCTTATAACCGAGGTAACTTCGACTGGAGTTTGACCTTTGGCTGGGAGGCGATCCCTGAAGATGCCAAGAAGCTGCGAAAGGACGAAACCTACCCTGTAAAGTAAGACAAATTGTGTTGTGTTTTTTTTTTGTTTGTTTGTTTTTAACTGAACATTTTGAATCATTTAAATACCTAAAGCTTTGCTATCTGCCCATGAAAATTTCAGAACGCCTGCTTTTGCTGGAGGCCTCTTCTCAATCTCAAAGACGTATTTTGAACACATTGGAACATACGATGACAAGATGGAGATCTGGGGCGGAGAAAATGTAGAAATGTCATTCAGGGTCAGTCTTTTTTTTTTCATTTTTTTAAATTCTTTTTAATCTCTGCATTCATAGTTCCACACATTGCTCAGTCAGTCTTGTTGATATGATTTTGTCAGTCGTAATGCTTCCCCTCTGCGTCATATCTCATTTGAAGGTGTGGCAGTGTGGGGGTCAGTTGGAGATCATCCCTTGCTCTGTGGTGGGCCATGTCTTCCGCACAAAGAGCCCGCATACCTTTCCCAAAGGCACTGAAGTCATCACTCGCAATCAGGTGCGCCTTGCCGAAGTCTGGATGGATGACTACAAGAAGATTTTCTATCGCCGGAACAAGAATGCTGCAGTCATGGCCAGTGAGGTCTGTTCTCAAATGTTAAATGGATCTAGTGCAATTTATCAGGCTCTCTCTGTCAGATTGCGACTGAAATGTATACCCCATTGCTTCGAAACTCTGATGTGACACTCCTAAGTGGTTGTTTTGGCTCGTCAGAGTATTAACTGCATCCCTCTTGTGGTTAAAGAATAAGTATGGAGACATCTCCGATCGACTGAAACTGAAAGAGAGACTTCACTGCAAGAACTTCACCTGGTACCTAAACACAGTCTACCCGGAGGTCTTCATTCCAGACTTGAATCCAGAAAAATTTGGAGCCGTGAGTCAAGTTTTGTGGATAGGAACAGTATAATGCGCTGCATGTAATGCGTAACTTGGGTCGCTATTTAACTCTTATCTTGTGTCCTTGTTTGCACCAGATAAAAAACTCAGGATCTAACACCTGCCTTGATGTTGGAGAGAACAACCAGGGTGGTAAACCTTTGATCATGTACATATGTCACAACATGGGAGGCAACCAGGTAAAGTAACTCAGACTCCTTGGTGTGAAATGAACAATGTAAGTTGAAGATGAAGAATTTAGGTTGCCCTCTTTGGCGGGGGAGTTTTAACTGTATGTATGTGTCTTTTAGTACTTTGAGTATTCGTCTCATAAAGAACTGCGTCATAACATTGGAAAGCAGCTGTGTCTTCATGCCACAAACCAGCCGGAGCCAGTGAAGGTTGAGCAGTGCCAGCTTAAAGGGAAGGGTACCAGTTTGGCACCGGAACAGGAGTGGGTCTTTACAGAGGTAAGAAGGACTTGAAGCTTGACCTATAGTTTTACATTTGACCCTTACTAGGTTTAATCTTTTAGGTCTCAGAGAACACCTATCCATATTTCAACATTGATTTTTAGCAGGTAGAGCTGAAAGTTGGCGACGTGTGGTCTGATCGTGCACGACCTCTGGTCGCCCATCTAAAATGCGGTCGCAATGTAAACGTGTCGCACAACTCAAAATCAATGAATTTTATTCAAAATTAGATTTTAGAAATTTTGCTATTTTATCAAGTGTTAACGCACAACTCAAAAGTTGTTTCACTGTTCAACAAAATGTGGTTCACACAAAAAACTTGATTTCTACCCCTTTTATCTTTCATGTAAATTATGAAAATAAATATGGATTTACTATGTGCTCATAACAAGAACTTTGAAGATGTTAAATAAACATTTATTCATCAATTTGTCTGTTAGCTGGGAAGAAACTGAAAACTTCCTGACTATTCTTGTTTTGAAACCTTGAGTTCATTGTTTGGGTGTTGAAATTAATCTTTTTTTTTTTTTTTTTTTATGTACGTATTGGACCTAAAGTGGAATGCAAGGCATTTTTCTGATTGAGATTTCGAGGGCACTATGTATTGTAAGAATCAATGTAATTCAAAGTTGTGATCTCCTCATCAAGCTCTTGGTAAGAAGGTTCAGAGGTGTACGGAAGTGCTTTAACCCATGTTAAATACATAGAGCTGTTACACAGGTTTTATGCTGGTTTTTATTCTTTTGTCTGCTATGTTTATCTCTAGGAGAATCTTCTGAAAAACCCCAACAGTGGAAAATGTTTACAGCTAAGAGGAGATGTGATTCAGATGGACCACTGTAATGCTGCAGATCTCTTCCAGCACTGGAGCTTCAACTGACCTACCAGGCTGCTCATCCAGTCACCTCTGGCACCTTGTGTCCACTCCACTCTGACTCGGCACCGTGGGGCCAAATCAGCACTGATCCAGTGGGACCTGCTGCACAGCTTTGGGCATGTGGCCAAACTGATAACCAATGAAAGATGGAGGACAAAGTAAAGACAATCGCATATGATGAAAGCCTTTGGGTTGGGTTGGTCTTAACTGTTTTTAAATTTTATTTATGGAGAAAACTCAGGAAAGAGATTTGTCAATGTTTGGGGATCTGAAATGTATAAACTTTACAATTAGGAGCTTCACTGCAAGGCTGTGAGCACTTGTTTTACACTCTAATTGAACAATGGGCTCGGGGGAATGTATTATTGGGATTTTCTTGCTTTTTTTTGTCTGTATGAATGTTGAAAAGTGTGATAAGTCTTAGTCGAGAGTAAGAGATGTCTATTTTTTTTTTAAATAAAATGGGTTTTTTAAAAAAAAAAAAAAGTTCTTTGTTGTTTTTTTGATTAAATGACCATTTGTTTTCAATACAGGAGATATATTTATTTTCTAACCCCTTAATTATGTAGGACACCAGTTCTGAAGATTAATACTTAATTATTTTGGGATTGTAAGCAACATTGTTGCTTACAATTACCTTGCTTCTGATCCTAAAATGTTCCTTTTTTTTTTTTTTGTCTTGGCTGGTTAATGGTTTATATGAATCAATATAGTTTCCTGTATACTGAACCAATTATTAATTTGCTTCGGTTACTTATAATACAAATATTAATTTGCTAATATTTAACACTACAGTGGCATTGACAGTAGTTGCTAGCCTGAAAATGCTCCATGATACAGTCCATTCCTCATTTTGCAATCTGTAAAAAGTGCCCAGCTGGAGATTCTATTCAGATAACAACTCTCTCTGCAACAAAGTGTACAGACTTTCTTTGTCAAAGGCACCTCAGTGTTTGCACAACATTTATCCAAGGAGTGGTCCAGGAGCAAGGTGCATTCCAGACAATTGTTTTCAGCTCTGTCTGTAAGTTAAAGGGAATGCTGAGGATTGCCCAACCTGCTGTGACGGACTGTGCTGATTTGATCACCATGCACACCCTGTCAGATTAAAGGGTGTGGAGAGTGGAGGTTGTACAGTGAAATGCATGAGGTCAAGATGAAAATAAAGGTTTTTCCTTTTTTTTTACATCAATAGGTGGCAGCACAGAGTCACTGAGATTTTTCTGTAAAGCAATGATGACAATTGAAATTTCACCATGCAAAGTGTACTATGTAGCCGCAGGTAAATGAGTGGTCACTGTAGGGACAGCCTGAGGACAGATTGGCGAGACGATGAGCACTGAAGCCCTGACCCGTTCTGAGGTATTTGGACGGCTCAGGAGGGAGCTCTATGGAGAGGAGCCATCAAGTCATTCTAACGCACACATATTCATCATTCTGGGCGCTTCTGTGAGTACAACCTTCCAACTTCCTACAGCATGACAATATTACCTCCATTTTAAAATCAGGACTGCTTTCCCCATCCAACATTACCATGATTACTGTAGTCGGGTCTTATTTTTGGACCTCTTTTTACAGTAAATTCCAAATAGTTGTAGATGAGTAGGCGTCCAACACAAAAAGCCTCACTGAGGAGAATTTCACTGATAATCACAGAATAAAAGGCCAGGGAATGAGGACCTGTTGGTGAAAAATGTGCTGCATCTACTTTTTCCTTTTGCCAAGCTTAAAAAACATGGGATAATTTTGCAGTCAAACAAATTTCAACACCTAACTGTTTTTATCTGTCTTTTTTTAACGTAACCATTTTGTTACAGTGTTAACTCGTGCAAATAGTGTGTTCCGCATACTTTTTATTGCACATTGCTCAAGAGATCTGCTCACTCCCCTTCGCTGTGGACGCTTGTTTTAGAGTTTACCTGCACTTTGTACTTGTGGTTCTTGACTGTCACAATGATTAGCAGCAGAGGATCGATCTTGTTTTGTCTCACTATTTGCACAGGGAGATCTTGCTAAAAAGAAGATCTATCCAACTTTATGGTAAGTGCAAAAAATTGATCACACTCACCAACAGAGCTGTTCAGAGTTGTTTGGTCACCTTGTACTCCGAGGAGTTTGACCCTTTGACCAAGTGTTCCGCTTTTCTGCTTTTGACTCACTGTGTTCATTGCTTAGGTGGTTATTCAGAGATGGCCTGCTTCCAGACAATATACACATTGTGGGTTTTGCCCGGTCTAACCTGACTGTGGAGGACATTAAGGCTGCATGTCTACCTCATATGAAGGTAGTACATTTAAGGCTCCTTGTTGGGTATCTGACACAAGATTGTGGATTGTACAGAGAGTGTTTTCAGAAATAATTCTGCCACTTTTCCCTTAGGTCACTGATGAAGACTGTGATAGTCTGTCAGCATTCTTCAGCAAGAACTCGTACCTGAGTGGCAGATATGATGATGGCAGCTCCTTTGACCAACTCAACAGGCATCTATCGTCTCTCCCTGGGGGAGCAAACGCCAACCGACTCTTCTACCTGGCTCTGCCACCCACTGTCTACCACCATGTCAGCGCAAACATCCGAAACCACTGCATGAGCCGCAAGTTAGCATCTGTTCAGTCCTGAAAAATGATGAAGCACAGTCTGTTTGATGACATTCTAATCAGGTTTGTTTTTGGCAGAGGTTGGAACAGGGTCATTTTTGAGAAGCCGTTTGGTCGTGACCTCCAGAGCTCACAGGAGCTGTCAGCCCACCTATCTTCCCTTTTCACAGAGGACCAAATATATCGTATAGATCACTACCTGGGAAAGGAGATGGTCCAGAACCTCATGGTGCTCAGGTAACTGGATGGAATATTGTATCAGAGATATAAGATGAAAGATTTTATTGAATTGCTTAATTTCAGGAGAGCTTTTTACAGTTCAGATCTTTAGTCCTCTTCTTAAGAAATATTTCGTTTGCTCACTTTCAGGTTTGGAAATCGCATTTTTGGGCCTATATGGAACAGGAACAGTGTAGCCTCTGTGGTCCTCACCTTCAAGGAGCCCTTTGGCACACAGGGCCGTGGAGGATACTTTGATGACTTTGGTATCATTAGGTGAGGACTGGGCTGGTTCACTCATTGTGTCACAGTTACCTTGAAAACTGGTTTTGATTCCATTCCTTTTCTCACAATGTAGGGATGTCATGCAGAACCATCTGCTCCAGATGCTCTGTTTGGTTGCAATGGAGAACCCTGCTTCAACCAGTCCAGATGATGTGAGGGATGAGAAGGTAACAATCAGTGATTGGGATTTTCATACTGTCTTCAATGACAAGTCTATCAGGTCACTGCGATGGCATTCCTGTTTTTCTTTATTTGAGCTACAGGTGAAGGTGTTGAAGTGTATAGCTCCTGCTGTTATGTCAGATGTGGTGCTTGGTCAGTATATTGGTGATCCTGAGGGGGAGGGTCAATCAAAGTTGGGTTACCTTGATGATCCCACAGTACCAAAAGGCTCATGCACTCCAACCTTTGCCACTGCAGTGCTTTATGTCCAGAATGAAAGATGGGATGGTGAGGCTGCGTTCCAGATGGCATTTTCTTCACTTTTTTTGATTTTCATCTGATGCTTTTCCACTCATCTATTCGCAATGTCTTCACTGCATTATCCTTCAGGCGTTCCTTTCATTCTGCGTTGCGGTAAAGCTCTTAATGAGCGTAAAGCAGAAGTACGTCTGCAGTTCACTGACGTGCCAGGAGACATCTTCGGCGGACGCTGTCAGAGGAATGAGTTGGTCGTGCGGGTGCAGCCGGATGAAGCCATTTATCTGAAGATGATGACCAAGAGGCCTGGGGTTTACTTCAGCCCCGAGGAGACCGAGTTGGACCTCACTTACAAGAGCAGATACAAGGTACTTATAGTATTCGAATCCATCATTCAGACTGATAGTCATTTAACTGTACACAATCAAAACACAAATAGGAGATGCAACTTCAGGATAGGCAATATCAGAAAACAAGAAACACTGGTGAGGTTTTTTACAAGATGGAATTACCGCATCCGTGTTTGCTTATGAAAAAAACAAAGGTTTTCAAAGTGAAAAGAAATGTATTTGTTTTCTCCCGGACATGTCTTGTGATCTAGTTTTGAGTATCATGGAAATTTCCATGATATTTGTTCAGCCTCAGCAGCGTCATTTTAACAGCCGACTTGTATTTGTAGAACTCGAAGCTCCCAGATGCATACGAGAGGCTGATATTGGATGTGTTCTGTGGAAATCAGATGCACTTTGTCCGCAGGTTGGTAGAATGATTTACAGTAGTTAACTGAGAGAATATGAAAATATCTGGACAATCATCTGTTTAGCTAAGAGATCTGAATGTAAAACCAGAGTCACCAGGCATATTGGTTCCTCTTTTGTGGGGCAGTTTTGACAAAGGTCATGAATATTTTGTCGTGAAGCATGTTTTCAACTTAGCTCCTCCCATTTCTGTTCCAGTGATGAGTTGCGGGAAGCCTGGAGGATCTTTACTCCTCTGCTCCACCACATAGAGGCAGAGAAGAGCTGTCCAATTCCTTACAAATATGGAGGGTAAAGTCTGTTTTATGAGACAAAAATAAGTAGATAATGCACATAATACCTTATGTTGCTCATTATTGCTCCTCTTGTCTTGCTTTTGTTGTGTCCATAGTCGTGGTCCAAGTGAAGCGGATGATCTTGTAAAAAGGGTGGGATTCCGCTATGAGGGAACATACAAGTGGGTGCAGCCCCACACTAACTGATGCTTTATGCCATATGCTCACACATGCTCATGAAACCCAATGTATAAAAGTTTACAAACAATAAAGTTTACTTTAGTCACCGATGTACCAGTTTGATTCTGTCTGCATGTTCAAACGAAAGCACTGCTTGTTACCCCTAAATCACACAAGAATGAACTTAGAAATAAAAAGAGTAACAGCCTGATTTGTCACATGCATCTGAGATCTCCCAATGAATCATCATTCACCCTTTTGTCTGCACTCTATCAAACATCATACATCTACAGGTGAGGACAAATGAGAACTTGAGAGCAGAAAAGTCATTGCACTAGTATCCAACGGATGTAGCGATATGTATAGAATGTTTACTTTTAGGGTTACTTGAAAAGTGACAAAGCTTGTTCTCTACTGTCAGCAGGCACATGTTTTCAGTCATCACTAAACTATGAGAATGCAAAACCTGATTGACATAAAGCCAGGGCAACTAGTATGTTTACCAGGAGGACTTGTTGGATGGGTTTGTAAAAGAAGGTGCCTCTCTTAATAACAGGCATAAAGGAGAGCCATTAAAATCTCCTGCTCCAGCTGAGAACAACTTCCAGGTCGGTGTTTTAAGTTGAATCGAAACTGTGAAAAACTGTTAACACCATGTTAATCTCTAACCGTGCGCAAGGGAATTTTAAGATTACATTTTTGTTACCTTAATTTCTGGGAATGTTTATCAGCTGCTTGCAACATACTGATGTTGTGTCTCGTTGCTTTGTCTCTACCAGGTGCATAACCTAGCTGGAATCACACACACATACTGACCGATAACAGAGCATTCAGTGATCGTGCCTGAACTCGGAGAGCTGTGGGAAGAACTGCAAGGATGAACATGTGTTACAACAATTTTACCTCTCGGACTCTTGCACTATGTCAATAGTGATATTATGATCCATTTGGATGGGAAACTGTGCTGTTACTAAAAACGCTGAAAACCTTTTTTTTTTTTCATTCTATCAATTTATAATCAAGTTAAGTTTGGGTAAAACAAGAACTAGATGTTGATGTTATGATTGCTTTTAGAGAGTAAAAAGGAAGCTGTTCTAAACAGAGCAGAAAGTTCCCCTCGACTAATACTGGCAATAATAAAACACTAAAAAAAAGGTCAGGACAGTACAAAGGTTATTGTATAAATAGCTCTTTTTTTGCAGTTTAACTTCTGTTATCATTTTCCATGACTTTATTCTTCAGAAGCTCAAGTTGACAAAAAACTTTCCAGACCAAAACCAGCACACACATTGTAACAGGTTATATAAGATTTGTGCAGAAAAACCTGCACCATAAAGTGTAGAAGGAGCCATATTCATCAAACACACACACATATACACACACACACACAAAAAAAACACATTTAGGAATAAATACTTCTTTCCCATGATTACAGTGAAAAAAACATAAAAGTACCTGAAATACATGAACCCTTTGGCATTGACAGACTGCAAAAAAATGTCAGTTATTTCAGCATTTTCCCATTTCTCCATCATCCAAAAGATGAAACTATCTCTGTAGGATGCTCGTCCTTTTACACTCGGTCCCCTCCTGGCCGCAGTTGTGTATGACAGCTCCATCCTCGATCCCCCTGGCATACAGGCGAACCAACTGACCATGAATCCTGGGAAAAAGGTGAACACAGTAAAAACAATGCTGGTGACAAAAAGAAAATACTGGCATAAGCGCAGTATTTTGTATTCTGCACATATGTTTTTTTCTTATATACCATATGAATAATGGGCAGATGAATAATCAGCATTTCCTTGAAATGCATGAAAATAATCTAATGTGAGACACGGAGTACGCTGTTGAGCTTTCTTACTTGCAGACGATATCAGTGAAAGGTAAAATCTCTCCATCACAGTTCCACACCGACACATCGGGAGCTTTTTTGCAGCACAGGCCACATATGAAGGGGGATGCCGTTTTCTCCTCCTTTGTCATCACTCGCTCCATAGATCTCTCTGCCAAGTGCTGCTGAGATCCATTTCTGCCTCCTGTGTCCTCATATCCTGTCTCTTCTCCATCAATCCCACCACTTGGCCACCCAGATTCTTCGTATCCTTCCTCCTCTCTGTGCCCTGCCGGACAGAAACGGACCGCCTTCACACGATGGACCTCCACAAACGGCAGGTCAAACTAGGAAAAGAAAAGAAAAATTGTGGTTCAAGTACTTTATCTCACATTGGAACTTTTTAAATTGAGCTTTGTTTTCACACGAACATGCCATACCTGGTCCTGTGTGCTAGTGTGTCTGTAGAGAAACTTTAGGAAACCCAGAGGGTGAGTGTCCCACACTAGGATGAGGTCCCCTGTTCCATCCGCCAGGTGGGCAGAGGGAGAGAGGCCCAGAGGACTTCTGGCACATGAGCTGGACATACACGTGAGAGACACACACTTGAATGTGCCTTCCACACTCACCCACTCATCTGAAGAGAAAGACTGAGTAAGAGGACTGCAAATTAAGGCACAAAAAAACAACAACAACAAATCAAAAGCCTGATGAGCTAATATTTACTGCAATAACATATTTCTGCAACAAAATCATTGAGTATTTATGTTGTTGCTTCTTCTGCCATATTTACATGTAGAAATCCTGATGAAAGTGTGCAATTTAAAAGGTGCAATAAATTTGATAAATAATCCACAAATAAATAATCCAAAAAAAGATCCTTTGAAGTATACATGATTTGGACTTAACAGGCTAAAACATGTTTTACCTTCTGAGTCAGTTCTGATATGGCCATAGCAAGAGCTCTGCAGGGAGCCTGAATCGGAGGAGTTGGGAAAAAGCCTTTCTGTGCTTCTGGAACACACACCACATCTGAAACACACAAAAACAGCACAAAGCTTCACTGCTTGAAGTCTGTGCAATGACAAGCTCCTAGACCTGGACACTCATTAATAGGAGTGTTGTAAACTATTCGCTGACAGCCAGAGGCAGATGCCTCAAACAAAAACTGTGGCAGACACTCTTAACAGGAGGCTGAAGCTCACCTTTCATCTAGATCAAGTTCCTCCTGTCAGAGTTCTTACCCTACATAAGATACACCCAATACCCGAGTCCCTGCTGCGGGTGGTAGCAGTTACGGTGTCTCAAACTGAATTTGAACCATTTCGCTGATTCCTGAAACATAATGAAACTAGCCACATCAACACTTTCGCTCCTTCTAATTAAAGGGGTTTAGGGTTACAAAAAAAAAAAAAATCATCCCCATTCTCAGATAACTTAGATTAGGACACACAAAGGCTGAGAGTGAAATGGTTATCAAAAATACAACAGCCTTTCATTAGTTCATATCTTGTTTGCCTATTCCAATAATTCTACCTTTTCTTGATCATTGTTCCTGTGGTATAACTTTTTAAGTGAAATTTGTCTCAACCTTCGTATGTGTGATAGAGAAAACTAAACATCCACAGAATAAATAGCAGGTGCTTGGGAAATAGCTTCATGAAAAGAGAAGTAGCCTGTTCAACAGATGACACGCCCACGAGTTTTATGGTGTTAAAACTCCATCAAGCTTGTGTGCACACTAATCCTTTCTTTCTTTCTTTCTTTCTTACCTTCTGTCTTTCTCTCCTACTTTTGTGCTCATTATTAATTGTGCTTTTCAGTTTAATAAATTGCATGTCATGTCACTTATTTGTCATAAGTAGGCGTTTTACCCTGAGAGGCAGCGTGTTTTATCTCTAGGGTTGGAGAACAGTGGGTCTGCTGGTAGATACTGAACTGTGCCTGTGTAGCTTCTGTTGCTCAGGAACACCATTGTGCCTAAACAAAGAAGAGCAGTTATGTTAGCTGAAAATACACAGCACAAGACACTCTCATAATTTATAAAAGAGGGCACACTGTGGTTTTATGATAAAAAAATCTTCAAAGAAGGAACACATTGGTCAGATAAAGTACTTCCTTTGCGGTCATATCACAGACGTCAGTGACACTTAAAAAGAGACTTTAATTATAGAAATTATGAGAGCATCTGATGCATTTGAGCGTGCAGTTATTTCTCTTCTAAATATGAAACATTAGTCTACACCTGAATAGTCATATCTGAGAGGCCCCATCCAGCGATGTTTTTCACTCTCAGCCAGTATATCTCCATAGAAGCCATAGCCCAACAGAGACACTGAGTAGCGCACCAGAGCGGAGGCATGATGGACTGAACACACATCCAGAGGCTGAGAGTCTCCTGCAAGGTGTTTTGGGAAATCAGACGGATCATATAAGTAGAGCAAAAAGTCAACAAAACCGTGATAACTCAAAAGAAAAATCCCTCCTCACCAATGATAATGTGCAAAGCTGAAGTAACAGGGTCGATCACTCCCACTGTGGCATGGCACACACAGTCTGTAGAACCTACAATACAAACAGTGCATCAAAAAGTGGGTGTCCCAACTCTAAATTGGATGCCATGGATTTATGAATACCTAGCAACAGTAACCTGCAGGGATGATGCCAATATGAAGTGGACACGGCTGCAAAGTGACATCGGGATCATTCTCACAAAGGCCTGCCTCTTGATGTGTCCGCCCAATAACACCATGAAGTATTTCACTGAACATGCCGTCCCCACCCACACAGACCACACTGTTAAAAACAAACACAAGGGTTTCTGTTATGTGAAAGCACCTCCCAGCAGGCTTAGCTGTTATAATGCTCTCTTACCACAGTATTTACCCCACAGAGCTCCAGGGCTTACCCGTCAAAGCCTGTCAGATCTTTCTTCAGGAGGTGGTCTCTGGCCTGATTTGCCCGCTCAGTCACTAAACAATAGATTTCATGATTATATGCACACTGAAAACTGGTATTAGAATCAAGCAGATGAGTCTAAAGCCAACTGTTAGATTTTAGCCACTTTATCAGTAACAAATGAACCTTTTCTCAAAACGGACATATTGCTCAGTGGAAATGTACCTATTACATGTGAGCTGATACCAGCCAGCTCAAACAGAGGGGAAACCAGAGAATGGTAGATCTGTCTTCCTTTCTTCTTTCCTCCAAATGGGTTGATGAACACCAACAGTCTCTGAGGACGCAAAGGACCTGAAAGGTACATTTAGAATATTACAGGTTAACTCGAAGCTTCTGACAAGCAGCTGATAGTATAGCTTAGTCTTTTAGGCTACGGCTACACGAGAACGAAACGAGGTTTTTTTTGAAAACGGGTACGAAAATTCTTGCGACCACACGGAAACGCGCTGCTGTCCAGACGAGAACGGATGAAAACGATGAAACGATGCAGTACACACGCCGCTGTGTCACGCCACGCTGTGAGACAATAGAGAAGTGTTAAAATTGGCTCCCAGCGTCAACGTGTGACTGACGCAAAAACGTTTTAGCTGTAACAATGGAAACGAAACGAGGCCGTTTTCAAACTTTCCCACTCTGGAACCCGTTTTCAAAAACTATCGTTTTGGGGTAGTGGGAACGCCGGCTCCGTGTGGCCGCGACAGCGAAACGATAAGAAAAAGTATCGTTTACAGTGAAAAACGTTTCCGTGTAGCCGCAGCCTTAGTGTGCAATTATCAATGCCTACTGTGATTTTTGAGAGCAGTCCTTAGATGTTTAATCCACTGGTCTCTGAGAACCCGACTGGGGCAGCTGAACTGGGTCTGGCCCAGTCTCCATAGTAACCCAGAGGAGCCCCCGCTACTGCTACGCTTCACGTAGAAAACTGTAGATAGGTGACAAATAAATAAAAACATGTCTGACAAAATCCTAAGATAAGCAATACTTCAGGTTATGTTATTTTAAGCAGTATGCTCTGAGAGAGGGGGCTGCTGAGTCTCCCTTGTAAACACACCTGTGAAACCTTTGTCCGTATCCTCCACAGATTTCTGGGGTAGGATCTCCACCCGACCCTCCTCCACTCCGAACACCTCAGCCACAGGCACTGAAACTTCAAAATGCACACAGTGAAAATCTCAGCAGATATACAACTTTGCATACAATTAATATGATATTTCAACCCCCAGAAAGACGGCAAACTTTTCTTGCAAAGAGTATCTTTTACTTGTACCAGAAATAAAAACATAGGTCGAATGAAGAGCTATAATACTAGAAGATGTCATATGTCATGTCGGAATTTTAAGTGGCAGATAGAGATGTTGAATGCAGCACTTTAAACACTGGGCGTTTGAGGGACGCAGATCATTTCTAAGATACGTTTCATCAATAACACAACAATTCTTTACTACTACAACATTTTTGTCACATTCTGGTTAAGTTTGGGGAAAAAACATCTTGACAGGGTTAGAAAATACTATGTTTAGGGCTAAAATTTTCAAGTCTCATTTCTGACCTAGGCCTCTTCAAATTTAAGCTTAAAACTTACTCATTTAGGATGGCTTTTAATACCCAGTAGTATGATGACACTTGTCTTATTTGATTTTGTTGTATTTTATTGCTTTCACTGTAAAGGGCTGTGTAAATAAAGTACATTTACATTTACATTTAGAAAATGCATTCTATTTAGAATACAGCTGTCATGGTCATAGATACCATATTGGTGGTTGCCTTTGTTACATATAAACATAAAATGTTACAACAAAACTTCATGACTGGCTTTAGAAAAGCATCACTCGGTTAGAGTTAGAAATCCAAAGTACTTGGGCAGGTTAAAATATGAAGTTTGAAGTCGCTCTCAAGACCACTACAATTTGCACTTTCACCGAATCAAATTATAGGTCATCTCTGCCTGCATGTACAAACGTACATTTTTTCAAAAAAAAGGTACATTTTTGGAAGGACGACAGTCTCTTTTTTTATTTATCCACTTACACTTAGGCTACTGTTCGTCATGGAAACAAAGTTCAAACGTGAAAAAAACTGACTTGTTTGTATGACTACTTTTCTCAAACACACGAACCATTTCCGAAATAATAAACGACTGAACTAAAAAAAAAAAAAAAGACTGGAGAAGGCTAAAAAATCCAGATCAAACATTTTTTTTTATCTTTAACTTGCCGCAATTTTTATTCATTCGGCATCATTTGAACAAAACATTGGATAACTTGTTTTCAAGCCAACAGTCTGGAACTTGTTGCGCTTGAAGCCTCCAAATGTTAAGAATACGACCAGCTGCCCCAACTCCAATACCAAGACAAGAGTTTTTTGATTCGCCGCCCACATTTTTTTTTTTTTAACAGCAGAAACACCAATGTGTGTGGCAAAGCCTTTTGGTGCCTGTAAAACACTGATAATAGGAGTTGTTTTCTTTTTTATAAAATAGCAATGATGCAGAAAATGTTAGTTAAGAGTCAAATAACTTTCTCTTGACATCCCCATGATAACCTCAACTGCTGCTTGGAACTCAAAGATGATGGACATTATTTAATTAACAGCCTCTATCATTTCTGTTCTGCTTACACACACTTTGAGACACATTACTGCTCTGATTGGTCAAAAATGTAATCCAAAAATGTATATGAATATGATTCAAAGGAAAAGCATATCAAGTAAAGCACAACTACATCTGCTGCAGATGCCAGCATTGCAGCAAGTGGATACAGCTCCTCTTCCTCTCGTCCTTTTGGAAAACCACCCATCATTTAATGTCAACCTTTGATCAAAAATAGTTTGAAGGGGGTGGTCAGGACTGAGTGTGTGACGAGCTATATCAACTTCTGTTGACGTATCATTCCAGCAAAGACAGTTAGGTGCTTCCTGAGTATCAAACCCATGAGTCATCAATAACTTGAAAACTCTGCTGCTGAACATGAACAAGAAGGACTTCAGGGAGGGTGACCGGTCGTTATCGAGGACTGTGAAAACAGCTGAAAAAGGAGATAAGATAAAGCAAGGAGGTGTACAGAAAAAAGGTGGAAAACAAACTCTGGGAGAGCAACATGAGAGGTGTGTGCTTAGGGATGGAAAAAAGATCACAGGCTCAAAGGAGAGGAGGAATCATACGGATGGAAGTCTGGTCAGACCCAATTGATTGAACATGTTTTTCCAATAGGTTCATTTCAGATCAACACTCGGCATGCTCCTCACCTGACTCACAGAATCACTGTCACAACTCTACATTGTTATCTTCCCTCCACATCAGGGCACACTGCAAAAGACTCACATACTGGAAGGGGTGGCAGAGGAGGTTTCAGTCTGATGAAGAAGCAGCTGGACAGGCTGAACCTGAACAAGGTTGCAAGCCCAGATGGAGGGATCCTGAAGGTCTGTACGGAACAACTATGTGGGATTCTACAGCACCTCTTCAACCTTAGCCTGAGTCTGGAGAAAGTTTCAGTGCTGTGGAAGTCATTCCGTCCTTTACTGGTACCTAAAACATATCTCATCCATCTGCCCTCAGTGACTACAGACCAGTTGCCGGAACATCTCACACCACAAAAGTCCTGGAGAGACTGTTATTGGCAACACCGAGGCCGTCTACAAGAAGGGACAGATCAGAGTCTACTTCTTGTAACGGTCCTTTAATGTTTGCAGCAAGATGTTGCACATCTTCTACAAGTCTGTTGCGGAGAGTACTATCTGCTTTGCAGCCATCTGTTGGGGCAGCAGCACCAGCACCATTGACTCTACGAAACAGATACAGAAGCTGGCTCTGACGTCCCTAGAACTATTATGCAAAGAAGATTGTTGCAAAACAAGCTCATCATTATGTCAATACTGCACATCCCCTACAATACATAGTGTTGCCACAAGGAAAAGGCAAATCAATCACATTAAATCAGAAAGTGCCATTCCCTTTAAACACATCTAAAAACAACAAACTGTGCATTTGTTCATTGGACGCATATTAATCTGTTTTATCTTCATATCAATACCCATTTCCTGTTAGTGGGTTAAAAATAAAGTAAATTAGCTGAGACATCTGGTGACAGGCTGTGATCTTGTGCCAGAAAGCGTGTTGGCATCGTTTCGCAGCTTGTGTTTTCAGTAAACTGCCTCTCGGTAGGTATGTGTCCTGTTTGTGCTGTTCAACTCGTTCTTCGCGTTTTCTGCTCGCAGGTGCTTTAAATACAGCGCCTCCTTTATGGAAAGATCCGATTAATTTGTGCTGTAAAAAGATTGCTATGTGTTTATTGCTATAGTTTGTTGTGTTTCCCAGGCTACACGTAAAGACTATACATTAAAGGATAACGCTTGCCATCTGTGCTGTTTATGGTACCCAGTGCAGATAGAGAACATTTTTGAATCAGCTGTAATTCTTTTTCATGTTTTTTTTTTTCTATTCATCATCCTAATATATATATACATACATATTTTTTTGTTTAACTGAACGCGTTTATGCGATTGCGACTATTTCTATGCTGCTCTCACTGACACCCAACACCTCCCAGTTTCTATGGCGCTGTTAGATCACATGATGTTGACCTACAGTGGATGCACGCTTACCTGTTTTCTTATCACGATTCTTCTTATCTACCTCGGTCCACTTCAAATGCCAGCCTGTAAGGACAGCCAGGTATCTCTTATTGCCGACCCACAAACTTGACTCCAACCTCAGGTCAGTCTCCATCTGGACAGATGCTGTCACTCACGTTGGTCTTCCCGTGTCCATAAAACAATTCCCAGATCACATTTTACACCCATAACTTTTACATCTCTGAAAATCAACAGCAGGCTGCCAATCTGGTCTCGTCATCTATCAACAAGCCACAGTCCCTTTGTTTCCCGACATGTGAAAGTTTTTATCTCCGTCTGAATGGCCCTGGCTCTTTTTTTCTTTCCCCTTCTTCTTATTTTTTTTCTCTCCTTCAAACACACTCAGGTAAAGTGTTGACGACACCGCCCAGCGCTCAGGGGTGTAAGACTGAAAATATCCGCAACCTCTCGCTCCCCGTAGCACACCTGCTCGTTTTGCATGGCGCACTGCTGATTGGATAGATATTTACCTGAGGGATTGTGCCCAATTACATCGAGTGTTTGAGGAATTTGGCTATAGTTTATTAGTAGCCTAGGCCATGGCAAATATATATATATATATATATATATATATATATAAGATATACGCTAAAGGTCGTAAAGGCTAAGTGGTACAATGATCAAAATGATCAAAGTGATAAACTATTGATACTCAAGCAGATGAACCCATTGTAGTTACTGCCCAGCCCTGATAAAAAAAAAATACAAAAAACAGCAATGATGTGTGTGTAATTGCAATTGTTGTGTTCATTTTATTTCATGTATGATTCAAATGTCGAGAGTCTGATTTTTCTGTGTAAACTCTGTCGCTGTTTGTTTGACCACAACCTTGTGTTGGAAAAATTGCCCGATGTGAATACAGTCTAACTGATACTCACTGACAGGCAACTGATCCAAGTGACTGAGACAACAAGCCCTCTTAAATGCTGTAAATAAATCAGTGGCATCTTGAGATGATCTATTTTGATGAAGAAGAAGAAACAAACAGTCCTAAGCTATGGAGCTCCCCTCCTCACCCACTGTCACCTTCACTTTTGTTTCTTTTCTTTTCCTTGACATATTTGTTACTTTTCCAACCTATATTATGTTTTAAACTACCCTTTTAGCTTGAGGTCAAACCTGTTCGATGGTTATTACCTTAGAAAATTTGTGGGATTTATTAAATAACAAGTTTTTTTAAAAACTCAATTATGACATCCAAATATAGACTAAAACTGACATGTAAACATGTGGAAATAAGATATGCGATGTCTATGCTAATGAAGAGGAGAACAAAGGAACAAATAACGGAACACTCAACAATTATACCTATGCACCCCTGTGTGGGTTTATCTGAGCCGAAGACACACATCATTTTTGTCGACGCACAAGAATTCACCGAAATAAAATCGATGTATGGAAAAGTCACTTTTATTGTGAAATGTCTGTACGTTTTTTTACCGGAAACGTTTTTGTGACATGCGCATTCCCTCCTCTTTGCCATGCTAGCAAGACGACTCAGCTAGCTAGCGTGAAAAGATACTTCAATCCCATTGTGTAATTATTATGATTAGTTTGATAGGAGCAGTATAATTCAGTTTTGTTCCCGAGACCCAGTAAGAAGTCGACTAACAAAATGAACATACGAAACGCGCGGGTAAGTGTGCTGAAATCCTCTCGTCAACCACGCTGTTTAGCTAAGAGTATAGCTAAGCTAACGCTGAGCACCTCACCCTGCATTTTAGCTGACCAGGTAACACCTAGTTTAGCATCATGCTATACATCTTTGTGACGCCTTTTTTTTTTCAGCCGGAAGACCTTATGAACATGCAGCATTGCAACCTGCTGTGTCTTCCAGAAAACTATCAGATGAAATACTACTTCTACCACGGGCTGTCCTGGCCTCAGGTGATTGACAGTGTTCCTGATTGTCCTGACTTTGCCAATGCCTCTGCTCCTGTGTCGTAAATGCTTACAGTGTCCGTCTCCATTGTTTCAGCTCTCATATATTGCCGAGGACGAAAATGGAAAAATCGTGGGTTATGTGCTGGCAAAGATGTGAGTACCTGTGACCTCATGTACAACTTCCTATCAGCTGATCATCATCATCTACCAAATAATTCAATTCAATTCAATTCATTTTTATTTATATAGCGCCAAATACAACAAATGTCATCTCAAGGCACTTAGATAGTAAGTCCAATTCAAGCCAATTGGAATTCAATTAATTAATAATAATCATAATTCATAAAATAATCCAATTCGTTCATATAGAGCCAATTCAAAAACAATTTCCTAGCTAAGAAAACCAACAGATTGCACTGAAAACTTTTTGTTTTTCGGTCCAATCTCCCAGCCTGAGCGTGCCTGAGGCGACTGTGGAGAGAAACGACTCCCTTTTAACAGGAAGAAACCTCTGGCAGAACCAGACTCAGGAAGGGTGGCCATCCGCCTCGACCAGCTGGGGTTTGAGAAGACAGAAAGGGGGAGAAGGGGGAAGGGGGGAGGGGGGAGGGGGCGGCGGCGGCACTGTAACACCATTCAAAGGATATCTGTTGGAACAGGGAAACACGAGTTAATGACCACAATAATATCACATATACATAAAGAGAGTAAAGTGAGGAAAGGTGTGACAGATGAGGCCCCCCAGCAGTCTAGGCCTATAGCAGCTTAACTATGGGATGTTTCAGGATTACCTGAGCCATCCCTATTCAAGGTAAACACAAGAAACTTGTGCTAACGAAAAAATAAATAATAAAATAAAGGACCAGACTCAGTGAGTAATTCCCTATACTCCCTATATAGATCTGCTCCTCACACCACAACAACCATCTTTTTACAGCCACAAGCTACCTCAGCCTCTCACCAACTGCACACCAGTCACAGCGGGGTGGGGATGCAAACCCTGGTTCGGGTAGGGGGAGAAATAAAAGAGGTAAGATAAGCGGGAATGGGATTCAAACCCTGGTTCGGGTAGGGGGTAATGAAAGTATAGAGGGTGCCAGAGGTGGAGGCAGAACAAGACACACTAGCAGATACACTATCAGATTCAACAGACCTAACTATAAGCTTTATAAAAAAGGAAAGTTTTAAGCCTGGTCTTAAAAGTGGAAAGGGTGTCTGCTTCCCGGACATTTACTGGCAGCTTATTCCACAATAGAGGGGCCTGATAACTGAAGGCTCTGCCTCCCATTCTACTTTTAGAAACTCTGGGAACCTCAAGTAAACCTGCAGTTTGGGAACGAAGTGCTCTGTTAGGAAAATATCTTACAATGAGATCTTTAAGATATGATGGAGCTCGGTCATTAAGAGCTTTATATGTAAGGGGAAGAATCTTAAATTCTATTCTGAATTTAACAGGGAGCCAATGAAGAGAAGCTAAAACTGGAGAAATATGATCTCTCCTGTTAGTTCTCATCAAAACTCTGGCTGCAGCATTTTGGATCAACTGAAGGCTTTTCAGAGAATATGTGGCACAGCCCAATAATAAAGAATTACAGTAATCCAATCTTGAAGTAACAAATGCATGAATTAGTTTTTCTGCATCACTCTGAGACAAGATGTTCCTGATTTTAACAATATTACGAAGGTGAAAGAAGGCAGTCCTAGAAACCTGTTTTATATGCGAGTCAAATGATAAGTTCTGGTCAAAAATAACTCCAAGGTTCCTCACTGTAGAACTAGAAGCCAAGGAAATACCATCTAGAGTAACTATATAGCTAGACAGTTTCTCCCTGAAACGCTCAGGTCCAAAGATAACGACTTCAGTTTTGTCTGAATTTAGAAGCAGACAGTTCTGAGTCATCCAGGTCTTTATGTCTTTAAGACATGCTTGTAGTCTGACCAACCTATTGGGTTCATCTGGTTTTATAGATAAGTACAGCTGAGTATCATCAGCATAGCAATGGAAATTTATGCCATGCTGTCTAATAATGTTACCTAATGGAAGCATGTATAAAGTGAAAAGAATCGGTCCAAGCACAGAACCCTGGGGAACTCCATGACTTACTCTGGTGTGTGAGGAAGATTCTTCATTTACAAGAACAAACTGAAATCTATCAGATAAATATGACTTAAACCAGCCTAATGCAGTTCCTTTAATCCCAATAACATGTTCAAGTCTGTGTAATAAGATACTGTGATCGACCGTATCAAATGCAGCACTGAGATCCAACAGGACAAGCACAGACACAAGTCCGCTATCAGAGGCTAAGAGGAGATCATTGGTAACTTTCAGCAGTGCAGTTTCTGTGCTATGATGCACTCTGAATCCTGACTGAAACTCTTCAAACAGATTATTTCTGTGTAAGTGATCACAAAGCTGAGCTGCAACTATTTTTTCAAGAACTTTAGACATAAAAGGGAGATTGGATATAGGTCTATAATGAGTCTAAAATAACTATTCCGTGTTCATTTTAGGGAGGAGGACCCAGATGATGTGCCCCATGGACATATCACATCACTGGTATGTTTAAACAAGACACACCATTTTATATGTGCATATCTGTTGAGAAATCTGCGTCTAACCCTCCGTGTGGAATCCAGGCGGTGAAGCGATCCCACAGACGTCTGGGTTTGGCTCAGAAACTCATGGACCAGGCCAGCCGGGCCATGATAGAGAACTTCAATGCTAAATATGTCTCCCTTCACGTTCGGAAAAGGTACTTTGCCTTGTTATTTCTCCTGCTGTGACGTTGGTTTTGTGTAGATTAAACATTGCCCGGCTCCCTATTTCCAAAACGTGCTCATTCTCTGACTGCATGTGTATTAGTGCTCCTGTTTTTAAGAGTCCTGTGTGTATTTCTTCTCCCCACTGCAGCAACCGGGCAGCTCTGCACCTGTACTCAAACACACTAAAGTTCCAGTAAGTTTGGGGTTTTTTCCTCTCTGACTTCTCTGATGTTACTTGTTTAAAAATGTGATACAAGTATATCCTTGGTGGCCATAGTATTGACTTTCAGAAGTTTCAGAGTAGACTTGGAAGACTAAATCAAGAGGTTCACACCTGTTTCCAGATTATGCATGATATTTAGGTATGTGCCTGTCTTTAGTATCCGTTTGCTGATTAGATTTGAATTGTGGTGTCAAAAGTTGCATCAAAAAGAGCATTATGGTGAACTTGGCTTATGAGAACATATTGCAAAGGATTCTTCGCTAACAACGATGAGAGCAAACTGTTCTATTCTAAATGGTTTGTGTTTATGTTCATACTGATAACCTGCTTTGTTTGATCATTTGTGCACACTGATGAAAGCATATTAGTCAGCTGAGGCTTCGGTTTTACCATTAACTTCACACAAAAGGTTATGCGGCGAGTGGGTGAAAAAAAAAAAAAAAAAAGCAACTTTAAATATAGGACGGTCCATGTCATGCATTTCTAAGAAAATATGAAATGAAAGCGGCAGCTGTGTGACAAAATTGGCGTCGAGGCACAACCTCAGATAAAGTTATACTCACTGACAGTGCTTGATGCAGTTTAGAGTTGGTGAACACACAGCTAAGGTCTGTGCCAAGGCCTAAACAAATGTTAAGCTTACTACAACTGCTGTCCTCTGACTTTCTACTGTGCAGAGTCGTCCGTTACATTCTCAAGATTCAGCTGACACGGCCGACTTTTTTCTTTCTCTTTAAAAAAAAAAAAAAAAAAATGTCTTCTGAAACCTCCACACCACTTTTTGTCACTTTATTGTGATGTCTGCTGTGGGGATGCTGCTGCGTAGATCAACACATGTCTATATCTACACCTCTATTATTGTCCTAATGCGGTTGCATTACTTGTAATATATGTGGTATTTATGCCTGGGTCTGGGGCAGTCATCATTGCAATGTCTGTGGCTTCTGCCCGAGCGGACGTCACCCGGCTGCATGCAGGCACAATTTGGCATGACACATTAACTGTCAACAAAAAAAAAGAGGGCTATGATCACTTCACATTTTTGTCTGTTAAAAACTAACTTCATGTCTCATTTATTCCTGATACTGACCCCAAGTTGGCTACATGTCACTACGGCATGTAGATGTATGTTTTTTTTCACACTCAGAAGTATGTTTGGGCCAGAATGAGCTCGTGACTTTGTGTGAAAGAGGATGGGGTTCTAGGTTTACGTGGCTTTTATGTTAAAAAAGCCACAATGTTTCCCAAACTACATGACTGCAGCACCTCTTTCCATCTTCTGTGTCTGCGATGGTTTGCTTTAGATTCAGTTTCTTCTAGGAACTCCTCCTGGAAGGCTGAGTCTGCTCCGATTGAGGTAGTTTTTCATTCTTTGTGTGCCAAACTAGCCATTAAGCAGAGATCATGCAGTGTGTGGCCTGGTGATTTAGATGAATAATTGACTTCAAATTAGGTATTTTGTGAAGGTCCAAAACGGTTTTTCCAATCGAAGAGGTCTATACTTTGGGTTTTCAGCTTTTCCAGAAAGTTGACATACAAAAAAACCTAAATTTCACATTGAAGTTGAAGATTTAAGTATAATGTGTCATTAATTGAAGTGTTCTCTTATTTCTTCCCAGGATTAGTGAAGTAGAGCCCAAATATTACGCAGATGGGGAGGATGCCTACGCTATGAAGAGGGATCTGGCCCACATGGCTGATGAGGTGGTTTTGATTCATATTTTAATGGTTCCCCTTTTTAGTGGTTCTCAGAAGAGCAGATCCATATTCTTTTTTCTTCTATACTTTTACCTACAGCTGAGGAAACCTGGTGTGCGTGTGTCGGGTCAAGAGGCACCTTCGGGTTCTGGCGACCATGAGAGAGAGAGCGAGAGGGACAGCGGAGGAGAGAGCAAGGAGCTTAGTGAAGTCAGCGAGGCAACAGAAAGCACAGACGTTAAAGATTCTTCTTCTGATTCACAATGACACTGCAGTTCCACACCTTTTTGAAAGCATCATCACCTTCTTTTTTTCTTTTTTTTAACTCTGTTCTGTTTTTGACTGGCTATCTGTCCATAAAGGGCGCTACAACAATTTTCATCTCCATATTTTCTTAAACCTTTTTTTTTTTTTTTTTTTTTTCAGCTGTGATGAACTTGGATATGAACCGATGTGCTATCTAAATGAAACAAAAACAATAACTGGCCTAAATGATTTTGTTCGATTGACCCCCGTCATGACCAGAACTGATATTTACAGAGTTCACTTGTTACCTTTCAGTTTAGTCTCTGTTACAAAACAAAGTTATTACAAATAAATCTTTAAACTAATATCTTTGGTAAACCTTTCGTATTAAGCATGTCTCCATTTACTGAACAACAGAAATGGCTTTTATACACTAAAATACATTAACATTACAATGAATAAGATGTTCAGTTGACACAGTTATTGTCACCTGTGTGATTAAATTAAAACCTAACAATTAGTTGTACTGCTTAAAACTGATTGTGAATTTATGGAAAAAAAGAACATGTCTTAATGAACATCAGAAATCCTAGTTTCAATGTTACAAAAAATTTGCCAAGTTTAAACTTAATGAGAGATGAGTCTATTCTGGAACTCATCATATACTGAACCACGCAGGAGGAGTTTAAAGGATACCACGAATAAAATGTAGGGAGGAAAAGTCAAAACTAACGTTCATATACTGTCAGTGGGACTGTTATGGACAAAGGAAACCAAAGTAGAGCATTTAATTATGTTTGCTAGGTAATAAAACTGAACTCTATTCAGAAATTAACACCCAACCTTAATAATACAATACTGATTTTGTATTCATCTATATTAAGAAACTCTGAATAATGTGACTTAGCACTGCATGAGCCACTCAAACCTCCCTTTGGGAGTAAAAGTATCCTTACCGCAGAATTCCAACTATTGTGACTCCACGTGGTTGATTAAGAATAGACAATTGCATACAGAGACCATCAGCAAATCTCCCCCTTGGACACTGATAAATGGGCTGAAAGCAGTAGAATTAATCAGTTTTCACAAACGGAAAAAAAAAAAAAACTATGTCATAATGTATGCAGATTTAATGTGAGGGAAATTGACACTCGACCCAAATTTGAACTAATTAGGCCATTTGCTATGTGCAATGAATTCCCATAACTGGCTCTGTCCTTGCCTCCAGCTGAGCTTAAAGGTACAGATACCGCCGCTACTTTTGAAATACAAATGATCAAACCACAAATGAGGCCCAAGTACTCAAAATTAGTTCCTTTATAAAAGTGGTGAAAATATGTCAGTTAAGTGGAATTTAAGTGTGATTGCAACATCATCCAGCTTTGAGTTTGAGGAAGGAAGGAGCTGTAAAAGAGTGCTACATGGCAGATAAGAGCAAATTAAGCAAAGTGACTCCTCAGGCTGTTTTTAACAAATTGTAAATAGATCATTTTAACACCTTCATGCCACATAATACTTTCAATCTTGGTGTGAGAGAAGACAAAACTACACTGGCTGATTTCAAGTCCATTTCGACTTATTTCACTGGCACAATGAGTGACTTTCTCTTAAGTCAAGAATATGCAAAACATTTTGTTTTGCTCTTCTTTTCTTTTTTTTTGTTCTTTCCTCAACTCAATTCTAAAGCAGCTGATTTCACTCTGACTGCCAAATAACCAGCGAGGAGGTACTAATCAGTGGAAACAGCTGGTGTATGATTGGACTGAAAACCTGATGTGGAGTTCAAGAGGCGGCATGAAACAGAAAGAGAGGAAGGGCTCGACTCGAAAAGGTTTTCGCTTGTCACACTTGCACAATCACACGCTGATGCCTCAAACTGCATGAGTGAGATGAGGGGTGAGAAAGAGAGAGCAACTGAACAGCGAGTGTGTATGTGAGAGAGAAAGAGTTAGAGAGATGAGTTCCACTCCACCCACATGCATCCATGTCCAATGTGAGGGGGAGGCGAAACAGTTTAGAGCTCACTGTTCTAGTAACCGGCATTATTTAGCAGCTTCAATTTGGGAAAGAGGCTAGTCCACTCAGCTACTCATAAGGTAATTGTTTTTTTTTTCCTTCTGGATGTATGAAACTTTTTTTTTTTTTTTTAATCATCTTTGTCTGGGCAAAGCAGGATAAGCAGTTTATATTTCATACACATTTTATTTTATTTTTTTTATCATGTAAATTATACGCTGTTATGCTTTTAACAACCTCTCTGCTGGACTATTTCAGTAGTTTTTATTACCTGTTCCTCAACAATTTACAACTGTCTATTTCTCTGTTGGCTCTTGTAAAACAAGGGGAATAACAAGCACAAGCTATAGCTTTAAAAGGGTTAAGTCTAGCTTGAATGAAATAATGCTGCTGTTTGACGGCAGGAGGTGGTGATTCAATGCTGATCACATAGAGAAAGGATGAGGGGTCTAATGGAAAAGGGTGGCATATGCTGGGAAAAATAAAATGAGACATTCTCCTCTGAACAGAGAGTTTTGGCTGTGTTGAAATGCACCAGTCATTTTAGCAGGTCAGCTGGCAAATGTCTCAACTGAAAGAGCAAAGAGTGCACATTTCAGCCGAAGAGAATGCTGATGACTGATGTTTGGCTTGTGGGGTGGGGGGAAGTTAAGGGATAAAGAGAAAATGTTAGTGATGAACGTTACAAAAGGTCATGATCCAGCACCTTCTCGCTTCCTCTTTCTGATGTTCATTAAACATTGCTCTGATACAGAAAGTCTTGCATCGCTCACTCTCTAGTTGTTTTACAAAATGTGTGAAATTCTAATTTGTTTTGAAGAACGCACTCCTCTGTCCTGTGTCTGTTCCGTTCCTCTGAGAGCAGGCCGACACACCGCGTTTCATTAAAAAAAAAAAAAAAAAAAACGCGGCAGCCAATAAAACCAACGGTCCCAGATGTTTGTTCACAAAAATCTATTATTTTTACATTATTTCAAACAGTAAGTCTCAGTCTAACATCCCCTATATGTTCAGCCAAGTCTGGAGTACAATTTGCTGGCATATATTCAGTCATTTATGTAGCAGCATACCCACTCTAGAAGCCAAAAGCTGCTGGTTTTGCTGCTTTATTGTTGGAAATGCAGAATATGCTTTGAAGTGCATCAATAAACTTGAAGGGTCATGGGCAAAACCACCTGTTGTCTTCCGAGCAAACATCCCCACAGAGTTGTATGCCTTCTGGTTCAGCCTATATTTAGGGTAGCCGAGATGTTGTGAGAGCTATTTTTGCACCTCATGCAATCCTGCAGTGTGACGGGCGCAGCAGGCAACGCATGCCAACTGCTTTTCTAGTTGTCTGCTGCTCAGGACAGCACAGCGTAAGGGTGACCAGTTTGAGGCGATGTGTTACAGTAAGATGAGCATGCCCTTTTTTCACTTTTTCTGTGGAAGGAGGAAGTTGGTGTGGTTGGTGGAGGCTGAAGTACGAACGTTTGTGAAGAGGTGTGCAAGGTGTTGCAAGGGGTCACAGTCCTTGACTTACTTGTGTTAGCAGACTTTGCCCAGCAAAGCGACTAGAGCTGTTTGCATACACATAAATCACACAGATCTTTTATAGGATAGGCAGTTGACGTGCTCTGCTTTTGGTTTTTTTTTTTCTGTGGTGATGCAGAAGTATTAATTTACTTCGCACAGAATTCCACCCTGTTGGAGCAACAATGACTTCTCATGTAAAGCTCAGGAAGGAGAGAGTGGGAATGGTGGACTATGACACGCAAATCAAAGGTAAAGTGGCTTATTTGTACCATTGTACCTACTTCTCTTTTATCATACCCCGTTCAGACTTATCAACAGATGTGCTTTTGTGAAAAAGACCTTGTGAAATCCGTTTCTCGCCCCTACAGCAAGGCTCTCAGAATGAGTCACACTCTATTGTTTTTTTTTTTTTTTTTCTTTTGCCTTACCAGTTATTCTTTCGCCTCATCCTCTTAATCTTTCAGAGGTGCGTTCCCAGCTTGTAGACCAACTAAAGGTGTTGGACTTGCAACTTGAGCAGAAGACCCAACAGCTGCAAGACCTGACGGATTACCTGCGTCGACGGGGTGAGATTGAAAGCGAGTATGCCCGGTCACTGGAAAAACTTGCTGAAAGGTTTACTTCGAAGATAAAGAGGTAATAGTAGTCCTGCAAATTATGTATGAAATTAGCTATCTCAAATCCCCACTCACTAGAGGGTGCAAACTGACAAACCTATTTCTTTGTATCTTCCTGTTTTCAGGAAGGAGCCCAGCACTCACTCCGTGTCCCAAGTCTGGGTGGCATTGCTGTCCCAGACCCGTCAGGAAAGTAGGGACCACAATGGACTTAGTGAGAGTTACACTAACTTTCTTATCCAGCCACTCACACACTGTCTGGATTACACACAACGCCTTGCTAAGAAGGTACTATTACAACCAGCAACCCTCCTGAGGCAAAACCCAATGCTTATATATTTGGGACAAGTCTGTATCTCCTCAATGCAACTGGCTTGACATTGGATATGTTGAGGCTCACTGTGTTCCCTGTGTGTTGTGCCATCTGTGATATTTTGTCTCCACTCTGTTTCCAGAGTAAAGACATCTGTACTCAGCTACAAGATGGACTACTCAAGGTTACCACAGAGCTACAGACTGTGAGTGGAAAAACCAACCACCCAAAACATCTTTCACTTCCGAAACAGGCAAAAGAAGAGCAGTTTTATGTGTGTGTGTGTGTGCGTGCGTGCAGGCATGGCGTACGTACTACCAGTACCACTCAGACTATGTGGGTGCAGAGGGGAAGCTGAGGGAGGCAGAAAAACAGGAGGAAAAACAGAAGCAGAGTGCTGCGAAGAAACTGGAGAGGTTGATAGAAAAAGTAAATGAATATCATTTGTTTAATTGTGTACAAGCAAATACATTATATGGCTCTGAGTTCTTATGACTTCATATTTATGTTGTAGAGACAAGGTAAAGTCGAAGAGATATACCTGAAGTGCAGCAAGGCCCGAAACGACTACCTCCTAAACCTAGCTGCAGCCAACTCCTCCATGAATAAGTACTACCTTCAAGACGTTTCTACTCTAATAGATGTAAGCGCATCAGTTTCCACCCTTGTTTTTCTCCCCTTTACTTTTAAAAAAAATAAAATTATGAACATTTATTTCACATAAATGGTTGACATTTGAAATGCCATTTTCTCTCTCAGTGTGCAGACATTGGGTACCACCTATCTTTGGGGCGGGTGATGCAGGCCTACCTGTCCAGACGGTGGCGGGCCCAGCAGAACTTGAACGTGGGTCTGCAGCAGCTCCAGAAGGCCGTATCTGGACTGGATCAGAGCCAAGACAGAGACACTCTTCTGCAGGACCACTACAACACCTTCTCCATGCCTCTTCGCTTCCCCTATCAGCCCCATGAAGGGGACCAGGTGTGTATTTTTGAGTGTTTGATCTACAGTTCTAAATGATAGAAGTTGCACAGCTTCAGAAGTCTTCGTGTCCCTCAGGTTTCTGAGGTCAGTGCAGAGTGTGAGCTGAAGACCCGTTTCAGACAGATACAAACCCGACTGAAAGCCGTCACCCAGGATACAGAGGAGGTAAACTGCATTGCACAATCCTCAGTAGAGTTTTATGTTAAAGATGTATATATAATTTTCTCGTACTGCATATAATGGCAGAACCTTTTGCCTTCTGTCTGAAATGCTTTCTTTTGGGAAACAAGGCTTTGGGTATGTTTAGTCAAATGTTCCTCTTATCTTCCCATGCTCTTTCTTTTCCATGGCCTCACTAGAAAATGTCATGGAGAGAAATTGTAGGGAATATTCTTAAGGACTTGAGGAAAAAGACAAACACAATTGCACAAAAACTAAAACTACAGATATGTAATAAAAATGACTAATATCAAGGAATGAATAAGGAGGTACAAAAGTGAAATGTGTTGTCATCACAGGCTGCACACTCTTGGCCTCCTTTCCTCATATTTATCCATGCAAATCATACTTGATACCACAGGATGAAAATGGTCAAATGTCCCTTTGCAAGTTGTGGTAGCAAGGAATTTTGGGATGGAATTTTCTTCCTCCATTCATAAAGATGGTCCAGTGTTTCCTATGTTAAAGGAGAAAATAAAGGAGCTCCTTTTCTTACTATTTAGAAAACTCTAATGGCTCATAGTAGGTTGCTACTTGTAGTTCTTGGTCATTTCACTGGCTTAGGAATGTTCAGAAAAAACAAAACAATATAGAGTTTTTGAATGGATCCCCAGTCTGCACTGACTGGTCAGCTGATTGATCCAAATGTGAGTGCAAGGCAGCTTCTCATTGTTTGAAATGTGCCAAACTACCCACTGGGCAGGCATTATGCAAACTTTTTTTTTTTTTTTTTATTACAATGATTTTATTATGTAGAGGATGAAAAGCCTGAGCTGCAAGTTTCACAATGTTAAGAAGCATCATTTCAATGGAAAATAATTGCTCTGTTTTAATATGAAATATAGATTTAGTCTCTTTGCAGACCGTTCACAAACACTAAAAGCTATGCAACATCATATCAAACAATCTAAAAATAAAAGAAATATAGGCATGTACTTTGTCAGTGTTTTGCATGACGTGCCAGTTTGTACTTATTTTCAAGTCGATGTTTACATCTGACTCGTCAGTACTCCTGAGCATGATATCCTTTTATCTCCTCCGTCATACAGGATAGTAAAAGCATGTCGGCTGCCCAGTCTTTGCTGCTTGACGGCATTGGCGATGATGATCTGGAACTCGGCAGTGGTTGCGGTCTGTCTCAGGAGGGCAGCACAGAGAATCTGACGGTCAAGCCCAGTGTAGCTCGCCGCAGGGCTAACCTCCAAGAAATGGAAAACATCTATTTCACTGTGAGTCAGAATTTAAAGCGATGGATCACAATGAATTACCTCTTCTTCTGGCAGTCATATGATGTATGTTGTCATCTTCACTCATTGCAGAGACAGTGCGATAATGACTTCATCCCACGTTTGATTTGTTTTACAGAGAGTTAAAGAATACCTTGTTGGTAGCTCATTGGTATCTAAACTCCAAGCCAAACATGACCTACTTAAAGTGGCAGTTGAAAAAGGTAACTCTAATCACACAAATTCACTGCTTTCACTTAAAAACAGTTTATCTGCTCTAGTGTATTAAAGGATAAGACCGGTTTTTTTTACATTGGGGCCTTGATTTCACATTATAACATGATGTTCTACTCACCCCTGCGTGTTGTTGAACATTTGGAGCTGTTCCGAAGATATTCGCGAGGCGTCTGGCTGCTCTCTTGAGATATTCGGCCATGAAACGGTTTCCTATGGGCAAGCTTATACAGGCACAAACTATGCTGTTTATAATTTATTAATTACTCTACACTAGCACTGATAACGTAGAGGTGCGTCGCTTACTTAAAAAAATCCGGGTTACTAATTTTGAATTTTAGCCGAATGAATAAATAGGCAGCAGGTCTGTGGGCTGTCTGTGGCAGTAGCACGACGAGGACGTCAGTAACACCCACTTTACGACAAAAAAAAACAAAATTACAGTAACCCGGATTTTTTTAAGTAAGCGACGCACCTCCACGTTATCAGTGCTAGTGTAGAGTAATTAATAAATTATGAACAGCATAGTTTGTGCCTGTATAAGCTTGCCCATAGGAAACCGTTTCATGGCCGAATATCTCAAGAGAGCAGCCAGACGCCTCTCGAATATCTTCGGAACAGCTCCAAATGTTCAACAACAAGCAGGGGTGAGTAGAACATCATGTTATAATGTGAAATCAAGGGCCCAATGTCAAAAAACCGATCTTATCCTTTAATTTGCACTACCTTGTTGTTTTTTTTTTTTTGTTTGTTTTTTTGCCACCTGCTAAAGAATTGGATGTCTTTCTCATGTCTGACAGGTTGTTTCTCAGTCATGTTTATTAAATCTCTTTATTTCTTTCTAGATGAAGCAGCTAATGGGCATCAGCCTAGGTATGACCGTCATTGTTTAAAAACACTATTCAAGAAAAAGCATATTTATCATATCCATCAGTGCTGTAATACTGTGTGCTATCAAAATTGACAAAATGTACAATTCACTTTAAAATGTCTCTGTTGTGTTGGACACAATGCAGACACGCTGGGAAGTCTACGCGTACCCGAAAGAATCAGTCGAGCACCAATTTGATGCACAACCACAAACTTTTCAGTGGAGACATGTTGTCGTTCATACAGGTAGAATCCATCCTGATCACACCAGTTTGACGTTCAGCACTTCATTGTTGTATATTCCAGACATTTTTGCCACTTTTACAGTATTGTCTAGAAAATGTTTTTTTTTTTTTTTTTTTCCTGTATTAAGGCATCAGGACAACAAATTCCAGTTGTTGTGGAAAGCTGCATACGCTTTATCAACCTCAATGGTGAGTATGTAGGACTGTGAGGATATAAACCGGCAGGAGCATAATCTTTGTTCTGATCCAGAACATATGGTTTTAACCTCCAGAGCCCCCAGTTTTCAGAATGAAAACCTGCTTTAGTTTACAGCAGATATATTTTAGATAACCAGCACATAGCCCAAGTATTTATTGTTTAAAACAAAAAAAAAAACTTGTGCCATAAAATGTTAGTGCAATTTATCTATATTTTTTTTTATTGTAAAAGTTGTCAACTAAAGGCATGAAGAATTGGAAAAAAATCTGTCTGCCCACCAGGTCTCCACCATGAAGGTATTTTTAGAGTGCCAGGATCTCAGATGGAGGTCAATAACCTGAGGGATGCATTTGAGCGAGGTAGAGCTGTGTATCTGCTTTGATAACTTTTTCTTATAGCTCTGCTCACTATGGAGCATTAATAATGTGGGGCAGTGTGCCATTGGCTGCCCTTCCAGGTGAAGACCCCCTGGCAGAGGGGAGGTATGATTTGGACTCTGTGGCTGGAGTGTTGAAGCTCTACTTTCGAGGTCTGGAGAATCCGCTCTTTCCCATCGACAGCACCAGTCAGCTCCTGGAGCAAGCTCGTAAGTGTGGATGTGAAGATTGTGGCTGACGATGCATAGCAGCAGCTTATCATTTTTTATTTTTATTTATTTATTTTTTTTCAGAAATAAAGAATGAAGCAGAGAGGGCAGCTGAGCTCAAGATGATTGTCTCCTCCTATCCTGAGCCCATCATTGTTGTTATGAGATACCTCTTTGCATTCCTTCATCAGTGAGTACTACAACTAGTGCCACGGACTATAATGCATTCCCATATTGTCCCAGATGGAGGCTTTTGCACCTTTCACTTATAACTGCTTGCACGGTCTTTGGCATATGGCCTCCTCCTTTTCTTCAGATTATATTTTGGGATGCTGATGGTGTTGAGTGAAAATGATTTTTCTTTCACTCCGTAGCCCATGTGACCATACGGATCATGGTGCCGTGCCATTGGAGGGCTCATAAGTCGCGTGCCTCCAACAATACTTTCTTTGCTTGTCCGTTACACATCGTTCCTGGACTGATGTGGATAAAATTAGAATTTGCATCATTTTTTATTTTTATTTTTTGCACTGAGAAACATTTTAAAACTTATTGATGATTCTCGAAGTGTGGCCGAATCAGTGAGCCATGACCCGTTCTTGCCTGAAAGATTCACCTGTTACCATTTAATCTGCTGATCTTGGAATCCTCTCAAACAATGTTGCTTGTATATTATATACAGAAGACAAGATTCTAAAGAATGAACCACTTACATATGAGTTGAATTTTAGAGAACTTCTCAGCTTTGCTAGAAATGGGGTTTGTACATTTTTTTTTGGTGACTCTTTAAACCTTATCCCAACAATCAAAAGAGAAAGCCAAAAGAGAATGGCAAATCTTATTTGGTGAGCTGTTTTGTAATGTGGTTTAGAAATGACAGTAACAGTGGACATCAACTTGTGGTTTAGAGGACAAAAGCAGAAGTTCGAAGAGAAATGTTTTGTAGGATTGCTAGAAAAGCCATATAAAGCCGTCTTTGAGAACAAAAGGAGAATCTTGAGGAGGATTTTGCAGACTACTCGGTGTTGGTGGTGCGCTGTTCTACTTTGAGGCTACTTCTGCGCAAATAGGATTTTCCTGGAAAAGTCATGCGCAGAAAATTTTTCTAGCATCGACTACATTGAACAAAGCTGTTTCTCGCAGAACTCATTCTTGAGTGTTAAGCACAGGGGTTGATCAAAAAAGCTTTAGCTTTGTGACAAAGCCAGTGGCATGGGGAAGATTATGATGGTAAGGGAAAGAATGGATTTAGTTAAAAACCTGCAATAGGGGTCGACAAAAATGGGATGACAATCCAAAAAGTGAACCAGGATCTGAAAAGGACCACTTTAAGAGGTGAGAGCAAAGAGTTTGGCCGCCTTACCTTAATATATCACTTGGGGGTGAAAAAAAAAAAAAAAAAAAAAGAATAAAGAAATGAGACTGAACCATAAAATATCAGTGAATGCCAGACAACCCAAGAATATCATGCAACTACAATGCTTTAGCAGGAAGAATGCGTAAGCAAGAAGAACTAACCACAAAAGAGAACTGAAAGACTCTTAGCTGGGCAGGAAGTTAAAAAAAAAAAAAAATAGTGTGATTAACAGGAATTTTAACTAGGGGTGTCCACATTTCTCAGTGCTACTATAAATCACGTGAGCTAGATACTAAAATGGAGAGGGGGGGTGGGGTAAAATGTATTTCTTATTTTATCGTATGCCTCTCAGTCTTTTCTTTTTGTCCCTCTCTCTTTCATTGTCCTCGATGCTGCCTGCCCTCCAGTGTGTCTCAGTATAGTGACGAGAACATGATGCAGCCTTACAATTTGGCTGTGTGTTTTGGTCCCAGCCTGGTAAGAGGGGCCCAGGATGATGATGTTGTGATCCTGCAGCCTCAGATCAACGCCCTGGTGAAGAGCATCATCCTCCAGCATGAAGGCATCTTTCCCAGTCAGAGTGAAATTCAAGGACCAGTGTATGAGAAGTGCATGACGCTTGAACAGGATGACTGGTATGATGAAATATATTTGAACTTGCATATAAAAGAATATGTCTAACCTCATGAATAAGTTTGTAGTGGAATTAGTCTATCGGTTATTTTACTTTTTCACAGTGAGCCCATTTTTGAGGAAGGAGAGATGGAAGCAGAGTATCCCCGTAGCAAAGATGGTACGTTTATTTTCTTACTTTGAAGCGACTTCAAAACTACAAATTGATTGGATAAGCAAGAAATGTGCTTTACAACAGATTTGGATACCGGATCCTCAGCTGACAATGGCGCAGGTGTATCTACCTCACATACACAGACAAAGGCACAACGGCCCCGGGCCAACAGCAGTAGCTCCATAGAGCAAAGCAGGATAACAGCTGGACCAGCAGGAGGCGCAATTACCACAGCTGGAAAGTTGTCTCTTCAGATTCCGGTTGGGCCACAATGCAAGCCAAGAAGAATTCACTCTCCTCCTTATGTGCGCAGAGAGTAAGTAACAACACGGACTGATTTGTATTGAGGTCTGAAACTTACTAAACCAAATGTTTTCCGAAATGTATAGATGAATTGATTTGCTAATATATGCCCTGAAAGTATTACAAACAGATTTAGGCATTAAACTGTCACTGAACAATTATCTTTCAATCCAAAATCATTCATTTTTTTTTTTTTTTTTTTTTTAATTTTCTGTGAATACATTGGTTAACATTTCTAATTACCATTCACCTTAATATCAAACCCCCATTTAATTGCTTTTTTTTTTTTAAATGTCTTTAATTTTTTTTTCTTCATCTATACACATGTTTAGTTTCTCAATTTCATTTTGTATTTAGTTATCTTTATGTCCAAGCTTATTTATTTATGTCTCCTCATTGAATGTTGTACATATTTCTGCTTTCATTATGAAGGTGCAGTCTTTAAAAGTGTGATGGGGTTCACAAATGAGGGGTGCAGGCTTGTGTAGCCAATGGGTTAGCTAACCAGTGGGAGCGAGAAGTTGATGATCCTGTGACACAATTTGAAAAACGGCTCCCTTATTTGCATATTGTAGCAGAATGCAAGAGATGGAAATGACTAAGTTTGGGGGGAAATAATGATAAAATGCAGAAAGAAAACTCTACAGAAATAAATGACATTTTACTGTAGATGTGATCAAATGGAGATAAATTTGTTATGAAGGAAACTTGTAAATAATTACTTAAAAAAAATGTATACATATGAATTAAACTTAAAGAAATAAATGGGTATTTGAATATGGGTTTTAATGCAAAGGTTAGTACATGCACATATCAGATAATTACATTTTATAACCTTATTCCTAATCCTTTTTAAAAATTTGCTATATCTACTAGCGTGCTAGTTTATTTACAGGGCTTTTTGTATATTTGTGTTTTGGTTTGGTGGTTTCAGTTCTCAAGAGAACATTTGAAGGGGGGGAAAGGGAATTAACTGTACTCTGATCTCTTTTTCTGCACACAGTTTTCAACAACACTCATCCTCCGAGGACTTAGTTGTTCAAGTAGACAAGGTCTGTCTTGTTCACCATTTCTTTGATTCTATTTGTAGTAAAAAAAAAAGGGTCCATTTTAACATGGGTTGGTATGGAATTGAAGGCTCAGATAGAATTGAACAAATCTTTTATTGTATCATATAAATAACGGGTCTTGGATTGAACGTTTTCTACTTAGGTTGAATTTAAATCGCTAATGAAGGGTCCAAGTCTGTACCTGTGAATTATTAATATGCATGCTTTTGGCCAAATGCTCTGCAATACCTGAGAACAATGTTCCTCATTAAGTGATGTACTGTCATATATTAGAAAAAGCATCAACCAGAGACTCGCAACCAGGCACCCCAAAATGAATTAATCTGTAGCTTATACTGGATCTTAACCGCATCAGCAGATGCTGCTGCATTCAAAGTAGATGGACATTTTATAAGGACAGTCTTTATTAGAATTGCTGGGTAATACATTTTAATATGATTAACACTGTAGCTTTCACATAAAGTGTAGTTCAAAGGCAGGGGAGTACAGGGAACTGAGACGGCTTTCTTTTACCACTCTTTCTCTTACGATTGCTTTTTATCTTGCATTCAAGGATGTCTGTCGCCAAATGGACTCTGTCTTCAGAGAGCTTCTCTTGCGGCAAACGCAGCAAGATCCTTCCTCCACTGTCTCTGCACCTTCTGCCCAAGCTCCCCAAAAAAAGGGGAAGCGAGAGGGACGCAAGGGGAGATGAACTGGGCTTTTTAGGGCTGCAGATCCACTGGACTGAGGACTGGCTTCAGTGCTGATATAAAAAGAGATGGAGTGAAATGATGCTAATGAAAACTGAGGTGTAGTGTGACGGGCTCTGACAGCAGCTTTCAGCGCATCTATTTCTGGAAAACTGAAATCACTGACCCATAGACCCTTCTCTGGGGCTCCTGTGAATGGTTTGGATTATTTCCTTGAGTAATTCTCACAGTACTGATACTTTTAGCCATGTTTTGGACAGTGAGTGACTGCAGACGGTGAGATTTAGAAACTGTGAATTACATAAAATGCACAAATGTGTTTGTATACAGCTAAATGTGGTTATGCAACTTTTTATCTATAGGTGTTGATGCTCAGCTTTTGCTACAGCTACACTGTATTTCCCTTTGCTTTTTAGTTACTACACACAAAAGCATAAATTCTTCATGTAATGTCTCTAAACGAGGACAAGCAAGACTTTTTTTTTTTTTTTTAACTGAATACTGTCTGTAAGGATATATGTAATTTCACTTGTTTTAGACTTGTTCCACACTTTATTTGTATGTACATGTATAATAAATAAACAGTTTATTATCTCTGATTTATTAAATGGGTATAAGCAAATGTGCACATATACAGCATCTTTTAAACTTTGACAGGCTCTACAAAATGCTTTTAAAAGTATTTACCAACCTACACAAGTGGCAGAGGAGCTGCTGTGTAAAGTGCCTACATGCCATCTGTGGGAACTTGGGCTTCAGCATCCTTGGACAAGATGCTGATAAACCACATTAAACTATCAACGTTATGATTGGTGGATAACCTGCTCTACCATGAACTGCAGCTAAATTAATCTTAATCTCTTAATTAACTGCAACTAACCCTCTCGGCTAACTTTTGATCAGTCTTGCCCACATTGGCTTGGAGGAATTTCAGCCAATCCCTCCGTACAAAACGGCTTAAGCTCTGGATGTTTGTGGATTTAAAGTCCTTCCGCAGCATGTCTATTGGATTGATCTCTTAACTTTGTTTGCCATTTCAAAACAAAAAGTAATGATTTAGAATGTATCGTTTCTTTGTCAGAATGGTGTGTGTGTACTCAGCTTCCTGACTTTCCATATTTAACTTAAGTATTTTTTATTTATTTTTTGACCTTTCTTTATCCTGTATTCAAAACTTCGTAGCATGCTGTTCACACAATGATGCGCTGTCATTTTGTGAAGTCATACAATCAATTACTTTGATTGTATGACTTCACATACTTCACATGAAAATGCTTCATGAAGAGTGTTTACTTGCAATAGTTATTTTTTTACATTTCATGATTGATACTTTGTGCAACGCTGCCCTTGATGCCTGAAGCTCCTCAACCGACTTTTTTTTTTTTTTAATGCGAAACGAGCAGCAGCTCTACTCCGTTTCCACCTGGCTGTCTAAGCTCTTCAGCCCGTGAGATCAGTATGAACTCTACCAATTTATGGGATGTAGCCTACTATTATTTCTCACATGTATATGTAATGTCATTCTTTCTTTCACAACACAAAATATAAATAATGTTTGGAATGTAAAGCAAACGCTTTGCTATCCAGATGATGTTTACCACAGAGGTCTGGTATAATACTTTGAATTCCCCACCAATGTATGCAGTAGCTGTCAGTCTCCTGCTCAATTTTGCCCTCATTTGAGAAATCCCCAAAATGATTAAACTACTTCATTTGGAGCACAACCTTGATGGGAAAGTTTTACCATTTCTTAAAAGAGAATCACACTTAAACTAGTGTGACTTTTTCCTGTTGCTGCTGACTGAGGCTGAAAGGATCGCATCTTCTTTAAAAAGGGCAAAATATTCTTGGGCCCTCAAACTGAAGACTTGCCTTCCCCTCAATTTACCCTAGAACTGAACACAATACCATAAAAAGAACTTGTAACAAAGTCCTTCCAAAGTTGTATTTGCAAAAACCGCAAATGTTTTCTGGACATTATTTGAAAGGACTACATGCAGGAATGTAAATGTACAGATGGACACATTGACAGTCAGTTTTGTTGAGCTGTCTTGTATAGTTCTGGTTCTTCACGCAGCAGAGTTGTAGGTCTTCAACGAGCCACTAAACTCATGACTGCGGAAGAGTCAGATTCCCATGACCCTTCCAAAGGCCTATTTGGGAAGGGTGAACAGCTGTTACACACTCGGGACAGAATGAACATTGTTCATTTTTTTTATATATATGCATAGTTAAAACAACAAAAACTTTCAAGCTTTTTAGAGACATGTCTATCATGACAATAGAGTCAGAGGTTCAAGGTCACAGATCACAAATGGTTTCACAAACTCAAAAAGCAAATATTACTGTTTCCAACAGACGTTTACGACCACTTTCATGGGCAGTAATAACATGGGTGTAACTATTTCATTCGGCCAGTAGCATACACACAGTAGATACCCTTTGGACTAAAGCACCAAAATGGAATGGATACATTACTGGTTATTATGGTAATTAACAATTCCAAGAGTGCTTTTTAAAAAAAATGTGCTCTGTGTGAGTTTTATGTTTGCTCAAGGCAAACATTTTAAGGTTTCTTGAAATGTGTTTTATTCAACAGAACGCTTTAAAAGATGCCATCTACCACAGTGTATAATTTATTAAAGGATTTGGGGACTTTTTAGAGTATATTTCTCAGTTTCCTTTCAGATGACGTGTCTACACTTCATTTTTCCCAGAGTCCTAAGCGGCACTACTGTCAACGTCATTGCAGCGCAAGCGCAGACGTGGCGCAGCGGTGAGCTGAGGTGGACTTCCTTCGTTCAGTCAACGTGAAAGAAGCAGCATAGTTCCTCAGCTGAACCTCAGGGAAAATATAAAACCTCTTAGACACCATGATGATCCGGATAGCTGCATTTCTTACGCTGCTGGTGGCCGCCTGTTCGGGTAGGTGGGCAGAGAACCGGGGAAGGAGATTTTCTAAGGTTAATTATCCCGTAATGCTAATCAGCCTTAGCTAGTACTGAGTTCATAATATCGCCTCCCCTGGTCTTTAAACCCTATGTGAACTGTGTAGTATTTATTAATACTGTTCAGTTGATGTATGTGCGTCTCAGAATTTAGTTAAGCTCAGGTCTGTATTTTGTGGTGACAGGAGAGGGCTGCACAGACCCAGTCATCACTCCGTCGGCCTACACCACGTCTGACGCCGTCATCTCCTCCGAGTCCGTCTTCATCGTTGAACTGAGCCTGGCTTGTGCCAACGGAGCACAGGTAACCGCACAGCACACCAGACACAAAGTAGGAGCAGTAGTTGATGCCACCGAGTGATTAACTCATTGATGTTTGCTTCTGCCCTCTCCAGAGTGTGACTTTGTATGCTGATGTCAATGGAAGACAGTTCCCTGTGACCAGAGGTCAGGATGTTGGCAAATACCAGGTATGGGATCACATGCAGCCACTGCTTAAACAACTTTCTCTCGCTGTATCTTATTCAGTAGTGCTGGAAAACTGGTTGGTTAGTGCTTGATCACTTAAAGTGATACTCCGGAGTAGATTCAACCTGGGGTCATTTGAACCGTGACATCCAGCCAAGTAGCCCACCCGCAGTTTTTTCGATATTGACTGAACATCAGCTGAGTTACTGAGTTATCCCGAATAGCTTTGTACAAGGGTTAATGGATCCTGGTCCGTATCTCCAAAATTACCACACTAAAATCACATGCCATGACACCAAACTTCTACAGTAGTACAAATATGGTCTGTACTCACCAAACTATGCATTTGGAAGTTTGAAAATAGTCCAGGAGTTAATTATTATCAACACAAGCCTGATAGCTTCTCTGCAGCTAAAGCTGCGTCGACGTCACTTCAGAGAGCTGGGAGCTTCAATGTAAGATGAGGGTTGATCTACTACTGTAGACAACAAAGCAAGGCTGCTCAGTTTCTCCATTGATAAAATAACTTCACAACTCTACAACATAAAAATTCATAAAAAAACATGTAGAATATAGCATATACTTTGTTGTCTACAGTAGTAGATCAACCCTCATCTTACTTTGAAGCTCCCAGCTCTCTGAAGTGACGTCGACGCAGCTTTAGCTGCAGAGAAGCTATTAGGCTTGTGTTGATAATAATAAACTCCTGGACTATTTTCAAACTTCCAAATGCATCGTTTGGTGAGTACAGACCATATTTGTACTACTGTAGAAGTTTGGTGTCATGGCATGTGATTTTAGTGTGGTAATTTTGGAGATACGGACCAGGATCCATTAACCCTTGTACAAAGCTATTCGGGATAACTCAGTAACTCAGCTGATGTTCAGCCAATATCGAAAAAACTGCGGGTGGGCTACTTGGCTGGATGTCACGGTTCAAATGACCCCAGGTTGAATCTACTCCGGAGTATCACTTTAAGTTAATAACACTTTTGCTCTGCAGCCTTGGTTAGCTCGGTGTTGCAGGACACAAACCAGTTAACTATCTGCTGTAGGTTGTGGACGTAGTAGAGCTCCAGCTCACAATGGCTTTAGAGAGCAGAAACGTAGCTGGTAGGAGATGGCATTTACTGAGGTCTGATTTTTACTAGCAGAAACTTATCAGTGAAGGTGCAGAATGGCATTTAAGGCAGCCAAAACAGTGACCTGAGTATCCACGAAGTAGAGAAACAATAGATAAAGGACTGTGGCTTTCAAAGAGTGAGTGTACTTTGAAACTAAGCTTGTCAGATATAAACCCTTTCAAGTTTTGAGCTTGATAGTCAGCTGCCATATTAACAGTTTTTTTTTTTTTAAACTTAAAAATAAAATAGTTTTCTGGTTGTTAAACTCAGTTTTGACTGACTCTTCTCCTCTCTTTTGAGTGTAGATCAGCCATAAGATACTTGAAAAAAGTTCAGACAACAGTTCTGCTTTTGTGCATGAAACCATAAAACACCCCCCCCGCCCAAACTGTTGGAAAAAAAGTGATGCTTTCAATGGGGGAGAGGACCAGCTCAACATAAGTCTTACTCTTTCAGGTATCCTGGAGTCTTCCTCACAAACAGGCCAGCTCTGGAACATATCAGGTCAAATTCTTCGACGAGGAGTCCTACAGCTCCCTGCGTAAGGTTAGTGTTTGATCCTTCTGGATCGTCGTTTTAAAAAAAAAAAAAAATTTCAATTATTTATTTTCTTATAAATAACAGGATTTCAATCGGAATAACATATCTGCATCTCATATGTTCCAGGCCCAGAGAAACAATGAAGACATAAATGCCATTCAGCCTCTCTTTTCTGTCAACATTGACCACAGGGTGAGTCTCCTACAGACAGGGTTCAGTCTCATTCACGGCGCACTCAGGATATTTTAGCAGTTATTAGTTTTGCATCAGACCGTTACAGCATCTCTAGACTTCTTGTTAGGATTCTCCAGCTAGTGGATGTACTTTCTTGTCTAACATCTCTCATCATGTGGCAGACATTTCCCGCACATGATTTCACAAACCTAACATGCATGACCACTTTACTAGATGAAGAGCCAAAAATATCTCCTTTTTTTTTCACTTCAGGTATTTTGTGGCACAAGTGATTCTATTATACCACAAAAAGTCTGAACATCAAACTGAATGATCCACTTAAATGAATAACTTTTCGAGGCTTCATTACTCTCCCTACAAATGTATTCTCATTGTGTAACTGTAGTGACGATTTACGTTCAAAGCAGCTGGATGTTTGTGAGATTCCAAAGACCACGATCGCAATAGAATCCAGAAGCCATGATGTAAATTTTTGGCCAAAATGCAACTGTTCAAACCAAATGGTGTAAAATATTGGTATCTACGGGTGTGTTTTAGGTGACAAACAACAATAATGGCACGTATTCATTGATCTGATTGGCTGAAGTTTACTTGTGAAGTTGATAGGCGGATGCTTCATCTAATCGCCTGCAAAGGGCCTGCTTTTCTGTGCAGTTGCTACTGAACAGTTCTCAGATAGTTCTGTGAAATGGACCATCTGGTGTGTCGGGTTAAGTGACATTATTATTTAGAGACAAAGCTTTTAGCTGCTCTGGATGTTAAACAAGGGATCAGCAAGCGCAAGAGTCTTACTGGAATAAGTATTTGATTCATGACCAGATTCCCTACATTCGTATTAAACAAAGCCCTCACTGCATCAGTGTCACTCTGTTATTCACTTGTAGCTTCGGAATGAATGGATGAGGTTACGCAGCAGTATGTTCTGTTTATTCTCCTCGAACAAAATCACTAAAATATAAAATTGGCTAGTTTGTTGTCATTTTGGTAAAAAAGTCATTGATTTTTTTTTTTTTATTTTATTTTTTTTTTATTTTTATTTTTTCCAAGTCACAAAGAAATCAAGTTATCTGCTCATTTAAGATCTACATCATTCAGAGGGGGGCGGTTGGTCACTGTTTACATTGCCATATGGTCTCTGATTGTTTTTCTTTTTTTTCTTCTTTTCTCGTCCAATATCCCTACTGCAGGGTGCGTGGAACGGCCCATGGGTGTCAACTGAGGTGGTAGCTGCCCTGATTGGTATCCTGGTCTACTACATGGCCTTCAGTGCCAAGGGCACCATCCAGGCATAAACTGATCCACAGTCACTGTTTGACCACAGGATCATTAAAGACTGAATTCTGGTGGAGCTCAACTACCAATCCATCGTCCAGTGTTGCAGCCAAACCAGCGGGATTTTTCCACTTTTTGTGCTCCGTGGCAAGAAGCAAAAGTAGCCGCCTCCTCTTTTTTTTTTTTTTTTTTTTTTTTTTTTGTCATAAATTCAGACTGTCTGTGTGTGATCAGTTTTATTTTTTCTAATTTTCAGGTTAATTTTGTGAAAAGTGGTCATGTCCTTTTTAATGGACTTGTTTTTCTTTTTTTAAAAATCAGGCCAAAAAAACATGACTTTATAAATAAAGAAAACAAACTTAGTCATGTTGTGTGAGTACACAACATGACTCTGCCTAAACAATGTAGACTCATCCAGGCTAGACTATTCTTCTGTGTGGGTACACTGGCCAGAGTGAGAGTTGGGAAGACGTTTTGAACACCTGCGGCGTTAGGCCTTCCACACATAAAATGCCATTTATGTGACTACGCTGGCTGGTTTGAGCAGGCCTTCGTTGACATGGTTCTTCCAGGAAAATTAATAAATGGCTTGTTATAATTCCTGTGTAATGTCTTGGTTCATGCCTCTATAAATTCCTTTTTCTCTAAGATGAACTGGAAAATTAACAACCTTTCTCTCCAAGGCAACACATGTCAGCTGTGATGGGAGTTTTTTTTTTTTTTGTTTGCCAGCCTTAAACTGGCAGTGTCTTAACAGTTCCCTGAGCTCATTGAGATCAAGTGATAACCACATCCAAGCAGATTTATATTTCACAGACTAATTGCAAGAGAGATGGAAACTTGTTATTCAGAGCTGCAGTTTCTATTTTCCATCCCAAATAAAAAAGAGAAGCAAAAAAACCTCTATGAAGATTTATACTTTATTTATAAATGGAAATGTTTTGGATGCAGGTACTGTATCGGTAGTTGCTATAAACACATTAAGCTTGGAGGTTGTGGCTTAACTCCAGTTCGACATGATGGCTATTTTTGTCACCAAGACACCCCCCCAGCATTCTTAGAAAGTGAGATCTATGTTAAAACACAGCAGCACGCTAACAGTTCAAATGATTTTTTTTTTTTTTTAGAGCACACCACCATAAATATATGTGTGTATATATATATTTATTATGTTTCATGTGTTTTGTCAGTGAGCAGCTGCTGTAGTTGTTTTTCCCTCCCTAACTTCAGAAGTGCGGTGCCACCAGTTGAACACCATGTGGCAGCTCTGTGCTGTGTTTTAAGTGTCTTGACAGATCACACGTACATTTTTACAGGTTCAGAGCAGGCTGTTGCCAATTTAAAGCAACACATTGCATGATGCACTTGTTTTTCTTTACCTCCTCTTCAGTTTGTCACCTTCATCCTGTCGGCAGTAAAAGCAAACTTGTGCTGAGGTCATCTACTTTGCTGGAGAGATTTAAACTTAGCAAGTCTATTTCTGCGCGAGTCCCAAATCCACGTTTACATTCGCTGCTCGCCACACCAGCACACACCTCTCGCTCTGCCCCGTGAGACTAATGCAAGAGTTGTACACTTAGTAACATGACCTCCTCAAATAAATACTGTGTGCAGTAAAAGAACACAGGATGTTTACCAGATGTCTGCTTTTCTATGGCTTTGTCATCACTCACACACACACACCATTAATGTAAGCACTCAGATTGTTTCCTTTGGCATATATAGGCGAGGAGACAATAGAGACATGTGGGTTATTTCTGGGAAGACGTGCAGGAGTGAATCCAGATACCTTCTAATGGAGTCACCTATTAATCTGTGGGTGGATGGTTAGAAATGGAGCGCACAAACAGTCAGAAACCACTGAATTAGTGTTGAAATTAGACTTGTCCTCCTCTTTGTTGTGATTCAGTTCAGAGTGGATGACTGCAACCCACACACAAGTGCCAATGATTGAGGATAAAGATTGAAATACGAAGCCATAATTTCTTCCCCCTTAGCGATGAATGGAGTTTATATGATTCATATATATGTTTCTGTTTGAACCATTACACAAAACAGGGTTTAATTGGGATTTATTAATGCAAAATATTGTTTGTTTTTTAGGGTACTGCATACATCTCAAGATCTAATCTTCATTATAACATGAGACAAAACATTTTACTATGTAATAAGAATAACTGTAGAGGAGGAGTACAAGGGAAGAGTTGCCCCTTTTCAGTTTAGTGTTTTGGTTTCTAAAATACTTCATCAGATTTTCTTGTAACTTGTAACACATCTAATATATTGACTTCAAAGAACAGGCTTTATCTGAAACTGCAGTTCACTCTAAATATATTCAATATTTGGAACTCCATTAGAAATAATTGATCCAGTGTTAGTCTGTTACAATTACTTGATCGTTTTGATTTAAAAAGAAAAATAATCTAAAGATGTTCTTTGCTAAATTTAGCAGTTTTCCTGAAAATTCGAAGCAAATTTACTGAAGATTTTGGATGATAGATGTTAACAGCAACGAGTCCAAGAGAAAGAAAGAGAAAAAATAAAAAAGAGCAACTGTAGAGGAGTCCGCGCGCGAGTGTGTGTTTGTGCTGTGAAGCAGAGAAAAAACATTCGGACAGAGGTGTATAAAACACCAACTCCGGGGGCAGACACTGATGGGCTTAGTGGGATTCAACAATGTGGAAACTGGCGTCTCACAAATGATTCTCACATGGAGTCACGCTTTTCTGTCTACAGTCCATCACAAGCATTGTTTTTCCTATTCGTTATTCTATGGGCTAACTCAATCATCAAAAAGTACACTTTCTACGCCTGCTTCCTTCTCTACAATAACAGTTATTGTTCTGGTTGTTTCATGGATGAGTATGCACAGTGAGGCGTGTTAGATGTGCAGCTCTTTTATCTTATAAAGTTAGGAAAGAATAAACTTACAGTCACATCTAAGCTTCTGTGCCTTTTGATCCATTATCTCCCTCTTCCGGGTCCTGTTTGCGCATCCTCTAATCTGCTCAATTTTCTCTATTTGAATCGCTTTAAGTCTTTTTCTTCATCATTAGAGACCTTTCATTTCACACTAGGAGGTCAGCAAGTGGTATTGAGCTTTTCTTTGTCACTGACACGCACGCCTGAGCTGGCCTGCAGCCATGAAATACTGTAGGTTAAACATGAGCAGACGCATTACAACAAACCATTTATCCGCACATAAATCCTGTGAAGGCATGTTGAATGAGCTCCCATAAAATAGGTTTTATCAGACCAAGTGCACATGCCTGTTTTTACTATGAAGAAAAGAAATTGCAGGGGCATGTTGAGGTGTAAAAACAACGATACTTCGAGTAATAAAAAACAGGTGGCAGAGAGTGATAAAGGCTAACCTTGACCCCAAATGGCCCTCAGAAACAAAGCTCTTGAATCAGTAAATTTGTATTCTACAAAGTACGAGGTGAACACTGTTGAATCAAACTTGCTGCTATATACAGAATAAATCCCACAGAGGATGCAAAAGAATTCAGAGGCGAGAAAAGAAGATGCAGGAAAAGAACGTTTTGATAAGTCATGATAATGCTATCGTATTTCCTCGGCTTCCTCTTAACATTATAAAGAATGAGTAATTGCCCCTCCCCAACACACACACTGAAGCTGGTTGTGTAAGTTGGTCCAGGCCAGATATGCCTCCAGTCGTCTTGGAACGAGCTTAGCGGCAGCTTCAGCAGTCATCGGGTCTGTGGAGCGATCTTGAGTTAAGCAATGCACACCCATTGCTCACATGGGTAGAGCTCCCAGCTCCGGGCTTGATTTACATTGACTGTGGTCAAGGCCAGAGGGTTCTGTCATTCCTCAGTGCCACTGGTTGTACTCCTTTGCTGACCTTAAATTGATCTAAAGACACAAGATGCCCTATTTTCCTGTCCTTGTGACAGCCAAAACGCTGGGTCATTTATTTCATTCCTGGCAGGAAATGTTGCCCCACTGTAATGAAGAGGTGACCTTGAGTTTAGACATCGGCCCTGCAGTATGGAAACCAAGAGCATTCAACATAAACACGCCCACACTATCACATATGATTAGAGAAAAATTGTGACCTGCCTACCGGCCATCTATCATATTCTTTGTTTAAGATAGGAATGATGGTGGTTGCAGTTATAGCAGCAGTTGAGAGATTTTTACCCTCAGGAAACCAGTCAAAAGGAAATGACCGGCAATGATGCCTCTATTTTTAGTGGATATTTAGTTGTGTTTGTGTCAGCAAATTCTCCATCTACTGGAATACATTCATTGTTAAGCTCTTTTAATGCTCACTAATAGCCCTGCAGATAGCATAATGCACATGACAGGCGGCTGTAGGCTCTCGCATTGATCTGAAAAGCTGGATGTATCTTAAGTGTGGCCCTTTCAGCGCAGATGAATCATCTTCTGACCTCTCAACTTCCTGACAGAGAAAGGAAAAATACAGGAACACTCCCGAAGGTTTAGGAGAAGTTCATCTATTTCCTGATATAACAAAAGTGAGACATGGGATGTTTTTGCTGTGGTCTTTTGTTTGGCAGAGAATCAAAGTAGGGAGCTTATGTCTGGGGAGAAAATGCCGAGTGGCGTGCTGGAGGCCCAAACACTTTGTGCGCTTAGAGGAAGAGGTGAGGCTGCTCCTTCGACCCAGGCGAGCACTCCTGAGACACCTTGAAAGCATCCCAGTATTGTCCTGCAGATTGACATAACACTGTTCTCTGATGTAAAAAAAAAAAAAAGGATGTTCAGAGCTGGCTGAGTGTGAGTCGACAGCATGAAACAAAACAAACTTATTATCAGGAGCATCTCATCTGAAATGGGTAGTCGACAAAATGCAGTAAATTCTAATCTGATCTCAAACACAGATTCATCAAATCTACTGTTGTACAGTGGTACATATGGTTATATTTAGTAAAAAACAACAAAAAAACAACAACAAAACAATAAAAAAAGTCATAATATTAAGTTTGTCGTGCAGTTGTGGGGCATGATAACTAACTCTTTCCATCGATGAAAATGCATCAAACTGCATCAGAAAGACAGTAACAGGAGCTGAAATATATAAATCTATATGGGTGTGTCTGTTTTTCTTTTCTATACAACAATAGATGAGGTGATGAAGAGGAGAGGGGTGGGGGGGGGTGGGCTCATGGTGTGATATAACATATCTTATGATCCCTGCTCTGATGGTAGCTTTGTTGAAGAAAAACTTGGCTGACATCATTTGAAGATTAACCTGCTGAGCGAGGCCCCTCTAAAAACATCTAACTGACATCACAGGCACTTAGTCTTGACTGAAGATTTTTCACTGTTGATATGAAGTTTTCTTCCTAAGCAGATCTGCAGTTTAGCTGACGTGCAGTAGTTTCACTCAACATTTAGTATGTTTTATCTGTTCTGTTAAGACCTGTTAAGCTTTAGAAAATCTTTGGTGTGACTGCCCCCCCCTTCTCCTAAACACCTGACCATTGCAGTTACATTCAGCTTTTACATAAGTTGTGATAATATCTAATGTGCCACACATATTCAATAAATATACTTTACATTATTTTTACTACACATGGAATGTTGCTGAATGTCTGTTTCCTCCCCGTGTCTTCAACATACCGTAATGTTTGTGTATCACACACTGCACCTCGCACAAAATGCAGTCTCATAATTGCGTCCCAGTTAGTAATGGAAAACCTGTTTTTCTGTTCTTTGTCACTCCTCTATGTTCGTGGGTGTGAGTTTTTCGGCGCGTTGATTCGCAGAATTCCAGCTCCTCGTGCGGCTGTGTCCTAACTCATTTGCACCATCGCCAAGAGTGAATTTGCGTCCATCTTTCCGACCAATCCTTTAGACTAAACTGAATATGAATTCATCCTGAAACATCTGTTTTTAATCCACTATTTTTGATATGAAAAAGTTGTTCACATTATTAGATTTCAGCCAAAGCTTTCTCAGGACCACTCCTGCAGCTGTGACATTCATGGTATCCCCTGTCTGCTTTCAGCCCGACAGCTGTCTCATCCTCTCTTAATGCTGCTTAGTTTTCTCTACACTCATAACTTTGTCTGCTGCTTTGTACATTAGGCATGCCATGAGGCCATGAATGCAGAAATCCACCCTTGCATTCTTGGTGCTCTGCTATGTCTGAGTAAAGCCAGAGGTTTGTTTTTTTTTCTTCTTTTTTTTCTTCTAACACGAATCACTGCACAAGATCCAACTTAAAATCTACTGAGGTGAAAATCTCTTTACTTTCCAGGTCATTTTGCATTGCAAATGCACTGAAGGGCTTGACTGCAAATGGTGTTGACATCTTCAATGCCACCCCTCCTTACAGCTGGGGTGGAGCAGACAGTTGATTACAGATATACGTCCTGCTGACAGTACAGCTGTCCTTTGTCGCTGCAAACATCTGGTGGAGGTCAGGCTGTTTTCAAGCTGTGATGCTGTAGGTGGCGGCGGCAGCGGCGAGATTTGTGTGCAGCAGCACGTCCTTGCACCGAGTGCGTGTGCTCCCATGCATATACTTCCAAGCACATCTCAGTGTGAATGTTTCCGTCTCATCTGCCTCTGTCAGTACAGGTTGTCCTTGGCGGTGGAGGTGTGTGTGGTGGTGGAGTCGTCAGGCAGGGAGCCCCGCCTGCCAAGTCGTGACCGACAGTGTAGCAGGTTTTGAAGTTCTCTGGACACGCTGCTGGAGAAAGCCGTGTAGATCCACGGGTTAGTGCAGGAGTTCAGGCTGGCCAGAAGCATCAGGATAGTGAAGGCCACTCCTGCAGAGGACACACAGACATCAAGAGATGAATGCAAGAAAAATATTTGTGAAAATATTACTTTCCACGTAAAGAGAGAAGCTGAGGACAAGGTGAGGACAGATCACAGTTTACGGCTCATTGTTTTCTCTCAGGAAACAAACATGAATATGTACAACTATTTAGTTTGGATATAAAGCATTCATAGTTATTGTTTTTCACTTGATTTCCTTTCGAAAGCGCAACAGCACTATAAATATCCCAGAGGGACAAAACCTTACATTCTTCCTTTTTCATTTTGTTTTACTTCTATTAATAAGTCTTCTTTGTAATAAGTTTATTTCACTGCACCCAATAGAGGACGGTAGATAACAAAAAGATTATTTTAAACAAAAGCTGATATAAATCAGCTTAGTGTGTGTGTGTTTATATGAGGAGCTGGTTGCCAGTTGGTTGCTTTGTATATGCATGCGCTCTTGTCTTGTGCGTACAAGTTTGCACGTCTTGTCCTGTGTGTCCACTTGTGATTTTGAACAATGCGTTCAGGCTGCTGGCACAAATCAGTGAAGATGAAATGTCAACATCCGACTGCATTGCAAAATCAACGAGGGAAATAAACAGGTTATTTGCTGTTCTCTAGTGTCTGTTTTTCGCTTCACATAAGACGACACCCACTCAGTACGTACCGTCAACCACAACTTAAGGCAACACTAGTCGTCTTTGGTTGCCTCATCAGCGGCTGCCAGTAAAGACATGGACAGATGCTAGTTGTGTGCCAAAATGTACAGAGGCCAGAGAGATGTGATCCAGAGGTTCCTGGTTGTAGGTCAAAATAAACATTGTTTTTGACCTTGTATTTCACTCACTGTTACCACATCTGAGCTGGAGCTTGTTCTTGGAATAATGGATGGTTCTTGGAATGATGCTTGGAGTAATGAGGGATCCTTTCTCACTACGATGGACAACAACACTGATCAGGGCTTGCTGTTGTAAACCAAGCCTAAACACTTAGCTTTTGCCTTCCAGCACTGCAAAATAGGTTAGGTTTGCCCATCCGAGGCAATTAAAGGGATTAACTGGGCTAAGGAGACTCAATCCATCTAGGAAAAACAACATCAGTGATTCACTTGAAATTCCGATGACACCGATGTTTGTGGTTGTTTTTTTTTTGTTTGTTTGTTTTTTGCTTATTCAAGGTTGAATTGCATACATAGGTGGATGTTGCATCAATACAGAGTATTCGTGACTGACCTTGGTCTGGAGGGTTGGGATCCCAGGCTGCCCACAACTGGACGATGAAGAAAGGCGACCAGCAAATTGTATAGACCAACACTATGACCAGGGTCATTCTCACAGTCTTGGACATGGCTTTTGTAATGCTTGGAGGTGGAGTGGCAGGAGGTTGAGGGTGGGCATAATCAAGAGAGCAGCGTGGCGAGTTGTTGCGGGACTCATGGAAATCTGAGCTGTTCAGGGTTTGCTGCTGCCCTGGCGATGTTGTTGTTGTTGTTATGTGTCCCCCATGGCAGTTACTATACTGAATAGCAGAAGGTACATAGTCGTAACACTCTCCAACTTGGCTGTTATGTATGTTATTGTGTGGGCTGTTATTTGCACCCTTTAAGAGCTGTCCTCTCCCATCCCTGCCCCCTCCCCTGGATGCCTGCCTCCCCCTCTCCCGGGCCCCCTCATCCTCCTTCTTAAAGCTGTGGAAACGAAAGAGGACTTCACTTTTCTTCAGCTCAGCCATCACCATCCTCTCTGACTTCAGGTAGATGTTGTTGTGAATCTCGCGGAAGATTCGTATCTGAAAGATAAAGATATAAAGATAGTTTTAGGGCAGTTTAATGTGGTGACATTTCTATCTCTCACAGGTTAGTTTTATGACTCACACAAGCCAATTTCGGATCCTCGTCTGTGTGGCAGATAATTCAGTTTAACACTGACAAGAAATTTCTGACAAAAGGCAGCATGAACTGGCCTTAACCCTCAGCCATAAACCAGTGTCAGACACTTTTATGGAACATTACTAAACACTTTATCCTGCTACGGCCCAGATAAGCCACCATAAAATTTTATTGCTGAAAAATGTTTTGTGAGGCTCTCTTGACCCAGTACATGAGTCCTTTAAATCTGTGATTCACGCTTTTTGCTATTGTTTCTTTTTCCTGTCTGTTTCTGGCAGCTTTATCTATTTTTTTTCTTTTAAAATAAAAAAATAAAAAACTTTATATACATTTTAAAAAAGTACTACTGTCTAATACACAATTCCAGTCCGTGTAGCAATACAATACATTGGATAGAATCAGTGGAGTCTGTTGAAACTGTTACATTTACTTCATACAGGACATTTTCAATCTTTGTTCCACTCTCATGAAAAATGTCAAAATATGCTTCTCTATCTGAAATGTGATATTAAAAGTAGGGGTCACAGATTCTTAGTTTGGCTGAGATCTGGTACATTCCTCCTCCTGGCAGGAGGTTTACAGAGTGGGCAGCCATCTCAGCAGTGGACCTCCAAGTGCTGTGTTAATTAGGAGAAATAGCTGGACCCTGAAAATATCTTTCCCTAAATAGAGCAGGACACATGGGAAGCAGCCCAGAATGCCTGTCTACCATGGGATACGGCATAACACCAACTGCAGTGCCCCATGGGTTACTGAACAATAGCTGCCAAATGCACCCTGCATTTCATTCATGCCATTCGCGTCATTATTGGATAAAGTTGCCATGAGATGTAATGCTGTTATCAGTAGACTTAGAGAAACTGCCAGTACAACCAGTATTACCTGGCAGATGGTAATGATCAGGGCGGGCAGCAGGAACACAGCCACAGTCATCCAGGTGACATAGGCCTTCAGCCCCCATGGCTCAGCAAAGTGACCCCAGCACTCGAACACTCCAGGAGCCACTTCTGAGCGAGAAAAGATGAACACCTGAAAGACACAAGACAAACTGGTGATCAACACACCCACAGACATAGCATAAGGTAAATGAGCCTCACCTGAGCTGTGGTGACGTCATCAAGCTAAAAATAGAACAACATCTTGAGCTCTGCTGTAGAAATCAGGGTGTGAACACCTGCTCAGTTCCTATTTCACGGTGTGTTTTTATTTGTGCGTGTGTTTGTGTTTTGTGTATGAAAGGTTTTGTTTGTGTTCACTACTCCTCACCTGTGGTATGCTAAGGACTAATGCCAAGCCCCAGGCCACCATGACAGGGGTGTTCCAGCGGGACATTGCCCCAACACGGTAGGCCTGCAAAGGGCAGCAGATGGCATGGTGTCGGTCGACTGTCATGGCAACTATCATATAAGAGGAGGCAAACATTCCCACAATCTGTAAATACTTGATGGATCGGCAGAGCAAGTCAGGCCCCTGAAACCTCTCCGTTATGTCCCATACTAGCTGAGGAAGAACCTGGACACAGATTAAAAAAACACACAATCAGTAAAAGTTGCTTTTCACACAATGGAGAATATATCTATTTTTTTTTACTATATCTTACAGAAATGCAGAGAAGAAATATTGAAGGATGAATCTAGTGATATTCAGTATTGCCTTTGTTACCTGTGTCTGGTATAGCTTATTTCTCTGTGTTATAGACTCATATTGTTATTTTGAAATTCTCATTTAGAAATTGTATGATTTAACACAACACAGTACAGTTGATTAACATTTGAACTGCTTTATAAGAATAACCTTTAAATGGCACAACAAATTTCAGGCGGTAGACAATAAAAATGTCAAGAGTCACAAGTCATCTCATCCCAGTTAAGTTAAAGAGGGATCTGGAATAAACATAGTCTTCATCATGATTGTCATAACTGACCATGACATCTATGTTCATACTGTCTGTGCATGAATCATTACTATTGTAAACGTAAAACTGGTTCACATTCAATTTTTCCGAAACAAGGGCAGTTATCACAGTAGACCCCTTGACCTAAAAGCCTTCTTCTGCGCAAATGTGGAGTTTTTTTTCCCGTCCACTGTTAGAGTTTTTCTTGGCTGTCAGTGAGTGATTTCCAAAATGCATAAATAGAAATAGAAAGAAAAAATACTACCTTTTAGAATGTAACAATGTTCTAGTGTGTCGCCCAACTTAAAAAATGCGACTTTCAATGTCTGATTTAAATGTTTTGTCAAATGTTGCCATATCTTTTGCCCTAATACTGCTTTAAGCAATATCAGTGAACTGACCTGAAAGAGAGCTACCACCAGGTCAGCCACACACAGGTTGACCATGAACAGGTGCATGGGCGCATTGTGCTTCTTTCTCCTCAACAGCACCCACAACACAAAGCTGTTCCCCAGCGTGGTAAGAGCCAGCACCATCCCGAGAACTGCAATCTCAGCCCGGGCCAGACCCAGATCCCTCACCCGGGGCTGGGGTAGGGTGTTAGGTGTAGAGTTGGAGCCGTTCTCAGGTAAGAGCCCGAACAGGGACCCCCCATTGTGAGAAGTGTTGAATGAGTTCAGTTCAGACACAAACAAAGAGGAGAAATTGTTTCTTCCTGTGAAGCTCAGGGAAGAGAGCTCTAACCCATCCCAGTCTGTTTCCGCGCTGATGCTTTCCATTCCTGAAAGACACAAATTATTGTTGGAAAATCCAAACAACGCCCAATGCAGTATGGCAAGCAGTAATCAAATGGGTGCACAGTCATACCACTGCATATGCTCAGATTTTGCTATGCACATGCTTCATTTTTCAATTTTTCATTAACAAGCACTTTACTTGTTTGACTTTAACACAGCATCAGTATCTTCCTCGACCTCATTATTAAATTCCCCCCAACTGAATCTATTTTTGTCAGCTGAGTAATTTTGGACTTAATGTTTTCACTCATTGTGCTGATGAGAATACAAAACCCTTGGGCCTTTTTATAAAAATAAATTTTGGTACAAGGTTTGATCACAGGAAATGTGTCATTAGAGCATCAGTAGCAGTTTCACATAGCCCTACAAATAGATTCTCTTGAGTAAGTTGATCAAATTTGATTAAAAGTAATGAAGGGCACTGTACCAATCATGCTGCATGTTGTTGTGCTTTGGTGCTCTCTCCAAATTTTTAATAACTCTTCAGCCTGTCTGTTTGTTCATCTCTCGAAGCTTCCCATTCTTTTCTGACGCATTTTTAGCCTGGTTTATTTTCTTTTTCAAACTTTCTCAAGGTTGAATTGACAGCTCTCCACTCTATCCCACCAATCTCCTTCGTTCACCTCTGCACTCATAATCGCTCTCATCCCATGCTTAACCCTCTACGTTCCATGTTCTCGCAGTTTTCTCTCATGCATCCCAGCCTTCTTTTTCTCTTCCTCATGTCACACTCGCTCTCCATCTCAATAAACTGTACGTTTATTTTCCTTGCCTCTAAATAAATGCCTCAAAAATACAGAGAGTTGATTGGAATGAGACGACAATTTGAGAAACAGAGTCATGGGTTGCTGGGGGCAGTCTTGGTCAAATAAACTGCATGCAGAATATAGTCTGTGAGGAAAAATGCAGTGCGATGAAAGAAGAGTGAGAGGCAGCGGAAATAAACATCCCATAAAAGGAAAAAGAATACATCTTGTAATGTAGGATTATGAAATAAAGAATAAGGAGGTGAACAAATATAGCTCCAAAGATGGCTATGTGCCATTATTTATCAAGAATAGTGAGTTGATTGACACTATACAAAGGTATCATTTTGACTCATGAGCAAGGAGTGGTTAGGTACGTGTTGCACGGAATATTTGCTTGGAAATTTTCCACATCTAAAAATAGGAATGAAAGTATAGTGATAATAAAGAGCAATCAAGTGTGACTAATAAGCCATCATGAGGCTGTTGTCACTAGTACGTCTAGACCTAATGACCAATTTGCAAGTGCTGGTGCACTCACTGATGGGTGCATGAGATAACACGGTGGATAATAAATTCAAGCTTTACGTAATGGATTTGCCAGAGGAATGTATGCAGATGAATGCACGACAGACCAGGCCAGCTGGTCATCTCCACTGAGTACGGATGTGGAGATATGGGTGAAAGGATATGTGCAAAACCATTTCTCAGAGCACAGCTTTTGTCTCTCCACCCATGCCAGGTTTTGAGAATGTTTCTCAAAAATTTGGCATCATCCAGAAGTCATTTGGATCAAAGGCTGTAATATTCCTTCTTATCATCTGCTCATTACTTTTCTTTAATTAGGGGGTTTGGACGGCAAAGCCTTTTTTTCAACGAGAAAATCTCCCAGCATTGTCTTTGTCGGATCTAAGGTGCCTTGTGCCCTTCTCTGTAATTATAGCATAATTCATGAGAGGATTTATTAAAGCTGCTGTGGTCCTTCATAACTCCTAAATAATCTCATTATGTATATCTGCCCATGGGACTAACTCCTGATGTAAAACATTTTTTTTCCTATATGCCTCTGTGCAGATGAGGTATAATTGAGGCCTATAGACCTGAATCCAGTATTACAGTAATATCAAATTATGTCACCAAAATGTATTCAGTGAAGTGAGATGAAATAATAAATTAGAGTCTATTGATCTGTTGATACTGGCGGCCTGTCCAGGGTGTACCCCGCCTCTCGCCCGATCCCGCTGGGATAGGCTCCAGCCCCCCTGCGACCCGACCGATGGATTCAGCGGGTATAGAAGATGGATGGATGGGTGATCTGTTGATTTGAAATAGTTTGTGCGGCACATCCTCCTTTCTGGCAGATCTTTTGACCATCTAAGTGTTATTCTGAAAAATTCAGAATTATCTCTATTGTTACTGAACTCTCAAAGGACATTGTCTGTTTCTCTAAATGCTCCAGCCTCATTAGCCTTGCTTGTGCACCCAGACATCCAATAGATTATCTTTAAATTGCTTAGTGGCTACTGTACAGGAGACCCATGCACTGCTCAAAACTTCTGGTCCTTGTATCCCATATCTGAGGAGGAATCTCCTTAAACTGACGCTACATTCAGAAGGAACATCGTGTCTGCAGGACTGTGCCGGATACTGTTTAATGTATTCTAAGCACATCCCATCAATCCCATCTGTCTGACTAGCTTAATGTAAAGAACAAATTATCCCATATCTGCTGGATAGACTGTAAACACTGCATTTAGGAATTTGTCCGCTACATTGCTTCCCCTCTTTATTTTAAAGCTTTCAGTCTGATTAATGATGGAGGCACCCTCTCCACCAGCCCCACATGCTTTCTTTTCCAGATGCAAACTGGTGCGCAGCCATACATTTTCATGTCCTTTTCATTTCATACTGCTCTCCGCACACGGAGCTCAAACTCACAGGGCCTCAGGGATGAGAGATACAGGTGGTTGAAGTGCTTTAAAAATACCGCAGCCACCGGGCACTTGCTTCTTTCATAATCTCAGTCAACCTTTCGAGCTGCTTGCACATGTTTTGGCCATTCCCTTTGGAAACTACACCAAGTTCCAGATATGCCATTTTCAAACAAGAGTCCTTTAAACTCATCCTAAGTTAAGTACCAAATGTCTTAAAGAGGCGTGCTTTGGCACATTTGGTTGAAAAAAGTACTATCATTTTAAATCCTCAAAAAGGCGATGATGCATAGCTGGAAACTTAGTTGCTGTCCCAACTTTTTAAAAACTTGATTCTAGTATTAAACTGAAAATCATCTTAGAAATCAAGATCAATCAACATTTGACTGCTGTCTTTAAACAAATTTCAAATAAAAAATTTGTTTTAATGATGCGCAAATGATTGTATTCTGTTCTTATTAACATTTTACGGAGTCAACATCTTCGGGAATGAGCGTGGTTCTTGACACTTTGTGTGAAATGAAAGGAAATGATGGGTGTGAAGAATCACAGACTAAAATGTTCAAAATGCATTCGAAACAAGGAATCTGGTTAGTTGTGATGTATAAGGGAACTTGTGATAAACGTGCTCAGCCTTGCTAAATCTTTGCGGTAGTCTTTTAAGGGAAGATTTTTTTTTTCTAACTGACAACAAACAGGTGCTTACACACTTGGTGATGTATTCTGAACGCAATCAAAGATCAGTCATTTTCCTGCCTGTCTTGATTGGGCTTCTCAGCCCCTTGATTTCACTTCTGTTGATCAGGTTTGAACCAGCCTGATCACTGAGGACATCCCAATCCTCATTAGCAGCCCGGTGTAAACAAAAAGAGCATATTGCTAATACCCTCTCTATTCTTCTCTTCTTAGTCTTTTCGATTTTTTCCCCCTCATCATTTTCCTCCATCTTTCACAGCCAATCAACCATTCCCTGTCATTAAGGATCAAAGTTGCAGAGGAAACTGCTTCTGATATGCTTATTAATATTTGTTTGATTTCAAATATCAACCTCATTAATAGACTTTGGCAGCAGGAAACAGGATTAAAATAGTCTGGCCCAATCAGCATCCAAGATGACTCAGACTAAGCATACGAAACAAGCATACCACTGTGTGTAGCATATGCTGGTCGTCTTAATATGTACACACTGATCAATAGACTCTTACACGGTAAAGGCCCAGATGAGTCATTTGAAGCCACCGAAGCTGTTTGGCATTTCATCTCGATGATAAATAAATTATAATCCCACTTTTTGCTTTCAACCCCCATACATCAGTGGATTAGATCCCCACTGGCAAACAGACACATGTAGTAGAAACTCACCTTCTGAATGACTCACTTCAATGACATCTGGACACTATATATATTTACGCATTTCAGTTTGTACGGAGCAGCTGCTGTACTCGTTAAAAAATCTGATTCATATCTCTCTATTCCAAATGTATTCCCCTCTGTCAGTATGTGATTGTGATCACAAATTGCTGCTTATGTCTTGCCCAAACAACCCATTAGATATTAATAATAGGGGACCACACCTCACTGCACACTGATATAAAGTCATCACTTGCCGACATTGCAGCTGTGTTGTGCCTTGGTTCTGCTGCTTGAGTTTGTATTCACAAATATGGCAGTGAGTTTGTTTCCATGCTCACAGGAACTCACAGGGGCTGGTTTTAAATAAGGTCCAAGTCCTCTTGTCATTACTGATAAAGCCCGTTCGTAAGACCACTCACTGTTTTACTTGTTATGTATCATTAACTAGCACGCTACGAACAAGCCTGTGCCCTATAAAGCAATACATGATGTAAAATTTAGGGCACTGCCCCTGCATCGTGGAAAGCTGGCTGCCGTGTTACTACTTCAACTGAAACACGCCTGGAGGTTTGCTGGTCAGGTCTGGACCACATGATGAAATGATTTCCTATTAGAAACCAGACTGAGCTGACTGTGACCATAACATAATGATGAGGATAATTTTTCTGGTGGAGGCAACAATTACATAAGGGACTTTGTGCATATTTTAGATTGTGTTAGACAGAAGAAAAAGTCAATAATGACTGGAAAATCCCTTTTTGAACAAAGCCAGCCTGCTGCACTTAGTCACTGCCAAATACTGGTTTGTTGATTCACCTGACAACCTCGAGAGATTTTCTTTAACAGCTTCATTTATATTGTATGTTTGGAAACTGACAAACTGCTGTGTCATAAAACTACACAATTTAAGAGAGAAAATCCTGTGATTATTGCTTCAATGTCAAGGAAAATATTGCATTATAATGACCTGCTCTGTCATTTTAATCTTCCTCTAAAGTCGAGCAATAAATCAACGAGCTTTGATGATACAAACTTATGCGCACCACACACACTCATCCAACCAGCAATAACAAATCTTCTCTGTCATCTAAAGACCTTTGATTTTCCTTTCAAAACATGGGAAGGACACACACATATTTGTAAAGAAGCAGACACACAAAACCCCCACGCATGCACAGAAAACAAGAGCATCCCAAGGTGAGGATATGCCTTTGTCACCTACCTTGTTGTCAGTGCATGGCAGGCTTACTCATGTGTGTGTTTTTCTCTTGCTCTGTTTTGCTGCAGGACAAAGAAGCATTAAGAGAGTCATCATTACAGTCCATTAATATTAAATGCAAGAGCAGATCACATTAACAACCTGACAGCTCCCTTAAGCTTTTCTTAATCTACGGAAAAACTTAGAGGTGCACATTCTTTGTGCGGCTCTGCCATAAAACGCTTCCAATCAAGATTAGTCACGTCCAATTAGAATACTGTGTCATAACAAAACATTTCAAATGTTAAGATTAGAAATGAAAGTTGTGCATACAACCTGCAACTAAATAGTGTTATTTTATCACAAACTAAAGGTCTGTTATATGATAAATCAGCAGACTGTAATGTTTCAGTATTTGAAGTAAAATATGCAGGTAAAGACTAAATATTAATGTAGCTGAGCCTGTTACTAATCAACATTTAACGTTTTAAGAAACTGTAGTTTTACTTTTCAAAGTACAAAACTAACAAAAAGTTATTTTCAAATGATGCATATTGATGTATATTTAAAATATGCAATATACAATCAAGAAGAAGATTTATATCTTGAGCATAACCTTTTTTTTAAAAAAAAAAGTCTTACAGGTTCACTGTCTAAGTAAAGTATGATGTTTCTTTTTTCTTCTTTGTAAATGTTATTATAAATTGAAACACAAACATTTTATTTAATTTGATCTTAAATCCAAATTAATTGTAAGGTTTAAGCAAAGTACCAATTTGAATATCATAAGATTAATCATGTCAGTGTTGATGATAATAATTGTGGAAATGTATGAAAAGATTAAAACCATCAAAAACATTCAGATTTGCATTCAGAGCTTGAGCGCCATACTTTTCTCTCTTGCATACATAAACATATGGAGGGATGACCTAGATCGTTCAGTAAACAAATTTGTGCAAATACAATGTGAACAAGTTTCAGACCGGTGGCCTACAAAGCATTTTTAGTCAATGCACTCACTGAAGAACCATGATTGGATGTTTTTACAAGGGTCGCAGTAAAGACATAAAATCCTAATAATTTTAAATATATCAGTGATGCTCATCAAACGTATTAATATTGGCAAAATACATTTTGTGTACTCACTTATGATTTACTTCAGTTTTGCAGTTGGAATACAACAAGCCAAAATTGCCCCAAAACATTCACATCGCTTCTGTCAATCCATGTTTTTCCATTGAAGGTATTATCAGCTGGCGAGTGAATGAATCTGTCAGGACAAAAAAAAAAAAAAAAAAAAAGCCCTGGTAACTCTTTTTTTGATCAGTGTCCCAAAGAAGTTCTGCAAGGTCTGTGTAAGTCCTTTATATTGGCCCTTCTGTGTTGTAGTTCACATCTGTTTATCAGAGTAATCCATTCAGTAGCCATGTGTGTCTCAGGTCCTTTCTCGGCCTCAATATGCTTTTGCAATGTGCTGTGCCTCCAACACCAGCAGCAGAAATGAATTTCAGCTCCGTCTGCTCCCCCCCTCCCTCTTCCCTCCTCAGCTATCTCCTCCTCCTGGGTCAACCAGCCTGTCCTCTAGGACTGAGGGTGGAGCCTGCTGCCAGGAGTGGAGAGAGGATGTTACACATATCTATGAAGTGTGTATGTGTACGTGTGTGAGAGAAACACACAGCGACAACTGTGTCAATACATGTGCATGTGTTGCATGTGCATGTGTTTTGCATGTGCGTGTGCACATTTCTGTGTTGCATGCTCTCAAACCTGTGTGTGCCTCCTTGTGAGAGTGTGTCTGTGAGAGTGACAAACCAAAGAGAAGGTTGATAAGCACATTCCCTCCTCCCACCTCCCCATGTAATGATTTATGCCCTGTTTAAGTCATTAATACACACTGCTTGTGTTTTGACACCAAGCTTTCCCCTGTTATGCACTTCTTTGCCTTTCTATCTGCTTTTTTGCTGGAGGACAAGGGCCGGATCAGTTACACCTAATGACAAATGCCGTTTGGCTGACTCAGCCGGGCTAGCGGCAGGTCACGCCCTTGGAGTACACACAGAAGGTTAGACCATAAAGAAAAAAAAAATGCTGTTTTTCAATTCCAATGTTAAAACGCTCCCCCTGTCTCTCTCACACACATACGTGATATTGGTAAGGAAATACTGTTGGCATGCGTGCAAGCACTCAAAGGTGTGCACCTAGGGAATTAATGTAGCCCTGTGCTCACAGAAACCTGAATGCGCACACTTTGACCTGAAGAACGAACGAATAACCAAGAAGGAAAATACTGGCAATGTACCCTGATGTATTTTGACAAACAAAATTTGTCAGTTACTCTTGGTTTTTCTGTGAAACTCAAAGTATCAAGCAAACTGAAGTTCATTGACATTTTTAAAGCATGATTAAAGTTTACCCCCCCGCCCATCAGCACAGACTTAGAGCCACACATGGCAGCATGGTTTATCTACGGGGCACACTGTCTGTCCAGCCCAAAGGTACTGATCCCTGGTCAGCAGACATTGGATTGTCCCATGATGTCATAAAACCTGGCCCTTTTCCCCACTGGAAGCCACCAGGTTCACATGATCTGCCTCCCTCAGTCAAACCATTTTGTCCTCAGCTAAAGAGTTGGGACTGAGTTCCCTGAGAATCACTCTAATGTGATTATCTAGGCTCCTCCGGTCTTAGAGGACGTTTTGTTACAACGCAGTAAAGCAGCAGGATTAATCCACTTTGCCTGTTTAACAGCCACACATGACAACTGATGACCAAGAGCAGATGAAGGGAGAATCTGAGTGCAGCAAAGTGAAAAAGGCATTACTTGACAAATTAAATCAGTTCAAATGGATAACGGCTAGGTAATTAATAGTTTGTCCAGATTCTTCAGGCCAGGACAACAAAACCTCATAGGCACGCTATGGAATATTTGTATTAGAACACATCCTCCCAAATTGAATCGTCATAATCCATCATCAGGTGGAACATCTTTTGCTCATCATGTTCCGTCACAAGGCAGCACTTAAGTTTAAAAGGAATATGGAAACCTTAAATGTCTCAATCTAAAACAACTTTTTTTCCTTTGAGATTTCTGCCTGAGCATTCTCACACATGTTGGAGCTTATTTTCAGCTCCTATTTGTACCAGAAATAAAAAGTGACCGCTGTTTACCTAAGTTGGGGTCTCCTCTGCAAAGACTTCTCTCTGGGACCTCTTTATTTGTAGAGAGGTGTTGTTAGGCTTTTCAATGTTTAGCTTCATCTTGCTCCGTTTTACAGACTGTTTTTGGCCAGCATCAACCTCAACACGGAGAGATGAGTCGTAAAAATGAATGTTTCGTCAAATGGACAAAAAAAGCTGAAAGAGAAAAGTTGAAGAACATCTGACAGAATCATTAACTGTCAAAAGACTCCTGAATAATGGAGCAAAGAAGAATTCCGGGTTCATTTATTTTGTGCGGATCCTTGATAACCAGGAAAAGCTATTTTTCAGGGCTCTTTTCCATAAGACGCTTTAATCATGAATCACTTTGGCAAAACTTTAACTGACATTTAAAATTATACATCCCATCCCTCTTTCAGGCATGCAGTTACTGCTCTCACAGTAGCCACTGAGCTGGAAAAAAAGGTTTTTGTTCAAATTACTGCAATAAACCTCTGTGGATAGATATTTTGTAACTTGCCTTAGAAGTACAGGATCCATATAAGTCATTTATTTTTCTATTTTTTTACCCTAAGCCCAATTCAGTAAAAATGACAAGAATTTCATGTGTGCTATTCACGGCACAAATTACATTTTGAAATATAAGTGAAAACGTCTTTTTCCAGGAACATTCCTCTATCTTTCTCAGAAGAAAGAGGAGCACTGTATTCGTATTTGAGACAAATACTGCTGCATTTTGGCAAACAAAATGTTGATGCTGATGAACTTTGAGTCACAACGGTGGGTAGTGACAGAAAATTTAGGGACAAAAGTCTCAAACGCCAAAAGAGTGAAAACTGTTGGCATGTGGGCGAAACCACGCTTTTAAGCACCAGGCGTTTATTGAAGGCGAATGCTGCAGTTGCATGTCCATAAAAGTGATTTTACACATTAAAGTATGCTTCCAAGTTTTGAGGAGTTGACAAGCCATCATGAAGCCTTAATAATAAGTATTCACCTGTGTTTTTCCCTGACTTTATCTTACATCTGCCTTCTTTTTGATTAAATCAGTTTCAAATTCCTTTAGATTCTTTCTGATTAAAAAAACGTGCCGGTGGTTAGATTCAGCTATCGTGTTTTTGGTCTTCACGAGTTGCACAAATGTTTTGCATGTTACTAAACCCCACTGTGAGGGATGTTGCATTTGGTTTATGGTTTGGTTTGCATTTGGAGATGATCTCTGTGTTTCGTAATCAAAAGTGCAAACATGATGAATGTTTTGTGTTCAAATCAAAAGACTCAAATGATTGCCTATGACATACTCTCTTCATGATTTTTAGGGAGGAGCAGTCAGTTCATTTGTCAAATATGTAGAAGGCTCTGCATATGGTCACAGTACAATAGCCGTAAGCACTTTTCAAACAGCCATTATGTGTGTGTGCTTCTTCATACTAATAGCTACTTTAGACAGAGATTATTCAGCTGGAGATCTTTGACTCACATTGCCAAGCTGAATATTAATGGTAGCTTGTGACAATAGATCTCAGCAATTAGCTCGCACAGCTACAGATGGGGCCCACGTGTATGTCACATAACTGAGCGCGGAATTACACCAAACACTGCTGTATTAAGCGTATTCCAAGGCTTTCGACAACCACAGCGTGCAGTGTATTTCCCGTGCATCTACAAAGTATGCGGGGGGTGTAGAGCGGGAAACCATTTCATCCAATCCAATAAAGACCCTAAGAAGTCACAGGATCGTAGAGAAGCTGAGTAAAAACAAAAAAAAAGATTTGTATGTGCGTATTTTGTAGATTTTCAGAATCATTCATTTCTTGGTATAACTGCATTCCAAAACATTTAACTAAGTGGGAGGATAAAAATAAATCCCAGGACTGTGGATGTTTGTCATTTCTTCAACATGCTGCAGTAATACTGCAGTGAAATATTACTGCATTTTCCATTTTTACATTACGAGGAAGGAAAAAATATATGAGCTGTATAGTGAGTGTTTCTCTTCAGTCCTTCAAATACAGAGTAGTAAAGTTTGGCCATACATGGTAAATTATGTTACTTTCTTGTTTTCGATTACTTTGTTTTCTTTCACTGTTACCTCTATTCAAGTACCACTAAAAACACAATAGGTATTATTTGGATTGTATTATGAAGTGTTGAAAGATCAACTGTGATAAGATTCAAACGCAAATAAAAGACTACATCTGTGCTTCTGGAATGTCAAACCTGAGCCATTAGATTTTGATCCATGGCAATCTGAGTAGCTTTCTGGATATTTACTGTCTATTCCTGAGCCTTCATCCGTCTGCCCCCAACACGCCAGATGTAAGAGCCAAATCTTTTTTTAAAATGACCCAGCTTTTCCATTAATCTTTTTTCACATTTATCCAAGCAACATTTCTCTTAAGTACTGCAGTCATTAATGAGTAGAGGTGTTGAAAGTTTCCGGCAAAAAAAAAAGAAAAGATAAACAGCTGCTCTCTGCAGGCGTCATGTTCTCTCAATGTAGAACCAGTTTAGAAACCTCAACGTTGTTTATCATCAATATCTAATACAGTAGCAGGCACAGATTCACGTAGCATGCATGGTCTAACTTCCCTTTTACTGAATGAGTAAAAGAAGACCTGATTTTGAAACGGGATAAAGATAGAAATAAAACACTTATTTAATATTCTAAGTATTTTAAATTGATTGTGTTTTTTTTCATTTCCATCTGTTATAGTTTTAGAAAAAAAAAGTGAAAGAATCTACAGAAGTTTTGGCACCCTGCTTATCCAATACTCCAGTATTACAGCCCGCCTTTAGGTAAGTATTGTTTGTGAATAATTTTGTAGGCAGCTTTTTGCCCATTCTTCCAGCAAAATACCTTTATATGTACAGCTCTTCTTGAGGTAGTTCATTGTGGATTTCAGGTGTGTTTAGGGTCGTCCTGTTGTTGTAGAAGCTATCTTCTTTTCATCCTCAGATTTACTAACACAGATAGCCTGATATGTGCTTCCTGTATTTGATGATATTTCATTTAAATCATTCTTAACTAAAATATTTGTAAAATATAGACCAAAGCATGATTGATCCCTTCCGGTGCTTCACAGTTGAAGTGTTCTTTTCCTTTTAATTCTTCAGTCTTTTTCTTTAAATCTCCGTTGTGTTCAGTGCAGCAAAAAATCTGAAGTTAAGTCCATCAGTCCAAAGGACTTGCTACTAAAATGCATTGTTTGGATGTTTATCAGTAAACGTCCGATGCTGCGAAAAATGCAGGAACACATTTTTCCCTGAATCTGCTCCAAGAAGGTCATGTTTATGCAACAGTGGCTGCACAGCAGATCACTGCACCACCACTCCAGAGTCTGCTGAATCTTCCTGAATGTCTTGTCCTGTGAAAATGTGGTTTTCATTTGCCTTTAGAGTAATTCTCTCAGGAAGTTCTCTTGGTCTGCTAGACCTCAACTTGAAATCGTATAAAACTAAAAACAACATCTACATCTTAGCTCAAAGAAGCAATTATCTACTTACTTGATTATAGTAGCGAAAACTTTGACCAGAGGTGCCCAAACTTCTGCATGAAGTTTGTTTTCTGCTGAGAGATTGGGATTTAGGTAATGAGGACTGAGGCATTCTTTACAGGGTTCCGGAGAACAGGCCTCTTCCGCAGAGGGTGCATAAGCATTTTCTGCTGGGTGACTAGCAAAACTTCCAAACTGTTTTTCTCATCTCTCTCTCATCTGGTTCTTCTCTTCTTTGTAGGTACTCAATGTACTGGTCTGTTTTTTTTCTACTTATTCTGTCAGAGCCCTCTTGCTGCGAGATGCCAATGATGGATTATCTGTGTGCACAGCAAACATACAAAAGGTTCAGATAAGGGAAGCAAAAACAACCAAGCAAGTATATCGACCGAAAAGATAGGACAACAGAAATGAATAAGGTGGACAAGAGACACAAAAGAGAAGAAAGGTACAAACTGGGGAAATTAACAAGGGACAGGGTGGTTAAACAAATGATGCAGAATTGCTTTTGTGATTTTGACTAAACATGAAAATGCTTTTGAAATGGTTTATTTTGAGCCACTAATGAGCACTGCATTTAAGGATGTGCCATTTGAACTGTCAATCAGGTGAAGCTGAATCAAAAACAAATAGAATAATTCCCTCTATTTTCCTGTTTTTCCTTCTATTCTGCATACATTATCCATCTTCCCTTATCCTTCACCTGCCTTGTCTTTTGTGGCAAACGCAACGGTTACAAATGGGGAAAACTGGACTGTAATTCAAGCATAGAAAATGTTTTGAAGATGGAAATGTAGGTATCCACATCCACAGAGAGGAAAATAGTCAACCTGAGAAGGTAGGCTGGGGGGTGGGGTAGCAGAAAAGAGAGGAAGGTAAAATTAGGGGAGAAGAAAAGAATTGGAACACCAGTGACACCACAGCAGAACAGAGTACGGTGCGGGGGGAACTGCGTGCTCATCCAGAAAAAAAAAACAGACTGTAAGCACAATGAGATGGTTGTGGGAGGCCGTGTGGCCTGTGTGTACACAGAGTGTGTAAGCAGTGCTGTATGGCGCATGTTTCCGTGCTGAGTGAGGTTTGTTTAGAGTAGTGTTGAGTGTGAGAATTAGGATTGCAGATGGAAATGCAGATGTGGGGGGATAGCACTACAGGGGTTCCAGGATTAACTTTACAGTGTGGTGGTGATTTTGCCTTCCACTTTTCACCCACTTTCGCAATGCAAGCCAACACACCCTGCTGCATCAACAGTCTGTGATGCTTGTATGTAAGTGCATCAAAGGGAAACCCATGCTGTATCTTTATCTATGTTTGGACTGGACTGCTTAAGTTGGTTTGTCAGTTGTAAAAATACCTTAAGATGGAACAGAAACCTGATGTGTTAGGGACATGGGCATCAGTATTTCATTATGGAAATTGAGTGAATAACAACTTATTTGTGTTTATCAGCATTTATTGTCTGAAGAAAATGAGTTTTTGTATATAATTACCCCACCATACATGGTAATTAGTCTCTCTGTTGACCCTGTGATGGACTGGCAACCTGTGAAAGGTGTACCTTGCTTCCTACTGCCCAATGGCAGCTGGGATAGGCTTCATTTGCCTCGCAACCCTGAATTGGATGAAGTGGGTGAGAAAAGGATGAAAATGGATGAGTGAATGTGTCTGGAAACATGAATGAATAAATGGATGGATGAATATACTAAGCCCGTACTTTTAGACGGCAGTCCACTACTTTGACTCAGGTCAGCTATTTCAACACAAAAGATGGATTGCAGAGTGCTAATAACATCACCATTTCTTTGTCTTTACTTTCACACCACAGGTCAGTTTACACATATCCAGTAAAATGCCTAAAAGTGACTTATTGTCAAAACAAAAAAATTTTGTTTATCCATCCCCAGATGACAAATTGTATTGCTTGTTAATATTGGATATTTTCCACTGGCATCAGCACAGCCTCTATGTTTCTGTGTTTGTGAAACATCCAGTTGTCTTGCCAACTCTTCGATGGATTGTGATGGGTTTGCTATAGACACTCTTGTTTCCCTCGAATAGGAAGCAATAAGTTTATTAATTCCTTCAGCATACGTTTGGAAAACGGGTCTTAGGCAACACTATTACACACAGTGCCATTATAGGGCAGGGCCTCAAGATTAGGTAACAATTTGGATTGCGTTTATTCTGTAATAAAAAGAGTTTATACATAACATGCATGCAGAAATATCTAAACAAAGTAAAAGTACATATCAAGACATCTCACTGAAGGCTTTACTTAAGGAGCTGTGGCTGATGTCTCTAACGACGTTTAACCTCACGATAGAACTACAGCCAGAAATGGAAATGTGTGGACACTGGCACACCCTTGAGTTTTTTCTTCTTCTTTTTTTTAAACTGTTTACCTAAAGATCAGTTGTATTTTTGCAGGGGTTCAGATGTATTCATGTGTTCAACTCAAATGTTTGTGTCATGAGAAGATGTGGAAATTTCCTTTATGTTTTCCACATTGATTAAGCAGATGAACAGCTTGCCGGTGTGAACTCACAACATGGGGTCAAAGGAGTTCTGAATGGAAGTGAAAAGAGCTGCGAAAACAAAAGAAATCCATCAGCGAAACAGCAGGGCCATTCAGAGAGGCTGAATTAATAGTTTCATACTTTCTGAGGGGGAAAAAGAGGGGTGCTTTTTATTAAAGAGCTGTAGTCCCTAAACATTTCCTTAAAATTTAATGTGAGTTGCTACAAATTAAACCAGAGAGTCTTCCCTTAAGCCCATATTTGTTGTAGCTGTAACTTAAATATATTTTTGGTAAAACATCTAAAAGTTCCAGATCCAGCACCAAGATTACAGCCTCACAGAGATATTTGATTAGATATGCATTTTTTACTTTGTATATAGTTTTCCATGCATGTTATGTACACACTATCTTATTACAAAAGTAACCCAAACCAAACTATTACCTAAATTTGTAGTCCTACCCTGTAGAGACACCCTGTACGAATATCTTGTTGAGACTGTCTAGCTGATACTGAGCGAACAAAGTGCACATTTTCAATTAAAATACTATTTGATCAAATTACCACAAACACACAGAAAACCTGGGGCAAGATGGTACTCCAGCAAAGGACTAATAGTTGGTTTCTGGTCGAAATATAATTAAAATGCCATGTGAGGCTGACGATGTGCATGATTGATACCTATAGGGAGGGGATAACCACAATGCACAGAGAATGGGAGGTCAGAGGAGTTAATAGGAACTTACAAACTTTATTTTGCTCTAAAGCTGCTTATAACAAGTCTCTCACATCATGTATACCTGCATGCCTTAATGCATTATGGATTTTTTTTATGATCAAGAGCAGTAGTGCATGAAGAAATGAGGGGCAGTGAAGGAGTGGAGATAGCAATCATATGAGCTACAGCCATTTGTTTAGACAGATTTCCCTGAATCCTGGAACATCTCTGTTGTTTCCAAAAGGCTAGACTCGATCAGGCATCATAGGACAAACTGGAAAAGACAGATGAAAAGCTGCAGCTGGAAGAAAAAAGAGAAAACACTGACAATGTAGGTGTATCAGTTTCCCTTTGTAAATAAAGAGTCAAACAAAGAGAGCCTGAGGAGAAAAGCAAACCTTCCATGGCGGTAGTCCGGTGAATGGGAGCAACATAAAAGCTGGGAATCCACTCTGTTTCACGTAGTGGCGACTTGCTGGATGTGAGCACACACATATTACCTTTTCACCTTAAATGTTGGTGTTTTTCTTTCTGTCAGTGTACCTCTGCAGGGAAAGCACTGTGTAAGCTCAAATGTTGCTCTTCCAAGTGTTTGCGTGACTGTGAATATTTGTATGTGCGCACTCAGAGGAGTGTTTAAGGCATCACGCAAAAGCCTGCGTGCATGATAGCGTTGACGTCATAGTTTTAATGATGATTATGGTGAAGGTGTTTATTTATCTACAGAGGTGGAAAAAGGTAGACGGGTTGAATGAGTGCAGTGTGAAATAAGTGTGAAGGACTAAGGTAGAGGGAGAGAGGGGGGAAGGATGAATAGTTTTCTCTGTGAAGAGCATGAGAAAAGTATGTGGTATGTTTATATGTCAGCGTAGTTCCACATCGGATTCATCACGTGTGTATTTGTGTGTACCTGAGCCCCTGTGTGGTTTTCCACATTGAAATACTTGGCTTACTCATGCAATGATTAAAGGGGAACCATTGTATCTATTATGTAATGCAGTGATGTGTTGTTGAATACAATTTCATTTAGTAACTCTTGGCAATAAGTAATGTGCAGCCTATGCAAAAGAGTGAAATGCGTTAGCCTGTTGCTGCTGGTCATTTTTTTTCATTGTGATTTATAATGGCACAAACCCATGCTTGGTGGCAGGCAGTGTTAATATGTTATAGTGACATGCAAAACTATGGTGAAAATTTCCATTAAGCTAAGAAAGTAAAAGCTTATTTGGTTCTCCACACACCTAAAATAAAATATGACACAATTTCTTTTTATATACGTTTCAGAGAGATTTTTCTTTTCTAAAGTCCATGTTTTAGTTGGAAATTGGAAACCCAGCATGTTAGACTCATTGTTGTGGTCACTGACCAGGCTAGCTATTATCAGCAATACAACACATGACACTTTTGTACACACAAATACCATAGCAGACAGATTTCATGAAAGAAAATTAACAGGTTATTACTGCAACTATTACCACTTTTTACATGTTTTATAGGAGCCATGTTGGATTGAGAGGTCGTGGCTTGTAAGGTTCCTCCGAACTTTCGACTCAGAAATCTGATTTCATGGTGACTTTAGTTGACTTGATTTGATTTTCTTCTTTTTCAGTATGACCTTAGAAATTCAGACTTCCAAGTTCAAGTATCACAGCTCATAGAAGGCTTTTGTAGCAAGGTAAGAGTCCTTGAGATTTTTATGTATTTATATTTTCTATTGCTGAATGCGTGTGTGTAGTTATCTGAGATAACTGGGCCATTGTGCATGCAATAAAGTTTTGAAATGTTTTTAGTGGTGTTTTGGTCTGGAAACTGAACTACTGTCTGTGCCCACTTCATTCTGTGCAGAGGCGCTCCTGTTAAGTTGGGGAAACAACTACCTGACAAGGCTAAATTGTCTTCTTTTAGATTGTTCTGCTTTGCAGATATCAATTTGTCTAATTTTCACAATGCCAGGCAGCTGCAAAGAAATATCTAGAGCTGCTGCATGCCGGATCAAGGTGTAGGGAATCAGTCGAGCTTTCAGTTTTGCAGGACTTGACTTTGAGTGTGAAAAAAAGCCACAGCTGTCACGGATAATGCCCAGCTGACTCACAAAAAGGACCCAAGAGCAGATGCTGACACTTGGAGATTTGGGTAAAGACCAGGTTTATTTCAAGGCAGGAGATGTGGTGAACCAGAGAGAGAATACAGGAGAACGGGAAACCCTGAGAAGAGAGGAAGATGGTTAGTGATGGTCTGAGAGAGAAAGTCATCCAGGTAATGGTGTGGGTTTCTCCTTACTAAGTCCAGGTTGGGTTCCAGAGTGGATGGGAGGATGCTTGCTGTGGTGCAGTGGTACTGAGTCAAAGGTGGGGCAAGGTGGTGGCAAATCCAGAGCGAGATGAGCAATGAAGGAACCAGCAGATTGAAGCAGTGAGACAATCTGGGGAAGTGTGGTTGCTCCTGCAGATCCTTAAGAAGGCGTCTTGACGAGGGCTGATGAGGAACAGGTATGAGAGCAGGAGCTAAACCAGACTCCAGGCTTCCCTGACTCAGAAACCAAACAAGCACCACAGCCAAGCATGATTGGGACAACAGCCCCATTAAGGTGTGAGACTTTGGTCAAAGTTACCTGAGAGCTCAAATTTGTTTGGAGTGAAGTTGTACTAAACAAAAATAATGCACAGCATTTTTTCTTTAAATGTTCAAATTATGTTTTATATTTAACATTTCACATTGTGACAAGCCTTGAAGAAGGTATCAATAGGTAATAATTGCAGGAAAAGGGTGGTTAAAAAATTGGCTGATGCACAAACACAGACATACAAACATGCACGAAAGAGGGTTTTGGATTGCTCTCATCTCCAGTTACAGTTGATGAAACATTAAGTGTGTCTGTCACCATACGTATATAGAGTGTTTGTGAGGTGTCAGGTTAGTGCCCTTTGCAGTGAGGCCCTCCTCACCTATGCGGAGTGCTGTGTGTCTGTAATGTGCGTGAGTGCTTGTCTACCCATTTCTGTTTGTTCATTGAAGCCTTCTCATGTTAAGAAGGAGTTTTAACACTCGATCAGACTCAGAGATTGGCCTGACCAATGGTGCTAATTTGGTAGATTGGTTTTGCCAGACGACATCTAGACACACTCATTTGGCCGTTTGGTTTGTGCTAAAGTTTCTTAGGCCTCACATCCTTGAAGTCTGATGCCACCGATGTGAAGTGTACTGTAGTGTGAAAGTGTTTACGGCAGCACCCCCTCAGCTCCCAGGGAGAGAAGGCAGGACGGGCTGTGGAAACCAAGAGTTACTTTGACTTTAAAGGCCACGAAAAGGTATGAGTGTACACAATTTCTACCCCCTCTTTCATGGGATAAAAGGATATCTTACCCTAAGGAATTTTGGATGCTGGAACAAACATGTGTCCTGTATAACAGACCTTGGTTTGAGAGTACTGGCAAACCAACATGGAAGTGTGAGTTTGGATTTTTTTCTCCATCTGCTAATGCTCAGTCTGGGCTCCTGCGATTACAATGACAAGGCTGTGACAGGCCAGCAATGCGAAGGCATCAACCAGCCAAATAGGAAAGATGGAAAGAAAGAAGACAAGTCTTTAGTGTCTGGCGGTGGTAAATGTGTTTTCATTGTCCGTGTTGTGAAGGCCACAGAGTCTTGTAAATCAATTGATGTAATTTCTTTGAAGTAGTATGCTGCATTTCTCTTTTCGTATGTAATTCCCAAATGTTGGGGAAACTTCTTACGCTGCTATTTTGGGGATCGAGGTAAGGCCCTCTCTGCAAAGTAAACTAAAACTGGGGGGCCCTGGCTAATTTAAGCCTTTTAGTGGATATCCTGTGGACAATAGGTCACATGGTGTATAAAGTAACATAAACAGCCGAGCCTTGCTCGTGAGGTCATGTGTTGCCCATCATGCATACAATTAGCCGAAGTAATTTCACAAAAACAAACCGTGTCATGTGTTGTTGACTTTTATGAAAAGTGCTGAATCAGAAATTTGTGTCCAAGTAAAACCATTGGTCCTGATTCAATTTTTATGAATGCAGTGGCAATGAATGGGTGTGAATAAGAAAGATATATTTAGAGTCAGTTGTATGCAGTGAGTCATTTAGTGGAGCAGAGCAGGGATTAGGGCTGATTTCTGTATTGAATTTCAGTGGAAAATGAGCCGGTGGCACATAGAGCTAACAAGGAATGAATGGCATCAGAGCTTGGGCTGTTGAATTGTCATGACTTGCTGCCACTTTCTGTCACTCCACACTGCTTCTTTAATTCCAGCTGCCTCCTGAGGGGCAACCCCTCCTGTTTACCCCTTCTCTGTGTTGTTTCTCCTTCACCAAAAGCGTGGAAACAAATGTTTGACCACAGAAAACCACACACGAAAGCTTCATTCCAACACATCTGTCTCTGATCGCTTTACTAAATGTAGGAGCTGCGGCAAATTCATAGACAAAACTGATAAAACTACAGCTCTCAAGAGTAACTATGGCATAGAAATAGCTCGGTGAAATAACTGCATGAGGTCATAGCAAAAATCCAAAACATGAAGCCATATGTTGAACACATAGCCTGTCTTCACCTGGGCCATCTGCCTTGCTTTTTTAAGATTATGCAATAGGAAGCCGTGGATAAGAGCTTTGAACTGCTGGGCTCATGAAAGAAAACATCAGGTCAGCATCAGAAAGAGAATGTGAGTGGAAAAAAGTATGTAGTTCTTCACTGCAACCCCAAAAGACAATAACAGTGGCATGTTATTTTGGGAAAAATAATGCTAAGGCTAAAAGTTTAAAACCCAAATTGCAAAAATAGTTGTGACGGTTTGTGAAATGTAAAATATAATAGAATGTAATGATTTTTTCAAATCATTATAAAATAAAAAATACATTTAGTTAACCTAATGGCAGAATATCAACAAATAATCAGAGACAAAATGTCTCAACAGCCTCATGTCATCAAAAACTGGAATTGTACAAAGATGGTAAGATAAATAACTATAAAGACTATGCTTTCAGATCTTTCCTGTCCCTGGTGGCTTTGTACTGGGTCACATCAAGTATGTCGCTGATTAGCCTTCCCTGAGGCCAGATGTGTTCTGGCTGAATTTAAAATTGCACTGTGTTCCCAGTCTGCAGCCTCCTGGCTGGGTCACCAAGGTCATAGCAGGGGATCAATTCTTCAAATAGTGAAAATTAACTTTCGTCAAAACATAAGTAAACCCAACAAAAACCCATTTCTGTTTTCCTTATCTTTCTTTTTAATTTTTTTTTAATGATGGCATGATCCCGTTTAGCTCATACCAGACGGAAAAATATAGAGAAGAATCCTGCCAGGCCGTCAGAGTGAACGTACAGACGTAATCAAAGCTGAGTTTTCTGGTGGATTTGCAGAAATCTGTTTTCATCAAAACTCTTTAGATATGCGTGACCCACGGAGGGTGAAGAAAGTGGTGCAGACATTCAAGACAAAGAAGGGGGGGGTCAAAATAGTTTTTGAGGAAATAGTCCTACATTACATGAGACAATGAAAAGGGAGAATTTAAGTGTGTGTGTGGGGGGGGGAGCTTTTCCTTTTTTTCTTTAAACAACTATTGTTTTGTGAATGTTCTGAACACTTGTAGAGAGAATTTAGCTTCAGGGAATTAAAAAGAAAAAAAAAAGACAGACTTGTCTTTGGGGACATTTAACCTATTTATTAAACATTTTAGAATGGCCCCCCGAGTGAAAAACAAATGAACAACAGAGACAACACATGCCAACATTTCAGAAAACAGAATTCACAAAATGTTACACAGTTAACTTTTTTTTTTTACAATGAACATATACTGAAAGTCCCCCCCCCCCAAAAAAAAACAAAAACAAAAACACGAGCATATTAAAAATGGATAAACACTGCACTAAAACAGAAAGCATGATGTAAAAAGTATCTCACTTTCAGAAAACACTCATTAAAAAAACTGAAGAAAAAAAACGCTCTGGCTCGGTTTTGTTTTTCTGTAATGTCCACTGTTGTTCTGCTTTCCTTCCTGATGTTGTATTTTGTCTCATATAGTTGTGTTTTGTACCTCAGGACCACCTACCACGCTTCACCTGCAACAGTTGATTGCTGTCGCCTGGTCGAGGAGACGGTCTCTCACCGCAGGACATGCAGGGGATTTATTACATTAAACTACACGAGCGTCACTGCCAACTAAACATATTGTTTTAGCAACCAAGAGAACGCACCTTTTTAAACCAACAAACGCAGATTTGGAGAGTGTGGGTTTGCCAAGTTGACTAAGTGCCAAGATGCTTAACTTCCGAGGCAGCGGAGTTTTAATGACATCAGTGCTGTGTGACGCAGATTGTCAAGAGCGCGGCATGTTTGCTGTGATGTAATGTAACTCTGGCAAAACCCCCTGAACTTCCACCAAGGGCACAGACAGCGAAACATTTATGGCGTGATGAAGGGATGAAGCCCTCAAAAGAGATCATAAGAGACCAAAAAAAAAAGAGGGAAGCGGGGAAATATTGCCAAGAAAGAAGGACGGGAATGAATCAGATGGAACAAATATCACATCAATATCTAATTAATCACTGCCTTTTTCTCCTCCCTTGCTTCCTCTACATCTGGCCAGTGTGCCACAATGGTCCAAACAGTTTACCTCAGATTAAAGACAACATGTCAACATTTTCAGAAACCCCAACAAGCAGCGCAGGCCCTCCAGCTAATCATAAACATAAAGCCAAACAGAAATAGCTCACAGGCTCCCCTCACTCTCACTTTGCCAAGATGCTTTTCGTGCCAGGGAGAGGAAAAATGTAGTGTGAAGCTGTGCAGGAAAAGTGAGCAAGACAGACAGGGTCTGATTTAGACACAATACACCAAAGCCTGCCGCACATATCCTCACTCGTCTGCATGCAACATTCAACCATACTGGACAGGTCAGGATATCAGGGACGGGCCACATAAAGGGCTGGCTCGAGTGGCAGGTGGAATGAGTGGAAGCATCTCTGTGGTGAAATCACATGCAGATGTGCACTTATAACCAAGATTTATGAATGCATAGAATCCTAATAGTCTTCCAGTATGCACATGTACAGACAGACAGTTATACCCGGAGCCTCGGATTACCTCCATGGGGATGTAACGGAGAACTTTATGGATTTTCAAATCTTGTTTGCAAGGCCCAACATAAGCAGTGGAGTTGCACAACATAAGTATGTAGGCTTCCTGTTTTGACTACGAGCTCAGAACGGGGTGCCCCTGGTATGGAACAAGAACTTATCGAGGCATGGGACTTTGACAAAGTCAGGGCAAGTTTGTAAGGTTACGACCAACTTGAAGCACCATACTGGCTCAGAGGTACTACAACGTCATCAAACTAGTGATTACAGAGATTCATGCTTTGCAGGTGGACAAGTTATCAGCCCCAAAATAAGGAGAGGGGGGGTAACACCCAAACAGTTGCAACGAAAAGCATCTTGTGGCCTCGCGAGTTGGTATGCGTCTGGAAAAGCTATCGGTGCGCATGGAGGTTGGCATGAGTCTGATGATTGATTGAACTCCTTTACAGTTTTAAAGATTGAAGAACACTGATGAAATGTTGAAACATGGAGCTGGCTGGTTAACTCCCTTTTCTTTTAAAAAACTATAGGAGATAAGCTATATGGCTCGCTGTTCATCCTCCCACTTCCTCAAATTATGTTGACCGTCTCCTCTTTGTTCCGCCGCAAATCATCCTACTTGACCTCCTCTCCATATCCATTTTCAAGCAAACATCACCAGCAACTACTGCTCTTTAATGGGCCCCTGGTTAGGGCCCTCACTGCTAAGAAGACAATGGAAGTCCCTGTGAGGAGAAAAACAGAGGACACACGGAGGGTTGAAAATACACCCTCGGCCAGGACTGAGTAATGAGGAATAGCTGACTGCTGATGTAACTCGGTATGGCTATAGCTTTTGGGGGAAGAAAAAGAAACGAAAGGGAACAGAGCTGTTGAATTGGATTCAGCTGTCCTCAGTAATGGTCGATCTGAGACAAGTTGATTGATAAGGGTCACCTGCACTGTGTAGCAGAGCACATCAACATGAGACAAATCTTAGAGGGTATTTATTTGAAATCACGTACTAGTTTACACTGGACCAATGCATTACCTGTGTGTGTATGTGTCGTTTTTATGAGGAGAAAAGGCAAATGCAACAATCTGTCTGCATTCAAAACAAATCACTGGTTTCCGTTTAGGTAAGGAGAGTAATGGCAACGTCCTGTGATTTGATGCAAAATGTGAGTAAAGAGTCAAAGGTCTCTGGAAACCAAAAGAAGAAAATTCTAGGCCTAAAATAAACTCGAAGTCAGCATCAACTCTTGCTGCTTGACTCAAGTCGTCAAGCTAAAATTAATCTGAGAGAGGCAGAAGAAGAAAATAATTAAAGTCCATGTTTCAAAAGGCGTTGAAAGGAGAGGAATGAATGAGGAATTGAAAGAGCAGAACAGTAAACCGGAAAGCAGATGAAGCTTTGGTACTTTTCTCAAAGATAAAGCTTGTTCTTGTGGCTGCTCATGATTATAAACAAGTTAAGCTCATTAGGAAGTTAAAAGACCATAAATAATTGCCCCTTGGCGGCCTGCATAGACTGTGAGCTTGGATGTAAAACAGACAACTAGGATGGTTGGAGTGTGAGCTCAGTTTCATGTAATTAACAGCTGACATAAATGGTCTGAAACACATCGAAAAAGTTTAAATGCTCATTTTTAGGAACTCTCTCCTCCCAGTAAAATGCAAGAAAGGCAAACACCTAAAACACCTTTTTTTTTTTTTTTTTTTTAAATCTTGGAGCAGTAAGCCTATATTGTGTGCAATTTTGGTTTGATATATCCAGCACAGTTTGTGTGTACTCCAACCTGAGTTTATTGAAGGTGAATAGATTTGTTGTTTTTCCAGCTTTCAGTCTCCAAAAGAAAACAAACGGGCAAACAAGAAGACAGCGAACTGAATTTTCCACATCTGACTTTTCCTTGTTGACAGATTGTTTTTGTCATTTTAAGAGCCACGTGAAATGCAGCCCTGCAGCACAAACCACAGTGCAGGTCTGAATAAGGTTTTAATGCAAGTATTGAAAGGCGGCCCATAAAGGTCACCTGACCGATGGGTTCTTGCAACATTTTCTGCTTTCCCAAAACGCCTGTCCATCTGCCTCGTGGCTTGGCTCCAGTTGAAGCTCACAGGGGACAAAGCAGCAGCTCAGGAGGGGGAACCGAGAGGTGAGAGGTGACGACTGTAGTTCATAACAGGGATGAAATATGATGGGAGGTATGGTGAGGTAAACAAGAGTGGTATGAGACTGAAGCCATTCACGCGCCAGTCTGCCGTCTCTGTTGAATAAATAACTGACATGAACGAGGAGAGAGTGAAACAGTTAAAAGACCGTGAACTGGCAAAGGCTTAAGCACTTGTGCATAGTAATTTCTCTCACATTTCACACAGCATGATTGTGTACGATTGTTGATCCCCGAGTCAATACAAATCTAAAAAAGAACAGGCCTCATCTCTAAGGATTTCTCTGTTCAGTGTAAAAAAAAAAAAAAAGTTCAAACAGAGGGAATAGCCTGCAACTTTCCCACAGAGTTGCCCAGATGATAAATTGGCCAGCATCATTACATTCAGATGTTACCCCATACGACTGCGGGCTCCATCACAGAAAAGATGTGGACTGCGATTATTTGTACAACATATGTCTGCAAGAGGTCAGCGCTGAACGACGGAGCCCGATTACATCCATCTGCTTGGCTCTTTTCTCTCACTGGTCGGAGATCTTGATGAAACAGTAATCAACACTTTTCCCAGGTGAAACCATAATAAATGGTTTGGTTTGATGCAAAAGAAATATCAAAAAAGTAAATAAATTGGGATAATTACAACAGAGAAATAAGCCAAAGTTTATCAGGTTTATCTTAGAAATGTGTGGTCTGAGGCCAAGTGCCCGATTCCTACAAATAACATGATACAAATGATCTTAGTGTTCCCAATTATGTGGAGTGGTCCGCCTGCCAGAGGCTCTTGCGATTTTCTTTTCAGATGCTATAGAAACAGCGATTCTGAAAGAGCTTACATATTCTGCTTTTTGTCCTTGTCAGACGGCAAATAGTAGAGTTTACATATGTGGATGTACGTCACCCAAGTTGATTAAGAGGAGTTCTAGAAAGTGGTGTTGCCATCTAGTGACGAAACGTAAAACAGCAACTTATCATGCAAATAATACAGATAATATTTATGGAGCATTAAACTGCAAAACAAACAGTAGGATAAGAGAGCTTCTCCTTACTTTGAACAGGATATTTGCTAAAAGAAACTTGTATGGCAACACAGCAGATCCAATAAACTAATTTCCTTGTTTAAAGGATCTGTTGTCAGTTAATCAAGTGCGCCTTGTTTAAATAAATGTTGTTCCAACAGCATGAAACGCCACAGACTGCAGTCTTATGACGGCTTCGGGACTCCTTCCATTTCAGCAGGCATCATTTCCTACAGCCTCAATTCCAAAAACAAAGTTTTTGAGCTTTGTAAAATGCAAAAAAAAATAATATAACTCCATGATTAACCAATCTCACAAAACCAATATTGTGTTTTTAAATTCACATTTTACAAAATGTGCAATCTTTTTTTGGAATTGGGGTCACATGTTTCAAAACTCATGTGAAGGAGGATTCAAAATTAAATCTCTTTCAAAGATTCAATTAAATTAGATTCCTTTATTGGTACCATGTTATAGACTATCCGTGCCCATCTACAAACATGATGTGTTTTCATATCAGGCTTCAGGAGTGCTTGTGTGGTTAGGCCCGAATACAGCTACAAAACCTTGCAATTTAATCCACTTTGCTAAGAAGATCATTGTAGCACAAGCAAAAAAAAAGAAAAGTTTACCTTTCACAGCAATGACTTGATGTACTCATGCTCTGATGACACAGCATTAATGGAAACAGTTATCTCAGCATTTTCAAATTACAGTTAACGTTATATCAACATAAAAGAACACATCAGTATGTAATAGACAACTCGATTGGACAAGAAAAAGTTAAGACCTTAAAGGAACATTACACGCTTTGGTTGATTAAAAAGGCTGTAACATTGTCGTCATTTAAAAGATAATCCATAATGGAGCATGTGAAATGCGTGGAAGATGCACACCTGAATCATCACTGCTCTAACACGCGGTTAATGACGGGATGTAAAATTAGGCCTTTTCCCAGACCAAATGTGAGAGAACGTTTATTTATTAAATTTTTTTAAAATAATGAACAAACCTTTCCAATAAACCTCCAGAAATCAAATGTATCCTTACAGTAAATTGTATCATCTCATGGGAGTGATACTGGAATTTCATGAAAAGTATACAAAAAAAAAAAAAAAAAAAGGAAGTCTACTATAGCTCATTATTATATGCAAAACACACAAGTGTGGATAAAATATTGTTTCTACTGTAACAGATCAGTAAACTGTGAGACTTTGGAGTCAGACATGCTTGGACATACGCTCTAATCTTGTGCACCTGCTCTAAGTACAGACACCTGTTCACTGGGAGTACAGTGTATCCACGGAGACGGTTTACATCTCTGATGTGAGCTGGGCTTTACTCTGGATGAGCCTCATGATTGACTGAACCACCTCTGAAGTGGTGCCTTGACCCCCGAGATCAGCCGTGTGCAACTGAAAGAAGAAGAGCACGATGCTGTCAAACATGTTCCAAGATGATGACTGATTAAATAAAATTCAAAGACGACATGTAATTTTAGCATTTTTGGGATGAGTCTCCTGACGCATATTATGTTCAAATATCGGCTTTGTGTTTAAGTGTCTGTTTGTTGTGATCCGCCGGGGAGAATAAATAGACATGATAAGACCAATTTGATTTTTAAATTACCACAAGACTGTAACTAATGCCACAAAATACTAAATCCGATACCGCACGGTGGATAACCTGACTGGTGCTTTATGACAGTGAAAAGGACATAATGCCGCTTTGTGCAATTGTATTGTACTGATCTCTAGGAAGCATGCCAGACCTGCCACAAGGGCTTGTAATCTTGTTTCACACAACGATGGCCTATTATCTTTATGACGGGTGAGGGAATGAGCCAGACAGGGACTGAGGACTCACCCTGGTTTCATTCATTGTGATGAGGACTGCATTCCTGATCAAGGTGGCATAGTCATAAAGCCTGGAGAGGTACAGGAGAGATAATTACTTCCAATAAAAGTAAGCCACACTCACAAGATTAAAGATCAGATAAAACAGCAACATGTGTACTAAAGGTGCGAGCTTACTTAAGATGGTCCAGCATCATGCAGCTGGCTAGCAGCATGGCAGTAGGGTTTGCTACGTTTCTGCCTGCAACACTTTTTCCTGTGTTTCTTGTGGCCTGCGGGCCAGAAGAGAGCAAGAAAGAGACAAAGCTCTGAGTTACAATGCATCAGACAAAAATCACATATTTTACACATTTCAAAACATTAGAAAGAACCAACTGCTCATTTCCAAACACTTACCGTTTCAAATACAGCATAGACCCGACCATAATTGGCCCCGGGCACGAGGCCAGGCCCTCCCACCAGGCCAGCGCACACGTTGCTGACAACGTTTCCATACAGATTAGGCATCACCATTACGTCAAATTGCTGAGGCTTGGACACAAGCTAAAAACGCAAACACTGGTGGGTGAATACTTTAGAGATCATAGAACATTAACAACTGTTACTCTGATGCATTAAGATGTTCAACTATAACCTGCATGGTGGTGTTGTCAACAATCATGCTGTCAAATTTGATGTCTGGGTATCCAGAGGCCACTTCTCTGCAGCACTGCAGAAACAAGCCATCACCAAGCTTCCTGTGGAAGCACAAATGCTGTACTCAATACTCCCACCACAAAAAAAAAAAACCCACAGCATAATTTATGACTCAGGGGGCCAGACCTCTTCAGAGAGGAGACATTTACTATTTACTAGATGAACTTACATGATATTAGCCTTATGCACAGCAGTGACCTTGCGGCGACCTTTCTCCCTGGCCAATTGGAAAGCATACTCAGCAATCCTGAGAGAATTGTTCCTGGTGATGATCTTCAGACACTCCACTACCCCCGATACACTCTAAGACAAGACAGTCAGGAGAATAACAAATTAAATTACAACTTAAGTTCAACAACTGTATGTTATGACAGCTAAAGTTCCCCCAGGGACTGGAAAGCTGTCAGTCTAGCCTTTCATCTCTCATATCTTATCTTTGAAACTGTCACACTATGATTGATTATCACTGATCGCAGAACTGATTTGCCTCTTCTCTGGGCCATTTGTTTAACCCAACCCAACCCCCAAATATTTGCAAAGTCCTTTCCACCTATGTCAAGCAAAAAACAGGGGAACTCCCTTTATTATGAAATATTCATTTCAGGCCCTGTAAAATTGCTCTTTCCAAGTCTATTACATTTTACGTTTGAAAAGTCAGTGTTGTGTCCTACTTTTGAGTCTACTTTGCCTTTTTAAGTTTAGTTTTTTCAGCCGTTTTCATTTTAACCCTGGGCAGTGTTTAAAGTAGTGATGGTTTTTTGTTATATTCCAAATGTTTGCGGTTGAATTGCACGTCACAACTTCACAGCGAAGCTAAAGATCACGGGCGCGGTGACGCAGCATGATGAAACCTGGAAAAGTAAAAACAAACAAACATAGAATGTGACAGAGAGGACCGTGGAGAAACTATGGTCTTCCAAGGAAAATGAACAGACTTTGGGGTTAGGGTTGTTGTTGGCTCCAATGCGCATGCTTACTTGATGCTTCATGCAAACGATATGACAGACTTGAGAGAGAAGCCGTGAAGAGAAAATGTCACTTTCGATTCAACAACTAAAGGGGCCAAGTCTGGTGGAAAATCTTGTAGTGTGTGACCCCCCCCCCCCGGTCACAGATCGGCTGTGTAGTGTAAACACACTAGGATTTCAAAAGTCCCAAAGACAAGAGAAACACATTACAATCTTTCATTTCCATAGCTTGTTAGGCTTAAACATGAATTTAAACGAACCAACCATTCAGCTTCAAATAGGTCTTCTTATTAATTTCTGCTCTGCTAGCTCAACTTCTCTTTTTTAACTTCACATGACATATTGAAATGTTTTCAGCATTTTTGACTTGATTGTTATTCATATATAGCAACAGTTTGAAAAGGGAAATGAATACACCGTAGGCACGTACTTCATAAACATGAAGTCTTACCATTTTTACAGTATTCTGTTGGTTTCAACTAATGTCTGCAATCTTGCAGATGATGATAAATCCAATCCTACAGCAGCTAATATGGCAAGCACAACTACCTTTGTAGTCGTCGGTCACCAACAAAGTATTTCCGAACAAAAAAACTGCAGCATGCGAGACCCACACACAACAGCAGGCACATCTCCACTACTGAGTAACACAACGCTGTACCAGAATCAAAGACACAATCAACAGTCACAGTCGCTCATCTCGGTCTGTGTCTGACTAACATTAAAATAATGCATCACCTGAACATCTAGCACGTCAGCTACTCCCGAAATAAGAGAAACGGATACAGTTTATGTCCATTATAAAATAACTTCCAACAGTTTTCTGTCTCATTTTTTTTCTGTCCTCACGGTCTCCCCTCTCTCATCCTGTTCATAACAGGGATGCAAACACATGACGACTGATTAATTCCCTTATTTTTGGATGATATTATTTTAACGTAACAAGTTGTTCACGGCCAACATAACATTTGAATAATATTTCAGTAAAATGTTCTGACAATTATTTTAGGCTCATGGAAACATTTTAGACGTTTGTCAATTAAAGTAACCTAATATTTTTTAGAAATTTAGAAACAGTATCTACTGTTGAGTGAGCACATCACAACAATCCATTCAGTTTAATGAGGTCAGTATTGATCGAGTGTGTCAGCATGTGGCAGAGGACTTCTATACGGACGGCACCAGACTGCCAAAAAAACAAAAAAAAGACCCGAGGTCGAAAAAGGTCTATACAAGAGGGAGCATGAGCAGACATTTTATAAGAGAGTAGAATTGATTATTATTTTTTTTTCCCTCCATTTCCTTGTTCTGTCTGACCTCGTGCTCCAGACTGCTGTATTCTCCTTCTGTGTTTTCCCTGATGATCATGATGTCGATGTTCTTGTGGCGAGTCTGGACTCCGGGGAGAGACTGGCAGTGCATCACGTTGGCGTACAGGTCTAAGTTTGTTCTGTCAAAGGAGACAAAACAACGGCTCACGCGATCACAAAGGACCAATTTGTGTAAGAAATGTGAGCCCTTTGACAAAAAAGAGGAATTTATCTGAATACTTCATTTACACTTACCGCAGCAGGTTATTTCTGGATTTGACAGAGGGCGGCATAGTGTGGTTGGTTTCTATGTTACCTATTGGAAGAGTTAAGCGGTTCTGAAGTTAAATATCAGCATCATGGTCGATTAGAAAACGGCATGCAGGTCTGACTCAATTCTCAAATTTTCCCGATCCAATTGTGACACTGAAAGAAGAAGAAAAAAAAAAAAAAAAGAATTCAGCTTACCTTTAAGGGCAATTCCATTACGACGGATTGCAGTGATGGCGTTGTTGATATCATCCTCCGACTCCAAAGCGGAGTTTACATTCACCACCTCAAAGTCCACTGGCACACAGCTGAACCTACCAGCATAAAACCATACAGGAAGCAAACCATCAGGCGTCTGTGGACGCTTTTAAGCAGGATTTAGTTTTAGTCTAACCAACCTGAAAACCTCTCTGACATGGTTAAGAAGCTCTGGGCCGATTCCATCACCAGGTATAAGGGTCACAGTGTGTCTGCCGCCATACTTAGCAGGAGGAGGCTGTAACAATGGCATGCAACGCGTTATCAACCGTCTTAGTACAAGAGAAACACTGGTGGCTTCCCAACTTTTGCAATAATCTGGATACATGTATGCTTTTGTACTAATTATATGTCAAATATACAGACGCTACAATAGATAGACACTCCTGGATACGGACTTTGCATATTTCCTGCTTATTAGATTTTCACTTACATTAATATTTACTAATATAATATACCAATACTATATAACTAATATTAACTATTATGTTGCTATAATCAAACATGGCTTATTATACTGTAAGAAAACAGTATAATATTTCCAATCTGCAGATACAGGATCAACAACCACGGACTGTTAAAAAATAAAAAAAAAATGTAGTGACTTTAGTGATTTATTTTTGTTTGTTTACTCATTTCTTTGTATTCATTGTATCTGAACTTGCAAAATGAAGTTTTTCTACTACTCTCTGCTTCCAACTGCATTACCACTTAATCGGCAAAAAAAAAAGAAAAAGAAAGGTGGACAACTGCTCCTTCGCTTGAGTGATTATTTCAAACAATTGTCATTTACATGAAAGTCACCTGACATGCTGCAGTGGACAAGGAAATGTTGAAAATCCAAACAATCAAACCAACAGGTAGGCCCGTGACTCACAATGTTAAAGGATAAGACCGGTTTTTTGACATTGGGCCCTTGATTTCACATTATAACATGATGTTCTACTCACCCCTGCTTGTTGTTGGTCATTTGGAGCTGTTCCGAAGATATTCGCGAGGCGTCTGGCTGCTCTCTTGAGATATTCGGCCATGAAACGGTTTCCTATGGGCAAGCTTATACAGGCACAAACTATGCTGTTTATAATTTATTAATTACTCTACACTAGCACTGATAACGTGGAGGTGCGTCGCTTACTTAAAAAAATCCGGGTTACTAATTTTGAATTTTAGCCGAATGAATAAATAGGCAGCAGGTCTGTGGGCTGTCTGTGGTAGTAGCACAACGATGACGTCAGTAACACCCACTTTACGACGAAAAAATCAAAATTACAATAACCCGGATTTTTTTAAGTAAGCGACGCACCTCCACGTTATCAGTGCTAGTGTACAGTAATTAATAAATTATAAACAGCATAGTTTGTGCCTGTATAAGCTTGCCCATAGGAAACCGTTTCATGGCCGAATATCTCAAGAGAGCAGCCAGACGCCTCTCGAATATCTTCGGAACAGCTCCAAATGACCAACAACAAGCAGGGGTGAGTAGAACATCATGTTATAATGTGAAATCAAGGGCCCAATGTCAAAAAACCGATCTTATCCTTTAAGCAGTTAATAGGGTAATTTAGGACTGAGCTCTATACATTTTTAAATGTTGAATATTGTGAATCAAGCACAACTTGGTTAATTGCGAAATACTTCCAGTTGTAAAATAACAGCCCCAGGTTTGAGAGTCCATGTTATCCATCTGAAATGTAACAACAACTATAATACTGTGTAACCTGTATTTTTATTAACCAATACAGATAGAACGTGATAAAGCAATACTCCCCATAATCCTGAATAAAACGTAACCTAATAATCTGTATCGAAAAGCAGCTACTTACAATATTTTCTTTCTGTTGATGGTGACGAACAGCAAGGAAAGCAGAAGGTCAAGTATTAGTTCGATTGTTTTGTACAAGCACATATTGCATCCGAATCTGACAAACACAATAATACTATAACCTCTCCTCCCCCGAGAGAGTGGAAATGTTAATAGGCTCTGGGCACAACGAATCAGGCAAAAAAAAAAAAAAAAATGGTCAAATTAATTTCTAACAACTCCTAAACGTTAACGCAAAGGCATATAGGACGGAGATAAAGAGTTGTTAAAAAGCAGTGATTTTTGGCCATTACATGTTGATTAGGTGTTAAAGGTGTCACAATCACATGTTCCATGTCTGACAGGGCAGAAAGCAGATTTAATTACTCACAGTAAGAATCGACTTATTCCGGTGACAAGTCAAAGTGGTCCCAAATATCTGAAAAACAAAATGCACACAGATGGTTTAGGGTGTTTGTGTGTGCATCAAAGAATCTGTTTTGGAAAACCAGTTCAAATGTGTGATGGTAGCTAGTTTGCTAATTCAGCCGTATGATGTTAAGCCTGTGACCTTGTCTTCAGGTTAAATAAATGAGTAATATTTAGAGCCTGGCAGCAAAATGCACAACAAATACAATGACAGCGAGCAATCGTCTTACTTTAACCGTATTTCCAAGGCGTCCACCCAGGAAAGGGTTTACAATTTTGGACATAGAGAGCACAGCACTGTGGGCAGCCATCTTGATGTTAAGGTCGTGCGTGAGAAAGGTTTGTGCTCGCGCTTTAAAAAAAATTTAAAAAGTAAAAATAAAAAATGATTCAGTTTATTTAAGGTATGTATGTTTAGTAGTTTATTCATTGCGATAGCCTCTGAACTGGAAAAAATACAAACTGTAATGGAAAAAAATACATTGAAAAAAAATAAAATCATTCTGGTCACGTGAACTTCCTCGCGCAGACTCTGTGGCTCTGTACACAGGGGCTGAACTTGCGTATATCCGGAAGACGAATTGTGTAGACACAATTTTTTTCCATGCTGGTCGCTAACGCAGCATTAAAACTTAGACTAGGCTTTTGGCTGCAGAATCTCTTTATACTAGTAGTTTTCTTTTATGATGGGGGCGCTTCAATGAAGAAACAGCGAAAGAAATCGTAAAGGTCCAGTGGAGAACAGCAACAGCAGCTCCTCTTTCCGCTATATTCCCATTGAATAAACGCCCTAATAAGGCAACGAGTAAAGGCAGTACTCTCCTTAAACGTGGACTTAGTAGGTAGGATTGATGGTTTTTGATTTCAAAGTATAAATATAAGGGGATCAATAATGTCAATGACTTGCTTTTGCCCTGTCTTTTCTGTTCATGTATTAATCCACGTCATATCTGCAGAGCCATCTTGCTGTCAAGAGAAAGAAAAATTCTCTCTGAAGTGAACCGAAGTCTTGTGGTTAGCAGGCTCCATTATTTGAGTGTTTGAAACAAATATAGCCATTCGCCTCCCTCAAAAATGTGTTTCAAAACCTTTAAAGTTGCAACTCAAATTAAAACTTCAAAGGACTATTTTTTTTACTCCACTGTTTTCATTATGTTTTTATGTTTCAGTTTTAAACAGTTCTTTTTGTTTTCACACTGTTTATTACGTCTCTCATCCTTACTGCAAAATGTATTTGTCACGAACAGTACTTTTGTTGAACTACTTGGCTGTCATTCAGTTTGATTTAATCACGTGAAAACTAAACATTTAACTGATGATTTTAAAACGTATTTGAACGAGACAACGCTTTATAAACTTTAGAATTGTGCTTTTTAATGAATCTGATGAGTCAAACAAGGGATTGGAAATCATGTTGGGTAATGAATCCTGTATGTACCCTCTATGGGAAATCCTATCCGAATGGTGTAGATGAGAAAATGCCAATGCAGGACTAGCCGACCCAGAAACTATCTTCATAGTTGGATCCACAGAAAAGATACAAAAAAGAACTTAAACATTTCACCAAATGATCTGAAGATAAATCTTTTGGACTCCAAGGTCCAAAATCCAAAAAAGAACTGTACCAATTTGTCTGGCATCTCGGGAGTCTCGGCAGTCCAAATTGAACATTAGAGCACAGGTTTGCCAGTGAACATATTTGCAAAGTGGTACAATCAACTGAAGAAAATATCTGATATTTATGTTAATTAAATGTTTTGGAGGAGAAAATATGTTTGCACTGTTTCCATCAGGGTGTCCCGATGTTTTCAATAATAATTAGCTACTGAGTAGCATTGTAAATACTGTTTATTGTTTATTCTATTTTTGTACATATTGATATTTTTATTCTTATTTTATTTTTATTTTTATTTTTATTTTTTTCCCTATCTTATTCTTATTAATCTTTATTTTCCTGTAAATAAGAGCACTGCAACAAAAGAATTTCCCGCAAGGGATTAATAAAGTTATTCTGATTCTGATTCTGATTCTGATTATCAGCTGACTGTTGCTTCTTTTTTAATTTTTTTTCTCTCTACAGGTCTGTGAGACAGTGAATCATGAGATTGACAGGTGGGCTGAAATGTTGGTCTTAGTTCAATGAGCCTGTGGCAATCCTGAGTGTATTTAGCCTCACCTGGTGTGCCCTGATTTTCCTCACAGGCCCCCTGCGAGCTGTGGTTGTGCTGCTCCTGGTGGGGCTCACCTGGCTGCTGGCAAGCAGCTTATTTGGAGGGGAAAGTGCTTCGTCTGTGCGACATTTCTTCAGTGGTAACATAAGTCATTCTGACATGTTTATTTGATCAGCAAATTGGCAATGACATTTATTGGGAACCATTTATGAAACAGAAATGCCAGATCTTTTTTCTTATTCCAGCTGCTTTCATGTAAAAATGCAGGATATAATTTGATAATTGAATTTGATTTTGAGTTGGTAATTGGTCAAAATAAGTAACTGGAAAGCTTCGGAGTGGGCTCTTGGAAGCTCTAGTGAGTGTTTTCTCCATTTTCTGAAATCGTACACATTGGACACTAAATGATGAGGAATATTTAGAATTAGCTTCTTTTTTTCATTCTCGAGTTTTTCCTGATGTAGGCATAGCACATTTGACTGAGGAACTTGTTTCTGTTTTCAGGCACAAGTGTGGAAACAACACCTGGTAAGTAGAAGGAAATCAAATAATAAGCTTCTTATCACAATAACGAGATCTTGAAAAATGTATGGATGTCCTCATCTCAGCTCGGCATTAATGATTATTGCAATCAGTCGGGTCCTTGTGGTCTGCAGCTGCTAAAAGAAAAAATGTAGCAGAGAAAGTATTATCGCAAAACACCAGTGTGGTCCCTTTTCCACTTGCATCCTGTTTATTTCAGGATTAAGAATTTTATTTCCGTTAGTGCTTAACGCTCTTGCTGGTCTGGCCCAAGCTCGTCAAGAGCACTGTGCACTCTTACTCTTGCTAGAACATTAGGGTTAACTAAGCAAATTAATTTTTTAGAGATTCCAAGATCTAACTACAAAAAAAGAGGCAACAGTGCCTTTGCAGAGGCCGCTCCTAATCTCTTGGTTTACTTGCCCTGTTCACATAAGACCTGCTCAGACGTTAGAAGCTTCCATGATGCTTTTGTATGAAATTAAATTTTTGTGTTTTCCAAAAATAAATAAATAAATAAATAAAATTAATACCTAACCCCTCTGAGCAAGCTTGTAAACAAAAGCTGCTATAGAGCTGTCAGCATGCATGCAGAGATGACAGTCGGAGCAAAGGTCTGATCAGAAGGAATGAGGTAGATGCAACCGATAACAAATGGATATGTTGTCAACCAAGTAAAAGAAAAATACATTGTTCAGTGACTTAAATGTCTTTTTGATTGACCTGAATTTTATTGGCTCAAATCTGATTCCATACTTTTGACCACCCACTTCCTCTCTTTTCTTCAGCATTCGATTCAGTTGGGGCTCGACACCTTGATTTTTATTCTGTTTTATTGTGCTTCTTATGGAATGCTTTTACCACTTTTACCCTGTGGCAGTTCATTTATCCAGTCTGCCCATAGTGTTTTACCGTGTCTTTGTTTGTGTTGCATTTCTCTGGGTATGTTAACTCTTGTTTGCACAGCACTTTGGTGTGACTTTGACTTGACGAACGTATCGTGCAATCCAACAGAACTGCCCCCCCGAAGGTATAAATGTGGACTTTCGGCCCCATGTCCCCCAAAGCATTTGGCTTTCCGTCTGGTGTCTGGTGCTGCCAATGTGATTGGCCCCAAAATCTGCGTGGAGGACAAGATGTGAGATTCTGTACTTAAAACTCGCTGCCCCCTCATCTTTGTCTTTGTCTCCCTCTGCTGTCACCTCTTTATTTTGTTTTATTTCACTCTGTTTTCTGTCGTTTCCTCTGTGCTCTCATAACGAGGCCTCCAAGTCTGTCTGGGGAGCTGAATGCAAGTATTGATCTAGTCTGTTTGTCCCCTTATCGCTTCGTGTTTGTTGCCTTTGGCCCTCTCACATGCGTCGTTGCTTTTTCTTTTCTTTTTTTTTTTTTAAGCTTCAGAAAGTGTAAATCAATTTTTACTCTATGTAAATACAGTGTGTGTTCAAAGCCCGTGTCTCTGCCCAACAGGTTATTGAGCAGCGTGAAGAACAATGTCGGCAGGGGACTTAACGTAGCTTTAGTTAATGGTAAGAATATCTTTATTCTACTTGTAACTGTGTTGTATTAATTTTGAAACGTTTAGTTGTGGTTATTTGTAACATTTTTACTGATGGTTCTTTTCTTCAGGGGTGACCGGTGAGCTCTTAGAGACAAAGACCTTTGATATGTGGGCAGGAGGTGATTAAAATATTGGCATTTCTGTGTAAAACGTCATACAGGTCATACATTTACAAACCACCGCTTACACCTCGCCTGATGTCTGTTTTCAGATGTCTCTGACCTGTTGAAGTTTTTACGGCCGCTTCATGAGGGAACCCTTGTGTTTGTGGCTTCCTTTGACGATGCTGCTACAAAGTATGAATCCACTTCAACACTCAATCAGTTTTAACTGTAAACAAATGAAAGCAACATTTAAGCTAAATTTGGTGAAATGCGTTTTGCTTGCATGCTGTCAACAACTTGAAGTATTATATTTATGTTGAACTCTGTCAATGAAACGGCTAAACAGCACGAAGGCCGAACATCCAACACAAAAAGTCGTGTTGGTAATCATGTCACATATAATGGCTTAATCGGTTGTAATTGGACACTTCACGTTTCTGAGTAGACGTTGCAACGTCAAGAAATTTCCGTCCCCGTTGCCTTCAAATGCTCTTTCACGGTTGTAAATAAGGCCGCTTGATTACCATTCAAACACACCAGAGTCATATTCGATTCTTGGTGTTTTTGTTACAGGTGAGACCGTCACACTGTGTGTCAGGAAGCACGCGTTGGCAAAAAATGAGTTTCTTGTCCATGTAACAAAAGACCCAACACTGCTATCTCCTCAAACATAAAGGATTTGCTTCACTGTTCCATTTACAAGCCGTTCACCAAGTGGCGTTATTATTTTCTCTCTGGTAGAATGAACGACGAGTCTCGACGACTGTTTGAGGAGCTTGGGAGCACAGCGATAAAGGAGCTGGCCTTTAGAGACAGCTGGGTGTTTGTTGGAGCCAAGGGCATTGAGAATAAGAGTCCCTTTGAGCAGGTATGTCACAATTCCGATTACACGTTTCTTAAAACAAACGGGGTATAATTTTACAAAATCAATACCTCCTGGGCTTGGCTTCGTCCAACATCCTTGTGTGTGGATCATTAAGTGATGCTACGGGAATGATGATGGTGCAGCCACACCATTCTCCAGCTTTTAAATGGAGCTGTGGAGATGGTCTGATTATGCAAGACCACCGTTGATACTAATACTGAAGAGTGGCTGGGGGAAGAGTTTAAGTTGCATGTTTTAATGTGATGCTGATCCATTCTGTAAAAAAAAAAAGAAAAAGAGAATTAAAATATAAAATATACGATCACAATTAATGGTCGGGGTTCTGTTTCAAAACTTAGCCAGTGTTATCCTGTTGAGAGAGCAGTGATGATCACTAGCTGAATCACAAACAAAAGACTTAATATTTGTATTATTTTGGGCAAGTTTTGAACTGTAAAACAACTCCGTTGGTGAAGGTACCGACGCGCAGGTTTTAATGAATGAAAAGAACATGCCCACAATCCTTTCTCCCTCTGCTCTGTGCAGGCTGTAAATCGTATAGGATTTGAAGCTATGGTATATTCCTGTAATAAAACTAATGAAACATGCTTATGTTCTCCAGACATTTCCGTTAGTGCTTGTTGAAACGTGAGTCATAACCTTGTGTCATCATCTCCGCCTCACAGATGAAGCCTCAGTTAGCAACTGATGCTGCTGCTGCGCCATGAAAACCTGGTCCCTCTCTGTTATGTTGACTTAAGGGGACCAGTTGAATAGTTTTTTTTCCCTTAAAGTATATTGACCTGAGTTTATCCGAGTAGCCTTGATAAGAGATGGTTAGATTCTCTAAAATGCTAAGAAAAGTGGCTTTGTTGCTTCCTTTTGTTGTGTCGCGAAGCATCGGACACACTCTAACATCCCCAGTGAAAGAAAGGAGATAATTCAGTTCCCCGTGGAATTCAACATTCAAAGTGATGCGCTATTATGTCATACTAATATCCAGTCATACTAACTGTGATTTCTGTGGATGACCATGAGGGAGTGAATAGCCTGTGACAACAATATCTTTCATTTCGTACCCTTTTCTTTCCTTTTTAAATAGCTAACCTTGATAGCAAAGTAATAGTATGTGTCTTATTATACTCATTTAATATATATGATACAATCTCTGTGTAATATGACGAAATTGCATTAGACCAAGTATCTAGAGCCTCTTTTCATTGAATATGTATTTTACATCTTTAGTTTTAGTGCTTCAAACCCTCATCACAGCTTAGTGTCAGTGTGGTTGTCTTCTTCTATAAGTCCTTATGAATTTCTCCTACCGTCTTTCCTTAACCTCACAATATTTACCTTCGAGGTCAAGGAAAAGAGCTCAGAAAAAGACGATAGCAGGTCATTTATGTATTTATTTTCCCCTATTCAACTGTAGCCCAGTTTTATTTGCCTGTTGTTTTTCCTCATTAGCGCATGAAGAACAGTAAGAGCAGCAACAAGTATGAAGGCTGGCCCGAGTCTCTGGAGATGGATGGCTGCATCCCCCTGCGACCACCACTTGAGGGTTAACTCCGTTTTATACGCCCTGAGATAGATCGTAGGATCGCCTGACGTAGCAGCAGGGAAACAGAATGACTGTTTAAAAAGCCAAGGAGCTGCTGGTTGGCTGAAACCATTCAAGATCAACATTGGTCACAATATTTTGTTTCCCTCTCAAGGTAGAGGAATTAATTGAATGCACAGATTGCCTTGACTTGGAACTTAATGTTTGGTACATTTCTGAATGAGGCTTTGTGAGCCGCTTTTGAGCTTGATTAAGCTCTTTGAAACAAGAGGAATTATGTCTGGTTGAGGGAAACCTTGAAAGTACAAATGTTTTTATGCCGAATGCAATATCGATGGTTGAATTACAAGAATTGAAAATACAGCTGGAGCAAAACTTCCAAAGCCATTATAGGAAATTCATGTATTTCCTCTTTGCAGAACTGTTGTTGGTCGTGTATTCTGAACTAAAGCAAAAGGATTGAGTTAAATACTTACCCCACAGAGAAAAAGACCAAACTGATCAACATCAGAAAACATGTGGAACTACTTGAGTAGTTTTTAAGAGTCCTAAGTGAGGCCTTTGGATAGACTTTAGAATTGAATACACTAATATATTTAATTAGGTAATATATTTATATTATTATGCTGTGACATAGCTGTCGTTGTGTCTTTGACATGCAGCAGTTGATGCCTATAACATGTTTACAGATTTCTTTGACTCAAGTTCCACTTTGATAAAACTATTTATTTTCATATGTTAACAAAGACGACAGGAATTGGATTTTGTGGGTAATGTTGTCTCCTTCCTCTAAGTGCTTTGTTTAATTATTCAACCTTTGTGTGTATTTTGTTTGGCCTTTTTTTGTGTTAGTAGGAATGTATTCACTTAGCTACTTGCAGGCCTAATACATAGAAAATGTGAAGAAATAAATTATTTTATCTGTATGGGTAGAAATACATTTTAAATGGCTTTTTTGGATTTGATTATGTGACCCATCTGTAAAACCATTTTTTTTTTTTTTTTTTTACAAAACATTGCTGTTGTTGTCTTGTCACAACAATACTTATGAATAAAAATGTCTGAATGTTTTTTGTTTTTTTTTCTCCTTTTTCCCCGTGGTCCTGGGAATTTAAGTGCCACCAGGGGGCGACAAAGGTCTATATCTCATGGGGGTTACTCAGTTCATTCTGCCCAAGGCATTTGCTTCTCTAAGTATATGTTCTGGTGGGGATAAAGACTACGAACTCAACGTAGTATATTTCTGGTTTGACTGTGAATCCACTGACAGGATCACGGTGCTCGGAAAACTAGCGGAATAATGACAAACCCGAATAATTTCATTGTTCCATTGAAATGTATTCTGGAGCTTTCATGTGTCGTTAGTAAAATTGTGAATTCGAGTTACAGTTTGGAAGCAGAGACTGTCCACACATTCAGTGAGCTTGGATTATCATCTGTCTTTCCTTATAGTGTGTGTGCTCCTTGTTTGTTTGTTTGTTTTTTCGTTTTTTTTTAAATCATGCTTTATTTATGCCACAATAAAAGCTCAAGATGGGAAGCATTTTATGATTCGAGTTAAAGAAACTGTCACCAAAGCAGAACTTTTAACTTTTACAGAGCTTACAGGAGTGTTGGAAAAAAATAAGTAGTATACACATAAGTATGCGAGAGGTTTACGGACACATATTTGCACCTCCACCTAAAAACAATAATGTATTTACACAACTTTACAAAATAAAGTTTTACGGTACCTTGTAGTTTACTAATTTATGCAGTTTAAATCTGTATTGAGCTGAGTTGGGGAGAATCTAATACTTTCAGATCAACTTGCTTTTATTTGATAGTTATAGTTTTTTGGGGGGTATGATTTTGCTTCCAAAATATATGTAGACACTATTTCTAAATTTGCCTCTACTTGACTAAGTAAAACAGAAAAATGCAACAGTATTTGCTCATGAATATATCAGTTCCTCCCTAATGCTGATGTGCCAAAGACTGTCACTTGAAAAGCAATGTTTTTAAATGGTGGTATTCATACTAAGTACTTATTTTTATCACTAGTTTGTGCAAATGTATTTTTCCTTCAATGCATTGACTGCATATTATATATAATCTATCTGCAAACCACGCAACGTGTTTTAAGATTTTGCGCGCTTTTGTTGTTATTATTATTATTATTATTATTATTATTATTATTTTAAAGACATTTACAATCAATCATCCCCTGAAGTGGAATCTTACGAATCGCATTTGAAAGCAGCAGTAAAGTCACATAATAAGCCGTGAACATAAACATGCAGCGCAGCGCCCTCTCGTGGCGGTACACCCAAACTGTCCGGTTTGCGCGTCCTCTGGATGGTGATGTTCCCCGTGGCAAGTGAGGACGGACCGGCAGCGCGCGCTCTGATAGTACACACGCGAACCTGCCGAAGGCCGTTGGAGTCGTCCGTTGTAAATTATGTACATAAGTCTCTGATATTTTCCGGACTCTCTTGAATGGACGGCCGCACAACTTGGTGCCGACGAAACGAGCAGCGACTAAGAAAATTTGTAAACCAACGACCAGCATCGTCTGAGCTGGAACACCGTACTGCAAGTGCTCTCTGCCCGTCTCACACAGACCGAAACCTCGACGACTCTGGTGGGGATTTGCGAGCCGATGACACCAAAAGCCAATAAAATGTGAAAAGAAAAACAAGCGGAGCCTAAAAAAAGCAAGCCTTTTTACCCTCAAGCTTTTTATTACTGTATGTAAAAAAAAGAGAGAGAGAGCTCTGTGTCTGCCTCATGTAAATAACCGTAGCGCTTGTAGATAGGTAATAAAAATCCAGTTGACAGTGAGTTTGCTAGCTATCGGGGGCTGAGCAGCTGGTCGTTAAAGAAAGACATCGCAGGACCGACGAGCTGCGGTGTTACATTTGGGTGAGTGATTTTTGTTGTTTTCTTCAATTACAACGCAAACAGGACTGTGTGTGTGTCTACGAGCCTTTGGCTCCCAGTGACACGTTATTGTGTCCAGTCTGTTAGGGTCTACAAACCTCCACTGTTTCACATTGTTATTCTGAATAATTCGGCCTGAAAAGACTAAAGGACCATTAGCTGAAAGATGTGGACCGTGCTCAGGGCACCTGGGGTCCGGGTGGTTTGGGGGGGTTTTGATTTGTGGTGCTGTCAGTCGTCTCATGTACTCGCTTTCTCCCTGTATGGTGGTTGTACTCTGCGTCTGGCATGACGTTTCTAAAGTCAGCCGAGCTCACGGTTAGCCACTAGCTGGACTTCACATCCAGGCATCGCTGTGCTGTGAACGCTACAACCTCTGAACAACAAACATTAATTGCTCCAGAGCCAGTGAATGCAGGATGGCAGTCACACAATGGGGTCGTTGCTGTAAGCAATTTACTTACAGTGTGTCAGAAAATTCAAATAGTTGAATAGAAATACATATATAATGTCTGTTTTTGTCGTGATGATGGTGTAGTATTGGCACAAAGTGTGTGTAACTCGAAGCATTCCCTTCCTAACTGCTCTGTTGCTAATCAGGGGAGCTGATGCTGACACCTCTGGCAGCTAAAGAGGTGTTCCCCAAACTGTAGAGAGGATACTTCTTTAAATAAGGTAGAAAAAAAGGCTGCCAACTGATGAACATTTCCCGACCTCTGGGCTCTTGTGCTTGCAAGTTTAGACACAGCTCCTATGTAAGAAAAAAAGAGGGGGCTCAGCTGTAACTTTGAGCCCAACTAGTATTAAGGCACTTTAGTAGTATGTAATCCTGGTCCATCATTTGTTGATTAAGGAGCCTTTCTCTCACCTGGATTAGAATTCTTTGGAACTGGATGGTTGAGCCCAATGGGGGGAATGAAAGCAAACAAAAAGAGGGAGGGGTGGGGTTAGATAACACATATTCTCTCTGTCTGTCTCTCTCCCAGCGAACAGTGGTCCATGTGTGCCCGCTACCTACACTCGACTCTCCCATGCTTGACCTGGATTGGACAAAAGTTCTTGTTGTGTTTTCAGCCTTGAGTTTCCCTAATGGGATGAGAATCACCATTGTGGGTTTGATTGGAGTGGCAAGCATTTGATATTTTTTTATCACCGCTTTTCAAAGACGCAACACGGGGAAAGCAACGTGCTGAACCACATGTGTGCTCACTGAGGAAAAGCTGTTGTCTGTCTAGCTTTATTTGTGTTCTCCTTCAGCTACTCGGCTCTAAGAATACTTATTTGACTGTTTTTTTTTTTTTTTAAGGTGGTTCTTGAGATCTATTGCTAAAGACACCTAACTGTGAGTTCAGTTCTGAATGTGTAACTCTCTGAAGGTGTTACGCCTGTAACTTGCAGTGATGTGGCTGCATGACAGGAGTCATGCCTTTCAAAAATGCCCTAACTTCGTAATCATGATCTTCGTATTCGTGTTAAAAGCTGAGCTCAAATGTGGAGAGCTGTGATCTGTGGTATGGCGGATTCTTGTCATGGAGCCCATTTGAATTTTGGCCAGCAGCTCCCAGACCTTGTGCTACCTCTGGCCCGTCTCCTCACATCAGTCAGCCCCCCATCTCCTCTGTAAATCTCTGTGGGAGTCGTACTGTCCTGGAAGAAGACTGGTGTTGCATCACTTAGAAACACGGAAAAAGTTTGGCAGGTTTGAACTTAGTTTTAATTTGATCTACGCCCGAGGCAAACGGGTTTTCCGCCAAGATTTATTTTCTTTTTCTTTCGGTTTCCTGAATCGTGTATATACTAAAGGTTAGCAGACTTCCTGGTGCAGTTTCACGGACCACGTTTAGTCTGATGATCAGCAAAGGGATTATATGCACAGCTGTGCACCTGCCAGTTGATAAAGAACAAAACTGAAACACACCTATAACAACAGCAATATGCTCAGATGGTCATAGTTGAATACCTGAATTACACCCGAGCAGTAAGTAATAAAACATACATTCAGTGAGAGGTTTGCAATTTTGTCCTAAAGTCTTAATTACCCGAGGCAAATTATGCACAATGTCAGCTATTAGTGTTCATCGTTTGATCCTTAAAGGGTCAGACAGCGGTGGAAAATGACTCTCAAGGTTTTCAGAATCCTGTTGGAATCATTTTACATGGCTTTTTGTTTTATCCAACCAACGGTCCGAAACACATTACCCAATGTTTACAAGTCCCTCCTTTCCATGGCGATTCCGCTATTACGACCATATATACCTCCCCAGTGATGCTGTATTAAAAAAAACAAATGGGAAATGTTCAACTTCCAATTGGTAAAATTAAAGGAAAATGCCTAGAAGAAGTCAGATTTCCAAGCTTGGATTGGTTTATCAGCCCAGACTCACCGTTGGCACAGTTAAACAATGGACAAAGTGTTGGTGAGACATTATTAGCTCTTAATTTGAAGTTATTGGTGGAGATGAAGATTGGCAGGCTGGCATAATAATTATATTATGAGCTGAGTCTGACATCTGAATGAATTACTGAGACAGGTTTTTAGACCCAGGTGGCCCCAAACAAAGTGACAAGGTTGCAAAAAAAGATTTCAGTTGATTGTAGCTTTAGATACCCAAATATGCCAAGTACAGTAAAAGGTATGTTTTCATGTTTGAATGGGGTAAATAAATCAGTTTAAAAAAGGTGAATATTCAAATCTAATTGAATGTTCTGCATCAAAGCCCAAAAGGTGTTTGTGATGTTTTCATTATTTTAGTCTGAAAGGAAAGAAACAAACAACTGAATGAAGCTAGTTGCCCCCCCCAAAAAAACCAAAACATTGTCACTCTTTAGGTTTTTTTTCCTAGTCTTTGTGTCCTTATTCAGACTGAAGTCTTTGCATGTTAAAAACTTTACAGCAACCTGCTGTAAGTTCAGTCCTCTGTACACTGGACATACTGACGGAAACTATTCCAAAGCTAATGTAATGACACTGTGTTTTCAACTTTACGAACCACTAAAAGCATCTCTCCTCTCCTCTCCTCTCCTCTCCTCTCCTCTCCTCTCCTCTCCTCTCCTCTCCTCTCCTCTCCTCTCCTCTCCTCTCCTCTCCTCTCCTCTCCTCTCCTCTCTGTGCACATCTGCAGCTGCTTTTGTTCAGACAGAAATTTAGCCATAGTCACTGCTTTCATTCACACAAACATTGGCACATATTTTATCAGGCAAAATCCGCCCTCCCCCAGCCCCTTTTTTGTCTCTTTCACCCCCTCCTCTTTATCTCCCTCTTGTTCTCTTTCACTCACACATTTTTCCCACCCCTTCTGCTGGCTGGCCCCCCTCGCTCCATCTCTCCTTCCCTGTCTCTCTGTGTTTGAAACTCTACTGTCCGCCTGCTCCCACCAACTGCACTCCCTTCCTGTCCCCCACACCACATTTTATTCTCTCTTTTCATCTACATGTCCCCCTCAATTGCAAAAACATGGCTGTCTGCGCACTCACACAGAGTCCCCTGGCTCACCCTTTGTCTGCCAGCCTAATTTTGCAACGGCAGTCCGGTAAGCTTAAGTAGCTGGAAATGTGCAGTGGGATTGCAGTGTTTTTGTTGCGTTTCAAGTTACGGTTTGGTGTTGGGTCATTTGGGACTTTTCTGTGTGCAATTTTGATTAGATTTGAAAGTTTTTAGCTGTCAAAGTTGACACTTCACACTTTGAGCTTACATAACAAAAAACTGTGGTGACAAAAAAGAATGGCACCTGTGAGTTTTTCAGGTTAAAATATAAATAACATCTTTGGCACTGATGACGTAAAGATGTCACAATGATTTTGGTTTAACATTTCAAGGATTATTAGGCCGCTGCAGGTGTTGTCGGAGCCTCCCAGAATCCTTTAGGACAGGCCCAGTGCTGCACAACAGATGTTCAGTTCTTAGGCATTCAAGCACTCGTATAGAACTGAAGAGACAATGAATCTGACATGGGAACTTGATGTACGCTGGAATGTATTTGCTGTCCAAGCGAGATGTCACAGTTTCAGCTTGTGCATTGGTTTTTATTATCTTCAACTATGGTTTGCCACATTTGGTCACATGAGCAGTTGCTTGGTCATTTGGCTGGTGTCAGGAAATTCCTGTCGGCATTCTTTCATTGAAAAGGGGACATGTGGTTTGGGTGTAAGTGACAGTTTGCTTTTGATCTGTGTGTGTGTTTTTGTCTGTGTATAGAAGGCAGTGAGAGGGAAACAAAGTTTGTTCTGACTTGCTGGTGTGTGTCTGATATTTATATCTGTGTGTTGTGTGTGTGTGTGTTTTGAAGGGGGACTTGATGGGTGTGAGAGACAGTGATGAAGCTGAACGTGTTTGATGTACTGTGATAACTCTGTCCGGTATGTGGCTTTCATGGGAACTCCTTGCCCTGGGGACATTAGCGAATAAGCTCCTGTTTAAAGGGCAACTTCCCTCTCTTTATCGCCTGTTGCTCTTCCCCCTTTATGTTCTCCACATCCTGTTAGGATTTACCTATTTAGACTCGCTGTTCTCGATGGTATGTCCCCCGTGGGTTGCCGTATCTCAGTTATTTTCTTTTAGTTTTCTTAGTTTTCTTTTTTTAGGTGCTCTACATTAAGTATCAGATTAGTACTATAGAAATATTTTTAGCTTACAGTATTGCAAAAAAGAAATCTAGTAGCTGATAGACAAAGTTATGCTGATCATAGAATAGTTTGATTTCTGGAAGCTGGTTACACAAAAACAGTCAAATTGTGATTTACATTTTTTCTTTTCTATCATTTTTATTTGGAAAATCAATTTGTACTTGCTGTACATTTTCTCGTCACTACTGCTTTAATATTGGAGGTTACGTAAAGTCATCATAGGCTTAGCAGCAGAAGCGCTTAATTAACTCAATAAACAAAATGTAATGTCTTGAAGTTTTACTTGTAAATGGTTTCTAAATCAAAGTTCCAGAAAGTTACCTAAATAACATTATGTATCTGTTGCTATTTATAATTACATAGAGTGCAGTATGATTAATCCTTTAGTCCATACTGTCTATCCATATACAGTCAATGATTTCATAACCAGTTCTGTTGCATTGTGGTGCTGAGGTACGTTGGAGACTACGTGCTCAACACTAATTACCGCATGTCTTCCAGCATATGTCTCTATCCTGGGAATGTAGCTGAACTGGAATTCTTTCTTTTCTTTAAAGAGTCTCTTAGCAGTTGGTCTAGTATCAGCGTATTGTGTTTTAATTTGACTGACAGCTGCTAGCATTGTGTGTCAGCCTTGTTTACTTTGAATCTAAGGACACAATAGGATTGATGTGAGCGTTAATGACCATGTTATAGGAGAGATAAAAGGCTACACTCATCTTTGGTGGTCATGATTGTCCCGATTGAAGGAAAGGTCTAGATTTACTGCTGGGACATTTTGGGGGGCCCACGCTGACTGTTCAAAGGTGGTGTTTATAATGTCTTTAGTCCTGTAACCCTTAAGAATTTGGTTGTGACAGGGGTGGCTAACAGTTGAAGCTCAATAAAGATTTACCTGTTTAGTTGTAAAGTAATATCTAAAGTGAGCTAAGACCCTGACCTTGACCCCATCATTCAGCTTACCTCACTGATCCACTCCCAATACAATGACAAGCCTAGCTTTTGTTGTCCGTCTGCATCACAAATACTTTCTTCCTGTAAGTTCAGAGTGGTGACTTCAGGCTTTATTGCATCTGTGATTGGTAGCTCAACTCTGTCTCTTAGATACTTTCATCAGAGAAACTTCAGGCTGAGAAATGTCTTCACGAAACAGCTGAAACAACCACTCAGAGATTGTAGGCTGTTAGAACACAAATTATAGATACAATACCTTGGAACAGATGGGGGAATGAAAGAGGAGGAGTGAACCTCAAGATGCCATCAGAAAGATGCCTACTAGTCTTCTCAAACTGATACAAGCATACTGTACACACATACCTAACTGATGTCAATCAGTGACAGAGCTGACCCTGCTGATTGTCAGGGGAAACTTGATGTGTTCAGACTCACCTTCTGCTGAATAATACCTGAACATGTCACCCTGTAAAGTGGCTTCAGTGGACTGTGTGTGCACTGCTTAATACTGTCTGGTGACGCCTGTGCTGATGATAATCACAGCTGCGTATCTTAATCAGCCCTCAGTTGTAGATGTGTTGTAGTCATTCAAGTTTAAGAGTCCCTCTGAGTATAAATTATTCACACACGACTGGCCTGTAGATCATCATCCATATTTAATGGTCGGGACTGCTTTCTCTCAGCTGCAGCTCTCTGTTGACTAATGGAACTGTTGAACACAGCTTTGGTCAGAGGACACTCATAACCATATACTGGAGGATTCAAGATAGATTTGCAACTAAACAGTCCTTGACATTTTTCATTTAAATGTACAAAGATTAAGCTTTAAATACAGGTACCTCAGGTCAATTTTGCAAGCATCTGTTGAAAATGGATCATTTAAAAACATTTAATTTTTTTATGTTTAAATTTTCATGCAAAGTCTGTAGATTTTCAAACTCTGCTTGCATACTGATTAAAATATGTCATACCTTTGCTTTAGAGATCTAGATGTGTCAAAATGGAAATAATTCTCTCTTGTAAACTACCTGAATATTAATGGAATGTTTTGTTTTTGTATTGCAGGTTTATTTGAAGATATTCACATAACAATCTGAAAGAGAAGCTCTGAAGATTTCTTGAAAGGCTTGAAAAAAAAAAAAAAAACTCCAGGTTTAGTATTTTCACTGAGAGAGACGTGTGGGTTTCTTTGATTGCTGCTGCACAAGAGGATTCTGTAGGAATGTAGGAAATGGGTGGAAGAAAAGTGAGGACAGAGTTCTTCAGCAGTTGTATTCTCCCGCTTCTGCACTAACGAAAAGCAGCAAAAAAGGAATCCAGAGAGGAAGAAGGCAGGGGAGAAGTGAGACAACCCCCAGGTTTACCAAGCCTCAAGCCTTCACCTGCAGCACTTGAAGAGCAGCCTTGCAGACTGAAATAGTTGAGTGGGTGACCACAGAAAGAGAGAGAGACGGAGACTGTCGGAGGAGCTAAGGTTTGGAGGTGGAGGTGGAGGAGGAAGTCTAGGCGGGTTGGGAAAGACCATTCCCCATGGCTACTGACCCAGGAGAGCCCACAGGCACTGAGGACTCCTCAGAGAAACCTGATGGACAGAAAGAGGAGGATACGGAGCGGGAAGGCAGGGCCAACCAACAGAGGGAGAGGACACATAGCACCCCCTCGGACTTCCCTTCCTCCCGGACTCAAGAGGGGAGAGAGACAGGAGGGGAGGATGGAGGAATTGGAAGAGGTGGGGGAGGAGGAGAAGAAGAAACCTTCTGTGAGGAGTCCCCAGTCTTGGTCTCCCTGCCTTCCTTACCAGGCGATTCTGGTCATAAACGACTGAGACGGGAGAAGCGCTTCTTCAGGAAGAGCGTGGAAATTTGCGAGGAGGATGATGAGCTGGAGTTGCCCCCTGAGGCTCCTCATAGTGCCCCCCACCTGGAGCTGCGCTCCACAGAACCAGGCTTTGTCAGTGCCCAGCAGCAGGGGACTGCTTCTTCCTCTGCAGACTTAGAACATGATCCATCTCAGGGCCACGAGCCTGGCAAAGATGCTCCTTCATCTGCACCTGCCCAAAGTGTGAGGGAGAGGGACCGTGATCAAGAGGAGGAGTCAGAGATGAAGGCTGTAGCCACCTCTCCAGGTGGAAGGTTCCTCAAGTTTGATATTGAGCTCGGCAGAGGAGCGTTTAAGACTGTGTATAAAGGCCTGGACACTGACACTTGGGTGGAAGTGGCTTGGTGTGAACTTCAGGTAAGACTAACTATGTTCTTTACTTTGCCAAACATTCGCCTGTACAGTCTGCGTTAGCTGACAGAGTCATATGCAAGATTGAATACACCCTGGATAAATGATGCACTTATAAACGTATACACAAATGAAAGTACTTAACTATATATATATATATATATATATATATATATATATACCAATTAGGGCACTGCTGAGTATGTTTTTTTTTTTTTATGCATAGCAGTCTCTAAATGTCAGCACATTGCCAGCTTACTGTGCATTCTGGGTCACAGATCAGTGGAGACCAGGGTGAAACAGAGAAGCATCATCTGTGACAGCAAAAAACAGAAAATGGAGTATTTGGCTTTTTCAAGGACTGTTCAGAATGATAGAGTCGTAGGCCGTAAGTTTGTTTTTGTAACGGGTCTCCTGTTAGAAACAGTACTCCTGAATGTGTATGTTCTATACCAAGGCACAGTATTTGAAATCAGACAACTTGATCTGCCTTACTTTCTAACGTTTCTTTGTTGAACTAGCAATTTTTGCCAGTAATCCTCACATTATCCTATCGAAAGTAGACTGAGTCATGTAGTATACAGTGTAATGCTCTTCTGCAATGTAAAATGTTAGAGATATGAAATGGAAATGGTCATGTGAAACAGACCTCTCATTAGAATGCACTATGTGATGGCTGTTGCAAATATTACTGTATGAAACTCTTTGTTATGCTTGGACATGGCAGTGGGAGGAAAATAATTATATGAAATAGTGTGAGAGTACTGTTCAAGTCTTTACATGCTGCAGCCAACCGGATTTTATTATTCCTAGAGTTAATAAGAAGCATTGTTAACTGGTAAGAATTCAACATGCGGTGGGAGACGGACTTGTGGAAGAGAGTAGAAACGCATCCCTCCGACTCTTAACTTCACAATAGCAAGCAGTGTTATAGTAAGCCATCTGATTTGAGTGTTGGCTTTGTGTGAGAAAAGTCAGTCATGTGTTTGGTTTGGAGCTAATTCCAAAACAAGAGCCTTGACTAATCCTTGAGATCAGCCTCCGTCAATTGGACTAACAAGCAGTAGGCGTGCCCACATCACCTTTTCTGGTACTATTCCAACAGGTAGCGAATCAATTTTACATCAGCAGTTTAGCAATGCTACTTCTTACGCAGCTGGTGGTCAACCCTACTTACACAGTCATCTTGCCCTTTTTGTGTGGCATGTTTAACCTTCTGTAGCATTGAGAATATGTTTTTGCCAACAGATAACTTACTTTCCTTACTTCAGAAATGTTGTTTTGGCCTTTGCCCATGGAGAGCAATTTTAAGCTGGGAAAGCATTTGCTGAAAATGAAAAGACATTAGGCTTAAGCTGCACGCATACTAAATCTGTAATATCCTTTTTTATTTTTTATTTTTCTGAAAGTGCAACTGGTCAAATGAAATCCTATGGAGGGAGACTTGTTGTTATTGGTTATAAAACAGAGTACATCACTCAGAAATGACTAAGACAGTCAAAAAGAAACAAACTTTTTATCACTAAATGTTTAATTAGATTGTGTATTATGTACAGCTTAATGATTTGAGAGAAAAACAGATGGCGATTCTTACATACAGAGGGACAGCTAGGAGAGAGGAAAAAGGGTGTGAGTGTGAAAATGAAAAGACAGACACAGGAAGTGATGGTGAGAGACAGAGGGGGGGAGACGATGATACAAACGGAGGATTACTGTGGCATTCCTCCCAGAGAGCAGTCCTGTGGCTAATGCTAAGTTGTCACATTAACACACACCAACGGGCACATACACACTGGCAGCACACAAGGCCGTGGTCACACGCCTATAGATGAATCCAGTGCCACATTCAGTGCAACATTCTAGTCTCTCAGGGCACATGATCTGTCCTATTTACTGCACCTCCCCAGAGCATGTGCACAGTTCCAGTGCGAAGTGCCGTTGGAGTGGACAGTAGTGATCAGAATAATAATGATACATTGCTGTGATACTAATGATAGACCTGACTCCGTGACTACATTTAGGCCATTAATTTGTCCTCAGTCATAGTTAACATATTCTCTTCTCAACTGGAAAAAAAGGGAACTAATTTCTATACAATTCTGTGATTTTATTGATTGAAAACAGAGGGATCATAAACAAGAGCTGAATATATTACCCACTGAATCCAATTAGTTCAACTTACTTTGAAACAGCATTTAAACCGATGCCTTAAAAAAATGCATACAAATGCTATTAACTATAACTCAAAAAGTAGATATACTGATAACTAAGTAAAGTCAACTCAAATATGTAGGTCAGGATGGCTGTTGGAATTTACAGGATATGATAACTTAACACCATGAGGTATCTGTGCAAGAATTCCAATTTGAATGCACTTGGTGGGGAAGGACTATAGACAATCCAGTGCTTTTCACTTTCCTTTGAGACTCCAGCCTTGGGGCACCATGCTCCTCTCCTCTTGTGACCATAAATTGAGGGAAGCCAGGGGATTAGCTGTCCAAATGCAGCTTGAAGGAGTGTGTAACTTCAATTCACAGTACGGACACCCTCTCTCTTATTTTGCTTTCCCTGTGAATTACACGTTTAAAAGGGCAAAGCTATACATGTAGCCATCTATTACCCAAAGTAGATGCATTTGAATCAATCGTGTGCATTTCTGTGTGTGGGGCACTGCTGCCTGTTTGTCTGCATCAGACATACAGTTTGTCACTGTATTAGTGCGCCTATCACTCTCCCTCTATCTTCCTCTCTCCCCTCCCTCCCCATCTCTCCCCCTTCCCTTTTTGTCTGTTTGAGTGAGCATGCAGAGTGATCCAGGGAGTTAATTACAGTGGGTGCCTGTCAGGCTGGAACAAAAACCCTGCACAGACAGCATAACTCAGGTGGCAGAAACCAGACTGGTTCAACCCAGTCATCCCAGACTGGTCCAGCTCAGCTTAGTGCTGCTGCACTCGCAGGACAAGAGTGATACTCAGAACTGAAGTTTAATAAAGTTTAGAAACTGAAATATTTGGGCGATTTGATTTGTTTTGCCCCAGAGCTTTTTGAATTTAGGTCTGCAGTCAAATGCCAGGTTAGGAGGACAGTTCTGACCTCCAGTTTGACCATGAATATCATAGTAATCGAATAATTTGCATAAATCGGACATCATCTCTTTTTGTAGCCATCAGGCTTTTTCATGTTAAAAAAACAACTGCTGTCCCTATCATACCTTTTCAAAAGAACAATTTAGAAATATTCTTTAAAAGCTATTTTCTTACTGTAGCTTTTTTTTTTTTTTAACTTGGTCCGACAAACCACAACGAAGGGAGAACCTGAGGATTAGCTTGATTGATTTGGATGATGACAGAGCAGTTGGGTGAAGAAAAGCTAAAGAAAGACACATTATTAATGTGTTACTAAGATTAGGAGAGTCTCATTCAAAGAGACTACAGCTGAACTGACCAGACCCGAATGGAATCAATCCAACCAAACTGGCCAGACACACATTTATCCGGGTCACCGACAGTTGGCAAGTGTCCCTGGGGCCGTATCCTCAGTCTTTATTACCTAACCAGCAACAGAGATTCAGTTTCTATTTTATTATGTACAACATTGACAACATAACATTAACTGTACAGCTTAATTAGGAGTCAATGAATATGTATCACTTATCATCATAATTGCCATTGCATGATTTAAGGTAATCCTCTGACAAAAATGGGAGCCCTTGTAATCAGATCTCACATCAGGTAGTGCTCTTTAGTTTGAACAGCAGAATTGTTTATGGGTATGTTCTGTTTGTTATTGTTTTGTTATCTTAAAGCTGTTTTAACGGCGATGCTGCGACTCTGTCGGTGGGCCAGCTTGACATTATAGCAGTGGAGTTGTCTCAGTCAGAGCTCCGAAAACCCACTCGCGCTTATTTAACAAAGTGGCTAGTGCTGTGTAAAGGCTGAAGTCATTTGTGGAGGTCTGTGAGGTTGGCCCAAAGGTTAGGAGTTTTAATCTGGTATGCGGGACAGCCTTTTTGCAGCAATCTATCTTGTTAGTCAGAGCTGTTGTAGCTTACAGTAATCTAATCCTAGCCACCATCCGCCACACTGGATTTTCAAATGCTGACACACTTACACCTACTCTGCAAAGCAAATATACTGCATGCACCCTCATTAATGTACAAAGATCCACCTGCAGCGAGGAGGAATATCCCCTAGTTGTTGATGGTGCTCTTGATCAGCCTGTTTACCCCACTGTGGGTTCCTCAGACTTCAGATGCCACCTAAATGTAATCCCTGTGATATCTGACACTCAGGGCTGTGTTTGCCAAAATAGATGTTTTAGGACTCGCATGCTTTGGTATTCATGACCCCAGCCTCTTACCACCTACCAAATGTGCCTTGTAAGTTATATCCTGTCCATTTATGCCGGTGTTTTACGAGGCTAGTTTATAACCTGCTGCCGGTGACCTTCTGCTCTGCCAGATGTCTGATCCCAGAAAAATACAGGTTCGCTTGCGTTGTTTTACTCCGTTAACTAATTTGTAGTGCTTAGGCCTGCCAGAGATGTACTACACATCAGTATAATTGCAAGATTTTGCAGACATGGACAGAATAAAAGGAAGGTCCCAAAAATATAACGTAAGAAATTATGAATTTGTATTTTTTGTTTTTCAACCATTTGTGGAAAATATGAGAAAACTCAGCCACTGTGATGTTGATTGCAGAATGAGGCAAAAAGAAAAACCGGAGCATAGAAAATGCATTAACGGGTTCAACAATGATATTTTAATACACACGCACATCGCAAGGAAGTGGAAATGAATCTGTAATGTGGTCGACGTGGGCATTGACAGAAAACGAGGCGAACTGTCTGGCCAGTTTGGTCGGATTGATTCCATTCGGGTCCGCTCAGTTCAGCTGTAGTCTGTTTGAACTAGCCTCAACTAATCTTAATTACACATCAATAATATGTTAAATATAAATATATCTTTAAAAATATATTTATTCATTTATAGATATGATTGTTTTATTTCTTGAAAAGTATCATTATGTTTTTTATTTGACACGATTGTGAAATTATTTATATATATTTGATTAGCAGAAATGACGAACAACTTGTATGGATCACATCATCAGCTTCATCAAACTGTTAGAGTGACAACAATCAGTCATTCAGACCCTGATCTTTTTTTATATTAATGTTCCTCGCATCTTCTGTCACATATGTCAATGACAGTGACGGAGCGAGCCGCATTGCTCACATTTAAAAGGAAACCACTTGTAGGGTCCTAATTTTACACGTCATATCACTGTAATGGTGCTCTGTGGTTGTGTAAAGCCACTCGTGGTAAATGGGAGCAGCTTGTGTTGGCCATTCTTCCCATGTTTGGGCTTATTTAACAGTCAGTGTCTTAAAGAAGTCTGGTTGCTGTCTGATTGGTTTAATGGCTCTCCAGCATAGTTGTTATGAACAAGAGAAAAACATGATTTACTCCTGCACTTGAGGAAACCATCTCCACTGTGTGTGGCCGAAAACTCTTTAAGGAAGGATTCACACTTGTGAATATAATCTTCAAACAATCTTGCCTCTGATTCGCTTTGCGTGATGTCTTGCACTGCTGAATCGTATTGTGAGTCTGTGGCTTTGCTTTGCGAACATTGTTTGGTGTGGGGAACGTTTACCTGGTAAAACCAATCATTTATGGAGCTACAGAATTGGGTCACGGGTTTCTCATAGCAACACGCCCCTTTGTTATAAAAGTAAGTTTTTAGGTTCAGAAAAGAGAATAGTGAGGTGCTGCAGGCAGGGGAAATCAGTTGATCGTAACGTGTTGAACGTGATACATAAATGTTACTACATCACCATTTTAGTAACCATAAGACTGAACACAGTTTCTCTTACATCAGACTATTTGCTTGGATGTTTTGCTGTTTCAAAATGTTAAAGAAAGGGCTCATTCAAATTTGACGCCGACAAGTTCAGTTGCCATCAGGTTAACAGAGAGCTGTGCTTTCTCATCTATCTGATGTTCAACAGAATGTTAGGTCACGTTTTCACGTGGTGGCTACGTGCTATTTTATCTTTTTGGTAAGATGAGGAAGAGTAATTTAATTTTTATAAATATTTATGAGTATCTGAGGGAAGTACCTGACTTATAATATCAGTTTGTATGGTGGCTAGAAGTTTGTGACCCCCCCCAACATTTCGATTTTCACACAAATCCTGATAGTGGATAAATGGAATTAAATTAAACAAATAACAAAAATGATTAAAAAAAAACTCTGCTTGTTGCTCCTGGTAAGTTGCTTCTGAAAGAAAAAAAAAAAAAAAACAGTTCCATTAATTGTACCTTATTTAAACATTTTCTCACACATACTGCTCAATTCAAATCGTTCTTCAACAATTCTATCGGATTAAGGCTGGGACTTTGATTTATTCTTTAACCATTTGAGGGAAGACCGAATTGGCTGGGGTCTGTTTTACCTACACGAGCCACTTTGACTTGACTTGATATTTCCTTGTAGAGTTCACTGATACAACTTATTGTTTCATCAGCGATGGAAAACCACCCTGGCCCAGATCCTGCAAAACAGGCTTAAACCACAATACTGCCATCACCATGTTGCACAGATGACATAAGGCTATTATACTGGAATGCAGTGTTCCTTTTTCCTCCAAACATTGTGCTTCTCATTTTAAATAGAATGTTCTGTGTTGGTCTCATCTGTCCTTTTACTTTTGATAGCTTAGTTATTTCTTTTACGTATAACTCGGGGAACCCGCCCACACCTGAAACGCCTGACTCTGCTTTCTCCTATAGATTAACTGTCAATCCCAGAGATTTTTCTGCCACTCGGGGAAATCATTACAACGGATCATTGTTACGGAATAAATAGATAGTCCAGTGTGATATTTTGCATATATTTCCTCAAATGGGCTGTCTTTATATAGATTCCTTTTGGGATAAATAAAGAGTTTTTTTCCATTTAGTTTAATTTCATTCACCCATCTTTTGGGCTTGTATAAAAGATCTGATGATATGCCAGGTAGCGTTCATGCAGAAATGCAGGAAATTCTAAAAGTTTCTGTACTTTTCATGGACAGAATGAAAGAATGGCTTTTGTGGGAATCTGTCTAGACACAGTTTAACTGAACTCTTTGTGACATTTGCTGACAGCTAAGGCTGTCGGATTCAAAACTCAGCGAGACACAGTAGACGCTGAGGAGGCAGCAGACAGAGACACACAGGCAAGCTTTCTGTCTCACACTGTAACAGACAGTTAAGTAGAGCAAGGCTTCATAAGAGGGGTGAGAAAGAGGACATAGGTGCTTTAACCTTAAACAAAGGCTGTGCTTCCTGGCCAGGTTTAGCACACTCTTTTGAAGCAGTTAAAAATGGCTATACAAATGAATCTGAGTTGGGATCTGATGTAAGAAAAAAGCATGCAAACTTTTGGGGGGATAGGGACTGGAAGCTTAGAGACCTATCATGGTTCGAGACACCAGCATTTAGTGATGTACATGTAAGAACATTTGTTTAGGAAAAGTCACATGATGCTGTGTAAAGGATTGAAGGTGTGAGGGCAGGCCTTGGCTTTGTAACTTATTCTTAGCCAAATTTGTATAACAAGGAGCAGCCTTTTTTGTTGATGCTACTTCACTTCCCTGTTGAAAAGGGAGGGGCGAAGGGATTGTCCTCTCCGCTGGCATTTCCAGAAAAGGACACAGAACCTGTGCACAGAGAGCGAAAGAAAAAGTTAAACACGGGCGTTGGTTGCAAAAGAAGCAGCGGGGACAAAAATTCTATCGGTAAAGTTGTAGAAAAATAGCACGACATAACGGGGAAATCCGTTTCGGAATACCTGCAGGGCACCGTCTCTCTTTGATGGGCTTTGTGTAAAGCAAAAAGCTCAACATCAATGGCATCGATCAGCGGAAAGCCAGTGTTATGATGACTTCTATTTTTAGTGCGGTCTGTTTGCGACACGGCGGTTGCTGCCCAGGACTCCCCCCCGCAGATATTAAGTCACACCCTCTTATTTTGTTTTATCATTTTCTCCAATTGTCTTTTGTGTAGTCAGAAGTTGCTCTTTTTCACGACAAAACCTGTGGGAAAAAATGAAAAATAAAATGACTCATTGTTTTTTTTTTTTACTTTGTTAATGCCCCAGAGTAGATCACAAGATCAATGTCGTGCCAAAAGACCTCGGCCCCCCAAAAGTTCAGTTATTTGTACACATACAGCAGACAACAACAGCTGCTCGTGACAAGTCTAAAAATAAACACTCAGTGGAGACGTCCATTATTTTCACTCCAATAAAAGGTTTTCACTGTCAGTGTTGTGTTTGCTGTCAATTTCCCTGCACTTAAAGCAATACTATGTAACATTTCTACCTTAAAATAACAGCTTGAAAAAAATTGTGTGGCTAGAATGAGTTTTAATATTACGACTGGCCTGTCTCCTATGCCCTTCGGGGGTCTAAGTTGGAAAAACTGCGCTATGTAACTTTGCTGGAGCGGCCCGGGAGCTGAGCGGAAGTACTTCGACTTGCTTTCTGGCACACCTACCGCAAAAACAAATAGACCCCTCTCACGCTTCCAGGTACATTTGATTACTCTTACCTTCTTGGTCGACATAGCTTGCACCTTCTAACTCCTCGCCGGTTCGTCAACAAACGTGAAACGTGAAAAGTGAAAGTGAAAGGGTGAGCTCCAGAGTGGGCTTTTTGAGAAGTTACATTGTATCGCTTTAATCACATCATAAATCTAATTAAGAATACTTTTTTTTTCTGCTCACTGGTAATTTAAAGCCTTGTGTCATTTTTGTGTTTATCGTGAGATCATTAATGACTTAAAACAATATAAGAATGAATAGATATGAAAAAAGCAATAAATGATCTCTCAGTAAACATGCATTATTTTCAGAGCACGCCTTCGCTTTGTGAAAAAAAATGTTTAACACGAGATTAATCAGTGGGCATGTCTATTCTCTGGGATGCTGCATGTGCAGTGAATTCGATTTCTGCAGCATCCAGTCTGTGCGCCATACTGGGGATTTGTGGCAGATGCAGCAGACATGTGTTTTATAAAGCTTGGGTGTTGTCTTAGCATTACTTCAACTCTATATTATTAGTGCCATCTAGTGGCAATAGGGGTTATTGTGTTTATATGAACAGGTAAGTTAGTCTTATAGTGTTTCAAATCCATGGACACAAAAGCAGGGAAGCAGTTCTTCGGGAATCTGTGGAGCTACTTTTGGAGCTGCCGGCCACAGAGTAGGGAAGCAAATGTCAACACTCCAACCGCAAAACATGACATGTACCTGTCACCTTAGGACCGCAAACTGACCAAGGCAGAGCAGCAACGCTTCAAGGAGGAGGCAGAGATGCTCAAGGGGCTTCAGCACCCTAACATCGTCCGCTTCTATGATTCGTGGGAGTCTGTTCTCCGTGGAAAGAAGTGCATTGTACTGGTCACCGAACTCATGACATCAGGAACACTCAAAACGTCAGTATTTAATCCTCGTATCTATTACCTTTTACTCAGTATCAATTCTGTTCTTGTGTATGGGTTTGTCATTTGGTCCTTGGTGTCAGAAAAAATCTTGTAATCACAGACCTGATTAAAATAAATGTGATAATCCCTAACAAGTTCTTAATGTCTTGACATTGACATGGCATTTACTTTAGTACTATAAATAGTTACATTCTACAAAATGCAAACTAGTTTCTCTAAGTGATGTTATCTGAATAATTTCGTTTCAGCTGTAGTATCCATGGGACCCATTGAGGTTGTGAACCAAAGACCAGTTAGCTAATATCAACTGTCATCTCATGTTAGTTTTTCTTTTCTCGTCAGTCATTTTTACTGGGCATACCTGGAAGAATGATCTTAATGGATTAACTTTATGATTTTAGTTAAAGCAACTATTACTTATGGGAGAGAAAGTTAATCTTACTATATACAGAATAAGTGTCACAATCCATCAAGATGATGTTTTTGGAACTGAAAGGGATTTATACAGCTTTGGTCCCTGGCGTTCTGTCTGTCTGTGGTTGATTACAGGATTCCTTTGAGTTTGATTGCATTTCCTCTCTCTGTACAGTTATCTGAAACGTTTTAAGGTAATGAAACCCAAGGTCCTGAGGAGCTGGTGCAGGCAAATTCTCAAGGGCCTTCACTTCCTTCACACCAGGACTCCACCAATTGTCCACCGGGATCTTAAGTGTGACAACATCTTCATAACTGGTCCCACAGGATCAGTCAAGATTGGGGACCTTGGACTGGCCACACTTATGAGGACGTCCTTTGCCAAAAGTGTCATAGGTAGGCTGCATGTGTAGACCAGCTACTTTTGAGAATGATACCAGTCATGTAGCAGCTATAGAAAACCATTATTGAGTTAGGATCCTTAAAGAGAGCCTCAGCGACATATGGAAGCACCGTTAACAAATATTTACAAAATCACTGTAAAATCTAACGAGGGACCATGTTTGATATAAACATAGACCACTAACAGATGGCACTCTGGTACTTTGGTACAATTTAACCCAATTAAATTGACTGTATTTCTGTTGGACTGTATAACTCAGTGTCAATTCATCTGTTGAGTTGGGCATGTCTGCTCTGTGGACAAAATAATATCCCAGTATATATAGTTTTTAAACAGAAAGAGTGATGACGTAGTATCAGACTGTTTGGGTTATTATTAGCTTGGAACCACTGTCTTGTCTTAACAGGAACCCCAGAGTTCATGGCTCCGGAGATGTATGAGGAGCACTATGATGAGTCAGTGGATGTGTATGCCTTTGGGATGTGTATGCTGGAGATGGCTACTTCAGAATACCCCTACTCTGAATGCCAAAATGCTGCTCAGATCTATCGCAAAGTCACAAGTGTGAGTGTCTTTGATTGAATGACAGCATTGAGTGTCACAGCAGATTTGTGGCGATGAAACATAAAGATCTAATTTATTTTGATGTTATTTACTGTGAATATGATCCCGACAGTTTGGACCCATGATTCAAATGTCTTTAATGATAATATACAATTTCCAAAAACCTAGTTCTATGAATACAACACGTTTTTTTTGCAGGGTATAAAGCCAGCCAGCTTTGATAAAGTGAATGACCCAGAGATCAAAGAGATTATTGAAGGCTGCATTCGGCAGAACAAATGTCAGAGGTTAGTAGGCTTTATCGTCATAACACAACCTTCTCAGGCAGATTTACTTATCAGATGATCATTAAGCATACTTGTCTCTGTTTCCCCTTTGAAAGACTGTCCATTCGAGACCTCCTGAACCATGCATTCTTTGGGGAGGACACAGGGGTTCGAGTGGAGCTGGCAGAGGAGGACACAGGCACCCAGGACTGCCTGGCTCTCCGGATTTGGGTTGAAGACCCCAAAAAGCTGAAGGGGAAGCACAAGGACAATGAGGCCATCGAGTTTAGCTATGACCTGGAGAATGACAGTGCTGAGGAGGTGGCTCTAGAGATGGTGAGACACAGAAAAGATTTAGTACTGATGATTAGAAAGGTGTTGGATATTCTATAGGGTTCCCTTGGAGAAGGTTTGATGCTGTAAAGCTTTTGTAAAGGTCAGGTGGGGAAAATCCTTGAGCTCATTTGTTAGCCACTTCAAAATACATCCTACTGACCTAGAAACCTTCAGCATAAATGTACTTGTTAATTAACTCTCCCCCTCTGTTATCACAGGTGAAGTCAGGCTTCTTCCATGAGAGTGATGCCAAGGTGGTGGGAAAATCCATCAGGGACCGTGTAAATCTTATCAAAAAGTCGAGGGAGCGTCGACAACAGCAGCTCCTTCAGCAAGGCTTTGAGGAACGAAGAGACTCCACTCTCACCTCCTATGCATTTTCTAATCCTTCTTGCCCTTCGTCACTGATGCAGGGGTCAGCCGTACATGCAGGTGCTGGAGAAAGAGGAGCTGGAGGAGTAGTGCAGGAGTCGGAGGAGCTGCCTGAAGTGGATCAGCATGTCAGGCAGCAACATATTTTCAGTGGGGCAACCCTTAACCTGCCAGGTAGAGTATGCATCTGTATGATACACACCACATACTGAGAGTTTACAATGAACATATGGTTATAAAGCAACTGACGTATCGGAAGTTTTCGGCCAAGCATGTATATTTTGTGCTTTTACATCTTACTTTTTTATTGTCTTTCATGTAGAAGGGGAGAGCATCGGGTCTGCCAGCTGTGAATCCTACGCAAGTGAACAGAGCCAGGCATACTCACAACAAGGGGAATCATGCTCCCACCCTCAAACTACTCTCCACACTATGGTATGTCTGGGTCTATGCTTCACTTCATTGATAAATTATAATTAACTGCTTATTTATTTATCATTTTAAATCACTGTGCTGAAAATAAGTTGTACATAATTTATTTTTTCCTGTGGTTCCAGAGTACTGGTGTATTGGCTAATCCTCATACACTCCCAACTGGTGAGGGCGGAAGTGCTCCAAATCTCCCTCTTGGTCAGAGTATTAGTAAGTCCAGCATGTCCATTGGCCAAAGTGGAGGGGGACCTGTTGGTCAGACATTTCTTCAACCTAGCACTATGGTTCCACAGGTATCCCCAAGTATACCTCAACAATATTTTCAGGTGAAAAGGGTGAAAATTCACATCTTGAAATGAAAGCTATATTTACACTGGAGTCACAACAGTTAACATCATTGCTATTGGAAGTAAATCTATGGTCTCACTATTCTGTCACATTTGGGCTCTTTCCCTTTAAGTAACTATTAAATATCGAATAACAACTACAAATCAACCTCATAATTGCAAAAACTGTACAGTTTCCCCCAGGAAGTTTGAGAGCTGAGGAAGTGAGATGCAAGAATTAAGTCAAACTCTCTCTTTAAAAAACGTACAGCCTTGTAATGTTAAAATGTGCTTCTGATCAAATTTTTATCTTTAGTTTGATATTTTACTTCCCCGAGGTGCATTCATTTTTTTCAAACATAAGCTGTGCCGGCCTATATCTCAAATAATGCAATCCTCATCTGCTTTAAAACACTGTGGGAAACTTACTATTAATTCAAGTTAAATGTGTTTATAATTTATACTCCTTGCCAAAGCTTATTCTTAACCTCATTTTTCTGCTGCTTTCTTCCCCCCCTTCCTTCAACTTCAATCAACATTTTTTCATTATCACTGAATAGTCACAAACATTCCCATCTGATACATTTCAAACCAACACTCCTCATGGATCAATGGCCCCCTCACAGTCATGTATACCCCCCATATCCCCACAAGCACCTGTTAATGTTCTCACTGCATCCATGTCAGTCAGTGATCCTGCTGCACAAGCAGGGACCATTTTGCCCCTCTCTCAGCACACCCAACAACCTGCCACTCACGTGCAGTTCACTGACATTCCCCATTCCGCACCACAGCAAACACTTGTCGTTATCCCACAGCAGACTATTGTCCCACAACAACAGATAGGGATGGATCCCCAGGCCTCTGCCCTTCAGCAGCAACAGTCACAACAGCAAATGGAGGCCCAAGTCTCTCTGCTTGAACAACAAGTTAGTGCCACTCAGCCGCCATCAGAACAGCATCAACACAGCCTTTCAGGTTCAGCTGTCCAGAAACCTCAAAATGAGCCTCCGCAGCCTGTCCAGCATGTCCAGCCAACTTCTCAACAGCACATGTTGACAACACAGACAGGTATGGAGCAACAAGCTATGTCAGTACCACAGCCAGCGGACCAACCCCAGGCCACTAAACTGAAACAAACAGCTGATCCCTGTGAGCATACAATGATACAATCACAACAATTTCAACAACAGCTTCAGCAACACCATGCTATGTTACAACAGCAGCAGCAGCAGCAGCAGCAGCAGCAGCAGCAGCAAGGGCAACAGCAGCATCAGGCATTGCTACTTGAGCAACACCAGTTGTATGTCCAGCAACAGCTTGATCAGCAGCAACAAAAAGCACTGCTTCAACAACAACAACAGCAGCAAGCACTGCAACATAAACAACTGATGGGTCAACAGCAGCAACAAGCTCTTATACCACAGAAACAAGAGCAACAGCAAGGTCTTGTGCAACAAGAGCAACCAATACAAGCATTAATACAACATCAGTTAGAGCAACAACAAAGACAACAGCTTCCCTCGCAGCAGCAGCAGCAGCAGCAGCAGCAGCAAAGCCAGTTATATCAACAAAACGGGCAACACCAAAGTGTAACTCAAACAGAACCAGAGATGCAACAGCAAAGTGGGCAACAGCAGCACACAAATATATTTCAGCAGCAGTCCCAGCACACACAACATCACAGCGAACAACTGCAGCAGCAAACCATAATCCAGCAGATGGAGCAGCAGCAGCAGCAGCAACACGCTATAATGCAACAGCGTTTACAACAGCAGCTAATTTTACAGCAGCAGCAGCTCCAGCATAAAGCTCAGCAACAGCAACAAGAGCAACAGCAACTGCAACTCAAGCAACAGTTGGAGCAGCAGCAGCAGCAAGCTCTGTTGCAAAAACAGTTGGAACAACAACATCAACAACAAGTCTTGTTGCAACAGCAACAGGCAGAGATTTTACAGCAACAGGCTCTGATGAAGCAGCAGATTCAAGAGCAGCAGCAGCAGCATGCTGCCATCATTCAGCTTCAGCATACTGAAAAACAAGAGCCCATGTCTATTCCACAAAGCAACATTGAGTTGCAGATTCAGCAGCAATCTTCCTTACGAAACACCAGTCAGTTTACGCATCATACCGCTCAACAGCAAATGATAGAGCACCAACAGCAAGTACAACTTGCTCAACAGGACCCAAAAGTTGTTGCTCAGCCACAGTACCACACATCTGTGATGGAACCTCATCATTCAGTGATTCCAACTGGTACTGACACCATTCATCACCAAACTCATATCATCTCTCAAGCTCAGGTCCCTATGACAATTCAGACTGCGCAGCTCCCTGCCCAGACGTCTCCTGTTGTCCTCACACAGCAAGGACAAAGTGAGGTTCATCTCCAGAGGAAAGGTCAGATCCCAGTCCAGTTTTTAGCCCAGTCAGCACCACAGGCATCTCAAGCTGTGACTGGTACCCATGCAACTCCCTCAGCATCAGAGATGCAGGGACAAATGCAAGTCATCCAGACCCAGCAAAGTCCTTTGCAGACTAGTTATCCTGGACCTGAAACTCCAGCACAGAGTCAGGTATCGGCTCAGCCATTAATCCAGGCTCAGCCTCTACACACAGCTATTTCCCAGTCTCAGCCACAACATGGACAGGTCCAAAAAGTTGATATTGAAATGATTGGGCAACAAAGCCAAGCTACTGTTCAGCTTCCAGTTGCAGTTGCTTCAGTTCCTTGTCAAATCCAGCATGAGACTTGTGTGCAGCAACGTGTTCAAATTCCAGGGCTCATCCAGCCCATGATTCAACAACAAGCCCAAGGCCAACCACCTTGCCAGGTGCATTCTCAGCCTTCTGCTGGTTTTTTGACCTCCCAGTATGTCCCTCAGCCTTCCCAACAAGCCATGTCAACTGTACAGCAGGATTTGACTCATATTACCCAGCAGCAGGCACACCAGCAACCAGTACTCCTGTATCAACAGATGATTCTTTCTCCTGGCTCTGCAGGAAGTGTTGGAACTATGGCAGATGGTTTCTCTTCAGTAGTTGACCCTATAAACTGTAATATCCCTCCTCATCCTGTGCAAAGTGGAGTTCAAGGCCAAACAAGAATACATCCAGTAGTTCAGGCCCCACAGCAGTCCCTTGGAAGCACTGGCGACTCTTCAGTCATTCAACAAATCTCCCAGACATTTATGCCTCAGTCTACTGAGCAATACCAGCAACAGCTGCAGAAGCTTTCTCAAGCACAGCAACCACCAGCCCCACCTACCCCTCAGGTCCAGTTACAGGCACAGCCCATGTCGACTACCATCCAACAACCACCTCCTCTAAAGCAGGCTTTTACAGCCTTTGACGAGAGTCAGCTTCCTCCACAGTGTCCCCCTACTTCACATCTGGTGATTCAGCCCCCTTCACAGTTAGGCCCCAGTAATGTGGCTGAGCCTCTGTCACAGAACAGGAGCGTGCCACTCTACAGTCACCTAGTCGCAGGTGCCCCTCCATCTCCACAGCACCAAGCCATGCAGATGCTGCCAGCTCACACACACACACAGACCAGCAATCAAGTCCAAACACACTCCCAAACACAGACCCAATTTCAGACACAAACTCATTCTCATACTCAGACACACATAGAGACACCAATATCCGAACAGCCTGTTCTGTCTCACACAGTCTTTCCTGCACAAATAATGCCCCTCAGTCCTTCACATACCTCGCGTCCCTCAACATTACTACCATCTCTTCCATCCCAACTACCTGCCACTGCTCCTGCTACAGAGCTTCCTACATCTCAGCCAGCAACCCAGATAACCTTGCCAGGGCAGGCCGACTTTATTCCCACCTCTCCTCCACCTGTTACTACACTACAATCGCTTGACTTTAATGCTCCTATACTGCCCCAAGCCTCGCTGCAAGACTGTGACCTTTCCCTATTGGGCATCGCTCAGGTACATGAAGTATGAAAGTTTGCTGTATTAATGAAATAATTTGACATGACTGACACAGTGGTCCTCTTTTCATACTAACATATACTGTTTATTGAAAAAAGGAAAAGAAATAGATGTATATTTTTCGAGCTGTTCACAGTGTTGGCCAGAATTATTGGATTATTATTGGTTTAGAGCTGTTCAAGCTCTGCACTTGACCTGTAAGTGAAGAATTTTTGCAGCAAATGAAAATCTTTGTTTTATTAGAATATATTCTAATCAGATATTAAACATGAATAAACAAGATTGTTAGCTGGTTACAATTATTGGCATCCTGCACCAGTATTTAGTTGCAGAACCTTTAACAAAAACATACAGCGTCTAATCACTTGTTGCCATCTAGAAACTTCTTGCACCTGTCGTCTAATAGTTTCTGTCACTCGTCAATTGCCATATGTTCAAGCTATTTTAAGACTGTCAGACTCCAGTGGCAGATTTTCTCTCTCCAAAGGTTTCCGTCAGTTCACTCTGACCTCTGTCTTTAATTAATTAAATTTGTCTTGCTGTTTGTGTCGTTCACAACCAGTTGAATGACCCAAGTATTTTAGTTCTTCTGTAGTTTTTTTTTTTTTTTTTTTAACTCGGAATGCCTTGATATGCCTCTGATATATTGATTTATTTGAGACATTCAGTGCCTCCAGTAACAGAGGCCACAAAACAGCCCAGCCTGACATCATGATAGAACCTCTAGCATGCTTCACTGTAGTTAGGGCTTTCTTTTCTGCATTTTGTCCTTGACAAAGAAATGATCTGCAGCTCCAAAGAGGTATGATTTGGTTTAATCTGTCCATAGAACATTATCCCACAAAGACTGTGGACTACCTATGTAAGGGATGGGACAGAGAACCCAGAATTTCAGCCAGACAGCAAACAAAGGGTTAACAGGTTTATTGTAACAAAAGAGTTCTGGACAGGAACCACCAGCAGCAGGACTGGAATCACTGGGGAGGGAGAAACAGGTTAGTGGCTTGCAAAGATTTAGAACAATGATCGAGAGTTCTGAAAGGTTGCCACTAACCTTTTCGGAATCCGCTTGCAGCTGTGGGCAGAAGTTCTGTTCCTTCGTGGGATGGTTAGGCGTGAACCAGAGGCGAGGTCTAGAAAACCTTTGGGGTCCAGTTGAGGGGCAGAACAGAGCTCGGATTCTGGGAGGCAAAAACAAGGTCAGATCCAGGGAGGCAGAAGCAAACAATCCCTTCATGGGGCTAGGCAGGAGACGATGGTCGAGAGGCAGAAACAGGGTCGGTGTCCAGAACAGAGATATCCAACGAGGGCAAGGCAGAACAGGGAAATCCGTGGGGTAGAACGTGATCATGAACAAGGTCAGGCAGAGAGAGAATGCTGGATATCTACTAACACAAGAGTTTCAAAAATGCGTTTCTTTCATTGTTGGTGTCCTCTTGACTTTTGCTCGGGGAGCCCAATGTTGTGCAGCTGAAACCACCATCCCAGATTGCTAGAGGTCATCTTGAAGCTCTGTGGAAGCGATTTCCACTGTGCCCTCTTCTTTAAGCCTGTTTTATTACTTTAAAACGTATTAGTAATATTGAAAACTTTTGAGAAAACATATTTCCACATCTTTGCCATTTTCCCTGTGGCCCTTGGGGCTGTTAAATCTTTTATAACATCTCTGATGGTCTCAAAAATCTATCTTCTCATAAGGGGTCAAAATTAAGTACTGGTGATTGTTGTGTTTTTTATTTTGTTTGGGGAACTCATTTCAGTTCATTGAAAGGGTGCCAATAATTGTGCTCAGGGATAAATTTTGTGGCTGTAGTTTTCATATTGATTATATTAACGCCAACACTGAATAATTTTGGGAAGCTTTGGGAAAATACTCTTATTACATACACTGATCAGCCATAATATTACGACCACCTGCTTAATATTCTTTAGGGGTCCTAATGCCACCAACATAGCTTTGACCTGTCAGGGCAAAGACAAAGAACATCTAATGGCATTCTTGATTGCAAAAGGGTCTCTGATACACATAGTTTAGCCGTGGATCCTTTGGGCGTATTGTGGGGTAGGGACTCTGTTGATCGGGCGTTTTTTTTTCCCACAGATGCCAAAGGATGCCATCAAATTGGATTTATTTATTTATTTTATTGTTGTGTTCTCTGAGTCCTTCCTAAGCAGTTTTTGTGGGATCCACTGCTGTCCTACTGGGGCGAGTTTCTATTGTAGGATAGTGTTGATCTGCAAAAATGTTTAGGTGGTTGACAAATGTCAAAGTAACACCCCTGTGAATGTCAGAATAAAGGTTTCCCCAGCAGAACATTGTGTCGTAACAAGATGAGCAGTGTCGGCGGTCTTAATGTTATGCCTGATTGGTGTAAAATTGGTTTATTTTCCTTTATTTCAGATCATTTTAAATGATGCGTTTACAGTTGAGGAGCATCTGCACTTCTGTGCAGATCTACTGTTAACCAAATTCACATTATTGCTTTATTTACATCTAATGTTGACAAACCTTTTTTTCTTCTTCCAATCTGTGTATTTGTACTATCTGTGTATGTGTATATACGACTCTGCAGGATGGCCCATACCTGACAAGTGCAGAACATCATTCTTCATCAGGGTATGTCTGATAACAATATAAACTGACATCCATATACAGAACATTTCTAAAAAGCTCCATAGAGAGACATCCTAAAAGCATTTTGCAGCTAAGCAGAGGTGTGACGAACAGATTTTATTCTTTTTTTTTAATCATTATTATTAGAGGCCCATAACCAAGTGTCGTAGTTTCATGACATTCTCTCTTTGATGACAGAGTGAAAACATTTTTATCTCTTAGTGTATGAGTCATCTTAAATCATCTTAATTCACAATAGAACATAAAAAACATTAAATTAACATTGAAATAAACATCTGTAAACTGAGGAGACCAGTTGGGAGACATTTGGGAGAGTAATGTTGTCCCATTCTCATCTGATATAGGACTCTAGCTGCTCAACAGTCCTGGGTCGTCCTTTTCGTATTTTTGCCCTCCATGATGTATCAAACGTTTTCACTTTGTGAAAGTTCCAGACTGCAGCCAGGATGACTCTTCTGCTACAAAGCCATGCTGTTGTAATAGATGCAGTATGCGGTTTATTATTATCTTGCTGAAACATGGGAGGTCTTCCCAGAAAAAGACGTCTGGATGGGAGCACATGTTACTTTAAAATCTGAATATACCTTTCAGTGTTGAGGGCGCTTTTTTCAGATGTGCAACTTGCCAAAGTCATTGACACTAATGCACCCCGAGACAATTGCTTCAGTCCATTTTAAATGAGCTACGGCCCAGAGAAAGTGGGAGCGTTCTGGATTATGTTAGCAAATGGCTTCTTCTTTGAATGACGGAGATTTAACCTACATTTGTGGATGGTGCAGTGAACAGACATGATTGTTTTTCCATGTCAAAATCCTGTTTGTGTATAATGTCATGTTGTCTGAGGGCCCAAAGATCACAGGCATCCAGTATAGATTTTTGGCTGTGCATTGTGGTGCACACAAAGATTTCTCTAGATTCTAAGAGACTTTGATGATCTTATTCATGTAGCTCATAAAGTCTGTGCAATTTTAAGTTGAGGAGCATTATTTTACATAGCTCCCCAATTTTTGGGGAATTGGGGTTGCACATACTAGAATTTGCCAACAATGTTTACGTTGCCTATACCCACAGATTAGTCAGTGACTTCATATACGTCTTGAACACAGTATTTGACATCTATGGCATTCTCAGGTCTTTTACAGCTAATGGCGAAGACAACCTGCAGCTTGTGGCAAATGGGAAGTTTGAGAAATTAAAGAGTCAGAGACGGGCCTCCTGTCAGAAGCCTGAGAGAGGTTCACATCAGTTTCAGCTGAGCATGCTCCAGGTGAACAAACGACATATAATAAACTGCATTAATCACCTGTTTTTTTTTTTTATATGAATTTACATCAGGAGATACTGGTTTTGAAAAGACCAAATATATTCTGATAATGTGCCTTTGTCTACATAGGTATCTGGCAGTGGGGACAATATGGTAGAATGTCAGTTGGAGACCCATAGCAACAAGATGGTGACATTCAAGTTTGATATTGAAGGAGATGCACCTGAGGACATAGCAGATTACATGGTAAACGTCTCATGCATTACAGTGTTTGCATTCATGCTTAAATGTCATCGCATAATTAAATATTTGGCATGTGGTTGCAGGTGGAGGAGGACTTTGTCCTTGATATAGAGAAAGAGAAATTTGTTGAGGAGCTTAGGGCAATTGTTAAGAAAGCCCAAGAAATTCTTCAGACACATTCATTGGTATGTTGACGTGCATCTGTCACCTCAGACTCGCTCATTTTTCTGTCTATATTGAATGATAATGGATTTGGATATTTTTCTCTCTGTCAGACTGGATCAGTTGATCAGCTACATGTGAGCACTCCTACTAGCTCAAGTGAGTTTATGAATATATAAATGAATATATTTTCTTATTTACAAAATGTTTCAGAATGGAAAAATGCTGTACATGCTAGAATTTATCTTGTAACACGTGATAAACCGTCTTTTTGGTTTCTCAGTGGACTCAGTGGCCTATTCTTCTCCAGTGGGACGCTGGCGCTTCTTTATCAACCAGACCATTCGTCATAGAGACTCTCTTTCCAGCCAGGGTGCAGTCACACCACCGCCCACTACAGATTCACGGATTCCACAATCTCCTCAAAGGGAGAAAGGTGAGCTCTATTTAACTCATTTTTAATGCCATGGCTTATTAACACTTCTAAACATAACAGAAATTAACTGTGATTTTCCTTGCTGGTGTAGAAAGTGAAGGATCCCAGAGTCTGGAGTCCTTGACCGGAAAGGCTTCTCCCCCAACCGCCCCTTCCTCCAACTCATCCCCAGTCTCCATTGTCTCAGCCCCTGTCTCTATTGCCCCCGCAACCACTGTGGTCCCTGTTCCTCAAACCACTCCCTCTGAAAGCATCTCTGGACCAGCCTCTTTCCCCCTCATTACCTCAAGTTGTCTTGAATTACCAGTACTCACTTCAACTTCTGCTGACCAAAATCCCAGTGCTCCTTCAACCACAGCAATACCTTGTGCCGCTAACATCCCCACTTTGTCCACTGCTCCTTCTGTTGTGTCCCTTTCACCAACAACCATTATTCCTGATAACCTAACCCGTCCTGTTACCAATGTTTGTTCCGCTGTAGCTCAAAATATAGCAGATACAGTGATCATTGCACCAAGATCTTATGTAGCAGCAGCTGACCTGTCTTCAGCCTCTGTTAATTCCCCTTCCCCTGCTGCGTTGATGTCTTCAGTCAGCCAACTTGGCATAGAGCAGCAGCAGACATTAAAGCAGGTGGCCACACCGGCTCCACTGGCACCACAGCCACAGCTACAGAATGCATCACAACAGCAGGCACCAGCAACACAACAACTGCAACAGTCAACAACACAACAGCTATCACAACATCAAGTCTATCAGGAGCAAATTCCGCTTCAGCAAGAACAAGCACCACAACAGTCTCTCCAGCAATTACAGCAACAGCAACTGATGCAAACACAAGTATCACTTCAGCAACAGCTGACTGAGGTGCAAGTGCTGCCTCAGCCAGGTCATGCAGATGTGTTACAAAATCCTGTGCCGCTCCATCAGTTTTTGCCCCTTCAGCAGACCCAACCACTGCTCACTCAACAGCAAACTTCGCAGTATGCCCCACAGTTGCTGCAACAGCCTCACTTTCAGCAGTTAGCGCAGCAGGTCATGGCACCTCATGCTGCAATGTTTCCCCAGCAGCAGCCTAACATCGATCAGCAGCAGCCGCAACAGGTTAATCTACAACAGACAATGCATTTAGAGCAGCTGCAGCAACAGCAACAGCAACAGCAACAGCAACATCAGCTGTTTATGGGTGTTGTAGCTCAAAGCCAAATGTTGCCCATGAGTCAACACCTTGTTCAACAGCAGACACAGCTAAATGTTAGCCCTGTACCTCAACAGCAGATTCTACAACAAATCCAAATGCCTGTTGAGCTGGTTCAACAACATTTGCAGTCACAGAAACAGCTGCAACACTCTGAGCAACAACAGGAAATGGTTAAAGCCATGCACACACCCCAGAGACAGCAGCAGTTTTCACTACAGAAGCAGTCCTCTTTACAGATGTCAGAGTCAGAGGCATCCACGGGAGAGACGAGTGTCACTGAGGACACAGGAAGCTATTCTGCCCCTTTTCATCCTTCATCTGACTCCTCTCTGCCGCCTCTCCATCTGAGCACTGCTGAAGCCCCCTTACCCAATTTCTCCCTGACAATGACACCATCCCCAGCTCAGCCTTCCTCTGTGGCCGAGTCAGACAGTGAAGGCCCCCCAAAAATTGAATTTGGTGACAACCGTATGAAGACTTTGGATGAAAAGCTGAGGAACTTGCTGTATCAAGAATATAGCAGTGGGGTAGCACTGGCTGGAGCTGCCTCCGTTCCTACATCAGCTGCCTCTGCAGGAGGTGATGAGTCATCTGAGCCACAGTCTCTCCACCACTTATCTTTTCCCCCACCTGCCTCTTCCTCAGATACTTCCCCCCATTCCTCATCCTCCACTACCTCCTGCACCACTTCCCGATCTTCTTCCACCTCTTCTGACCCAGAGAGAGATGGAGATGGAGAACAAGCTTCCTCAGAAGTGCCCAACCCTGTGCAGTCGGGCCCAGTAGACCAGCAGCCTGGCCCATCGCACCCTTCTGCTCCTGTCTCATCCACTGTGCCTACTTCTCTCCTCCCTCCAAGTCAGGATGACTCTGCAGGCTCCCAGCACCCACCTTTACCAGGAGAACCAACCATTCTTGTGAGTGAATACCGAGGATAACCTTTCCAGTAAATTCTCTCTTAGATATGTCTCTCACTATGCTGAAATAACTTTATTTTATGGTTTATGTTTCAGTGTGTAAATGTGACTCCACTCTGTTATCTTTCAGATGTCTGTGATTATTTGTCAAATTTAAATGTGAAGCATCTCTCCCTTTTACGTCTCATCTCCATACAGCCACTCTTAACTGTCTTAACTGTTCTAGGCTGTACCCCCATACTCTGACACCAGTGCCTCTGGAGATACTTCATGGTCCTCCAATCAGCACCCGATCCCCCTCCGGCATGGACAGCAGCAGCACAATGCAGGAGGTGGATATTTTGGCCTAAACCTGACATGTCCTAGTATCAGAAATCCTGTTAGCAAGAAATCCTGGACTCGAAAATTCAAAAACTGGGCATGCAAACTGCGCCACTCCGCCAGCTTGTTCAAGAAGCCCAGAGTCCAGCAAGGTAGCGTCCTCTTAGGGAGAGAGAGAGAGAGCGCGAGACTGAGAGAATGGGGTGTTGGGTCATGGACTTACATCTAATGTCTAATACTAGGTTAACATAGTAAAATAACTTTCTTAACCCTAAGAATTAATAAAGTTTAATGTTAATGGATGATAATGTTTACGACTAGACAATTATGTTCTGTATATTGTTATTTTACTTTAGTCTCCATGTGACGTCAGTGTTGACACCACTGCATACATTGCTGTTTGTATTTTTTTTATTTTACTAAATTTAATTTCCTTGCCAACTTTTTATTTTTATTTTTTTGCATGGGTTACTCAGAGGCGAGAACGTTGGCGAGTAGAGGAGGGTGGGAGATAGTCACAGTGTAGGAAGGGGTTGGCATCAAAAACCTGATGCCCTCCAGGTGCAGATGAGCTCTGGAGTTAAACCCAGCTGTGACTTGTGCCCAGGACATGTCCCTTCATAAGACACCTCCTTCACTGCCCCAAGCCTACAGTCACTGCCAACAGCATCCTCCTCACCTCCACCTGCTGGCTCAGTGTAGACAGCGCCGTGAAACTCACATCCTAAACAGATAAGATAGATGCGAAGTAGCTAAATTGATAAATGATCGGTTATCATTCAGAATACCTTTGCACTCTCTGTATACACATGTACAGCGTAGCATTACTTAATGAGGCTCTAATTTAGGATGTAGTTGAACGAGATGTAGCTATAGGGATAAACCTTTGTATTAAATATATTAAATATTTAGATTCTATTAATGAGATCGAGACCCTGTTTCCAAAGAAGTTGTGAATTCAGTGATTTACAAATCATCAAAAGCCTTTTTTTCTCATGTGCTCATTCTGAATTAGGTACCAGCTGTGATTGTGAATGAAGGGCAAAAAAAAAAGACTGGCAGAGTTGTTTAATGCTTCAAGAAGAAAAAGAATAATAATTAGGCTAACTGGCGCTGTTAAATTTTTCACAGCATAAGAATTCAAAGAATTTCAAAGAACTTTGTGAATATCGTCATCTGGGTAATTAAAAGCTTTAGATGATGCAGAAAAATGTGCTTTATCCTACTCGGGGTCACAGACAGGCTGGATCCAGTCTATCCCAGCCATCATAAAGTGAGATGCAGGTTACACCCTGGATAGGTGTGAGTCGATCACAAGGCCATCACTGACACAAACTCACACTCACTCCTATAGTCAATTTATGCTCACCAATTAACCTGTTTTTGGACAATAGGAGGAAGCTTAAGTTCCTAGAGAGAACCCACATTGGCATGGGCAGAATATGCAAACTCCACACAGAAACGTTAGCTTAGTTTCCTCGCACCCTATTGCTGCGAGGCGACTGTGCTAACGACCACTCCAGTGTGCAGCACCCAAACCACTGCATTCTGTTGCTATTCAAATTTTACCCAGTGCCCCAATTTTTTTGGAAACCGGGTTGTATACATTGTGTACATTAACTCAGGGTCTGCGAGGTACTGCCAGGCTTGTAAGTAGGTAGGCTTTTTACATGTGAGTTTTATCATGCTGTTAAAGTACTCCCCCCATTTTGCATGTATTTGTGTTTATATGTGTTACATGTGTAGCAGTAGCTTAGATCCTCTGCTACAAGAGCACATGCATGAGCATCTATGTTATGTTCTACACAAGTGACTAATAATGGACCATTATCTGTAAGTAACACCCATAACAGACTGCACATTTTATTTTATTTTCCTTTGATTATCTTGAATAATTCTTATTATTATCCATGTCCACAATTTGCTAATGTAGTAATCCTGAATGTCAGACACACTGACTAATATCACTGTTGATCTGGTTGGTCTCAAATGTGATAATGGGCTGTGTTGTCTCAGTGGGTCAGTTGTGTTTCAGTGAGAATGAAGAGTGGATGTGTGGGTGGGTGGGGTACACTGACATCTTGCATACTTTTAAATGTAATTACTACAGTTTTGTTTTTAATGCAACACGCTTTTACCACTCATCCCCACATGCCCAACAGACGTTTCTTTCGCATTGACTAAAAAAAAAAGTACATTGATTCTTCAGATTGTTGTTTAGACATTGGCATCCGCTCAACATAACATATGTCTACACATTTTAAAGACCTGCATGCAAAGCTGCTTAAGTTTTAATAGCTGATGATGTGCAACATTGATGAGTCATTTTTAACATGGTTTCTTTGTTTCCATGCCCCACGTTTGTCTGTGTGCACCTGTATGTCTCTGTGGTGTGCATTTTTCTGTGGTGTGCATTTTTCTGTGTTGCTTCTTTGTTCATCGATATTCATTTTACTCTCTTTGTACACGTGTGTCTGTGTTCTTGTCTCTATGTCCTTGCATCCCCTTTTTGTTTTTCATCCCTATCTCTTTATCAGAGAAACAATCAAGCGGTCTGGTTCTTGGAGATGAGAAGGAGGCGACACCACTAAATCCGCCTCAGTCCCGCACAGGGCGATTTCAGGTAGGACTAATACCCCTAATTTGATTTTAATCTTCTCTTTTTATCTGTCTGGGCATGCTTCTAAAATCCCCTGCATCTTCTGCTGTCAGGTAACTCGAGTGCCCCAGACCTCTCCCCCAAAAGATATGCCATCAGGTCACGGTAGCACTCACAGGAAAGTGGGCCGCTTCTCTGTAACCCAGGCTGAGACAAAGAAAGAGGACAGGCAGACTGACAGCTCGCCAGTGTCTCCTGATCTGGAAAGGGAGAGGAGGAAATCTCAAAGGACAAAGGAAGGGGACAGAGAAGAAAGTAAGAGAACCCCATCAATGGCCCACCTGTCTCGAGGTCTTGGGCACAGCCATTCACCACTGGGCAGCAGTGATGATGATGATGATGAGATTGAGCTAGAGGACGAAGAGCTGAGAAAAGAACTACACAAGCTCAAGGAGAAGTATGACGGTCACTCATTTTCTCTTTGTTCCACAGAGTCTCTATTTATATACAGTATAAAAGGAATCTCTTTTTTTGTAGGCACATCGGAGAGGTGGTTTATCTTCAGGCCCAGCAGAACAGAGAGCTTCAGGAACTTTATAGACAGCTTCGCTCTCTTAAAGACCAAAGACAGAGTCTGCCTGCTTCTCTCTCCCGAGCTGCTCCTCTTCCCGCAGCACCAGTCCTCTCTCCACGCAGGCCAAGGCCAGGCAAAACTAAGCTTCGGCCCCGGCCTCACTCTCACATGGACAATAATGGAGTAACTCACTCTGGTTAGTCTTTAAAGAATTTTTTCTTCTTCACATTTATCTATTACTTACTTTCTGCGTAACTATATCTTGTATGTCTCTTCCGCAGGGATTCAGCAGTCAAGTACTTTTTCAGGTGGCGAACAGGGAAGACTGGCGCCATTCCGTGACCCAGAGCATCGTACTTCACTTCTTGCTAAGAGAGGTAAAGCTTTGCCAGAATGGTGTTTAATCAATGCAACTTAAAATGAATGCCTGTCATTGGTACTAAGAGTGAGTTCATTCTTCCACAGATCACAGTCCCTCAAGGAAAAGCACATTCACAGATGAACTGCACAAGCTTGTTGATAATTGGACAAAGGAGATGGTGGGCCCTGTCCCGCCCAAGCCTTCTCTGAATCAAATCAAGCAGATTCAGCAGGTGCAGGAGTTGGGGGGCTGGAGCCAATCAGAGGTATGACAACACACTGTCATGGTCTTAATACCAAGCAAAAATAACCTGGTTATGTGTTCAGAAGATTGTTGTTCTTATAACTTAAATGCAGATTCTGATTTTGTCCTACCAAACACATCAGTGGCTCTATTCGATGTATATATCATATACTGCTGTTGTAAAGCAAAGGAAGACATTAGCATCAAGTTGTTTTTAACACCAAAAAGAAAAGATTTTAAAATATTCTGAATAGTTTCTGATGACAGACGTGTTTGAAGAGTCAACTGTACTGTTTTCCCTCAGCATTCATTAATATGATGTCTACAGGTGGCTCCACCAGGTTGGTTTCAAGCAGCACAACTGAACCCCCAGGCCCCCCCTTCCCCTGCAGGCTTGACAGTGGCAGCCTCTTCTCATTACACAGGTGGAGGAAGCCTGAGCACCATGCCCTCCTCGGGACCTCCGCCACCACAAACGCTTGTGGCTCAAGTGCCACAGATGCAGCAAAGTTTACACCACCCTCAGTCTCTCCCACTCCATCAGATGACCCATCAGCAGTCACCTCTCTGCCAGCAAATACCCCCGTCGCGGATGCAAGCTCCCATACAGTCACTATCACAGACGCAACCCCCCACTCAGCTCCCCCACTCACCACCACAAAGCCAACCGCTGCTGCCTTCCCAAATGCCCACATCGCCAGTGTCCACGGCCACGTCTCTGCTGCCTGGCACCGGCACCACTGTACCCATTGATAGCTCTGCTGCTACCGGGGGAGCATTTTGCTCCTGCTCCTCATCCTCTTCTACCTGTTGCTCATCTTGCTCAACTGCTGCTCTACCTTCCAGTGCCAAAATTCACCAAACAACCCCCACCTCTACTCTTCCTCTGGGACAGAAATGAAACCAAGTGAAGTGTGAGGTCAATATGAAGGTCTAAGAGATGGGTTTACATGCCGCAATTCCGACATCCCACCATTCCGACATGGGCCTCAAATTGTCGGAATGGCGACACTTAATTTTCATTTCAACCTCGCAAACCAACTATATAAATTATTATCAAAATACAGGTCTTAATGTAAATCAGGCAAGTCTGAAACATGTTAGATGAAGCAGAAACACAGTGTCAGTGAGCTGTCACAGTAACCAGCTGACAGAGTCCAGTCTTTTGCACGCTAGCATCATATGCAGCATTAATAATTGCAATTACAGACATCGAGGACAGCTCACGTGTGTCGGACTGCAAATAAAACCAATTTCATATATTAGGCAACCCAAAACGTATTATAATTATTATTTTTAGTAGTTTATTAGTTTTAAATCAATAAGTGAATAGTATTTGTCTGTGTTTGTCGCTCCTTTTTGTGTAATAAACTATTTGAATATCATTAATTTGATTTTGGAGTGCGTTTTGAAAATTACCACGGACTAAACATTGCCAGGATCTGACGGTATCCGACACACCGACATGACAGCTGTTACACGCACACATCAGATTTATCGTGAATCGTAACAACACAGCCCTTATGGATGGCTCCTGAGTGCCATCATCTTTTATTTTTTCCGAAATAAGCCCACATCCACCTGATCCTCCCCTCTGACTGTAGATTTGACCCTTAAATTATCATTCAGTATCAATTTAATATCATTCAAACATCACAAGCTTTGATGATTAACAGGCGGAGAGAGAGAGGGGGAGAGGCTTTAATTACGCTTTTAAAGACTATCACATCTGTACACATGTCTTAAAGCATGTAAAAAAAATGAACAGAAAGAAGGGACTGTTATCTGTTGAGTAACGCACATTTCATATGATGGAAAGCCTTGTCGGAATGGCGGGATGTCGGAATGGGTGTTGCCGCACAAGAGATGGATATACTTAGTGGGTCGGGACGTAAAGCTGATCCATTTGGAGTGTTAGTTGTGTGTATGTGTGAGACGGTTGTGACTGAAATGTATATATGGATTCCAGGGTGCTACTGGATGAGGTGGGAAATTAATGTGAAAGACCGATACAGTCAGGACAGATGTTTAGATGTCAAAATGTAAAAAAAAAAAAAGTCTTAAATATATGAGTGTGTGCATTTATGAGTGTGTGTGAGTGTTTATGGGACATTTGAGTACATATCACTTTGGATACAAGTCCTGTTTTTGTTTGCAAACCAACTCCTCTGTATCTGAAATCTCCCAAAGGAGAGACGAGAAGGACAAAATATTTGACAGTGTTGGCATTTTTGGTTGAATGCTTACAGTGAAAGGACTATCAATTTTAAAAGTGCAATTAGTAATGGTCATCGATATTGATTTATCTGTAAGGCTTAAAATATTTTTGTAGAGGCACAGTTTTTTTCATCACCTTTTAAAACTGTAGGCATACGGCACAATGTGTTTCAATGGGCAATGAAAAAAACAAAAAAAACAATAGCATGTTACACAGTTAAGCACGATAAATCTATCTGGCAACCCTCTTCTCTGCAGTGCAGCCAAACACGTTGTTTGCAATGTTGTGTACGGTACAGCATGTGCTTTGTAATGTTTTGTGTTCGTAACAGAAAACAGCCTGAATTAACATGATCAAATGAATTCATTATGTGATGTTAAGCTCGAAATATGCTATCTGTATTCAGTTAATATCCGAATACACTCAGCCCGAGACTGCATGACCTTATCACTAATTTGACTTGCCTGAGTGCAAACTGCTCGCTCCTGCTGTATATTCACGGAACTCACAGTTACTCTTTACTTCCCGCATAGTTGATAAGTCACGGGCACATTTGCTTTCAGTGTCACAGGCTTTCACATTTGACCCCCTTTGCTTTCGGTTTGAACTCTGCATATCAAAGTGTATCGGTGTCATGCTGAGGAGGAAGATGGGTGGGGAAAAAAAGAAAACTGCCAAGTTATTTTTAACGAGGGAAACCAAACTGAATTGGTTATTCCTGTGTTGCCTTTTAAAATTACTACATTGTTGTGCGTGTGGGTGTGTGTGTGTGTGTGTTTTTTCCCTGTGCTGCAAAGCTGTGATAGTCCCATGTTATATTGCATCACGGATTGCATCCCTTTTGTTTTTTTGCTTTCATTCAAACCAGCCATTCAGATTTCACCGTACTCAAACAAAAAGAGTGACAATTTGGTCATAGAGGTCGTATATTTACTGTTCAACAAGGTCCTCAGGTGCCTAGTTGTCCGCTTTCTTTGGTATTTTATTTTTTATTTTTATGGTCTTTGACCACAGGTTTTTAGTGTAACTGCATCCATCAAAAGCTGAATGTGGGCCATAGCTGTGCTGTACGCACGTTACTAAAAGTTTCATTCCTTTATTTCCCAACTCACTTCATTTGTTTCATTTTGTAGATGCAAGCGGAGTAATGTGTCAGCAGCAGATATATTACCTTCAAATGTTTTGGCTCATCAGTGCACTTCACCATAAAAACATGTTTGACTAATTACGGTCAAGCTTTAATGCATTTTTCGGTGTTGTAGTTAGCCTGTAGTCAACGCAGCAGTTCTGTGTTATAGAGTACAGAGATTGTGTGCCACAGACAACAGGAGTTTGCACAGTGTGGTAAGAACTGCTTCATGTGAGTCAAAGGCATAAAAACCACAATAGGCTAAGGAGGACTAGTTCATACTAAAGAGTATGGTTGTTGAGAGACTGCAGAATTTAGAGTATAAAAATTTCAGTTCTCTGTATTTGTTGCTTTTCAAGACTTCCTACATCTTCACAGGGATGTAGTTCATTAATAGTTAAGGTGAGACACCGTTTATGTCTGATACTAACATGTATCTAACAAGCTACAGCTTAACGATTATGGAGCTGACTTTGTCCTTGAAGTGTTACCAAAATGTTATCTAAAAGATAAAGATTATTTTTGTATTTTGGAATGGGGTTGTACAAATTGTAAAATTGTGTTCTCATCACTTTGAACCAGAGGTTATTTGGAATTAGAAAAGCACTGGTTTTCATCCCTGTTTACATGGGACTCCCTCTCCTGATATACCTCTGTGGGTACTGGTGGGCAAGCGTGATTTCTAAATGTTTTCAGATAAATTTTGGTCATTTGTGACCACACATTTTACCTTTTGAATAAATGATAATCTGGATAAAACATACAGAATTACACCAGCTGTCTTGCTGCGTTGCAGGTCTAATGTAATTAAAACAAATGAATGCAACAACATTCTGGGGAGTCCCAAAATGGCATGACTGAGAACCAATGATTAAAGTATATTTGGGCATAAAAAAAAAAAAAAACAGGAGAACTAAAGTTTGTTGCTGGTGATTTAGCCTCTGTAAATTGTAACTAATTCAGCTGTTGATTTTATTTATGTTTTGTAACTAATCAAAATAAATTATGTTCAACTTCAAATGACATTTTTTTTTACATTTTTATTTGCTGGCCATATTTAGCAAATGAGATGTGGAGACTCGAGTTGGCGCACCAAATTCTGACGCAAATAGGCTATGCAGAAGCATTTATTTGTTGCCTACTGTCAAACTACAGTTTCAGTTCAAATTTGAGAATACCATATTAGGGTCTCTGCTTTCATTTTATTCGGTTTTTGTCCTTCCAGAAAAGAATGAGATGAGATTTGGCAATTTTTACACAAGTTGCCCAAATAACAAGGACATGCGGGCACTTTCCAGTCATCCAGTTAAATGTTTTCTGGGATACATTTACAGGGTTTAAAAGATGTTCATAGAGACAGAGGAAAACTTTCTACGTGGAAAGACCAAGGAGCATAAGTCATACACGAACAGGGTGAAGATTTTGTCTACTAAACCTGGGGGATTCATGACGTTATGCAAACTTTGTAGGTCCAATGGAATAAAAGTTGTATGAATAAAATCATTCAAACAAAACTGACGTCTTTCATTTTATCCACTGAAAATATGAAATCAGGTCCTGAAAGCGGATTATCATGTTTGAATTAAATGCATAAAACCATTTGAAAATCTTGCCTTTGTAGAGACCAACTATGAGTCCTAGAATTCACAATTTTTTAATTAATTTAATTTTCGAATAAACCATGTTTGCAGAATGTGTCTCTGTGCTGTAATTTACATGTTACTTTTTAAACTAAATCTCAGATTCCGCATTCAAGTTCCCCAAGTTTTTTAAATATTTCTCCCCGTTTTCTTTTTTCTGAATACAACTCCATTTGAATGTCCGCAACTTTATTGTTCCTTCTACGACAGACAACGACGAACAACGGGCTGACGTTATTCCCTTTGAAATGGCGCTGATGCAGTTAAATACGCTGTTGTTTTTTGTTATGGTACTCGTTTAGGTGGCTGCAGGTTCTATCATTCGGGTCCATTGTTAACATCTGGACCTGGCCTTTATATTTGAGCATTACTGACTCGATAAACAAAATTATGGTGAAGCAAACTGTTAATAATTGACGTTGCATAATAAGGCCGCAGCTTCCCCCGAGCTTGCGTAGGGATTACAACCGCCTTTTAATGCTTGGCCTAGCCACAGAGCTACAGCTCGGTGAGTTGCAAGCGGTTAATGCCAGTTTAGCCAGCAGAAGTCTCCTTGGTTAGAAATAACCAATTGCACTAGCTTCATTAAACTTTTTTGCAACCCTTAAAACTTAAAGTTATTGCAAAAATGTTGTATAAGTTTAAACTTTCTTGAATATAGTGGTTTGCTAGCTACATCCTTTGCTAATTCGGCTAACGTTAGCTTACTTGCTATTCAAGTTGGAAAACGTTGCCACACAAAGTGTGTTTACAAACTGCCAGCTAACGTTACAATCTCTCAGTGTGCTAAGGTTAATGTTTTCATCTCCTCAGCAGAAGCAAACTTTCTCTGATTAAATTTAACGACGGGCATACGAAACAAGTTATTTCACTGTTTATTTCTATTTCTAAAACTTGACGATGTCACCCTATAACTTAATGCCATACAACCGAAAGGGAACACGTTTCGTTGTTAAGCTAACTGACTGCACTTGTAGTATGTTATGACAGGAGCTGGTTGTGATATAGCCATCTCTTAACGAATGAGCATGCAGAGTAGTTGCATTATTGTCATGTCCGATGGCCGGCTAATTACATTTTTTTTCTCACTTTTTATGTTTCAATAGGTTTTCAAGCGAATCCCTGCGGATATGTCTGTCATTAACGGGGATGTGGAAGTGAACTGAAATATCTAAAGTTCAGTTCAGTTGTAACATTATTGTTATTACGTTACTGATTAAGCCTTTACCTTTGCCGCATAGTATCTTCTGTTGAAGTCAGACTTGCATAATTTACAAAAGGATTCATTTAATTTTTTACACACACAATAGTCAATATGGCATCGGTGCCAGTGTACTGCTTGTGTCGCCTGCCATACGATGTGACACGCTTCATGATCGAGTGTGACATCTGTCAAGACTGGTTTCATGGAAGGTACGATATGTCTAGATGTTGTTGATTGTATTCTAGAGAGAGTCTCAAATATCATGTTGTGTTGTTCGTGATGTGCTATATAACGAGTATTGGACTTGTAAATCATTTAGCTCTTTGATTTGCAAAGTATTCTTTGTGTGATAGAAGTTTTTTTTTCTGTGTAGCTGTGTAGGAGTAGAGGAGGACAAAGCAGCTGAAATTGACTTGTACCACTGCCCGAACTGTCAGGTCACTCATGGGCCGTCTGTCAGTAAGTTTCCTATTTTTTCTATTTCTATTATTTCCATTATCACCTTTTAATGGATACTTCTAGTGGAGTTTGATATGAAACGCAGGGAACGAAAGCTGGGGATAGTAGTTTTGAGATTGCTTATTGAAGCCATTTTCAGCCTTGGCCATCAAGCTGCTGCTTCTTTACTCACGCATGTTTTGAGCATACATCTCTGAGGTTGTTGTGCTGTCATACTTTGTTTGTTGTTGTGAGAGGGCCTCTACCGATAGTTACTCTCTGTGTCTGTTGTCTCAGTGCGCAAACGTCGCGGAGCCAATAAGCACACAGAGGGAAGCACCGCTCGAGGAAGAGATCCAAGTCGGCCTGTTAAGACTGGCAGTCCACAGTTTGTAAGGGAGCTACGGAGTCGCACCTTCCCAAAGTAAGACCCCTGTCTAGCACTGGCAAAAGTTTGATATATACGTTTAAATATACAACAATGCTATCCAGGCAGTGATGTATTGAACACCACACACTGTTTTAGAGACTTAAAGTGAAATGGAAACATTAGGTTATTTTATTGTTACCGGTTTGTCTCTACTGATTGCATTATGTTGCACTATTTTTACTCTGTTGTAGATGTTGAGCAGTCTTTTCTTTTTTGTTTGAGAACGTGTCTTTTCATAGTAAAATTGTTGAATGTTCTTTGCTCAACATTTTCTTCATCAATCATAGTTCTTATATCCCTTGTTATGTGCCTGTTGCTGTTACAGTGCGGATGAAGTCCTGTTAAAGCCGTCAGGTGCACAGCTAACAGTTGAGTTTCTGGAAGAGCATTCATTCAGCGTTCCTGTCCTGGTGTTGAGGCGGGACGGCTTAGGCATGACCCTTCCTCCATCGTCGTTCGGCGTCACTGATGTAGAGCACTATATTGGTAATGTTTTTATTCATTAAACACTTGACTTGAACAAATTACTCTACTGTTCTTTCACTAAAACATAAAGATGTGAGCACGTCACTCCTATCTTGAACTCTCCTAAGCTGCTTTCAAAGAATTGGTTTTAAAATACTTCTTATTATTTTGAAAGCTATAAAAGGGCTGACTTGCTCCTATATATGCAAGTCAGCCTTACTGAAGGCTTACTGAATACACACCTGATAGACCCTTAAGATCATCAGTTAAGGTCTCCTCACCATACCGAGAATAAAGTTTAAATTGGATCGTGTTGTTTTCAGCTTTATGGTACTGCTCTCTGGAACTCTCAAGAACTCAAGTCTGCTTACAAGTGTGTTTTGTTTTAAAAGTTTACATTTTCGGTTGGGTTTAAAGCCTGTGTAAGATTTTAATGATTTATTCTTTTTTTTTTTTAAATATATTTATGTGGTCTTGTATGTTTTATGCAGTTCTTTTTATTTCTGCTTTCAAAATATGTACGCAGTGTTATCTTACTCTGTTTAAAGCACACTGAGTGTGCGCCTGACATTTGAAAAGCGCTATACAAATAAACTTGAATATTATGAGTTTTCAACATTTATTAGAGACATTACACTGTCACAAAACTTGTTGAATTACAGGTTCAGATAAAGAGATCGATGTGATTGATGTGTCTCGGCAATGTGATCTGAAGATGCGTTTGGGAGACTTTGTTGAATACTACAACAGCCCTAACAGAGACCGAGTGCTCAATGTGATCAGCCTGGAGTTCTCTGAGACCAGGTACACAAAGACAGGGATTTTACTGAGAGTTCAGTTTTCTCATTATTAATGTTATTAGAGTTGAATGTTGCTTCTCGATAAGATTTTGAAAAATATATCTCATCGTATATGGTGTGCTGTCCTGTGTTAATGACTAAAGGTATGTCTCGGACTTGTCGTAGGCTCTCAAACTTGGTGGAAACTCCCAAGATTGTGAGGAAACTCTCATGGGTGGAAAACCTTTGGCCTGAAGAGTCTGTGTTTGAGCGCCCCAATGTGCAGAAGTACTGTCTGATGGGGGTGAAAGATAGCTACACAGACTTTCACATAGACTTTGGAGGCACCTCAGTGTGGTATCATGTCCTGAGGGTGAGAGTAGAAATATTTTAAGTCTAGTTTGTGAGGTTTCAGTTCCCTTTTATGTACATTAAGCGGAGCTATTTTAACAGCTTTTCTCTCTCTCTCTCTCTCTCTCTCTGTTTACTCAGGGTGAGAAAATCTTCTACCTAATTTCTCCCACCCCAGCCAACCTGGCACTTTTTGAGCGGTGGAGTTCCTCGTCTACCCAGAATGAGATGTTCTTTGGAGACCAGGTTGATATGTGTTACAAGTGTTCTGTCAAACAAGGAAACACCTTGTTCATACCAACAGGTTTGTTGTTGTTATTTATCAGAAAAATGGTAAAATGATGACATACTGCAGTGTGTGTTTTCAGCAATTGCTGTAGAGGTTCTACTTAGCTTTGGAGAGCCAACACACAAGAGGGAAAACTGTTTAGTAATTTGCCTGATTTCATGTGGCCATTGTTTGAATCAAATAACACTTTTGTATGTTTCCAGGGTGGATTCATGCAGTGCTGACTCCAGTGGACTGCTTGGCCTTTGGAGGAAACTTCTTGCATAGTCTTAATATTGATATGCAGCTGAGGTTAGTTTGCTCAGGACTCTTGATATTATCTTAATATCATCTAATCGTAACACTTTTGACTGAATTATTCTTCATATTTGAACACCACTTGGGAATGTGACTTTCCTAAAGACTATAATGGCAAGCCAAAGTGAAAGGGCAATTAAACCATTGTTTTAGTGGATATTATTCTTAAAGCTGGTCATTTGTATCATCCACGACTAATCACAATTAGTTGATTAGACATTTGCTTGTCCTCGCATATTAAACTGATTCTACTGGCATTTACAGGCCATTGCATTCACTGTTTGGCACAGGAAAAGGGATCAAATTCATACTAGTTGGAAGCTTATGGATGTTAAATCCTTGGTTAGACCAGCTACTAATCTGGCCAATGGCAAGGTCATGAAGAGGCCGACGGTGGGAAATGAGAAGACGACTATTCATTCAGTGTAGATGGGAACTTATGTTTTGAACTGGAGTAAAGAATTGAATCTCTGTAAAAACAAGTCACCCCTAAATATGGAGCACGCCCATATTCAGACCATTATGTTATAAGTACTGAAACGGACAAGAATGAGCACACATTTAAGAGTTGTATTTTGATTTGTAAGGGATATTATACGTCTTATATTTCCTCTATGTTTACTTCAGTGAGTGTCATTTCAATGTTATGCATTTTCTGCTGTATTTACTTTGTTAATACCTTATTTTCATCCCAGGGGATAGTTTAATTCATAAGCAGCAGAACTAAGCTAAATCAAACGTATTTTTATTGACATTTCCTTAAAAGACAAAGATTTCTGCTGTCACACACAGGAAATAACAGAAGGTAACACAGGCACACCAAATCAGATGCTAAGAATGGCTGCTATTGTCCCCCCCATATAGTCCCATATAGGTGGTTGCTAGCCTTGGTGAGCTAGCTACTCGTCCTCAACATCTTGTGCCCTTGTGTGGCAGTAGCTGATCCAGCCGAATGAGCGGTGGACCTCATCTTCCTCTTCCCGCCTCTTTGTCACTAGCACCAACTTGTATCAATAGCCAGATTTGTTGCTGTGTGCGTGCAAGGTTATAGCCTCTTCAACCTTTTCAGTAATCTACATTGTATCCCTTTTACTGTGTAATCCATACAGCGCGGTGGAAACTCAAACATGAACGTGCAGAAGAACTTTTAGTGTATTTAGAGATGAACAGTAGTTAATGTCTGCTACATTTTGGTAATAACCATTATGTTCTGACTTTTCTCATGCTTTTGGTGTATGTGTCGGTATTTTCAGGGCATATGAAATAGAGAAAAGATTAAGCACAGCGGAGTTGTTCAGATTTCCCAACTTTGAGACTGTATGCTGGTATGCTGGGAAGCACCTTCTTGACACTTTCAGAGGTAAGGGATTTCAATCAGTTTTAGATTGTTCATTTTGTGTTTTCATGTGAGCTCACTGAATGGCAATTGTCTACTGTCATTTAAATTTTGTCTTGTTCTGATTTTAGGTTTGAGAGAAAATCGCAGGCACCCTGCCAGTTATCTCGTTCATGGAGCCAAGGCCCTGAACAATGCCTTCCGCGGCTGGACGCGTAAAGAGGTAAAATCTCACTTTTTTACTTTTCTAAAGCTCCACCTCACAAGTAGCCTTGATTGGTTGCTGCTGGTTCCTTCAAACAGTCTACATGGAACATACAGGAGGTCTTTCGAACCTTTCAGATGTGCTTCAGAGATTCGAAGCAGAAAACCTCATTCATAGGAGGAATGACTCATTTTGCTCATGTCATGGACGTGTTGAAAATGTTATAAACTTGATTTTTAGCGGTGGGTGACTCGAAGAGCTTATGCAGACTCCAATGCCTTCATGAGCCATTTCTGAGACGCTACAAATCTTTAGATATTCGTGAAGGACCTGCCCCTAGTACAAAAGAAAATTGGTGATTTAAAAACATTGAAGTCATTTCCCCTTATGAAATGCACACAAAGTAATTATTGTGGCTTATTGCATGTTCGTAGTTGAGTCTAAATGTAAGGTTCCCGCCTTACCTGCCTTAAAGTAGATTTGAAAAAGAAGGAAAGAAAATCATGCAGGAGTGACAAATGCAAACTGGAGATGTCTTTGCTTGAATTGTTTCAGGCTATTTCTGTTTAGAATATTGATACATACATGGCTGAAACCTTCAATATTTCCAAGCACCAATATGATAGATTGACGTCGATCTTCCAATTTAACTCCAGAAAGCAGAGAAGAATATTCGCCAATAATGTCAGTTTATGTCATTAAATGTATTTTATTATGCATTACAGCCATTACCATTAGTAATGATTGCAATATCAACAGTTATTTAAAGATACCATTCTGTTGGTCAAAACTTTGCTTAATATGTTAAAATGATTGATGGTTATCTTCCTGCTCTCAGGCCTTACAAGATCATGAATTGGAGATCCCAGAGACCATCAATACTCAGACACTAGTGAAGGACCTGGCTAAGGAGATTCGTCTGGTCGAGGTAAAAACTAGAAGTACTTCAAAAAAGACGAATAATAATTGTTTTGTCAAATTGGTATGTAGAAAAACTGTGCTTTGTTTTGTCAGGATATATTTCAACAGAACATTGGCCGCACTGGACCTCAGTTTCCTGGTGCATCACTCTCCAAAGCTCCATTGAGCTCCTCTCATAACTCTGGACGCCCCCCTGGAAAAAAGAAAGGACCCAAGCCCAAGGAGGTGTTAGGGGGTCTTGGGTCCCCAGGAACCAAAAAGAAGAATCAGAAGGGGGTTCTTAAAGCCGACGCAGGAGAACTCGACCTCATTGAGATCCATACTAAACATACACTCAAGAAATTACAACCTGGCAAATCCAAACACAAGAACAAGGTATGGAGTTTGCAAACATATTCAGTTTTTGCTTGTTTGTTTGAGTGCATGTGTAAGTTAATGTGTGATCATCGTGTGACTGTATTTACTTTATGCCCATCCAGTTGGAGCTGCCATTAGAGGAGTTTGAAGGAAAGCTAAATAAAAGCAAACTGAAACTTGTGCTTACCAATGGAAAGATACAAGGGTAAGCAATGAAGCCTTTGCCATATATTTTAGCTTTATCATCTTCTGAAAGTTTGGCTTTTTAACTGTTATTTGTTTGCTTTTAGTAAGAAAGATGGTAGCAGTAATGGCGCAGGAAGTGCTGGAAAGTACAAGCATCTTGCTACCGAGGGATCCAGTCTTTCTGACTTAGAAACTGAGGATGAGTTGCAGATTGACGAGACGCCCCCTCCACGACGTAAGCCTACTGGACCTAGCAAGAAAAAGAAACTAAGTGGTAAGAATTTGAATTCAAACAAAAATATACTTGCATATTTCATTTATTTGTTTTTTGTACCGCACACCTACTGTCAACTAACGATGTGTGAATGTTACCTTAGGTCTTCCAAGGAAGCTCCCAAGAGCCAAACCTTGTTCTGACCCGAATCGCATCAGGGAGCCAGGAGAAGTTGACTTTGACATTGAGGTGAGTTCGTATTTTGGACAGACCAATAATGACTCGTACAGCCAGTTCTGAATGTTGTCAGTAAGTAAGCCTCAGTGAACATGTCTCAAAGATATGCAGGATCCAGGCGCAAAGGTTTAATAACCAACACTGTTCTGGCTTTGAGTTCAGCTGTGTTATACTGTTGATCAAACATACCAAGTGTAAATTGTGTTTAAGTCATTCTAGCTCGTCCCACGTCATATTGACTTCATATTACCAGCTTTTTTTAAATCATTACTGTTTCCCCTGTAGAGCCTGATTGCACTGCCTGCTTTATGAGGATCATTTCCTCACAGCTACAAATTGTTATTTTCAAAATTGTTAGTTTGAATCAAACATTTTTATCAGCGAAAGCCTGTCAGACAGTGATTTGTCAGAACTGTTGTAGCTTACACAGCAAGAGTTTACCAGGAAGAGTCATGTCATGTACACCAGAATGTTAGTATTAGAGCTCTTGTCCAATAGTAATAGTCGCATGTTTGTGTATGTGGCTTCAGGAGGACTACACCACTGATGAAGAGGCACTGGCTGCCCATGGAGTGAAGAGTGGTGCAGGGGGCATCCTTGATTTATTAAAGGCCAGCAAGCAAGTAGCAGGCTTAGACTCTGCAGCACTCAGGTTAGATATCCCTTATCATCAGTGATTTCTTAGCCAGATGATGGTCTAAAATATAAGATGTTATATCAAAGTGTCAATTTTTATATAAAGTTTTTTTTTTCTTTTTTGTTGTTGTTGTTATTCATTTCTCAGTGAGGAAGCCCCAGCCTCTCCCAGCACTCGGGATGCCATCCAGGGTATGCTCTCCATGGCCAACCCCCCCTCCTCATCCTCCTCTTCCTCCTCTTCCTCTCCCTCATCTGTCTCTGGGGGCCTGACAGAGGGATTAGGGGTCGTTAAGGAAAAGGGTGGCAGGGCTGTGTGGGTGACCGGCGGTGTCAAGAAGACCGCAAATTCTGAGAAGAAGCCTGTTATCCAGCGGCCTGGAAAACGGCCAATAAAAAGGCCAGCCCGTCATCTGAGTGACGAAGAGAGTCCAGATGAGCAAGAGACACTAGGAACTTGTTTTAAGGACTCCGATTATGGTGAGCAATACAAGCACCATAACTATAGCTACTGCGGCTCAAATATATTTAAGTCAAAGCATGAATGTTTGTAAATGTAAAGTTATAGGGATCAATATTTTTTTAAGTTTACCCTTCCTTGGAGTCTGACGAGGAGGACCATGCCAACAAAACTAAGATGAAGCGGAAGAAAAACTGGGATGACACGCCATGGAGCCCAAAAGGTACATGGCTTGAATAAAGCAGCAGGACGGGTTTGATTTATTTTCTTTTAACCTTTGGAGTGGTTGATCTCTCAACAAGCCGTTTTCATTTACAGCGAGGGTGATGCCCACCCTTCCTAAGCAAGAACGACCAGCCAGGGAAGGTGCTAGAGTCGCCTCTGTAGAAACCGGCCTGGCAGCAGCTGCTGCTAAATTGGCCCAACAAGTGAGTTTGACAAGACAACACATTAGTCTTAGAAATATGTTCCCAGTGAAAAACTTTGAAAAAGTGACGAGTCTCGTGTTTGTATTTTGGTTATGATTCAGGAGCAGCAAAAGCCTGCCAAAAGGAAGTACACCAAAAAGCAGCGTCCTCCTGCTCCCGTTGTCACTCCTCCACCTGTTCAGACTGAGCCTGCCCCTCTCTCCCCAGCACCTGCTTCAGAGCCTGCAGCAGATGTCAGCCCAGAAAGGCGGATGGATTATTACTCTGCCAGTCTGTTAGACCATGAATACACAGCAGGACCAGGACCTTTTGGCCCCGGAGGCCCAAGGGGCAGCGGAGCCATGGCTCCTGGTGTATTCCTTACTTCTCGAAGACCTTCCCTGTCCCCTCAGAATAGCAGCTCTCATTCTGGTGCATCCCTTACTGGTTTAGCCAGCCAAGGGACAACAGCAGTTGGTCAAGGTAGGTGCAAATATTGACTGAGAGCAAATGTTAACAGAATTGTTTTTGTTTGTATTTCTTTAATGTCTTATTTCTTATTTTTCTCTTTTTATTTTAATTTAGGCAAACGCCCAAAGAAAGGACTTGCAACCGCAAAGCAGAGACTGGGAAAAATTCTGAAAATTCACCGCAATGGCAAACTTCTCTTGTGAGAGGTGTTAAAAACGTGGCTGAAAACATAGAAAGAATGAAGAAAAGGCCTATGTGAAGTAGGTCTGAAGGAAAAGGAGAGGATTATCTATATTTTTTACTTTGGACAAATTTGTTTACTGTTTTCACTTGTTATCAAACCTCATCATATCTTGTCCTTCACCAGTTTTTCTGCCCGACTCCTCTTACCTGTATGTGCATTGGAGCTTTTTCAGAGGCACATCTGTGACTTGATTCGAATCACTTTAATGCGCCAGAGGCACATTTATTATGGTGAATTATTTCTAAATGTCACAGATTTGACATTGCGCAAATATATTGCAAAAAACACGAATGCAGATTAAGCATAAATTGACAAAACCAAATAATTTCTTTTGTTAAGACTACTGTATATATGTAAAGACATTGTACCGATCACGATACGTTTTTAAAAGGGAAAGAAAATAGCCTTTTTTTACTTGTCAGGTAAAATGTAATGTATGTATAGCCCCAAATCCCATGCACTTATGTGCAAACTCTTAACTACGGTCTGTAGTTTTGTTATGCATGTAGCTGCCTTTTTATTTTATTTTATTTTTTGTTGTATGACGGCTGGTATTACAGTCTTTAAAACAGACAGTTGTTCAAAACTTCACTGTAAGTAAGAGAGTCAGCTACATGTGTGGTTCTTGGAGCTCTAAACATAACATTAGAAGTTTTCATTTGATTCCAAGACAACCATGATAGGATTTTATTTATTTCTTGCATATTTATTTAACAAGGCAGACCTTTTTTTTTTTTGTTTGTTTGTTTGTTTGTTTTTTTTTTTTTTTTTTTTTTTGCTTTTGTTTGTTTTAGCCTGTTTTAATGTAGCATGTTTTTGCCTCGCAGTCCTCATCGTCAGTGCTTCGGTTCTTTTCATCGACCTAAAGACTGCACCCGTTGCTTTGTTCGGATTTCTTTCGGTTTATGTTGTCCTTGTAAATATTTGTAACATCTGTAATTTATATAAATACATAGGAAAAGCAGAAAAAAAATACGAGAATAGTTCCCTGCATGTTTTGAGCCCCCAGTGTTGGCAACATTCTTGGGTAAGACGTAGAGATGTGCTTTATATCAGAACGTACTGGTCATAAAATGTCAGAGGAGGCGTCGATGTAAATGAGTAAAAACTTTGCGAAGGTGCAGAATATTGATATGTAAATATATGTTTTAATTTAATTTCTTTTATAGTTACAAATCTTTTGAATCTTTCATAACTTGTACATGATTCATTGCTGTACTTGAGAAACATGATAGTTCTTTTTTTATATTTGTATGCACTAAATGTAATGTTATGTTCATATTGTCTTTTTAGTGTAATGTTGGATGTGTACTGGAAAAAAAATTGGCCGTGATAAATTTCACCCATTTAGTTTTATATCAATTGTTCATACTTTGTTCTGTGTTTGCGTGTACCGTGTGTCTAAAACATGATGTGTTTTAATACAACCTGAACCAGATAAAATTTACCCTGGGCAAAATTTGTTTTTTCATGGAATTTTTTTTTTTTGGTACCACGAAAAACCTAAAGTGTGATTTGTGGGTAAAGTTAATGGTTTTGTTTTCACTACACTGAAGTCTATTGGAAAATTCAGGTTTCATAACTTTTAAAATGTTGAATGTAGGTTTTTTCTTCTTTTTTTTTTGAGATACTCAAATGAATGTGTTGTATGAAACACATCTACATTAATTTGTCTTGTTTTCATTGAAGTACTTTTTAAAAAGTATTTGTAGTGGAAACAAAATGGTTCTTTAAAGGGTAAGTATTGACTTCAGATTTTCGGTCCTCAGGTTTTTTTCTTTTGTATGAATTACTGTAATATTTTTATATAAAATATGATTCCATTGCTAAATTTTAGATGCAACTTACTGTGTTCAAGGTGGGTGATCAGATTTGTTATTAAAATGTTTCATCCTTATTGTCTTGAGTTTGAATACACTAAACATTAAACTATATTTGTCATAAAGCCTGAAGAATTTGGCTGTGTACTTTAGTGTGCACATTGAATCATGAGGTTGAAAAAGGAAAAACGAGTAAATAGGTAGCCGGAATGTCCGCATCTAAATGAAAACACAAGCATTGTCTTTTTTTTTTTTTTTTTAACAATTGCAAGGGAGTGCCCTGGGTAAACGCCGATAGCAGGTATTCTCGCGAGATCCAAACTACCGTACCACACTAGTGCAAGATGGAGAAGTAGATGTAACGCATTCGAGGTAAGCAGAAAGGCTTATTCCAATCTGTTGGTGCGGGGTTTTGGCTATCTCGTGTCAGACTTTAAAGCGTATCAAGTTTCAATGATAACTCGCGTTCGTGGTTGGAGCCGAAATCACTATATGGTATCTTTTTAAGGGAAAAGTATGGATCTTCTGCAGTGTAAACCGCCATTTTTAATTTAGCCATGATCTCACGGATAGAGCATTGTGCGCAGCTCTCAGTGCTAGCTAGTTAGCTCTCTTGAAGCCCTCAAACATACCCGCCGCACACATACACACGCTGATGTTCAGTGTGTATAGGTATGTGTGCCTCCACACAAGTCAAAGCCTGACCGTCGTTCCATGGACACTCACCGTCAACGGTAATAACGAAACAAGTAACCGGTAACGTTAAAATCTGTTTACGGTCAGAAATGAGACTTTTCGTGATGTGCTAACGTTATCCGTCGACACTGAATGAATTCGAAGTGACAAACGTTAGCTTTAAGTGCTAGAAAATCTAGCAAACGTCATGTAATTAGCCATTAACTTTGCTAACGTTATAGCGAACACTAGCTGGAACTGCGTAGGTCCGTACTTCTAAAGCCCTGGCAAAGTTATTTGATCTGTTACGGTTACAGTTAACAAGCTAACTTGGAAACGAATCGATGTTACTTATACTGGATATTGTCCTCAGACTTTGTATTTATTGTGTAGGATATGATAATCCAACAATAAGTAACGTCAGTTGCCCACAAAAAATGCTGATGCACTGTTTTTGAATTAAATCTGGCACGTCGAGAGTAGCCTCATACTGTCAAATAGAATTATGATTGGCTGACATTTAGACATACGTTTTTTGAGAGCATGTAGTGATAGCCCTAGTTGTTTTGCTTTAAATTCACAAACCAGTTAATTAGTTACACCTGTTCAGCTGCTTGTTCAAGCAAATATTAATCAGCCAATCACATGGCAGTAACTCAGAGGTATGTTACCTGTACAAGAAGAAGCTGCTGAAGTTGGAGCCAAAACAACATGAGGAGGAAGAAGGGTGTTTGTTTTTTTTAGTTTTTTTTTTTACTTTAGATTTTGTTGGTGCCAGGCTGTCTAATATAAGTATTTTGGAAACTTAAGACTCACTGGGATTTTCAAACATTAAAAAAAAAAACAGATTGGCGCCCAGATTAAGAGCATCTCTGAATACACAAAACCAAGAGTCCTTGAAGCAGATGGGTCATCGCAAGAGAGGGTGACACTCGCTCAAACATGTCCGCTAAGAACAGAAAACTATAGGCGATCGTGGGAATGCTCCCTCCAAAATTAGACAGTAGTTGATTTGGAAAACAAAAATAACACATGGGTTTGTATTGATGGATTTCTTCTACAGCATTCAGATGGTGAAATTGAAATTCTTTGCAAGCGTGTAAAACCATAGATCCATTCTGCCTCATGTCAACATCTTAGGTGGCGTGCGGCACTAGTAAGGCAATTAAATCCCACAGCCTACTTGAGTACTGTTGCTGACCATATTGGGTACTTTTACGAAGACGGTGGTCACATTAGGCATCTTTCATTGGGATGGTGTGTAATGTCGGCAGAGCTGTTATCATCCCGCACCGATTTATTGAACGTGATGATGAACACCGCAATCAAATGTTATCCACTTTCACCAGATTTGAATCAAGTACCGCACCTTTGGGGTGTTGTGGAATGGAGTATTTGCATCATAAATGAGCACCACACAAATCTGCAGTAACTCCAGAGGCTAGTATGTAAATATCAATCACTATATCAGAGAAATGTTTCCCAATACCTTGTTGAATCCTGCTATGAACAATTAAAGCATTAATGGCAACAGGCTGTCCACTGATGATGTTAAAAGGGCTGCTCATAATTTGACATTTCTCACTTTACAGTCAAGTTCACTGACCTGAAACAAGACATGTACAGTTGAGTAGCGTTGCTACGTGAAAGACCAATACTTTTGGGTGTCTTGTTAGTTCAGTTTTGATTTGTTACTACTGCAGACCACTTTGTGTAATTTATGCGGCATATTCTTCAATTACAGATAACAAAGAAGTCAAAACAAGAGGTTTTAGAAAGAGGCATCTTGCATTTTAAGTAGAAACCATTTTGATGCTAGAGCTTGAAAGGTGCAGGATTGAGAAAGTCTATCAGGTAGACAAGTGTCTTTGTTTTGAAGTAAATCAAAAGATTAACCATGCTACTTGAGTTCTGCTTCCCTAATGCATTGATAGGCATAATCTCACGATTAATTGTAAAATTTTTCGTTTCAAGAGTAAAATATTACAGCTGCCAATTCGTCACCCGTGTTCTCTGCTAAACCTAATTTAATTTTTTATTATATTTCCAGATTGTGTGAAGAAACTGCTTGGAAAATCAAGGATGAGGACGGTGGAGCTGTTGAACCAAAGCAGCTTCTGGTATGTACTGCTGACATATTCTCTTCATTGAGGTAAATGGATTTGGAAAAAAAAAAAAACATTCATACACAAGGGACAAAGTTATTTGCAGGCAGCATCAACCCCATAATAGGACTGCAAGTTAACTGCTGAATATAGTTAAAATCTCAAATTATGCTCCAGAAAGAATTAAGAAAACCTTCTTTTAGATGTTGAGTTGGGCTTTATCAGATATATTGTTTAGCAAGGCAAATGCTTTCAAATGACCAAAGTGTAACAGGAATTGCAATTTTATGCAAACTTGTTGGCAGACATGTAGTTTAATTTCATTATATATATATATAATGAAATTAAACTACAAAATAATGTAATTTAAAATAAAATGAAATGGCATATTCAGCTAATCACAATGAAATACATTAGTCTCTTATACACTTGGCACCTGGTGATTGTTTCTGGTTGTTCTGAAGATTTCTCCGTGTCAGCAATGAGGAGAGATGGATGCAGCAAAAGATTCTTGATAAAATTGTCACATTCCTTAAAAACTCATTACTGTAAATGAGAAAACATCCTGCTTGACGTTTCTTAGCTTTCAACACTGTCTAAATACAGTTTTTCGGCTTTTATATTTACTGCAAATATTTCAATAGCAATTATAGTATTAAATTGTAAAGTATTGGTTTAAGTCGTGAACTGAAAACGTGACTCATCAGAGATGATAAATAATGGCACAGCCTTGTATGTGTATGTGTGTGTATATATATTATAATATATATATATAGCCTTAACAATGTGCTCCAGTGTGAATGAATATGAACATAATGTGCTAAATTTGCTTTTGTGAACGTTTTGGAAGTATTTGTTTGAATGACTTTTTTTTTTTTTTTTTTCTCTACCGTTTAAAATCAGCAGCATATTAGTTATTTGGGAGATGTGTATAGGAACATTGTGAGGTCCACCGTTGTTTTACCTTAAAGAGACTCGTGAGGATGGTGATGAGGAATTATGTTGTGATATTCTCTGTTGTTCCAATGCTTTTGCACGTTTGCTGGGTTGATGGACCGTAGAGCTGCATAATGTGTGAAGGTGATGCATTTCACAGAGGTCCGTTGCCCCATTTTAATACGCAACGATACAAACAGCAGTGGCTACTCTTTCCGAGCAGTAACGTTATTCACTTTTTGCACACTACCCGGAGTCATGATGACTGTGCCAACAGCTAATGCCTATGAACTATGGAAATAGGCGCGGATACAGTTGTACACCGGACGGATGGACCCACTTCTTATTTGACTCGATAACCGTCAATTTACTCGAACGAAAATTAAAAGCAAAACCCGCAGTGTCACGTTAGACCAATCCGACAATGATTCAGCGAGTTATAATGCATTTCTGCTTGCTGCTTGACCAACGGTAGCTAGCTTGCTGGCTAGCGCGTGCCCCTACTGTGTAGCTGTTAAATCGGGGACACCGAACCTTACGAAGCAACGCTATATTTTCCAGGTATTTTACACATCGCTATGTCACTGTCGCTCCTCGCTAAGGGCTGTTTACAGTTTCGTTTCTTGTTAGAGCGGGGACGACGCAGGAGTGGGGCTTCTTTTGCGGCCTACGGAACACCGACCTAAATTAGTCAAGAGTCCGGTCTGGAGAAGGCGGTGAATCGGTGAGATCCGGTTTGACAGCTGTAGCACTAATGATCCTATCTGGTTTTTATTTTTGATTGGTTACATTCTACGTGCTGGTTGTTAACACACGCGACTTGTGTGTGACTTGGTTGACTTTTACAAGGCAGAGTGAGTTGCTATTTCGAGGGAAGCTCGTTTGCTAATGTTACCGGTTGCTAAGTGTTAGCTGGTCAGGGGTTAACAACATCTTCGCAGCAAACGTTATCGACCGATTTCATCGCTACGTTGAGCTTCCCTGTGTGTCTGGTTTTGTTAGACGTGTTGATAGCCAGTCTAAAGACTAACCCATGTCGTTTGGGACTTGTAACTGGAATTCAGCCTGTGAATAACGACATGTTAACATTGGGTAAATAACATTTTGCTGCTAGCTATGGTGACGTTAGCCTGTTAGCGAGGTAGTTGTAACTCTAGCCTATTAGCGTCATGTCCAACAGAGTTGGTGACGGTCACTTATATAGTTGGTTTATATATTGTTTAACTCAAATCTTATGTGAGTTTGTCAAATGTTAGACAGATGTTTCAGGTCAATGGATGGAGTCCAGCCTAATTTGATTAACTTCGTGTCGCATGTTGCTCGCTAGCTGCTGGCTAATGCTCTTCGTCGATCTGCTTTGTGCTGACCATACGTCTCGTAAATTAAGCAAATGTATTAACGTAATCACACATTAATAGATGTTTGTGACCAGTTATTTGATAGCTACTTAACGTGTTTGAAGAAAAAGCCGATAATCAACCCCCTTTGCTTATTCATTCCGTGCTTTGTAAAATTTTGAAACTGGTGATTGTGTTTTATGATTAAAAAAATATATATATATACCAATTTATATAACCCATTATGACCTGAGTGTTGGTAAAATGAAGTTTTATCTGTAGAATTTCAGTATATCGTTTCTATCACACAAGGTCTGTTTGGTATTATCATAGTGTGTATGACACTAGCTGGTTTGATGTAAACTATTGTTTTGCAGGTAATGTGACTAGAACATGCTGTGAAGTGGGTATTGCCAAATAAATTTCTGTAAGTATCAAGTTTTCAAGCTAAGATTTGATTTAGAATTATTCATTCTGTATCTCAATGACTCTGGTGCTTAAATATATAAGTAACAGATCCCATCTCTAGGTAGCTCTGTATTGAAATAGAATATTCAGCATTATGTGTTTTTTTGTGTTTTATCTTTTGTTAAAAGGAGCAGCAAATAGAGATTATCGACAATGAAGGTCGACAGAAGCAAGTTAAAGAAAACTCCTACGGAAGCTGTAAGTATGCATATTACTTGCCTTGTGGTTTTTTTGTGTGTGTGTTTAGCCTCACTTGTGCCAAATTTTTACACAATTGGAGTACAAGCTTACTTTTTTTTCTTCTTTTATTTAACAGATTTTCTTACTTGATTTGTTTTTTAAATTTAGGGTTTACAATCACCTTTTTACCTGCCAACCTAAAGAGGGGCTTTCTTCCTTTCTTTTTCTCTTTCTGTTTATCATGACAAGTTTACTGTGGCTTCTACAATTTCTTTGTTTCAGAGTTATATTAAGGCTGTACTTCCTGTTGATGCTTTGCAATAAAAGTCATAAGATTAGTAATCACTTGAGCAGTTGCAAGACATATTTGGTTAGCACAACAGTAACTTAGCTCTTTGACTCCTGAGATTATAATTGTGATGCGATCATAGAACTGGAGGAGTTAAACTATTGTTACGCTTCATTAGAATCTGACTGTTGAATTGAATATTTCCATATGATGACACATCTCAGTAGAAATTGGCAATGGTTTCGACCAGCTCTTAAACCCTTTGGAACATATTGTTTGCAGCTGAGATGAGTTTAATTAAATAACTGGGTAGTTTTTAGCATCTTGGTAAATCACAGTGCTGTGAAAGAGTGCTGTACTTTAAATTTTATTGAAGAAGAGATATCAGTGTCCATGAATACTACTTGACTGTATATTTTGTGCTCCTTCTGAACCAACAGCCGGCTGACTGTAGGATACTAATAGAGAAGCTCAAGGCGTGTAGTGATGAACAACTGCTGGTTGAACTGCAACACATCAAGACCTGGAATATTGGCAAGGTGAGGCCCTGAGTATTTTCTGATACACATACTCTGACTGGGATTGTGTTGCGAAAAGTATACTCTGTATACCCCAATTTGTTGGAAGTTTTCTTCTTTTCCTCCCATCTTTTATGAATAAGTATTTGCACGTCAGCATTTCCAAATAGTGTTCTCACAAACATTGAAAATGGCTAAATGTCTTGCTCACACGTTTCTCAACAAATCAGTGTAAACATAGGTTAACAGTGAGCATGAAACGGTACATCAATCATTACTTGCTGATGTACACTAATCAGTATTATTGCTCAAGCGACAATGCTGGAAGTCAGCTTTTATAATTGCAGTTTCTGACGAATCATTATAAATACAGGGTGATCACAACACAAACTATGCAGTGTAACAGGGATATTTTGAATAAGGACCACAACGGTTTTGATTAGCCTTTTTTCTTTTTCTTTTTATGGAAAATGTAGAGTTCAAACATATTTGATCTTTACTTTATCTGTGACTGTATTGTTTCTATATTTATTTAATATTGCTCCGCTCTTTTTCCCTCATCAACAGTGTGAGCTCTACCATTGGGTGGATCTGCTGGATCGCTTTGATGGAATTCTGTGTGATGCAGGCCAGACTGTGGAGAATATGTCATGGCTGCTAGTTTGTGACCGTCCAGACAATGGACAGCTCAAAGCCTTGCTTTTGGCAGTGCTCAACTTCACAGCTCTGCTCATTGAGTATAGCTTCTCTAGGCATCTCTACAGCTCCATAGAGGTAGGCTAGTTTGTCCTCACTGTTGTAATCTCCACTATGGTTTGTCATTGTTATAACTTGATACCTTTTTCTTTATTTCCCACTCTCATCCCTTTACAGCACTTAACCACCTTGTTAGCATCATGTGACATGCAAGTGGTCCTGTCTGTGCTGAACCTGCTCTATGTGTTCAGTAAGCGCTCCAACTATATCACAAGACTTGGATCTGATAAAAGGACACCTCTTCTGGCTCGTCTACAACACCTGGCTGAGGTTTATTGAATGCTTCTGTTTTCCTATAGCCACGATTTAAGGTTTTTCTCCAGTTAAAAAAAAAAGAGTTGTGTTGTTTAGTCTCTTTGTTTGCCTCTGCAGAGCTGGGGAGGGAAAGAAAATGGCTTTGGTCTGGCTGAATGCTGCAGGGATCTGGCTATGATGGTAAGCAGTTAACTACTGCTATTGGAGCATTAGTTTAGTTGTTTTTTTTTTGTTTTTTTTGTTTTTTCAATAAAGACTATTTAGTTATATTAATTCCACAGTTTTTTTTGTTGTTGTTGTTTTTTTAAACTATCTCTACTCCACTGCCCCTGATGTTTCATGAGCAGAAGTATCCTCCCAGTGCCACCACCTTGCACTTTGAGTTTTACGCTGAACCGGGCCCAGAGGTCAAAGTAGAAAGGAAGGTAAAGGTGTAAACATTTAGTTAAGCAATCATAATGTAATAGAAACTATGACATTTTTTGGACTACTGTTTTTGTCACTCAACTTTTTTTCTAAAATTTTCCAATTGTTTATATACCCAACAGACAAGTAGTAACACACTACATTATATCCACATCGAGCAGCTTGACAAGGTACAGTCTGATAAGAATTGTCATTGATTGTAAAGTAATGACACCGTTGGTTCCTGCCCTTTCACATGATATTCTATGTCTTATAGATTTCAGAAAGTCCATCTGAGATCATGGAGTCGCTGACAGTGATGTACAACATCCCTAAAGACAAGCAGACCCTACTGTTCACACATATTCGTCTGGCCCATGGTTTCTCAAATCACAAAAAGAGGTTGCAAGCCGTGCAGGCCCGACTGCATGCCATTTCCATACTGGGTGAGTAGAGGCTTTCGGTCTTTGATGAAATTCTGTGAAAAAGTTGTCTATTTTCTGATGATTTCTTTTTTTCTGTTTCTTTTCAGTGTATTCCAACGCACTCCAAGAGTCGGCCAACAGTATTCTGTATAATGGCTTGATAGAGGAGCTAGTGGATGTCTTACAGATTACAGACAAACAGCTTGTGGTATGAAATTAGTTTTCTTTTTTCTTTTCTTTTTTTTTCACATGATTATCTCATTGAACATATGTGCCACTTCAGCAGTGGCATTGTATCTGTAAAATGGGCAGAGACACCAAAATTGCTTTTTTTGTGTGTATATGTTCATCATTATAAAAGTAGCGAGATCAATTACCACCATATATTTTTGTTCTTTCTGAAATATAATTTATTTTATTTGTCAGGATATTAAGGCAGCATCTTTGCGCACTTTAACTTCAATTGTCCATTTGGAGAGGACACCAAAGCTTTCCAACATTATCGACTGCACTGGCACAGCATCCTATCATGGCTTCTTGCCTGTATTGGTGCGCAACTGTATACAGGCGATGATTGGTGAGAATGAATGTACTATTTTTTTAGTGTGAAACTTAATTAAATGATACTCCAGAAAATAGGAGGAGTACGATGGAATTTTGTTTTGTTTTTCTTAGATCCACTAATGGAACCTTACCCACACCAGTTTGCCACAGCACTGTTCTCATTCCTTTACCACCTGGCTAGCTACGATGCTGGCGGGGAAGCCCTTGTCTCCTGTGGCATGATGGAAGCGCTTCTGAAGGTATAACCAAATCCTACAATTCCTGTGTTTATTTATTTATTTTTTATCCAGAAACATAATTTATTTTCTGTGTTTTACCTGATAGGTGATCAAGTTCTTGGGTGATGAGCAGGATCAGATCACCTTTGTGACACGAGCAGTTCGGGTTGTGGACCTCATCACCAACCTTGACATGGCTGCCTTTCAGTCCCACAGCGGCCTTTCAATTTTCATCTCCAGGCTAGAGGTGGGTTTTGCGCATGCAGTTTTTTGTTTTTCCATTCCTGATGCCACTGCACAGTCGTTTATTTGAATCTTGAAGCATTAACTCATTCCTTTCTCCATCTCTATCTTTTACATAGCATGAGGTAGACTTGTCACGGAAAGAGTGCCCTTTTGTCATCAAACCAAAGATCCAGAGGCCCAGTGCAACTGTGGAGTCTGAGGACATGGACACAGACATGGAGAGTATGTTTAAAACATGGAATATTCTCACCTTCCATCATTTAATTTCTTGTGCACTTTGATAGTAGAACCTTTGCTCTCAATATGATGTAAATTTAATAATGGGGGAGGGAGAAAATGGCAAGTGGCAGTTTCACATTTGAAATGCCAGATGAGAACTGTCGGCCTGGTTTCTTCTGACAGACAGGCCATGTTCACTCAGATAAGTGCAGTGTTGTGGTGAGCAGAAAAGCATGTCAGAAGAACAATAACAAAAGCAACTTTGAGATTGATGTGCATCAACAGAGCAGACTGGAAAAATGTATTTGAATCTCAACATGTTCTTTGGTCTGTCAAAGAGCTGCTCAAACAAAATTCATGATGAATTTATGGCCCTATCGGCCCTGTGTAAATGGCTCCAGTTGGAGGAGATGTATTGGTGTGTGGGATATTTTTTAGTACACTTGGGCCATATATCAATTGTTTGAATGCCACGGCCATAAATTCACCACATTACATGCTAAAGTTATTGTGGTTTCATGAACAGAACAAGGAGCACTGTATGTTTTTCTGGCCTCCCCAGTCACCAAATCTATTTCCAGCAAAAAAAATTCTTGGACACAGGGTTCCCTGCGTGAATGTTCATTAAATGTATCCCGTGTAATTTTGAGATGCAAACATGTCAACATGTACTGGAACATCTTGCTCCATGAGTCCAGGGCAAAGTGACTTTTAATATGATGCTCCTGAGGTGTTTTATCAATGCTTATAAAGGCTCTGATATATTTTTAAGTTCTACGCCTTTTTGCTTGTATTGCCAAGTTATAACCCCCCCCCGGTTTGTTTTTGCTGATTTGCTAACACAATGGATTCCCACAGTGTCGGAGGTTTCAATGGAGAGCAGCCCTGGACCATCAACTTCTTCTGCTTCTAGACCAGAGTCGGACCACCGAGCACAGAGCAGTTCTGCTAATACACCCCGTGCAGGTACACAAATGGCAGGCACACAAAACACAAATATATTATGCTCACGTCTGAACGTCTCTGAAAATATCTTTATAGGTATGCAGTGTATCCCCCAGAGGGCAGCTCTGTTGAAGTCAATGCTAAACTTCTTAAAGAAAGCCATCCAGGACCCTGCTTTTTCTGATGGCATCCGCCATGGTGAGTCATTGTTATCCACTCACTTGTTGCATTAACAAAATATTGTGTATTTAAATCAATGTTCATGGGCATTTTCCTAAACTGTTTCCTGAAGATCTGTAAAATTCAGTATGCATATGTCTGCTGTTAATATGTATTTGGCACCTTCCTTTTTTGTGTTCTTCAGTAATGGATGGGTCCTTGCCTACCTCACTCAAGCACATCATCAGTAATGCAGAATATTATGGCCCTTCACTGTTCCTCTTGGGTGAGCATTAGAGCTTAAAAGTCTGCTTTTTAGTTGAGCTTTCTCTTAATCATCGAGATGCCAACTTTGTTATGTTTGCTTAGATGTATGAAGTTAATGTTGCTGTTTTAACTTTTTCTTCATTTATTGAAATTTCCTTTTCTTCCTCTGTGCCCCTAGCAACAGAGGTGGTGACGGTTTTTGTGTTCCAGGAGCCATCCCTGCTCTCCTCCCTGCAGGATAATGGTCTTACTGATGTCATGCTGCATGCTCTGCTCATCAAAGATGTGAGTTCCCTGCAGTGCCTTTTTCTTTTTTCTTTAGAGTCAATAGAGACCACCTTAGAGCTGGGTTTCTTACTCAATTTAGATATGGATTGACAATGAAATGGTGTTTACCTTGTGTCCACATCTTGAATACTATACACCCTGTCAATTCCAGATGTATCAAACAAAGCTCAAAAGTACAAGATGGGTTAAAAAGGCCAGCTTCCATTTTGTATGGTTAAATGGATTCCAGACAACACTACTAAAAAGCACAGGTTGACAAAGGGTCTTTAAGCAGACAAAAGGTAATCCATCATATTGTTTGTCAGGTTCCTGCTACTCGCGAGGTGCTTGGATCTCTACCCAATGTGTTCAGTGCCCTCTGCCTGAATGCCAGAGGCCTGCACTCTTTCGTTCAGTGCCAGCCCTTTGAGCGCCTCTTCAAAGTGCTTTTGTCCCCCGACTATCTGCCTGCAATGCGACGGCGCCGTAGCTCTGACCCTTTGGGTGAGTTGATCTTTTTATTGCCTATATTCACCTGTTCTCCGGTGGAACATATTTGAATAGAAGCCCCGTTATGTTTTGTTTGCTTTAGGTGACACTGCTTCTAACTTGGGCAGTGCTGTGGATGAGCTCATGAGGCACCAACCCACTTTGAAGACAGATGCTACTACTGCCATTATTAAGGTAGTGTCATTTTATTTTATTTTTATGTAGCATTCTTTCAAGCTTTACCAAAAAAAATTTGCAGAGTCATTCAAGCTAATTTACTGTTGCAGTTGCTGGAGGAGATCTGCAACTTAGGTCGAGCCCCAGAATATATCTGCCAGAAACCATCTATTCAGAAAGCAGATGGCACTGTGGCTGTGCCACCAGCACGCTCCAGCCATGCTGCCGAAGAAGCTTCAAGCGAAGATGAAGAAGAAGAGGAGGCCCTCCATACATTCACCCAGCAGCAGGGGGAACCAGAGAGCAACAGACAGTCAGTGCCACTTGAACTGTATGACGCTGAGTTCATAACACATTCGAACAGAACATCAACTCTTTACAAAACATCTCGACAGTATTTTATGTATTCAATAGTTGGTTGACATTATATGTTAATTTTTATTTATTTAATATTTTTTGCAGGGTGGTTGGCACTGAAGAACGCATACCCATTCCTCTGATGGACTATATTCTGAATGTGGTGAGTTCTGATTCTTCAGTTGGATTAATATTTTTTTGGTTATACGGTGAAATGAGATCACAGTACTGAATTCTAACTACATCATTGTCATTTTTAGAAGAGTTGAGGAATAATTTGTAACAAGTCAATTGCTATAGAAAAATATTTAGAAAATGTAATCTGTCAAACTCATGAAATTTGTAATTGTTGTTGGGGGGGACTGAGGGTCAAAACTACTGTTAAAATGCAAAGATAGGGATGTGAACAGTGAGTGACTGTACCTATACAAAAATATCATTGACTCTTAAGACTAAAAAAAGTGCGATGGCACATTAGTGTGGACCGTTTATATTTGTCTAGCTTCAACGAATTGCTTCATGTGCACCATTCACGCAGACACTCCTACTGCACTTCTTAGTCTATGTAGAATTTCCAGCCTTTCTTCCTCTACAGTCAAACGCCATTGACCGTATCGGAGGGGGTTGAATGTAGGGTTAAAATGCTGACCATCCAGTTGGGGGACGATCGTCCTACCTAAGGCCACTTATGTATGATTTTAGACTTATAGACTTATAAACTGATGTCTGCCATCAATACAATGTCAACTGAATTAAAACCATGAAAAAATGAATTGAAGTACACATTTTCTTTTCGCTATTGTTGATATGGGTATATTGCAACACGTGTTATGTGAAATGTCTCGAGCCATGACTCAAAATTTTGCTGATTTGTCAGTGCAGTCATAACTTTGCTATGCACATGTTTTCCAGATGAAGTTTGTAGAATCCATATTAAGCAACAACACCACAGATGATCATTGTCAGGAGTTTGTCAACCAGAAGGGGTTGCTGCCTTTGGTTTCTATTCTGGGCCTGCCCAACTTGCCCATTGACTTCCCCACCTCGGCAGCCTGCCAAGCTGTGGCTGGTGTCTGCAAATCCATACTGGTGAGCACAAAAGAAGAATCACTGGTACAATGTTTATTATATTGTACTTTTTTTTTTTTTTTCTTTGAATGGCCACATGAACAGGTCATATGTTTTTTGGGTTACCACATTTGGCAAGAAAGCTAATTTTAATATACAATTCCTGTCGCCCCCCCCCCCCCCCCACCCCACCTCATCACCCTAAATTCTTCACTTTAGACACTTTCACATGAGCCTAAGGTACTTCAGGAGGGCTTGTGTCAGCTGGACAGTATTCTTGCATCTCTGGAGCCACTCCACCGACCAATTGAGGTGCCTGGTGGGTCTGTGCTTCTTAGAGAACTGGCTAACGCAGGCCACGTCACCGATGCCACGCTGTCCGCTCGTGCTACACCACTCCTACATGCTCTCACCGCAGCCCATGCCTACATCCTCATGTTTGTCCATACTTGCAGAGTTGGACAGGTAAATATCGATGTATTTTCTTGAGTAAACTTTACAGGTTGTGACCTTATTTTAGTTGCTGATGCTTATAGGCTAGCTTTTCTGTGAGCCTTTTCATTTTCTTTCTTTTACAAAATAGTTATAAAGAAAGAAGATGCATAATACAAAAGATTGTTTTTTAGTTGCACCTAATTATTTGCCACCTTGTTTTTTTTTTTTTTGCTCTTATAAATACCACCTTTTAATATAGATTGGTTCATGTGTGTCTTTTAGGTTTGTTGTTTTTGCATATTTTACTGTTTATAACTACCGTCAGTGTTACTATTCTTTTAATGATCTCTTATGTTTAAGCACTGTAGTGTTCAGAATTACCATAACATCAAGTTTTGATATATTTTATTCCTGACTTTTCCTGATATGCGATACTCATACACTGGGTTCAAGTTGTAAATAAGATAATCAGCAAGGGGCTGATGACCACCAAGAATTGTGTATAGATATATTTTTTCCAAGCTGTGGAAGAAGTTTTAGATTCAGTATTGATGTCCAGGCTGTAATTGTTTCTGTTCTTTAACAGAGTGAGATCAGAGCTATCTCAGTAAACCAGTGGGGCTCCCAGCTGGGGTTGAGTGTTCTAAACAAGCTCAGTCAACTTTACTGCTCTCTCGTATGGGAGAGCACTGTGCTGTTGTCCCTATGCACTCCCAACAGGTTAGTCTCTTATTCTTTACTCCCTTTTTTTCTTAGATTACAACTGGCTGTGGTCCTTTTTAACTCTTTTTTGCTTGTGCCCAACAGTCTGCCTCCAGGATGTGAGTTTGGCCAGGCTGACATGCAGAAGCTGGTGCCCAAAGAGGAGAAGCCATCTGGCAGCACTGCTGCAACAGCAGCCTCTAGCTCCAAGAAAACTGGTAATTTAAACATTTAACTTTGTTTAACAATGGCCTTATCTTAAAACCCTCCACCAAACTCATTCTTGTCTACTTAAATTCAGCAGATACCGATGCTGTGTCTGTGGAGTCATCTGCTGGTGGTCTGTTGGAAGGAATGGGTCTAGATGGGGACACCTTGGCTCCCATGGAAACGGATGAACCCTCCACATCAGACCCTAAGGCAAAGTCCAAACTTACCCCAGCCATGGCCACTCGCATCAAACAGATAAAACCCCTACTCTCTGGTGAGAGCATTTCTTTGGCACTCGCAAAATTTTTTAAAATAAAGTTCAGATTTTGAGAGATTCTTCCGCCCCCTACACAATAAACCTTTAAACCTTTAATTTATTTTCTCGCTAAACTAAACTTTGTTCATTTGCAGCTTCATCTAGGCTAGGTAGAGCTCTGGCTGAACTCTTTGGCCTCCTAGTAAAGTTATGTGTAGGCTCCCCAGTGCGGCAACGCCGCTCCCACCATGCCACAAGCACAGGAACCACCCCTACACCTGCTGCCCGGGCCACTGCTTCTGCCCTCACCAAGCTTCTGACCAAGGGTCTAAGTTGGCAGCCCCCACCTTACACTCCCACACCTCGATTTAGGTAAGAGAAGACCGCTGCCAGTGTGACTGTTCACTTTGTATGTTGAACCATATTAAATGTTCTTTGTTTTTCCTGGCAGACTGACCTTCTTCATCTGCTCAGTGGGTTTTACATCTCCCATGCTGTTTGATGAGCGGAAGTACCCATACCACCTCATGCTGCAAAAGTTCTTTTGCTCTGGGGGACACGATGCCTTGTTTGAGTAAGATCCATGATATGTTGACATCAAAAAGAGTATTTTGTCTTGATGGGTTATGTGATATAATTCTGATGATCTGATCAGTATGATTAAAATATTACTTTTTTTTTTGTTTCTCTAAATTGATCAATAAATATTGTTTCCAAAAATAATTGAAGTAAAGGTTTGTTATGGTTCTGCTGTACATTGGTTAGTGCTGGTAAAAAGATGATTCCTGTCACAGTAATCTATTAGCAGACAGTGGTGATGGCTCCGGGGGACAGAACTAACATACTATACTTATTTTTGAGCTTGTGTAAATGTGATAGCAGGACGACAGACTATAGCCTTGTGTATGCTCATTGGAAGGATTACGCTACCTTTTGAAGTGGTGGAAAATTTAGACGTTTCCTCTTTGTGAGCATAGATGGAATTCTTGCTTAAACCAATATTTTAAGCCTTTTGAAAAGTTTCAACAGGATTTTCACTGGTTCCATTGCTTTTGTGCAGGACTTTTAACTGGGCCTTGTCAATGGGTGGAAAGGTCCCTGTGTCTGAGGGCCTGGAGCATGCTGATCTCCCAGATGGGACGGGGGAGTTCCTGGATGCCTGGTTAATGCTGGTGGAGAAGATGGTTAATCCAAGCACTGTGCTGGACTCGCCCCACTCCTTGCCTGCTAAAATGCCGGGAGTCACACCCACCATGCCCCAGTTCAGTGCCCTTCGCTTCCTTATAGTCACCCAGAAGGTCAGTATTTGCCAGGGATGGAATTGCTAAATTTCCCAGATTGATTCTCAGCTACGTAAACAATCAATATTTTATTAATCATTCAAAATGAATGACCTGAATGTGGTGTACAGGCTAAGAATGACAAATTAACTCAACTCCAGAGTACATAAGACTTTAATAAACCAAGTGAACTCGCAAAATAACTTTGTTCAAAACTTAGCTTCTGTCACTTTTGAATTTATCAAATCACAGCAAACTCCCGGGGAACGAGAAGGCAATAAATTGATCAGATGTTTTATACCTCCCCGTAATGGACTTCGGTCTATTTATAAAAAAAAGAAAAAGCATATTTTTTCTACGTGAAGGAAGAGAATTGTTCGTTGCTCACCGTTGCTGCTCAGCTTGAAATCTGAAATTTGATTTTGTTTTTTTGTTTGTTTTGTTTGTTTGTTTTTTCTGTTCTGCAATTATCAGGTTTAAAAAAAAATAATAATAAATCACTAAAAATGTGGTGGTTTTTTTTTCTTCAGCGGGGATGAAAGTAGAAGGATTTTCTATTAATTTTGTAACACATTCTCTCTTGCATGAAGGCTGCATTCACCTGCATCCGCAGTCTGTGGAATAGGAAGCCACTGAAGGTGTATGGAGGCAGGATGGCTGAATCCATGCTGGCCATCCTCTGTCACATATTAAGAGGCGAGCCTGTTATCCAGGAGCGTCTGGCTAAGGAACGAGAGGGGACTGTGCGTCCAGATGATGAAGCAGCCCCCACTAGCACTTTGGGACCCAGCGGACCCCCAGCAGGATCCTCAACAGGGGGAGAAGCACCAGCAGTTAGTGGAACGCCCTCTACTGGGCCAGCAGGAGGACCAGCTGATGAATCGACCAATTCTACTCCTCGACGTGAGCCCCAGGTTAACCAGGCTCAGCTCACACAGGTATGTGAGAAAGCATACTGCCACTTTAGCATCTTCCTCAGCTGCGTGTTGTTGTGGGTTGGTATTATGTGGGACGTCTTGCACACGCTCTGTCATAACTGGCCTTTCATTTTGGGTTAAATCCCTCCATCCCTGATATTCTGCATGCACTGAATCTTGGGCCACCATTTGTTTTATGACAGGGAAGATGCAGAGGGAGAGAGAATCACGCACAGGTCCGCCAGCAGCATCTCCAGCAGGTATAAGAAGATGTCAGAGAGGGGTAGAAGTTGAGACAAGAGGTAGTGACAGGAAGAGTTTAAAAGAGGAGAGGGAGGACTAATCAAAAACTGACTGTGTCGCAACCCTTTTATACCAAACGGCAAGAAACAGCAGAGCGAGAGCAAAGGAACGTTATGTCTCCTCATATAATCGATGCTGGACCAAAAAAAAAAACATGTTGACGGGGTCTGGGCATTATACAGTAAAAAAGATGAGAAGCTTGACAGATGTTGAGACATTCCTGATGTGCCAGTTGTCAGCTTGATGTATTTGGGCCAATAGAAGACTTGGAACAGATGATTCGATTCTTCTTCTTCTTTTTTTTTTTTTTTTTTAAGTGTTGTGAAGGGAAAAGTTTTATTGGATTTTTTGTAGATAATTGGGATACTTTGTGTGGAGGCCCTTTTGTCATGGAAAATACTGGAAGATAAGTAGTCTCCTTTTAGCAGGCGTCTTTCACTTTCCATCGCCTTACTTGACTCTCAAACCTTTTTGTTGCTGAATTTTCCCCACCTGTTTTCCATATGTTTTTTCTATATATCTTTTTATAGTCATGTGAAAACAATACTTTTGTGTGTGGTATTTTAGCTGATGGATATGGGTTTCTCAAGAGAACATGCCATGGAAGCTTTACTGAACACCAGCACCATGGAGCAGGCCACAGAGTACCTACTCACACATCCTCCTCCCCTTCTTGGTGGGGCTGTAAGGGTAAGGTGTTGTACTTGTGAACACATAAATAATTATATTCGTCAAAGGTTTTCTTGACCTAAAGTCAGGCAGTTAATATTGTTGTTGTCATCCCAACAAGGACTTGACCATGTCTGAGGAGGACCAGATGATGAGAGCAATCGCCATGTCACTTGGACAAGAGGTCAGCATGGAGCAACGCTCTGATTCACCTGAGGTTTGTCATTTTTATCGCTCAGTTATGAAAAAGAAGAAAAAACCAGCGGCATGACTTAAAACATTTGTTGTTCGAAGAAACTTAAATAATTAACATGTAACCACAGGCACATTGAGTTGCCTGTGGTATGAAATGTGCTATATAAATAAAGATTTATTGATTGATTGATAACATTTAGCCAAGCAGCTGTTGAGATCATTTTGTTTTCCCTGTTTCAGGAAGCAGCACGTCGACGTGAGGAGGACGACAGGAGAGCCAGGGAGCGGGCAGAAGAGGAGGAGGCACGCTGCTTGGAGCGCTTCATGGAAGCTGAGCCTCTGGACCCCCAGGAGCTACATACCTTCACTGATTCCATGCTGCCTGGCTGCTTCCATCTTTTAGATGAGCTGCCTGACACAGTCTACAGACTGTGTGACCTGCTGATGACTGCCATCAAGAGGAGTGGCCCCGAGTACAGGGACCTCATCCTCGGCCAAGTTGTCCAACAGGTAAGTGGAAGTAACAAAGGTTTTGATGTTAGTTCTTTTTTTTTTTTGTGTGTGTGTGTGTTTTTATTACATTTCCAATGTCCTTGCCAGCCTGATTGTGCCTCTTTTATTTGTGTGTGTATAGGTGTGGGAGGCTGCGGATGTACTGATTAAGGCAGCCGAGCCCCTGACTACCAGTGACACAAAGACAGTGTCTGAGTGGACCAGACAGATGGCAACGCTGCCACAGGCCTCCAAGCTAGCAACACGAATTCTGCTGCTCACATTGCTGTTCGAGGTACCCAGAAATAAAGTTCTCTAACCATAAGATGCATAGAGGGTCAAATGATTTTGGCAGGTGGTTATCAATGCATTTTGTACAATGGTTTATTTTCTGTTTTGAAGGAATTGAAGCTATTGGGTGCCAGAGTGGTGGAGAGCAGTGGGATTCTTGATTTGCTAATCAAGCTCCTTGAAGTTGTGCAGCCTTGTCTGCAAGCAGCTAAAGAACACAAAGACATCCAGACACCAAAGTGAGTTTTCCACAGACCTTTTATTTGAAAATTATTTACCAGATTTTAATCAAAAGAACCATAACATGCAAGTTATGAAGTTTTGTTCATTATTTGAAAAAAAAAAAAAAAAAAAATGTTTCCTTTCTTTTTTTTCACAGATGGATCACACCAGTGCTGTTGATTATTGACTTCTATGAAAAGATGGCAGTCTCTTCAAAACGAAGGGAACAAATGAACAAGGTAAAAACAAATGAAAGCTGTAGATTACAAACTGTTAAAGGTGGACGCTTACGTATTTATTAAAAGAAGCTTGAGAGGGAAGTAAATTTATTTATTTAATTTTTTTTTTTTTGTACATTGACCGAGACGGCAAATAATTTAACCTTGTCGTCTTTCTTTAGCCCCTTGTCCACATGTTCAGTTCTTTTGGTTTTATTTTTGTTTATACAATATTGTTTGTATGAATAGAACCTTGTTAAGTCTATATTACATTTTTGTTGTCTGGCATGAAGAGTTCTTGCTTGAACTTTCTGCATTAGATTGGAAGTTATTCACGCTTGCTGCTGCTCTTTTGCAACGTTTATTAATTGTCTCTGTTGGCCTTTAGTATCTGCAGCCCAATGGAAATAACTGGCGATGGTTTGATGACCGCTCAGGCCGTTGGTGTAGCTACAGTGCATCTAACAACAGCACTATTGACTCAGCATGGAGGGCTGGGGAGAGCAGTGTCCGCTTCACAGCTGGACGGCGAAGATACACTGTACTGTTTAACACTATGGTGCAGGTATACACATGCGTTTCCCTCCGCTTGCAAAGAATATATGTGCATGTGATTTGTGGCTGCTTGTCTTACACTTTGCCATGTCCTGAGTCCTTGACTAAAAACACTATTTTGTACAGGTAAATGAAGAGACTGGTAATAGAAGGCCGGTGATGTTGACTGTACAGAGAGTGCCTCGCGTTCCCAAGCCTTCCAAGACTGGTAGCGTTCCTGACTCTGAGAGAGAGGAGGGAGAAAGAGGCAAAGTAGAAGAAAGCCAGGTAGACCTGGACTCAGGGGCACCAGTGGAGATAAGTACATCTAAGGACGATTCCAGCCAGCTGAAGGAGACCCCCTCTGGACCCTCGTCTTCTCTGGAGTCTGACTATTCTCAGGGAGCTGACATTGTTGTCAAAGGCCTCACCGAGGACATGACCACTGTTCTTATTCGGGCCTGTGTCAGTATGATAAGTGTCCCTGTTGACCCTGATACACTTCATGCCACGCTGCGTCTTTGTTTACGTCTTACACGCAACCACCACTATGCAATGATGTTTGCTGAGCTGAAGAGTACACGGATGATTCTGGGGCTGACACAGAGTTCTGGCTTCAATGGCTTCACTCCGCTTGTCACTCTGCTGTTCAGACACATCATAGAAGATCCGGCCACACTACGGCACACCATGGAGAAGGTTGGTATACTGTGATAATCTTCTTATAAACCTCGCTGTTTATGAAAATGCAGACGGCTTGTTTATTTTAGACCATTGTGTGTTTTGTGCCAGAAATGGCACTTTCTGATTTGCACTTAAAGTTATTTTCCCACTATTAAACCAATCTCTTAATACGTTTCCAAAGGTGGTGCGTTCAGCTGTGACGAGCGGAGCAGGTAGCACCACCTCAGGAGTGGTGTCAGGCAGCCTCGGTTCTAGAGAAATCAATTATATCCTCCGTGTGTTGGGTCCTGCTGCCTGTCGCAACCCTGAGTGTTTTATTGAAACAGCCAGCAATTGTATCCGCATTGCACTGCCTGCACCCCGCGGAGCTGGAACAAGTGAGTTCCATTTTAGATGTCTGAAGAAAAGTTGATTAGAAGTTAATTCAAAGGGGAATTACTTTTGATTGGATTGGAAATAAATTTTTAGTGTTTTTTTTTTTTTGTTTGTTTGTTTGTTTTTTTTTAGTAATTTTTTTTTTTCTCTACAGCATCCGATGACGAGTATGAGAACCTTCGAATTAAGGGACCCAACGCTGTACAGCTTGTGAAGACAACCCCCCTGAAACTGTCTCCCTTACCCTCTATCCCTGACACTATTAAGGAGGTCATCTATGACATGCTCAATGCCCTGGCTGCCTACCATGCTCCTGAAGAACGTAAGACATTTTGATAAAATCCTGAAAACTATTGGTGGTAGGCGCTTATATTTAGTTATGCTGGATTAAGCCATTTCAGCATTTCAGAGAAAAATGTATTTGTCTGTGTGTCACAGCTGAGCGTACAGAAGAACGTGCCGTAGCTGTACCTGGTGGTCAAGACCTGTGCCAGATTCTGCAGGATGTCGGCGATGACGTTTACCAGCAGTACCGGCTCACCAGGCAGGGAAGTGACTTTGACTCCCAGTCAGCATTCCATATCAATGTGAGTTTCAGTGACGAGTCGTCATGTATAATCTAGATTTTTGAAAAATGGCATTTGCTGTTTGTTTTGTTTTTTTCAATAACGGGGCTGCATCTCTTCCACCCAGGCTCAAGTGTTTGCTGCTGATGGAGGTGTGGCCGAGTCTTCCCAATCTGGCACACCTCAAGGAGAAGGTGAGATAAAGATGTGCAAATTAACTGAACATATCAATCCTTCTTTTACCTCTCATCATATTAATGAATTGCAATGAAAAACAGTGATGTTGTCAGACTGACAACGCACTTGTCATAGTTTTTATTCTTTACAGTTAAATTGAGATGAAGGGTAATTAGATAATTTTTATTTTCACTGCAAAATAAAAAAAATCACAAAGAAGCTGAAAACGTGCTTCCGAACAAATGTAATATTTATTTTTTTTAGAAATGACCTGAAGCTTGTGAGTCTTATCGTCTTCTGCCAATGTCCTCAGCTTCCACACCAGAAGAGATGCGGGAGGAGAAAAAAGAACAAGAAGGAGAGAAGGGAACAAGCTCGGATGAAAGTAAAGCGGCTAAAGTAAAGGCAAGCAAGCCTCTTATGCCTACATCTACCATCCTGAGACTACTGGCTGAACTGGTGCGCTCCTATGTGGGCATCGCCACGCTAATCACCTCCTACTGCTACACCGCTGGACAGTCTGAGCTTATAAAGGAGGTGGGCAGCTTATTGAGATCCTTTCTGCTTTTCACTCCAATGTACTTTTTAGTCTTTAAATGAGATAATTATTTGTTGTATTCTCACAGGATTGCAGTGTTCTAGCCTTTGTGCTCGATCACTTGCTGCCTCACACCCAGAACTCGGAGGATAAGGACACCCCTGCCTTGGCACGTCTCTTCCTAGCCAGCCTGGCAGCTGCCGGCACAGGCACTGATGCCCAGGTGGCCCTGGTGAATGAGGTAAAGGCTGCCCTTAGTCGAGCACTGGGGATGACGGAAGGCGCAGAAAAACATGCCAGGTAAATGACAGTTTAATACATGGAACAATCTGATATCAGTACTGTAATAGCTGATTAGTCAGGTTTAGTTTGTCAGCACAAACCCATTTTAATTCTTGGCTGACTTTTTGTTTTTTCTTTAACAGGCTTCAGGCAGTGATGTGCATTATCAGCACCATCATGGAATCGTGTCCTTCCACATCCAGTTTCTATAGCACAGCAGCGGCCAAGGCACAACATAATGGGATGAATAATATCATCAGGCTCTTTCTTAAGAAAGGGCTGGTTAATGACTTGGCCCGTGTGCCTCACAGCTTGGATTTGTCCAGGTAAACAAGTACACTATTCATTGATTATTTTATTTTATTTTTTCCAAATAAAAGCTAACTTTGAAATAGTTGGTTAAATATAAGTCGTGTAAATCTTGCGTTTCCCTGTCTTTGGAGCTTTGGGTCCACATATATCCCTGCCAGCAAGTGGAATAAAATGGAGAAGACAACTTTGTCTTTGGCATTGGTACAGAGACTTGTTATAAACAGGGATAGATGCACATGGAAACTCGAAACAAGATTTTTCTTAGGAAATTAGTAACCCTGAGTTTTTGAATGATTGGTAATAATCAAGTTTAATTAATCACATTTATTAATTGGTTACTATTATAAAAACTGTTACATCTGTGGTATTGGTTTTTGAATGATTGAATAAACTAATCTAACTAAACCTATCAAAAATATAGTGACTGAGCCATATCCATATTTAATTTAGTTTTATCGCGTAATCAAATAGCTTTTGCTAAATGGTTATTATTTAGGTTGTAAAGATCTCTTAATTATTCTTCCTTTAGTCCCAACATGGCCAACACTGTGAATGCTGCACTTAAGCCTCTGGAGACTCTGTCACGCATTGTTAACCAGCCCAGCAGTCTATTTGGGGGCAAAGGAGGTTCCAGCAAGAGCAAGACAGAACATGACACGGTGGGCACTGCCAGGGACAACAACAGCAACGCACAGGACCAAGGTATCAACAAAAGACAGATGACGAATCTCAACACTCGACTGGTTAGTCCACATGTATCTGTTGCTGATGTGTTGTTTGTTCCAGGAGACTCTGGTGAGGCAGAGCCAGTGGATGGCAGCCACAGGGTCCAGGGCACAGACAATGACCTGATGGATGGAGAAACGGAGGGAGACACAGTGGTTATTGCGGGTCAGCCAGAGGTTCTGAGCACACAGGCTATGCAGGTCAGTTACCAGTGTATCACACATTGATTCTTTCCCATAGCTGCTCACATAGGCGCCGATTCTGTGTGCTTCGGATCCCGAGCAGCCACGTGTGCCAGGCAGCCTACACATGTCATTGATTTGCTAATGACCACTCCGCTACCTATTAACGCATTGCGTTGTGATGTCAGATAAACTGCCAAAAAGGCTGGATGGCAACTTGCTGTTCAACTAGCATAGTGGTTGATTTAGCCAACAAAATGAACAAATTTGTCACAAAAATATCCACCGACCCGACACCGTCTTCCAGTGAGAACTCTACTGTGTCATCGACCGAGGACAGTAGCAGTGTAGATGTTAGGCATAAAAAAGGTCGGACTTTTCAAGCTAGCTGGAAAGGTAAATACCCATGGATAGACTTCAAACCTCACAAAATACTTTGTTTTTTGCAGCATTGGACTGTCGGATTGTGGATTTTGTTTTTCCTTTGTCTTCATTGGAGCCTTTTGCATTAGGTTACATTGACATTAACTTCTCGTATGCATCACCAGTGTGTAGACTGTGTGTGTTTGTGAAAGAGAGCGTGTGTGTGTGTGTGTGTGTGTGTGTGTGTGTGTGTGTGGGCGCGTGTGTCAAAATGGCAACAAGTCATGCAAGCATGGTCAGCACCCACCAGCAGAAACATAAATTGGCGCCCCTGGCTGCTCATATCAAACCTCTGCAGTTAAAAGCTGTAGCATAAAAGTGGATATGACTAAAGGATAGATGACCTCAGGACATTTTTCTAACAACAACCATGGTATTCATTCACCCTGTTTGCTTACTTAATGGCTGACATGGCATTTGTACATAATTTCCTGTTAATGTAGGTAGAGAATGAGTTGGTGGACCTGATTGACGAGCTTTTAGAGAGAGATCCCGGCACAGTCAACAGCACAATTATTGGTAAGCCATTCCATTTTGAAGATGACAGTGAAGATGAATTGACTTCGGCATATAGTTGCATAACACAAAAAATATATATATATTTTTTTTATTTGCTATATAAGAGTAATTAATTTGATGATTGATATAAAGTTTCAGAGTTCGAGCACTCCTGCAAACAGCAGAGGCCACTGCATGTGCATCACTTGTTGTATGTTCTGTTATTTAGTGGGACGTAGCGGTGAGGATGAATCGCAAGAGGATGTATTGATGGATGAGGCCCCGTCCAATATTAGTCAGGCATCTACTCTCCAGGCCAATCGTGAAGGTATGATATTGACCTATTATAGCACTATTTTAGTTTTAATAGCACTTTTGATTCAAGCCAAATGTAAAACAAAGTACTTTCCGTTGTAAAATGCAATGTCCATTTAAAAAATATATATATATATTTATATATACACCTGAACCCATCTCTGTTCCTGAAAATTAAAAAAATACATATATACTTTTAGTGACTGAAGGAAAAGCCTCCATTAAACAAATCTCATAAATATGTAATAGTAAATGGACTGCATTCATATAGCCATGGTGTGAAGTGCCTTCACACTCAGTGTTCATACATTTCTATACGGCACTTCCAAGTCTGTACCTTTTTTGTTTGTTTGTTTTGGATTATTTTCCCTTCTTTAGCCAACGCCGTTCTTTTTCTCATACTTTTCCTCTCGTCAGTTAATGCATCAGTTGCAATGTGAGGTCCAGTGTCATACCCAAGAACACTTCAACGTTTTCTTTGAACAAGAAAAGATTTTTCTGTAAGGAACTTTGGTTGCTGTTTCTTTCCTCTCTTAGACTCGATGAACATTCTGGAACCAGAAGATGAGGAACACACTCAGGAGGAGGACTCTAGTGGTAGCAATGATGATGAAGACAGTCAGGATGAAGAGGAAGAGGAGGAAGAAGAGGAGGAGGAGGATCAGGTGGGGATGGAGGCAACATGTTCATGAAAGAGATCTTGATTGTTATCCTCAAGACTCATGGTTGCTGGTATCTTTTAAGGATGACGAAGAAGGAGATGAGGACGATGATGATGAAGGATCAGAGATGGAGTTGGATGAAGATTTCCCTGACATCAACGCTGCTCCGCACATCCGCTTTGAAAGGTTTGACAGGGATGATGACCTCATCATAGAGTTTGACAACATGTTCTCCAACAATGGTAAGCAGGATATTCTTTTTCTTTCTTTTTTTTGATGATTGAATAATAAGGTTGCTACTATAAACTTTACCGTCTATTAGAATCTCTTGTTTCTTTTTTATCTCACAGAGTCAAATTATGAAACCAAGTCCACCATAATTTAATAAAGCTGGGCTCTCTGATTGCCAAAAATAGTAATTTTGATAATGGTCTTGTTCATCCAAGTTTTTCTTAAGTGGTTCCAGTAGCACACAGGTTTTTTACATTAGACTCGCAGAATCACAGATTAAACATAATTTGTCACAATGGTGGCTTATTTCCGTTTGGTATCCCAGTAAACCAGCTTGACATGCCCAAAATGTTGTGCACCCAAGTGGCTCTTTTTGTATCATTGAAGTTTGAGACGTTCCAAATGATAGCTATAAATGACACAACCAAAGTTAATGTGCATCACATGGACTTGAGTCAGAGCTTCCATCTTATTTCTGCTCCCTGTCTTCTGATTTGTTTGTTGTTGTTTTTTCCATCAGCGGACATCCCTCCCTCCCCAGGCAACATTCCTAGCTCCCACCCACTGATGGTGCGCCATGCTGACCATGGCTCCCTCACTCTAGGTGTGGCAGGCACTAGCAGTCGACTGGCACAGGGAATGGGTCGCAGCCAGCGAACATTGCGTCAACTCACTGCCAACAGCGGACACACCATCCACGTCCACTACCCTCACAACCGCCAGCCTAACCCCCCACTTATTTTGCAAAGGTGAAACTGCTGTTTTATTTGTGGCTGTATTAAACAAAATCTCTACTCTGCGAACCCCCCACTTTCTTCTGTGTGAGAAACAATTAAGACTTGTTTGTGTTTTGTTCTTTTTTCTTATTTTAGATTGTTGGGCCCGAGTGCTGCAGCGGACATTTTGCAGCTATCCAGCTCTCTGCCTCTACAGTCCCGCGGCCGTGCTCGACTTTTGGTTGGAAACGAGGACGTCCACATCATCGCTCGTTCTGATGATGAGCTGTTGGATGACTTCTTCCATGAGCAGAGCAGCACTGGAGGACAAGCCGGTAAGGATGACCGATGGGCTGTTGTCCATGTTACAGTTCTGTGGTTGATCTAAACTGTCTTAACATGTTTGTGCTTTCTGTCTCTCCAGGCACCCTCTCTAGCATTCCCACTGCCTTAACTAGATGGACAGACGAGTGTAAGGTGCTGGATGCTGAAAGTATGCACGACTGCGTAGCAGGTAGATTAACTGTCATCTTTAAAGTTATTTAAATAATACATTGATTGTTTTAACATGAGGAACAGTTTTATTAACACCTGTCTATTGATGTTTATTTGGCAGTATGTTGTAGAGTGAAAAAATATTTATATTGAGAAAATATTTGCAACCTACCTTATACTATTTACTCCAGTAGTTTGACCTCCATTTAATAAGAAAAATAAAAAATTAAGTGGCTAATATGACAGAATTCAGCATACAGACATATTGTTTTATGCAGCATAGTGATATAATAGTTCAGTCTGAAGACCAGACTTTCAATGAAGTATTCAAGTCCAAGTTTGTCGCCTTTTTAACGTCTGTTGGGTTACTGTAAATTTTTTCCAATTAATCAATCTGCCGGGTTTAAAGACTTGAGGTCAGGCTTAGCTGACTTTGGTGACTTGCTGCACATTTGAGATGCAACCACAATCAAGATGGTGTTCTGACAAGTGTGTCTGATTTCAGTGGTGAAGGTGCCTATCCTGCAGCATCTAGAGAGTCTAAGAGATGAGGAACTGGAAGAGCGCAGGGAGAAGAGGAGGCGGCAATTGGCTGAGGAGGAGGAAGCCAAACAAAATGAGAGGAGGGCTTCTGGAGCAGAACAAGCCAGAGAACAGAGCCTCCAGGTTAGTAAAGAATACATGTTGGATGTGTATGAGGAGGATTATTTATTTATTTTAATTTTTTTTAACCGTACATCCCGTTATTGATTGAGGCTGTTCCAGTGATGAGTCCAGTACCTAATTGTGAACCAGTTCTTTGTATTTGAACAGCCTTAGAATAAGTGAACAGTAAAACTGGTTCCAGAGTGACACCAACGTTTTGCAGGTCTAGACCCAAAAACTGTCAGGATCAACTAAAACATGTTTTTAAATGCCTGTTGGTGTAAGGTGGTTCATAAATAGGGACTTTTACAGGGTCAGTGAATACAGAGTGCTGAAAAAGACATTGAGTAACATGGAAAAACACTGATCTGATTTTAACATTGCATATATTTCAAAAGAGATGTGTAAGATTCTTAAGTTGAACCGACACTGGTACAACTTACTTGAAAACGGGTAAATACAGTTGATTGCATCTTTTTGCAGAGATATTTACATTTTGCTTATTTCACAATTTTCTCTCTCTTTTTGTTCATAGGGTTCTGGATTGGGAACAGTAAATGGTGCAGAGAACACCGCAGGTACTGATAATTATCATGTTTAAATTTAGCGTCTGTCTTTGTTTTAAAATTCCTTGACTCTCTTGAATAGGACAACTCAATGAAGGGTATCCGGAGGCGAGCAGCCAGCTTGTTTTGCGTGCTGTGGGATGAGGTAGTAGTTTGTATAGTTTTAGGATCACACCAGATCTGGGAGATAACTATACAGTCTACTGTCTTTCTTATGGCAACGCCATGTCAGCTCGACTTCTTCATTTGTTGCAAAGAAGTTACTCACTTCAGCTTGTAAAGGACTTAGATGAGTTTCAAATGGAAAATGTTTGGTCTTAATTGCTGTTTAAAGCACTTTCTCTGCATATTTACATTACATGTCTAGTGTACAGTGTGGCTTCTTACATGCAGATGATGCATGATTTGAAATTTTATGCTGTGGGGTGTGTTTTACTGTCATAGTTTGGGTTCACCCATCTTCTTAAAGAAAATTACAACTTAACTGTGGTAAAACTTTTCTGTCCAGATGGGACAAAGCACTCTTTGTAATACCACATAAATAGACCATGGCCATCAGCAGGTCTATTTATGGGGTATTTTGTATCGATGTGTGAAACGATAGTGTCTACAACCATTAACAAAACCCCAAATGAAGGATTTAATTTTGGGAGAATGTTGTTGGTATCCCTGCAGTTTATTTTCAGTGACTTCGGAGACCAGCATCATGCGAAGGCACTCGTTTATTTACAATGTTTATGTTGGTTTACACTGTCGACCATATGCATGTAGTATTCACTGCATTTTGCTGCCTGTGCTGTGGTGAGGTAGTAAGTTGTGTTGTTGTTGGGGATCAGGATTGTGCACCCCATTCAGGAGATAACTATACAACTTACTGCCTTCCTCATTGGAGGCCTAATGCAACTGTGTTAAAAGTGATCATGTTATTTCTGCATGTGCTTACAAAAAGGTCCCTTCTGTAACTAATTACATGAGTCAGTAATGACTTGAAAACACATTTCTGTGTGGAAATGTCTTCTAATTTCACTTAATATTGTATGGTGAACATGAGTAAATGTTAATAAACACCAAGGAAATGCATACACACACAATACAAATGCATTATAATCAAATGTATGCCTCCCTTTAACATAAGTTCTTCTTTCCCCTGGATGTTACAGAGGGTGAGCAGGCTCAGGGTGGTACGATGTCGTGTCTGGACCCACCCAGGGTCTCGGAGGGCTTCCTCACTGCTCCGCCTTCTGGAGAGGTCACTCCTACCACACCTGCTCCTCATGAACAGGCCCTAGTCTCCCTGGAGACTGCCATTAGTCAGCAGGTCCACCAGCCAATTGCTGACCTGCTTCTGGCTGAGTCGCATGCCAGCTCACTGGCTGCTTTGGCAGGGGCTGGCCTTCCACCCTTGTCAGCAGCTGAGAGGCCGAGCAGTGAAGCGGAGGCATCTCAGATGGAAATGTCCCCGGCACCCACAATTGGTGAGAGAGTCGTAGGAGGTGGTGGTGGTGGAGGAGCGTTGGATGAAGGCAGGGAAGGTAGACTAACTTTAAAAAACATATTTAAACAGACAGCCAGACAAAAAGGACAGATATAATATATATATATATATATAAAATGAAAACAATTGTGTTGATCGAGGTTGAAGCTAGAATTTATTATGTTTTGTAAGCCCTTCAAGATACAAATCTTGAATCCCTCTCTTTCCCCTCAGTGTCCCTAAGTCCAGACATTGTAGAGAACTCAGAGCCTGCAGCAGTTGGGGTGTCACAGCTGGAAGGGTCCCCCATGGATACAAGCAGCCCTGCCTCTGCTTCTCAGGAAGAAGCTGCTCCCAACTCTGCCCAGACCACCCAGTTGTCTCAGGAGCTGTCTGGCAGTGGGGAGAGTGGGCTAACTGACAGGCAGACAGATGCAGACACTGGGTATGTAGCTTGAAAAATCATCTCTATCAAACAGATTGCATACAATACCCCCTGAGAGTTTTGGTTTTCAAGTATTCGTGTGAATTGGTCTTCCTAATGCATTTCCTGAAATGCAAACAAAACTTAAATTTTCAGTTTATCTCAAACCTCCTTGTTGTGGGAGTTTAGTGAGCGAGTGAGTGACAACAGGCTCTATCTTTAAATTTAAACAGCGCCACATCTGTTTCCTCCCCTGGGGAAACTATGCCCAGAAGTGATAGTGCTGATAGCCAGTCTCAGGCCATCCAGGAAGAGCCTCTCCCCTCTACAAGCAATGAGGACGAGGACCCACTTGCAGGTAAATCAGATTTAATACATCACTTGTTCAATTCACTTTAAAAAAGAGGGGGATGAAGAAAATAAATATCCATTTTATATTTGACTTTTTTAATCTTAACAGGCATCAGTCTGCCAGAGGGTGTGGATCCCTCTTTCTTAGCAGCACTTCCTGAGGACATCCGTCGAGAGGTGCTACAAAATCAACTTGGCATCAGACCACCCTCCCGCCCTCCTGCTACCACCAGCATACCACCCTCTGCTGCACCTGTACTTAGTGGACCAGGGGTGACAGAGGTCAGCCCAGAGTTTCTGGCAGCACTGCCACCTGCCATTCAGGAGGAGGTGAGACACATTGAGCTGGATTGCAATTGACAAAGCGTTTGTTTACTTTTATAAGATATGCTATTTCTAGCAAATCAATAAAGATGTAATTGATAATGGGACCTTTTCACCAAACATGAAATTGGCTTTCCTAGGTTCTTGCCCAGCAACGAGCTGAGCAGCAGCGAAGAGAGCTATCCCAGCAGCCTCCACAGGGAGACACTCCCCTGGATCCAGTTACCTTTATTCAGACTCTGCCCTCAGAGCTCCGTCGTAGTGTTCTTGAGGACATGGAGGACAGCGTGTTGGCTGTCATGCCCCCAGATATTGCTGCTGAAGCAGCTGCATTGCGTAGAGAGCAGGAGGCACGTCAGAGACAACTAATGCATGAAAGGCTGTTTGGTCATAGCTCTTCTTCAGCCCTCTCAGCCATCTTGCGCTCGCCGGCCTTCACCAGTCGGTTGGGGAGCAATCGTGGCGTCCAGTACACCCGGCTGGCTGTTCAAAGAGGAGGGACATTTCAAATGGGCGGAGGAACAAACCACAGGTAAAATTAACAATACTTTAATCAGCCCTGTCTAAAACTAAATTTTTTCCCCCCTTTTTTTTATTTTATTTTTTCCCCATTTTCTTTGCTATAAGGATATGTATGACATTTTAGAAGCTTAAGTTATGCAACTAAAAATGTCAGATTTGATTAATAAGCACTCATATGCTAATTGTATAATACTTTTGTTTTCTCAGACCATCCAGTTCAAGTGTTGATTCTTTGTTGCGTCTGCGGGGACGATTGCTGCTGGACCACGAGGCCTTGTCCTGCCTGCTGGTTTTGCTATTTGTTGACGAACCAAAGCTTAACACCAGCCGTCTTCACCGTGTGCTCAGGAATCTTTGCTACCACTCTCAGACACGTGGGTGGGTCATTCGCAGCCTGTTGTCTATCCTCCAACGCAGCAGCGAGAGCGAGGTATGTGTGGAGACTTCGCGTCTTGAAGACTCCCGTGGAAAGAGAAGCAGCCACGGAGGCTGTGGAATAAAAGGTTCTGCCACCTCCTCTCTTTCCTCTTCGTCCTCATCTTCCTCCATAGAGCTATTGAACAGGGTGGAGTCGCGTAGCTCCAGCCAGCTTTCCTGGCTCTCAGTGTCTATGGATGCAGCCTTAGGCTGCCGGACAAACATTTTCCAGATTCAGCGAGCATCAGGTAGGAAGCATGCTGATCGACATTCAGCTGGTGGCTCCACTGGATCTGGAACACTCGGAGGGGGAATGTCGGGCACGGCTACAAGTGTTACATGTGCTGCAGGTGGAGGCTCCACAGTTCACATTCACCCACAAGCTGCTCCAGTGGTCTGTCGACATGTGTTGGACACACTTATCCAGCTAGCAAAGGTAAGGGTCCCCCTATCTTGTTGTATTATTTGTTGTCATATATGTGATGTAAAAGATTCTCAGGTTATAATAGTTGGTCCTTTTTTTCTTTCTTTTTTTTCCCCTTGATTGACCCTGCAGGTGTTCCCCAGCCACTTCACCCAGCAGCGATGTAAGGATTTGTCAGGTTCGTCTACAGACCTGGATTCTCGTCTTTGTTTAGGCGCCTCTGGTGGAGGGAGCGGAGGTGGGGGCTCCAGGTCAGGCTCTCAGTCTCAGAACAACCCTAATGCCTCCAACACCCAGAACTCCTTGGGGTCTTCTTCCATGACGCCTCAGTCTCTGGGCATCTCCACAGATTTTTGGGACCTGCTTGTCAAACTTGACAACATGAATGTCAGCCGCAAAGGCAAAGCCTCTATGAAGACAGTGCCCCTTGGTGGCAGTGCAGAGGCTGAAGGTGCACAGTACAGCTTAGAGACTTCCCCTCTTGGTCAGCTGATGAACATGCTGTCTCATCCTGTTATCAGGCGGAGCTCCTTGCTCACTGAAAAGCTCCTGCGCCTGCTCTCCCTCATATCCATTGCCCTGCCTGACAACAAGGCCACTGAGGTGCCTGCTGGACACCCCACGCCACAGGCTGTCAACCCCAGTACTGCAAGCTCAGGAGCAACAATCTCAGTCACAACACAGGGCATGACGTCAGTTGGCTCTGTCCAGCCCATTGTGACTGCTTCAGGGGCCCCTGTAGGAGTTGCAAGCCTGGGTACATCCTCAGGGACAAGTCTAACAACCTCCCAGACATCCTCTACTACAATCTCTATACCAACGTCTACTGGAACAACCTCTACAGGTATTGCTTCTTATTCGAAAACAAAATGCCTCAAATTGTTTTAGTCTTAAAAAAGAGATTTTACTAGAAAATAATTCTGTATATTTTGGGGGTGTTTTGTCAAAACAGGAAAGAGGGCCACTATTTTCAATACAGAGACTGACAAGATGGCCTCTGCAGGACTCACCGAGAAACAACTTCAACTCTCTGTGGAGGTATGATAAGAAAAATCACGTTTTCACAGGGAGACGGTTATACTTTGTGTGAATTTTTATCCCTACTAGGAGAAAATGTGGCTGAAGTCTGAATGATTGATGAACACTTTGAGCCTCAAAGCATAGGTTTTTTTTATTTTTATTTTTTTTAATACTGTGTTGATCCAAAAGGGATTTGCCTCCTAAAACCTGAACGTTCTCTAATAGATTCAAAGGGTCAGGGCTATGTTTATCAGGGAGCTGTGGAGACGAGTTGCTGGACCTTTAGGAGAGGGATGTTATCCTATTCTTGTCTGATTATATGATACTATATTATCAACAGTCCTGGTCGTCTTTGTCGTAATTTTGTGTTTTATAACGTGCTTATTTTTTCAGCCTTGTTCTGTAGTGAACAAAATGTTTGTCTATGAGATAAACAAAGTCATTGTTTTGTCATTTTGTGATTAAATTTTGTTCGCTTGCTTGCTTAAAACAACCCTTCCAGTCTCAAGTAAAAGATGAAAAAAGAATGCAAAGTAAATGGATCATTTGTTTTTCTTAGAATATTTGATGCACAGGCTTTTCTGATACCGTTTTATATACCAAAAGTGGCGCGTTCAAGTGCATATTTGCCAACAAAATCTAGCCAATTAAAACCTTTCAGTCGCAGTAAACTCTCGGTGCTCTGTCGGCTTACACTTACTCATCCAATTTACCTCTCTGAGGACAGGCATGTCACCAGACAACATGGAAATGGCATTACATTGTATCTTGCATGCTGTGGTTTTGATAATCAGGGCCATGGGGTAATCTTGCTAGTTTACTACTTTTGACTGGACAAAGGATGCTGCGCAGATAAAACTTGAGTTCCTATTGAAACCGAGCTGGAGCCAATAAAACCTGCATGTACTGCAAAGTCATTTGACGCAGGTTTGAATGCTGATTTAACATTATCCTGGCATAGTGGGTTTTTTAATTTTGTGGGATGCTAGCCAGAGATGAGCTAAGTCACTAGCTGCCTTTTTAGCTTTGGACTTAGTATAGCCACAAGTCTTGCGACATGGACTTGTGTACATGGTATAGTTAAGCTGATCGGTTGATGATGTCAGTGTGTCTTTATACACTTTTATTGATCTGTTTTTGGGTACATCTTTATGCAGTTTGATTGATGATCCGCCGCCACCCCCCCCCCCCCCCCCCCCCCCTCTTCCATCCCTCTTTACAAGGTGTTGACATCTCACTCATGCTCAGAGGAGGGTCTGGAGGATGCTGCTAACATTCTGTTGCAGTTATCTAGAGGAGACGGTTCCACCAGAGACACAGTGCTCAGACTGTTGCTCAGTGGAGCCAGACACCTTGGATACACTCTTTGCAAGCAGATCGGTCAGTTTTTGGCATTTGCTCAGATGCTACAGCTCATGCCCCTCTTTCTGCCCAAATTAAACATGTTTTTTTCCTTTCAGGCACATTACTTGCTGAACTTAGGGAGTACAATTTAGAGCAACAGAGACGAGCACAAGCTGACTCTCATTCCCCAGATGCACCTCCTGAGGAATCCTCCATATCTGGCAGATTGAAGGGCAAGATGACTAGCAGGTTTGCGATCTTCATTCTGGTCTGCTTACTGACATTAAGTCGTCAACACTTAAATGTCTCGGAGAAGAGACAGGAGAGTTTGACAGACTTTTATATTCTTGTTAAATTAACTCGAAGTATCTTCTGGTGGTTCACATGGTTTGCCAAAAACTAAAGTTTCTCTTGGCTTGTTTGCATATGTTGGTTTGGGAACAGGTTTGACGGGTCGGAGAGTGTCGTTATTGTGGCTGCACAGAAGAGGACGCTGGGGGGACGTGAATTGCAGCTTCCTTGTATGAGCTCACTAACATCAAAGACTTCGACGCAGAAGTTTTTCCTGCGAGTGCTGCAGGTTATTATCCAGCTACGTGAAGACACACGACGCGCCAACAAGAAAGCCAAACAGACAGGGCGATTAGGTAACAAGATGACGTAATAAACACAGCATTCCTAATCTGCATATACATTATTTTCACAACGGTGTTTAAGCATTCCTCACTTTCTAAAATGCCAGGCTCCAGCAGTTTGGGCTCCGCCAGTAGTATCCAGGCTGCTGTGCGTCAGCTTGAAGCAGAAGCTGATGCCATCATCCAGATGGTGAGAGAGGGGCAACGTGCACGTCGTCTCCAACAGGCACCCCCACCCACCGCCCCCTCTGCCTCTGCCGCCGTCGCTGCCGGATCCTCAGTGGCTGCCCCCCATGCTCCCGCTGGTGCTGCTCCCCCTGCTGGCACGGCTGCTGCTGCCACGGTTAGCATGGGTTGCACTGACAGCAGGCATACTCTTACCCACACACTGCACACATGTACAGTAGAAGACCAATTTAAATGATGAAAAACAATAGTAATGTATGAGCATCAAAGTGATTCATAATCACTGTGGTGGTCATCAAGATGGATATGATATGGCAGTTAACCACTGACTTAATGCCTCGTGTCTAATATGAATACGGCTGTACTGGCTTTATGCATATTTGGAAAATAAGCAAACCCTGGCATTTTAATGCAGATCATTTTTTTATAATCCACAAATATGCTGCAGTGTGTTCTCACCCAATCGTTTGCTACCTCAGGTCATTTATGCTGTGCGACATCTTCTCTGCTGACATGATGAACATTGACAGGCCCAGCAGACAATCAGATGTGCCAGTGATTCATTGCATTGTGTATCAGTGTCTTTGCATTGACAAATACCACTGTCGATAGTGTAAATGTGAATGTCCTGCCTGCTGTATTGATGTCTGTTTGCTGGCTGATTTGGCTTCATGCTTCCTCCCCTGCCCCCTTCCCTAAATACTTCCTCTGAGTGAATCATGGGAATGACATTTTGCATGGCAATCTTAGTCAAGCTGCATTCCTATGAAAATCAGTTCTCTTTGTTTGTATACGTTTCCTGTTTTTCATCCTCCGTCTGGTTTGTTCTCTGTAGTCTGAAGTGCAGTCAGTGCCAGAAGCCCAGGCAGCACAAAGAGATGATTCTCCAATGGATGTGGACCAGCCATCTCCTCTTGAGCAGGACCCTGCGCCTCTGGGTATAACTCACTTTCAGCTTGATAATGCCAGCTTAAAACCTCTATTAATGTTTTGTTGTTTGTTTTTGTTTTTTTCCTGTAAATTATTTAGCAATTGACACATAAAATTAATATTGTCTGTCCTTGATGAAATGTTTTTTTTTATTATTTATATATATATATATATATATATATATATATATTAATAAAATCTTTACTTTTATGTCTTTTTTCCTAGCACAGAGAATTTAATCTAAGCAATAAGAAATGACACATTTACTGGTTACATGGAACTCGGCTGATGCGGGACAGCATTCGTAGTAAACTGCTCAAACAATGATCCAAACTTGATGCAGACATTTGTATTTTGACCCTAAGTCTGCTTGAATTTAAGACTAAGTGTATGGTGTACATGCCGCAATCACCAGGCAAATGGGCACTTCTTTGCAAACTCTGGAGCAGTCTAACATCAAAAAGTCATGATGCTAATATTTCTGACCATATTTGAAACTTCTGATCTTCTAGATGAAGAGGGAAATGGTCAGTCAGAGAGTGAAGAGAAACTTCCAGACCTGCCTCTGCTCAGTGAGCAGCTGTTGTTGGATGAATTATGGGACATGCTTGGGGAGTGCCTGAAAGAGCTGGAGGAGTCGCATGACCAGCACGCCGTACTGGGTCGGTGAAATTAATTTCTTTGTTATTTTGTGTTTGTATGTCTTAAATAGTTTAGTTCTATGTTTCTATAACTGATATGTTGTTTCTGCAGTGCTCCAGCCTGCTGTGGAGGCCTTCTTTCTGGTTCATGCCACTGAGCGGGAGAGTAAACCCCCTGTTAGGGACACTCGGGAGAGCCAGCTTTCGCACATCAAAGATGAGCCTCCACCACTATCCCCAGCACCCCTTACTCCTGCCACACCCTCATCCCTAGACCCATTTTTCTCCAGGGAACCATCCTCCATGCATATCTCTTCAAATCTGCCACCAGACACTCAGAAATTCCTTCGGTTTGCTGGTTAGTCTGAAATATCTTATTAAGCAGAGGGGGGGTAGAGTTTTGTTTTCATATGTCGTATAGTTTTTAATAGGACATGTGCTTTTTCTCTTTTTTAGAAACTCACCGCACAGTGCTTAATCAGATCCTGCGACAGTCTACCACTCACTTGGCCGATGGGCCTTTTGCAGTGCTCGTTGACTATATACGCATCCTGGACTTTGATGTTAAGAGGAAGTAAGGGGAATTATCTTACCTTTCTGTCCTGTGCCTTATTTTTTAACAGTTTAATTCACTAATGGTCTTCCTGTTCATCTTTGCAGGTACTTCCGCCAGGAGTTGGAACGACTTGACGAAGGGCTGAGGAAGGAGGACATGGCTGTCCACGTGAGGCGAGATCATGTGTTTGAAGACTCCTACAGGGAGCTGCATCGCAAGAGCCCAGAGGACATGAAGAATAGGCTGTAAGGCTTGATTACTCTTCTTTTTCTATCTCTATTCAGTTCAGAAACGCTCAACCTGCTTCATACTGTGCTTCCTCTCTGTTACAGGTACATTGTATTTGAAGGGGAGGAGGGCCAGGATGCCGGTGGCCTGCTGAGGGAATGGTACATGATAATCTCCCGGGAGATGTTCAACCCCATGTATGCCTTGTTCCGCACTTCGCCAGGGGACCGTGTCACCTACACCATCAACCCCTCATCCCACTGCAATCCCAACCACCTCAGCTACTTTAAGTTTGTGGGTCGCGTTGTGGCCAAAGCCGTCTATGATAACAGGCTACTGGAGTGCTACTTCACCCGCAGCTTCTACAAGCACATCCTGGGCAAGAGTGTCAGGTATATGAACCCTCAGTAGTTACATAATTGTTCTAGACATGTTTTCAAATGCACCATTTATCCTAGCCGAGCGTTCTTTATAACTACATAAAATAGTGTAATTGTATGAGAGCTGTTAAAGGTAGGGTAGGAGATCCTGAATTTTGAGTCCAGCGAAGCTGCATTTTGAAAATACACAGGTAAAAAGTCCCAGCCCTTTTCTTCACTTTTCCCCCGAAGGCACGCCTCTAGAGTACATGAACGAGCACGAAGGTGCACGAGCGCTGTTCTGACAGCAAGCATCGATCGTTGCCGTATTTAGTATTTAGTATTTAGTTTATGCTAACTATACGTTTAATAATGCTAGGTGCTAGCCAAGCTGGCTCTAGTTTAGCTTCCTGCCAAGCTTCTGGACGTTCACGGAGCAGGGTACGCGCACAGGGGGAAGGAGGGGGAGGGAGGAGCAGATTGCAGTTTGATAGACGGCATCAGTATCCAATCATTGTGAACGGTCCGTTCACAATGATTGGATACTGTTTTTCCTAGATTGTACGTTCTAGAGGCCACTAAAACTTTTCATATTTTTGTCAAAACTTTTAATTAATTGGTTGCAATGGGGGTGTGAAGAGTATTTCAAGCAATATGTAAAAAAAATTTCCAGAAAAAGATCCCCTACCCCGCCTTTAAGCTCCCTCTTTCCGCCCTGCTCTTGAATACATGCTGAACTCATGCATGTGGTTTCAACAGGTACACAGACATGGAAAGTGAGGACTACCCATTCTTCCAAGGATTGGTGTACTTGTTGGAGAATGATGTTTCTACACTGGGCTATGAGCTGACATTCAGCACAGAGGTTTGTGTCTTCTTATGTGTTTCTGATATAGTTTATTGTTTTCCCTCATCATCGCACTTGATGTCCAAAAAAGGTGATTTGTTACTGTGCCAACATGTCACTAAAATTTGACTTTTGTTTGTAGGTCCAGGAGTTTGGAGTGTGTGAAGTGAGAGACCTCAAGCCAAATGGCGCCAATATTCTTGTCACGGAGGAAAACAAAAAGGAGTATGTACACCTGGTGTGCCAGATGAAGATGACAGGTGAGGTTATAGGTTCACCAGATTTAATTTTCCATAAGCATTATGGCTGAATTCAGACGATGAAGTGCAAAAAATAACTTGCAAATGTGTGCTCATTTATGCTTGGTTAAGTAATTGGTTAAATCTGCTAAAACCATCATAATTGGTAATTATAGATGAAGCCACTTGGTGGCAGCAGTCAGATTTTGAATTTGCAGCAAAGTCAAATATGTTTCTGCAGCAGGAAGCTGCTGCACAGCTACGTTAGCATGTGAAGCTTTGAATTTTCACGTATTTACCTTAAAAAATGATGACCGAATGCCAAGAGTTGTTTCCCAAAATAATGTTCCCACTGTTTGTTTGTTTTTGTTTGTTTTTTGTTGTTGTTGGGTTTGTTGTGTGTGTTTAGGAGCAATCCGCAAACAGTTGGCAGCCTTCCTTGAAGGGTTCTACGAGATCATCCCCAAGAGACTGATTTCCATCTTCACTGAGCAAGAGCTGGAGCTGCTCATCTCTGGCCTGCCTACAATTGACATCGATGACCTAAAGGCCAACACTGAATATCATAAATACCAGTCCAGCTCCATCCAGGTATGGATGAGTAAATGCATTTAAAAATATTAGTTATATTAAAGTGTGTGACAAAGCGGTTAGTTTGGAGTTTGACTATCTAAACCTACACCTAAGAGATTAAAAGATGAGATGGACATATTTTGGCTTTGCTTATATTTCCAGCTCAGTCGAACTGATCTGGCAAGTGTTTATTTGTGGAACATTCCAGGTGAACTAGAAAATACAGGATGCAGCTGTGAGAGTAGGCAAGATAGAATTTCCATGTAAATGATCTGAATCGTGTCTTTATCAAAACAACATGAACCTCACTGCTTCCCTTTTTGGCATTACTGCAAAAAAAAAAAAAATCAGAAATGAACTAATTTATCACACGTTTGCTCACTTTGAAATTGTAGATCCAGTGGTTTTGGAGGGCCTTGCGGTCCTTTGACCAGGCAGACCGGGCCAAGTTCCTACAGTTTGTCACTGGTACATCCAAGGTTCCACTCCAGGGTTTTGCTGCTCTGGAGGGAATGAACGGCATCCAGAAGTTCCAAATCCACCGCGACGATCGGTCAACTGACCGCCTGCCATCCGCTCATACCTGGTAAACATGCAGCAAGTTTACAAGTAATAAATGCGTTGACCTAATTTAAGCGTATATTTCTACAATGTTTTCTTCTTTTTCTCCACCCTCAGCTTTAACCAGCTGGACCTTCCAGCCTATGAGAGCTATGAGAAGCTGAGACACATGCTGCTGTTGGCCATTCAGGAATGCTCGGAGGGATTCGGACTGGCTTAAACCATGAGACTTTTAACACACACAGACATGCATACACTTACTTTAGATTTGCCTACTCTTGATGCATTCACACCGATAACCTCTGAACGCACGCACACACACACACTATCATAGACATTACTGGATTACTTGTTGAATGGCCTAGTCTTGCTGGTTTCTATTCCATATAAAACCGATAAAACCAGCAAGTGAAATAGACTGATTGACATTGCATACAACACAGAGAGCCTCATTTTGACACAAATGTGTCTCCCTTCCCAATTTAAGGTAAATGCAATGGGGAATTCAGAGGATACAACATGGACTAATATAAGAGATGTTTTCTTCATTTAGTTTGATTTCTCTGTACAAAAGGTTTGGGAGTTTATTATGTTAAATCTTTTTTTGTTCTCTGGCTGTGTAAAAAGAAAAAAAAGAATGTTGTTTGAACAGGATGGTTATAAAACCTTTGGGGAAAAAATGTTGGTGGTTTCCTGTTGCAAATTTGTGACCTCACAAGCCTTGACAATGGGGAACGTTTTTATGAACGACTTGAGATGTTTTGGAGATATCCACAAAAATGCACTTTTCGAAGTTTTGTGGCATTTTTAAGGAAGGATGTTACCAAAAAAAAAATGAAGAGAAAACCCTGAAGGTGATTTAAAAGACAATAACCATAAATTCTAGAGTATTTTTGGCTATTAAATCGCTGACCCAGCCTTGAGCCTTTGAATCAGAGTGGAATAACATGAATAAATGCATAAAATTTCGTTCATTGTCTCTTAACAGTGTTTTAGCCCTTATTTTCAGTGAATTCTTTCAATCAAATTTCAATGTGTCCACTCAGAGTACTCGTGGACAGTGACTCTGATATTAATCCCACATTGCATTAATCACACCAGTGAATCAAACAACTGTCCTCTTTCTCTTGCTGTGCTGACACCATCACTTTTGAGCAGCAGCTCATTGCAGACGCTGCCGTCTTCATGTCACACAGCCCACAGTGTCCCCTCTTTCAGTCCTCACTGCTGATGAAATGCAGATGACAGCACTGACATGGTTTTGATGGGGCGGTGTTATCGCAGCTTTCATCTGCTCGTCTTCATCAGCGCATCGTGGCTGGGAATAGACCTGTGCTAAAGCAGACATTTTTGGCTCATATCAAGAAAGTCTGGGGGTTAAACGACAATGTGACTAAACTGCCACGAGGGGAGAAAAGTCTTGCTGTGAAGAGGCTATACTTGCCCTTCTTTTAACCGGACAAAACAAACATGAATGTGTGGCATGTTTATTTGTCTAGTTTCAAAGTCTTAAGAACCTGAGGCACTGAGCCTCTGCACAGTTTTAAGTTGAGTGACATGTCGACAGTTAAAATGAACACATTTTATAGTTTTTGCAGTCTTGGAAGTTATGTAGACGCTACGAATGTCATTCATAAAATTTCAGCAAGTAATTATTGTGAAATCCTATAAACGACCTGTAGCACCTCAGCCGTTGCCTTGGCGATCAGGTTAACGCCAACTGCAGACAGCTTTTGCTTAATTTAAAATTAATGTTTCCTTTTTAAACATTGAAACAACTGTTTTTCTGCAGTAATTGTTGCTTAAATTGTAGCAGCAGTGGCTTTTGAAAGTATTCACCCCGTTGCTGTTTTTCTTTTTTCTCCAGAAGATGTTATAACCTGTTTCGTTGTTTGTTTTTTGTGTAGGTGTGTAATTGACCATAACAATTTGGTCATGATTACTCAGTTGACATGAAGAAAAGAAATTTGTTTGTTGAAAAAAAAACAAAAAAAACATCAGCATACATATTTGCTATGAAGCCCCTAAATAGATCTGCTGCTGCAAACTACCTTCAGAAGACACATAATCAGTTGCACAGGTGGACCTTACTTAATTGTCACATGACCTCAGTATATGTGCACCTGCTCTTATAGGCTCCAGAGTCTGCAACACCTCTAATTAGGAGGCATCATGAAGATGAAAGAGCTCCCTAACCGGTCAGGGACAAAGATGTGGAGAAGTCCAAATCAGAGTTGGGGTATTAAAGAAATACATAGAAATATCCAAACTTTGAAAGTCCCTTGGAGCACTTTTAGAAACATCCTGACAAAATGGAAAGGGTCTGTCCATAGGGCCGCTATAAACTGAGCTGAGCTTCACGGAGAAGTGGCCAGAAAACAAAAACACTGCTTACAGATAACTTAACCAAAAGGTATGTGGGAGACGGTACAAAGTCCTCTGTTCAGATGAGACGAGAAATAGATTTCTTCACCATGCTTCCTCTGCCACAAGCCCAACACCTCTCCTCACCCCGAGAACCCCACATATAGTGAAGCACGGTGGTGGCAGCATTGTGCTGTGGATATTTTTTTTCATCAGCAGGCACTGGGGAAACTAACGGAACTAAAGATCCATTTAAATTCCTGGTGACGAGTCAACAAAATAGGAAAAATGTTAAAGGGGAGAATACATTTTTGCTAGTCACTGTAAATGGAGTGTTTGTAGAATTTGTAGTACATGAAAGTGATTTTCCTTAAAGAAAAAGATTTAGAAAAAAAAAACGATTCAGTTTAATCAGGGTTATTTGACAGGAAATGCATTTTACTCTTAAACTGAACATACCCGATGTTTTTAAAATGATCTGTCGCTCGCAAACTAATTGTTTCTCCTTCAGACCAGACCTGATATGAACACGGCTTGTTTATAACTCGCATGTCTGAATACAGCCGCATCACTTGGCTTGAAATGGCTTGAGAGGCCTCACCAGCCTACCAGCTCACCTTACATGCAAAGATTCCTTTGCTATATGACAACTCTTTCTATGTCTGCTCTCGTTTTCCTCGACTTCATATTTTACAAAATATTTCCAAAGAGCTTTATTCATGAGACACTTTATAGTTTCCACAGTGCAGTCTGAAAATGTAGAGGTCTCTGGATTACTGATGTTCACGCTTGAAGAGTTAAATCCTTTGGTGAGAAAATCCTTGCGAGTTCCTCCTGATAAGCATCACTGTGCCAAATGACAGTTAAAGCAGCAGGCGGTGTCCTATAATGTGGATTTGGATGAGGAGGACGCCCCAAACATACTCGTTTCCTGCAGAGAACTCTTAATACTGGTTCTCGTAAACTACACGTTTTTTGTTTTTTCCTACCATCTGTGTCCACTCAACATCCTGACATACTGTGCATATGGCCAAAGTTCCTTTTCTTAGTGTCATAACACACAAGCTGATATTTCCACATCTACACACTCGTAAGTTAAGCATCTCTGCTGTAACAGTCCTCGTTTTACTAACAAAATCCCATATGTCACCAGAGATTTGGAGCTCATCATTTTGTATAACTTGCTTTGCCATAATACCCAGTGTTGTGCCTTCCTGGGTTTCCCCTCCACTTAAGCTCTTGCATGCCTGCACCTGTCGCTCCCTCTTTTTCTCTCCATTGTCCCATGTGTACCTACCTTCCTTTAACCACTCTCGCGTGCTGAATTCGTTCCACTCGAGGACCCCCTACAACAGCGGAAATCGAACTGAACCCACCCACCCGCTGATGTGTCTTTTCTGCCTCTTTGACCCTCCCCCACCGCAGCTCGCGCTGCAAACCTGCTCCCACCGGTGGCAGAATAGAGAACGTCCATGTCTGATTTAGTGCATGCTGAGGCGTGATAAATGAAATTACAGTGCTGTCATGCAGAGATTTCAGACCCTTTTCTAAGACCTGGTTTTTCAGTGCATTGGCCCGCCACATCCCTTTATGTCTGGAGCACGCACGGCCTTCTGCGAGCATCTGTTGCTGTGCCGAGGCTTTGATTTGCTTGTACAGGAGAAAACTCAATCCTTGCAGAGAATTTTGCCTGTCGAAAGGTTTCACCGCACGTTTCCTCACATGCGAGTCAACTTCTCTGAAATCATGTTGCGACTTTGGCTCGAGTTTGCCAGTTTACAGTGAATGTCAGCTGGGGCTGGATCTCTCAGCACTGCTGCCAAATAGCTTTTCCAGTTCATTGTTCCAGCTCCACTGCGTGGGGATCATTGGATTTCACAGCAAACAAGTTGCTCCAGTTCTCCACGAGCTTCCTGTTTTCCATTTGTTTTTCCAGGAAACAATAAAGGACTGACTGCTACAAGAATTGAAACTTTGTGTGTTGACTGTGGTACTTCAGCTTTTTACATTTCACACTTTGAGAGACAAATGGATTGGGATTTGTTTCAAAGTTAGACATCAACTAGTGTATGTGTGTGTGTTGCCTACTGTACCCAAGAATAGCTTGTTGGTGATATAGAGCAACTATCAAAGGATTCTGTCTTCATCACAGATGATGGGAAAGGAAGGAAAGAAGGCTGGTGGAGTTAATTAATAATGGCTGCTTTGTGTATGAGCGAGAAAGCTTTCAGTCTTATAGTTTACTGCTGCTGCCTTCAGTGGCTGCAGGATAAATCACTTTTGTTTGTGTTCACAGAGCAAAATGATAAAAGGTCTTTTTTAGCGCAGAGCCCAAATGGGCAAAGGGACAAAATCAGTTCATTAGACTAACTGGTTTCTGTTTCTAATTCATACTGAAGTAAATTGGCAGTGTTTAACCCTTTCTTTGCTGAATTCATTCAAAATGTTCCCAGTCAAGTCTCATGGTCTTTCAGAGCAATAGAAGAGACCGTGTGAAGCGAGATGTAGGCCTACACTTAATCGCTTAACTCTGGTTTCAGTAACAGAGAATATCAGTCAGCACTATTGTTATTTGCTCACTGTCGAGGCAAATAACGTGTTGTTTCATCATGGCAGAATTTCTACATATAAAGCACCCCAGTGGAAGCTTTCAGATCAGATTCAGTGTCGTGTGTTCTCTCACATTCTACTATTTCTGGAACTTCTAGCTGCAAACGTTGTGAATTATTGCGGCAAATGTGTAGATGAAGGAGAAACCTGATGTATCAAGGTGGACAGGAGCAGCCTCCAGTTTTGACAGCAGTGTGACAACTTAGAGAAGGTGTGATGTGATGTTTTGAATCTGTCTGGTGTGTCATCACCTCCTGATAAGGCTGCCATCTTTGCTCTCCTTGTGAGGACAGCGTTTGGAGAGGTGAGCAGCAACAACAACTAGAGTCTGCTTTTTCGCATATTGACTAATCTTTTTTAGCTTCCCGCTGTCCTTCAAGAACCAGGATTTGTGAAAATCTTTTCATTCTCATTTTTTTTTCTTTTTTTAAGCTGGGCTCAGGTCTGGCTCATTAAGTGTAGCACAAGCACAGAGACCACATCCAAACTAGAAATGACAAGTCTGCCTGCTGTAAAGGTCGTAGTCTTTATTACTTCTGCGTTTCCATGTCTCTGTGGTCGCTCTGCTATCTACCACTTTGCCTGGGCAACCCCCTCCCCTTCCAGCCTCTGCTTCACCTCCCCTCAGAGGCGCAGCGGTGGGCACCTTGTGGCATTTCAGAGGAGACAAGCAACTGCATGAAATTCAGCCTCGTCACATTAGAGATCACAAAATGCGGTCGACTACTGAAGGCTATCCTTGGCTGTAGTGATATTGTTGAGCCACAGGCAGAGACGTAATATAGCAGCAGGCAATAGCTACTGAAAGATTATCTGAAATAAACGTCTGTAAATGTTCCGTTTAAACAGATCTCCACCTGTGTGCATAGTGTCAGTGGCTGCCCCATTACACGACATTTAGGAACTGCGAGGACAGGGATGGTTGTTTATATTTTAGAGATAAAAGATAAATACAATTTAATACTAACACATTATACTTACAAGCAATCACAGTCACTCCTTTGCATTAAAAACATGGCACACTGTGCAGAAACTTCTATACGAAGCCTTGATTTGAATATAAGTGCTAAATTTGGGTATATAAAAGCTGCAAATGGTCATTTCCACTCTGAGACACTGCCCTCCTTTTGTCTCTCTGGTAACAACAACATCTCATCTGTCATGGAGCTCTAACCTTTGGTAAATCTCGTTTGTTTGAGGCTGACTCAGAGCTATTTACATTCAGTTAGCGTGCTTAATCAGATATGTTCTGGTGGGTAAAGTGCTGGTCATATTTAGAAGCCAAGCCACTCTGAGCATGGCAGAAAACTAAATCAGTCATTTCCCTTCAATTAGCGAGTGATTAACGCCAGGTCACAAACGTCTGACTGACCTTCTGCCCGCTTAATGACTTTAACCAGATCAATGGACCTCCAAAAGCCGGCCACATCGACAGCTGGAATGTAGGAGAAAACGAGCCCACTTCTCACTCAAGATCTATCTGTGGCTTTGTTGTTTAACACCTTTCTATTTCTGTGTCACATCAACACCCTTTTTTTTCTTTTTCTTTTTTTCTTTTCAGTTTTCACCAAATGCTGCTGACTCAAGCTTAATTTCTGACTTTTTCTGGCACTTTCAGCATGTTCCGAATTTCCTTTGACGCCATCTGTAAGAAATAAAAAAACACATAAAAACTAATTAACAAATTAAATTTTTTTTTTTTCTATTTTGTTAAATGTTTTTTCTGGTCTCTCATTGTCATGTTTTCCAAAACGTTGGCTAGTTTTCTGCTTTGTTGTTGTGCTTTGAGAAAAACTTTTTTTCTTAAATTAGTTGTATCTTTTTTATCTTGTGTTTTACAAGCCAGGGCACCTGGAGGAAAAGCACAAGGGCCTCATTTATAAAACGGATACACTATCAGTTCTCTGATTGAGCAGAAAATTCCAGTAGTGGTTATATTATAGTTTTACACATCTATATGCATGTGTCCAAGCTTGTGGGGATCTTTGTATGAGCCTGATGAACACTTTTGGAGATCCTATCAGCTGTTGTGAGTAATTAATTAGAAGACACAGGGATGGATGAATATGAACATTTTTTTTTTTTTGTCAACCCTCTGAATAAGTTGTGTTGCCCGCTTCAGTCTCCTGATCTCATCCATCAAATGTTTACTTTTCTCTTTGGGTGCAGGGCTGAACTCTCATTTGCTTTGGTGTAAAATGAGGGTTTTATTCGTTTAATGCAAGGCACATTGTCAGGAATTATCTCAAGCTTTAACTGAAGTAAAAACTTTGAACCTTTTTATAAACGAGACTGCATATGTCCAGTCAGTAAACTGTGAAACTGAATCAGCAAAAGTGAATGAACTAAAGCAGTTGTATTATTTATATAAGTGTGTTTTTCCTGTTGTGAAATGTCAAAAATATGTAAAGAAAAAAGAAAAAATGTGTTGTCCGAAATCCAAGGCATTCAATACACAAAGTGCTCTATAACCTCAACATCTGGCGTGTCACAATAATAAGAATAATGTTGTGATGGGGAAATAGTAAAAGTAATGATGCATTTCTCCTCACTGGATCTGTGTTCCTGGAATTGTATATCCCATAAACCTCATGTTTTGCCAAGCTAGCTTCCCATAAACTATGAAGAAATCCAGACTTTTTTTTATTTTATTTTGCCATTTGTTTCTATTTATCTTCTTTCTACAGCCACAACACCCACAGATGCTTTTCATTTTTCGATTCATAGGCTTAAAGCATTTCCTTGTTTTCTTCATATCCTTTCATTCAGCCTATCAGTCCTCCATTGCAGATAGTTGTCTGTGGTAAAGCCAGACCATAGCTGTTGTCCCCATTTTAACTTTATCCTCATGCGTCCATACGCCCTGATGGTGCAGGGATGTTGGGCTTTTAAACTACTTTCTTCTTTGACTGAACCAAAGAGAACCTTTGAGGACATTAAACAATGTTTGTAGATTCCAGCTGTGAATATTTATGTGTTTTTGTGTCCAAAACCCTTTTTTTTTTCTGATATACTATTCTCATGTCCCTATCTACTTTGATACTTTGCAATTTCCATCTCGATACTTGTCTTCCTCTTCCTCTGGACCTCCCCACTCTCGCTGCAGCCATTTGCTACATTTCCCTGCTCTCCTTGCTTTTTAAGCTGATGGAATTGTCTTGCCCTCTCTCTCCGTCTTTTGCTGACTGCATGTTTTTCCTGCAACTCCAGACTTTAAGTTGTTCATTCACAAGCTTACCCCCTCCCTCTCACTGAACCTGTCTTCCTACTCGTATATCATTCCATCTCTTCCGACAGTCTGCCAGCTAACTCACTTACGGTCAACTCCGGGAGGAAAGAAAAATGGGCAGAGAGCTTTTGCAAGTGCAGGCACATCTCGTAGATGAATATTCCTATGTAAAAGCCCAGCTATATGACAGATTGACAGTTGAAGTAAAAGCGTCCTCTTAAAGGTTAAGCAGACATGAAACATTTGCAATGACGAGGTGAAACAATCAAGGCATTCTCTCAACAGATCGATTCGAGGGAGACTTCCTTTCCTAAATGCAAATTTCCTTCCATCTCTTTAAATCTCACCGTACGGCCTTCTGTTTTAGGAGCCTGCACTGAACAGAAGCTGAATCATATTGGCCGTCCGAAACCATATTGTTGACAAAGTCAGAGTCAGTCTTCAGCTTCTGTGGAAAATTGCAAAAACATTATGTTCTGATATCTGCTCTATTGGTTTTATGTTCAAAATATTGTTAGAAATCACTTCTTTGGAAGAAGGAGCTGAGTTTGACTCCTCCCCATGTCCCTCCACAGTTGGTGCCTTTATTGACTTGACTTCGCAGCCTTTTTCGGCCATCAAGCCTCTCTTGAGGGTCACACATAACTGGCATCATCAATCATTTATTTCCACGCTGTCTGCTGCTGTGGCATCTTTTGTCCAAATGCCTGGCAGATTTTTTGGACAGCAGTGGCAGATGGGCACGCTTGGCACCCTCAAGCTGGAGATGCACAAAGAAAATCACCAGCAGATCAGTGAGAAGAGGGTTTCCAGACTGGACCAGGTGCTGCCCCAATTTCCTGAGCTTTATATTTAGCAACAGATGTGGACCGATAGTGTAACTGTGCTAATTGTCTTTCTGCCTCCACTTTTATTTCAGGAACAGGATCAAAAGTTATTTGTGTACTAGAACTTGTGTATTTCTGTACTGTTAATCTCCACCTTATGTAGCTACAACAGAGAGCCAATTTAGACCACAATCACAAAAACAAGGGCCCAGGTGATACATTTAGATATATTGTAAAATGTTTGCTGATTTTTACATATATATATAAAAAAAAACTTCAGAACATCCACAGCTATGCTTGAGGATCTGTGTATAAGAAGTAGTCAAAATCATTTTGACTGTTTCGAAGTCTCAATATCTACACTTAGCTCCTGCTATCTTGGTCTTTTTGGAGTGACTGTATTTGGTACAGAGTTGGGATGTTGAGCGATTCTTAAAACTTGTTTGGAGTATTTATCTGTCAGTCTCAGTTTCTTTGAAATAGTAGTCAACAAACCAGTGAGTGGCATCAGGGCAACTCTGTCCTTTTCCTGTAGATTGTAGATGACCTCCTACCTCCCCAGAGGATTTTGTATAGCAACCGTGATAAGCCAATGGTGCTACGTATCAAATGTTAGAATGATAACAGGATAAACAAAGATGTAAACCTTGCTAAGCATTATGTGGTAAACTTCAACAATGTGAATTTGGGATGCGCTGTAGCACAATGATGAACTGCTCTTATACATAGCCTCACCACAGATTTTATGTAAAGACGGATGAAGTTATCGATCATCAGATGTGAAGCTTTGTGGCATTGCCTTAAAGTGCTGATGGCTGCTGGGTGCTCCAACAAACTCCTGCTCAAAACTTCACTTTAAAACGACAGCGGTAACTTTTCACCGTCCCATAATGTCAAAGACTGATCATTTTGCTTGTAATTGAGAAATGTAAATTTCTGTACAATGTAACCCAAGTGGTCAACTGTTGCTGTATAATCTGCCACAGACCAGATTTGCCATCCCTAAAGTAATTTAAAGGAACTATGTTCTCTACATTTAGCATCCATTGCATTTGACAGGGGTTTCGCATTTGTACTTGCTCAGGAGCTGCAGACTCATAAATAAATCTACATAATAGAAAATAAGTGCCAGTTAGAGTAATCTTAAAACAGCGAGGGGGCAAAGTATTCTACAGTCTGCAGGCAACAAATGAAAAAGGCCAAGTAGACGTGAAGGTGAAATTGAGCAGGGTAATTATTTAGAGGATCTAAAACGTTTTGTAGAACAAAATAAGAACTGAAGTGCTTTCAAGTATAAAGCACCAGTTTACACAGTTCTTTCAAAGGAAATGAAAGCGCATTCAGTTTTGCATTTCTGAATTTTAGATGAGCTGCAGGGGAAGCAGAGATGACAAAAACAGAAATTACTGTTAATCACAGTGCAGCAGACAAAAGCATGCTCAACAAAAGATCTCTATCATCGTGTCTGTTGGGTTATAGCCACACAATGACATTTAACAATTGTGTTATCTTGTCAGCGCAAACTAACACAGCCAGGCACTCCCTGGACTCCCCAGCTCTTTATTTCCTGTAAATCAGTGCAACACTATCACTCACATGAGAGACAACAGTGATTCCAGACACATTTTTGTTCAGCAGCGTTACGTAACGTTCATCCCAGTAGAGCCTGTGATCATACCATGATACCAAAGCTCAGCTGAAATCCAGTCACTGTAAAAGTTGAGCCCAGAGATTAAAAATACTAAAAATAAAAATTGTTTTACCTTCGTGCTTTATTAGCTCCTAGACTGAGAAGCTGAATAGCACAGAACATCCTCAAGGGCAACAGGCAATGTGCTCAGTATGTATCATAATGCCTGACACTGCATGACAATGAGTATAAGAAACAAAATAGAGAGTCATTGGACCTAGTAATCCTGACTGTGGACAGAGGAAGATGAGGACAGGAGACGGGAGAGAGGATGGAAGATAACACAATAAAGGAATGGTCAGAATCCTCAGAGATTGAGGTGAGGAGAGAGTAAGGGAGGGAACAGAGGAGGAGGAGGAAGGGAGGCAAGCAGAGAAGAAGGGTGATGTCACCTCTAACAGGCAGCCAATGAGAGTCAGGGAGGGAGGGAGAGAGTGCGGTCGAATGAGGGTGTGTTTTTCTATCACTGCAGCATCAGCGAGAGGCGAGGGGCACAATCAATTTCACAGAGAAGAGGAAGAAAAGACACAAGTAGATAAGGAAGGAGAGGGAGAAAGAGGACGGAAGGAGTTCTCATAGGAAAGGAGCCACACTGTGGAGGTAAGAGGGTCTTTTTGGGACGAGAGGGACAGTTTGTCATCAAATGCAAACAGAGCAGGAGTGAGCTGTGGTGAGCAGATTAATTAGGCTGTTAGGTGGAGGGGGCTTGTTATGGAATCTCACCTTTGGCTCATCTTTAGGCAGTAAAGGATGAATGTCTGGATCATAGACATCAGCCTCTTATTTCATCATTGCCATCCATTATGGGGATTGTTAGATGAAACAATACGTTGATGTCGATTTCAACACACTATCAAACGAATGTCACTGGACTTAACTGAGGTAACTGTAACACTGGATCACCAGATGTCACGGATAACCTGTTGGTACAAAATATTGTCGGAGAAAAAAATGCTTTTTTTCTTGTTCCCGTGTCTTAATCTTTCATCTGCATGCAACAGGGTCTCCTCTGACATTAATATTGAATATGTAGCAGTGCTTAGCACTATTGTACCACCTCACTGAACCCTTTACTGGTCATAAGTTTAGTTTAATATTGCCTCATGTCTACTTTCTTACCTGAGATGAGATGTGTGAAAAGCTACGTGCAATAATGACTCAAGAAATGCGCTAGTAGGAATTTTACTGTTGTGGAGGATGAAGACGTGTGATTAACTATGTGGTGATCAACACAGCAGAGCAGTCTAGAACAATTTCCCCAGTCCTTCAGTCCTATTTCTTGTAGCTGTAGTGTCTGTATTTTTTGGCAAGGCAGTGACCGAGATAAGTAATCCTGAACAAAATGCTTTGAAGTAAAGGAGGAGGAAGTTGAGATGAACTGCGATAAAGACAGAAAGAACGAGAGATTCAGATGTCAAAAGGAGACAATAAGAGAGATAGTCATTCTGAAGGAGATATCAGAAGAAGAAAATTAGGGTGGGGCAGCGCACACAGCAGACTGTGGAGGCGTGCCAGTGAAAAAGAGGCACTCACCTGGCTGTATGCCATACAGATGCCAACTGTCAAGCACTTTGGCCTCTTAAATGTCCTGTTCTAGACCCGCTGAAAGAGAATGCTCCACCAGTTATGTTAATGATGTAGGATCCTGAATCGTTAGAAGTGTTGCTTCGGGCAGCGAGCTTGTTCCGTGAAGGTTGTTACTGCCTGTCTGGTGTCTTGTGGACACCATGAGCGTTTCGTGCTCGACGACATGACTGGACTCACAATAATATATAACTAATAGTTTGATCACTAACAGTATCAACTCTATCGTGGCAGTGCATGTGTGTGCTTGTTGGATGTTGAGCCTGCTCTTCCTCTGCCTGAGTTGCCTGCAGCTTGTCCCAGATGAACCCCATCGAGAGACCAGAGGGGAGGGAAGACACTGCCCAACAATGACTTGTTACCATCTGTACAACACCCATAAACATACTGCACTGCACACAGCCACACAATAGATCAAGATACAGCTGCTGAGGAGGGTGTGGGAGTGAATGAGTCTGTGTGTATGGATCCTCTGTGTGGCAGCAATGCTCCAGAGACCCACTGCTGGTCACATTACCATTCTATTTAATGCAGTCGGTTTTGTTTGGCTGTGGCAGGCTGTCATGGGAGCTGCTGGTGTAGAAAGGATTTTTTTTGTCAGAGTAGCTTGACTTGGAGTCTATGATTACTCTTGCTACATTATGGAGCAGAATGAAATCTCCCCTCTGACGCTGACTGGCTAATTGAGCTGTTCCACCAAAGAGATGGATGGAAATGGGGATTTATGTGAGAAGAGATGGACAGAAAGACAGGAATCTGCGGCAGAAAGACAACGGAGGATGTTGTAAACAGCATGAAAAACATGGATGAGAGCAATCTGGTCTTCCATTTGAAAGGCAAAGCAATTTGCATCTTATAAGGCCTGTTCACTGCAATAGGTATTGACAGGTGCAGCAGGAGATAATCAGCAAGGATACAAAAAAGGGGCAAGGTCACAAGGGAAAATGTGTTGTAGCAAAATAAAGAATTATATGAACAGAGGGAAAAAAGATCAAATGGAGGATGTCTGTATAATTTATTAAAAGATTATAAGACTAATTATGACTGAAAAAGATTATAGGTTGAACTGAAGTTAAAACCCTGAAATGGCTGGTCAGTTATACATGCTTCTGTCATATTCCTTTTACGGCATGTTGGTCCTGTGTGGAAGTGGAGAGCTGGTGTTGAGTAGGAGGGGAAAACTGACCTGCTCCCAAGTTAGGAGGAGCTCCAAAGTAGAGCAGTGCGGTGCTGGTCCCTCTCTCCTCAGCCACCTGTTATAGCCAGAGGACCTCTTTGTCAGTCATCTTGCTCATCAAACAAAGATACATGAACACATACAGACATAAACGCATTTTGTCGTACACATCTTCTGCAGCACAAACAAGCCCTCTGTAAACATCCCTCAGCAGTGCACTAAATTAAAGATTCTCTAATGTTGCCTCTCCGGCCTGATTACTTAAGCGTCTGCTTCTGATCAAAGACCACACTTAGCCCTTTCTTGGGATTCAGCCATTGAAGCTGTAGAATAAGGGTTAAGAGGGAGAACAGTCTCTCAGACTGAAGTGTCAACAAAAATACTTTAATCTCTGGGCTCCTTTTTTATTCTCCTTTGAGATTCGTAGTTGTAAAGCTACAAACTCACTGGCTCTGTTTCAAAGAATTGTGAGTGAATCACCCTAAGTTAACTGCCAGCATGCGCACATGTTTTTTCAACGCCGTGCATGTGTGTATGTAGTTCAGCGTCAAGATCCAATGCACCTTCACCGTGCTGTCAAACTAGAGTCCCCGTTACCCATCAAGCTGCAGCTTGAAGGCTGTTTGATTTAGACTGTGCAGGTGGGAGTCAGCCCAGTGGGTGTCAAGCATGGGATCATGCAGACATGCTGTCAGGGTTTGGTGGAGAATACATTGTGGTGATTTAGGATGCTAAGGGTCAGGTGGATTGACAGGCCAGATTTGGGTAAATGCTTACAGAGAACAGAGGAGGTGGGAAGGAAGCCTGTAAGAGGGGAGACCGAAATTTGCAAAGGGGAGATGAGGCAGGAGGGGGGTAAGGAAAGGATTGATTTAAAAGACAGCTGGTTGGTTTATAGCTTGCGTACATATCAAGGCTTTTATAGGTGGAAGAGAACTTGTTCCAGTTATCACATTAAAATTCCTACTTGGTCTTTTCAGACGGATCAAACCATTCAAACTAAGGAACAATTTCCTATTATTTCCTCTGTGTTTTTGTTCCCCTTTTCCTTGTCCTAATGCCAATATAGTTATTAAGTTTCACCAGTCATATCAGTATTCAAGCCGCAGACAGAGGAAAACACATCTGGGTCTTAATCAAAATAATGACTTAGGCTTCTATTAGTTCCCGGAAAGAGGCTTGCAGACAAAGACTCATAAATTCAACCCTGTTATACAATTGAACCTGCGATGGGGAAAGGGGCACAAAAAGAAGCTTCATGTATGGAAATGAATTTAATTTGCCAGAGTGAATTACCTTATTACAGCTTTTTGTGTAATGGCATGAGAGGGAGAGAAGTGCCGAATTCCTGTGGGGATCAAATAAGATATTGGCAGTTAAAATGACAAAACCGCCGCCCTGCAGTGGATACTGCAGCAGAGAAATTAATTACCGGCAAACCAATAATAAAACCTCAGAAATCATGGAAGGAAAATATTCAAATGAAATAATTTTTTAAAACATTTGTCATTTAGTTTCTCTTTCATGGTGCAAAAAAAGCTCGCATTCTTTAGAATTCAGTTTCTTCAGTGCCATTGTATAAAATAATAAATCATAGTGGAAGCAGCAAAACAATAAGGCAACTCATTGAATATGAAAGAAAGGGGATATGAGACTGTCCATCTCTTTGCCCCCCTGACACCGTCCTGATCTTTTTCATCCAGCAAAATTACATCTTTGTTTCAGCAGCACAGAGAATTCCCCGCAGCGTCACTCCTTCTGGTCCACAGTCAGCTCTGTGACAGAGGCTTTATTGTCCACATCAGTGACTATAATTACACTAAACTGACCCTGTGTTTCCTGACTGCATCGGTCTGTATCTATGAACTCATCTGTTGATTGTCAAAGATATTTCTTTGAGTATTTCTGTGCTTGCATGAATTCTCATTTTGGCCACTGTCAGATGAATTCATTATTTATGCATCAATTAAATTCTTGGGTTATTGCCTTTCATTTGTGAAAAATGATGTCTGGTGATAACACATTAGGAAAATGGCTTGCGAATGGCTTTAGAATTAAGTATTAATCACAGTTGGTCCTTCAGAGACAAAATATTTATGCCTTTTTTTTTGCATCCTATTCCTTCATATTCCTGCTTTTGGTCATAGTAGTTACCATGTAGGTCGCCAAAATAATTTGGACAAAATAATGGTTAGCTGCTTACTTTTTCTTCCATTTCTGTCTCTCAGCTTCATAGATTTCTGTTGAGCTAAGACTGTGAAAGGTCTCCCAGTCCTGCTTAGATAGAATCATACAGGATTTATTCATAACAGAAACTACAAGAAAATTAATTATATCATCATCAGTGTTTTATGGTAGTTGTCGTACTAGCAGCCAATTATATCTACAGAACATATAATGACCTTTCATACTTGGCTATGTGATGAAAACATTGTGTTGATATTAAAAAATTAAAAATAGGAAACCTTGTAAATTTTTTTTATGTATTTTGCTCTTTGTGTAAAATACAGGCAAAGACACAGCCTGAACTAGATAGCTACATTTGCCTTTCAGTTAGCTTTTACACATTTCCTGATACAAAGAAGAATTTTGTAGGTTGCTTAGTTTATGTATGTCTGTGAAGGAAAGTACTGATTCAGGATTAAATTGATCATCATCAGCACCTCTGCAGAATGTTTATGGAAATTCCATGGAAGCACAGATATCTCAATATGATGTAAAATCTATTTAAGAAAATTGACAATATCTCTGACACCACTGACCACATTGTGATTCCTCAGGGAATTCATGTGTCATTGCTCCATTCTGGCTTTCATTACATTTCACTATCTGTTTATTGGTTTACTAATTCATTGATTTCTTTCTGAGAGGCCAGCTGCATTTTTAATGAAGCTTTGGGGGCATGGTAACTTAGATCAGTAGTTTTACACTATTACTGGTTTTGATACGGTTTTTCAAAATTTTTTGTTGTTTATTGGTCCATTGTCATTGTTGTTCTTGGTATTTCCCCCTTAGAGAATGTATTTCAAAGTCCAAGTTTACTCCTTTACCAACAGTTGTACTCACTAAAACAGTTTTATTCTGACAATCAGCAGACTCTCTTATCAGATACGTGTGTTACACAAGTACTTTACAATAATCACCGAATGTTTGCAGATGTTGTGAGCTGTTTCGCCAAATCTGGGAATGTTCAGCCTTTTATATTCTGGGACTGGCGCATCACAGACAATGAGTCGGCAGGTTTCTTTATGCTTCCTGGAAGACTAGACAAGACTGCAATGTGGAGGCTTATGCCAGTGTGTTCGGTCTGTTAAAGTATTGCAGGGGCACGCCCAAGATTTGACTTACTTATCAAAATTAAGTTCCTTTGAAGTCTGAAAATTTGACTTTCAAATCATGATCTGGACTGATGACGTCGAAAGCTAAACTGCTCTAAAAGGACATGCAGCATCGTCAGGGGTGTCATAACCTGACCAAACTAGGTTTGTGGCCTTGATTGGTGAAGTGCAACATTGTTCCCTTATTTGTGAAACACCGTGTGGCTTATCTGAATCCATCTTGTGGTTTATTCATTTGGAGTGTTTACATCAAAGTTTATTGATTTTGGTTCACTTGACACTTTCCCACTCTACACCTAATCTGAATTAAACATAACTGAAATAGATTGGGAACGAAGCACAAAGATCCAGACACACTTTAACTGACACAGCATCCTCAAATACTAAAGTGATGTAAGTAAACAGGCTGTCTGTATTTATCTCTTCTCCATATGTCAGAGATGTTGTGACTATAGGTCCTTGCCAG